>NC_143019.1:3862362-4489862 GCF_055824585.1 Amblyomma mixtum
ATCAAGTTAAAATATATGTGCCATGTTGACGCTATTCATTGTGTAGAGAGCGTGTAGAAGAAAAACTGAAAAATGCCGTTAAAAGTATGCAAGCACATTTCAGGGCAAATTGAGCTGAACCAGTCACACGAATTCACTTACCACAACTGATGCAGCCCACGAGCGTGAAAAACTGTAAAAAGTGAACACCAACTTTAAGACAGGTCATCAATGATGCAAAAAAAAAACAATTCAATATACACAAGTAGACCTGGGCTTAAATTTTCAGCACGATCCCGGTGCAGAGGCATTACAGAAGGATCCCATTGATGGGCTGAAGCAGCAGAAGTTGCAGTGGCGTTAAGTTACAAAGATGGCTATCATATTTGAGACAAAAATTTAATGCTGTTTGATATTGTAATCCATCAGTATCTAATACTATTGTTATCAATAATGTGGACGGCATTGATGTCGTCGCAGTTAAGAGAACTTTATTTGAAATGCAAAGCACCAAAATATACCAAAATTGCATTCAACTAGCAGATAAATTAGATTAGAGAGTATATTTCCATTTACTAGATCTGAGAAACATCACTCCTAGGGCAGCAGAATCTCAAATAATTTCATCCTCCCATACAAGGAGATGTCAAATTTATAATACTACATCACTAACTGGTTACATCACAGGAGCATCGCTACTGCCACTGGAAACAATTCGTAGGTTTTCACGGCAATGACAATAAAAACGAGAACAATCAGCGGCAATGGTGCAATGTGCTGGTCGCGCAGGCAAGTGAAAAGCACACTCCTCAGTTCACAGCTGCACACTTACAGCAATTAACCTTTGTTCCAAGTTTCATGCTCCGAGCGCTTTTGTGGGCACTTGTACGTGTGTGCTTCCACAAAACCGCTGTGCCGCATGACTATGCGCTTCGACGCTTGGCCCGTTGCTCTCTGCGCAGCAGCTTTACATTCTCGCCGGTGTAGCTGGCGCCATCCACGAAAGCTGCATGTATTAAGACGTGCCTGGCAAATTTGTTTTATCCAAAAACTGTTTTTACCTTCACATTGTAACCTTAAAAACATTGTTCCTTTTGTTAGAAATACTGCGCAAATAATGATTATTAGCAATATACCAGGTACGATATTTTCTGTGGAGAGGTAAGAGGAGTCGTTGGGCCGTATAGCTGCATCTAGATTGCCGAAAAATGTCGCAGAGTTTGTTGAAAAACCGATATCTTCTTACGTGGAAACAGCCAGCTGGTACATCTAAACTGAAAAACCGCTAGATTTCACCTATCGGTCGGATTGTTTCGTCAAAGGCCCACTGCGGCAATCATTTCCCCTGTATAAAACTATTTTTTGCCTTCGTCAAGACAGAGTCTTAACACAAGTCTTGCGTTTGCCATATAAATGACAGCGCCAGGAATTGCTCGAAAAGATTTCTCTTTAGAAATGAATGTCAAGGAAGGGCGGCGATTGCGAATTGCCAGAAATGACATGTAAAACGGGCACATCCAGAAGTACTGTGTAATGTATGGCTTATGGTTTATTGCGGTTTAACGTCCCAAAGCGACTCAGGCTATGAGGGACGCCGTAGTGAAGGGCTCCGGAAATTTCCACGACCTGCGGATCTTTAACGTGTGCTGACATCGCATAGTACACGAACCTCTACAATTTCGCCTCCATCGAAATTCATAGTTGTCGGGTTTCAGCGCTTGGTTCTCCATGTAGAAACCACAGTGTGTGGGCACTGTGAGCAACGGGAGCCCCCACCGTATCAATATGCACCACTGAGAACAAACGCAAACACCACAGGTTGCTTTTTGCATCGTGTCATCTGCTTTGGCCCTTCGGCATCCAGCAAAAAATGTCAGTGCGACTACAAAGTTAGCAAAAAAATGGCAGTGGCTTAGCTCAGCTGGCCTATGATATACGTAGCGGGAGTATTACTAAATTTGATTACACATTTTCGTTTAGCCCGGTTTCTCTCCGCCTTCGTCCAATGTTTAGCTCTGATTGTTATCCCCCCGTTGTGTCTACTTGCGGCTGCATTAAAGACGGGACATTTGTTATCCAGCATAGTGAGACGCATTTATTTTATTTCCGGTTCATCGTGTTGTAGCTGAAACTTTGCTTCTTTTAATCTCTCTGACTCACTATCTACATCTAGCGACAGGTTCACCGAGCTGCCTTCTATACATATACAGCTGCACCAACCCCCCCCCCCCCCCCCCCCCCCCCCTCCTACGGCGCGTGCGCACAGCCATTGCAACTCGATTTCGCCGGCACGCAGCGGCACCGGCTCCACCTGTGACGTCACGCCAGATGCCCCCAGCTGCGGTGATTCCTAGGGAACGGCTCAAGGTCTCGATGCAGCCACGGCGAAGAGGCGAGACTTGTGTGTAACGTAGCTCTCGCTACAAAAGTCTCTTTTTCAGCCGGAATTGAAATTTTGGAGGATGTTGACTATCGATTCATTGAAAGTAAACCAAGCATGGATCCCCTCATAGCGCCACTCAAAGAAATATACCGCCATATACAGCGTAACGATCACTATTTGCCTTAAATTGGTAGCTCATTCGGCGTGATTGTTCCCATGCGGCGGTTTCCCTGGCGGTTATAGTGTTTGGGCATCGTAACTGCTCCACAAATTTTCAAGAAACGTACCCCAGTACCACGCCTTGGATTGTCGAGTCGCATTTTAGCCTCTAGCCTTTCACTATACCTCGTCCATAATGCGTTCTCTGACATTGGACATAGCTTAAGAGTTCTCGGCTGCCCATTAATTCCCAGTCATATCCGGTAACTTGCATAACTTGGCGATGCGTTGCTTAGTTTATGCATCTTTTCCTAATGAGATTTGTAAGCGAGTTGAACACAGTACTAGCTTTTATGAAGCGAGCAACGTTTCCACATTTAGTTTATTGATTTACTCAGAATATTACGAGGCATTCTAATGAAAGGAAATGAACGTTGCGGTTAGCCTTCTAGCTTCCAGACACATCGTCCGTTTTAAAGATATAACAGCAACCCAGCTTAACTTAGGTAAAAAGCGAACAATGGGTTCCTAACTACAGTTTAAATCAGTCTCTTTTGAGTGCATTTTAAGAAAAACGAATTTATGCTAAGTAGAAGACGGCGGTGAGCAGGCAGTGCCGCGGCACGGAGCAGATGGACGTTGATGACGACGACGCTCTCCAATGCACAGCGCGTGATTCTTGTGCAGTTTAACTTTAGGTGTGTTGGCTGCGAGGAGAGCCTAGTCGAAACAACCTGTTGTTTAGCCCAGACTTCATTTTAGCCGCATGTTGCAGCAGGTAACGGACATTTACGAAAGATTGGACTTTTTACCGGATTGGTTTCGTCTCCTGATGCGCTGTATCTCCTTGCTGGCCTTTTAGATCGGTTATGTTTTCTATCAAGTTTCTGCCACGTAGCGTCCACCTAAGTGCTCTGCAAATAGTTTCTTTTGTGTTTACTATGCACACACACGTATGTATCCTTTCTGTACATAACCATGTAGAACAAATACCATGAAAGAAAAAAAAGATAGCCTAGTGGGCTCGCTAGCAGCCCTTAAAGAAGATCTGTTCCCGCAGCCGTGGGTTCGACTCCATGTCATGGATACTGATTCAATTTGACTTGTTTATTTTTCATGGTTTGACCTCTAACTCAGCTGAGGGTCAAATTTCCACGGTCCGCGATTGAAGCCCAAGGTCCCGTAGTGGAGCTTTCGCTTCAAAACATCTGAACGCAAATTTGTTTCCTTTTCTTCTTTGAGAATCGCATCATGAAAAGAAAACTTACCGCCAGGGCGAAAACGGCGAGCCGATTCATATTAACAGGAAGTCTGTGATAATGCACGAAAAGAAATGTCTACGTCAGTACGGATTAAACATGGATATACACAAAATCAGGCAAAGCAATCAATGGCAGAAAAAAGTGTTGTGACCATTACGTCACAACGTGGCAAACGCAATATAGTTGCAAGCATTTTGCGGACACTGCAATACGTCTAGATAACCGAGCCTCAGATATCATCCAGTATAGAACGTTGTCAACATAAGCATACAGTAAATGATTTATTTTGAAGATAAAGTCAACAAAGATTCTGAAGAGAGCTCGTGAGGCTCCCTCGTGGGAAAAAAAAAACTTTTCAACAACAACAACAACGACCCTCGTGGCATTACTGGGAAGCATGCTCCACATGGAGGATTTCGCTGCGCCTGTCCGAGGATGTTGCTTGTGTTTATGCATGTTTGTTGAGCATATGTTTTTTTTTAAGCAACCTGAATTTTACCTATATCGCAGCATACTTTACTGGAATTTACACCTCTAACATAACTGTTAACCGTATGTTCTACAGTGTAACAAAGCCTCTTCCTTACCTATGAAATCTGCGTGCAGGGGAAATGAACATGTATCTTCTAGAGACAGAAGTAATCATTCCCCTTTTTCTTGTGGCAATTAAAATACAGAAGGCAGCATGTTTGCCGATATTACAGAATACCTAAAAAAAGAACCTTATAGAGCGAGTAGCAACATAGCACAAGTGGGCGAGTTGGTATTGCATCTTAAGGAACGAAACAGCGCAACTAAAACAAAGGACCGTGTTCTTGGATCTCTTTTTCTGGTCCTTCGTTTTAGTTGCGCTGTTTTGTTCCTTAAAATAGGGCAAGTATCGGCACTGTGGCGAAGTTCACCTCCATGCACAAAACGATAACTTCATATATAATATTTCCCTATTCTAAATGCGGGAAAACATAGAAAAAACAGTAAAGATTTTCGCAGACATATTCAGGTGTTCCTCCAAAACCACACTGCCCGAAAACGTGCATCCCTTTCGTGTCCTTTCAGAAGTCAGTATTGCAGAAGGATTTTTTTTCAGTCAGGAAGTAATATTGACGATACACCAGTATAAAGAAGTCACAAAGGATGAAAGACACTCAAACTTACGTATATGGTGCACGTTAATCCACGGTCCAGGCTCGTAGTCTCTCAGGAAGCGTCTGCACGGAGCAGCGTGCGAGCCTCCCGCTTTTGAAGGACATGCGTGGAAATCTCGGCAGCGTCATCAAGTGTCGCGACGCTTTCGCCCTCCTCCTCAGTGGCTCAGACGCAGGCCCAGCGATAAATCGGTTGTACGAAAGAGCGCCGACAGGAAATGCGCGAGCTACCGTCTCGTAACAAGCGGGGACACATGTGCGGAAAGTGAGTGTGATTCCCTGCGGCGCGCATGAGGAAGGCTACCAGCGTTGGTCCGAAAAATGGATTCTGGCCCTCGCTCCTTCCAAACACAAATTCTGCTCTCAGAGGCGGTCTCGTATGGGGACAACCACCTGCTCCACCTCTGGGAGGCCCGCCATTGCCTTGTCTGTCGGTGGCGCCCGAAAAGGCACAACCACAAACTTAAAGAGACTATGCAATAAATAGTTAAGATCACGTAAATCAGATGAGATACAGGCATTCCCTCACTCGTCACCTCAGCGCAAGCATTTTTGAGGTAGCATCAATAACAACGAAGATATTGTCACGTAGTGGTGACTGCAGTCCGGCGAACAGGAAAACAACGAGGATGTCTTCGAAACGGAACTCTTTATTTGGGCTGACTTGCGCCCGCAAAGAACTGAATCACTCGGCGGCGGCGTAGCAACAAGCGTCCCTAGTAGCACAGTATGGTACTGCAACGTTACAACAACATTGCCGATGTTGTACTATGTTTCGCTAACATTTTTCAACATTAGATAATGTTGCTGCAATGTTACCAAGCAACATGCTGATAACGTTGCTCTAAACTGGTCTTTTCACATTGCAACCATATTGTCAAATGATGAATAAATGTTGAGCCACATTCGATGGCATTGCTATAACATTCATGCTATAGGCTGACTGTCTGCCCTCTCGGGCTATTTCTGAAGCCCAAATAGAAAAGCCGGTACCAGATCACTTCTACTCACCATGACAGTATTAATTTATTTATTTATTTATTAATTTTTACTTCGAGTGCAAGCTTGCATGTGGCGTGTATGCAAATGGTGAGCAGTGCAAGTGTACTTGCACTCTGTGACACTAAGGTAGAAAGATATATTTCTATCTAAAATATTTTTAAACAGCTGGAATTACTTTGTTTTTCAATTAAACACGCTGACAAAATTAAAACTGCCGAATAAATTTAGTTCTGGTTTCACTGACGCCCTGCAGTCTAGTGGCCATGGAGATCACTATCACAAATCCAAATCCAAACCGCGGCTACTCGCAGCCGCGCCGAGAGCCAATCCTGCGACGCGCGCTCATCCGAGAACCCGCGTGTCAGCGGTAGTCGTGGCAAGATCTTCACGTTTTTTGTTCTTCTATTGCGGTCGCCGTGCTCGCGCTGCTGTGTTTCGTTGTGGTTTCACTGGAATTCAGCTGAAACAACAGAGGCTTGCCCAGAGGATGACCTCAATGGTGAGTGATTTCTAGACTTCCATTGTTGTGCTGTGACTTGTGCTGGTTGGCACAAAGCCAGTAGTGTATATATGTTACCCATGCCCTTCGTGATAGTTTGATAAAGTGCTGCATTCGTTGTATCATGAAGGGAATGAAGGGTTCGCTAAGCGAAGTGTCCTTTCGGCAACGACGCCGAAGAACAGCAGAGGCTGTTCACGATGAACTAGAAAACTGTTTCCATGGTAGAGAGAGGGTGTGGTTGATGGTCCTTTGCGATCACAAAAATGAACAAGAGAGGAGAAAACCTCAGGTTGCTTGAGCCAACGTTTCGACAAGGGGACTTGTCTTCGTCTGGGCAAAGCGTTCATCATTGGCAGTTGTCAGTCTTAATAATGGTCATGGCAGCAGATTGTGCGCAACAGGAGCAGAACAGTATCAAGATGCCTTTTCATCGCATAATGTTATTTAATCCTCTTTATCAGCGCCAGCCGAGGACGCAGTTGAAAGCCACAGTTCTCACTTGTCGGATTTTAGCTCCGCTAGCAGCATCTTTGACGTAGAAAGTGCAACGTAAGAGTTGTCGCGGATTTCTGACATAGAGGAGTTGGTGGTTTATGAAGATAGGATGACACTTGAGTCTGGTGCCACTACTCAATGTCTAGAGCACGACTTGCGCGTGTGAGCAATTAATAGCCTGCTTCTCACCTGCATTCCCTGCTTAAAGTGCTGAAGCCATACCATCCAGAGTTACCCACGGATGCTAGAAAATTACTACACAGAGGCATACTGACCCAGCAGTGATGACCGATGGTCATTACCACTACTTTGTAGTTTTTCGTTCTCTGGAAGAACATGTGCATGTTCTTTAACGTGTGCACTTTGGGCGAGGGCATTACACCAGTTCTCATGCATTCTACTGGAAGATAGCATTAATCCAGTGGAATTTTAAGGAAGGAACCACAATTTATTCTTTCACTCGAAACTGACGCTGCTGCATCATGCCAGTAGTTTAGTCTTTGCCCTCTCATTCCCAATCAGATGTATGCTCTTATAACCAACATTTATGGGACTGTGCAGCGATTTGCGCCAAGGGTAAGAAAAGTGAAATATTCATTGGTATTCAATCATCCTTCATCATCATCATCAGTCAGACTATACCCACTGCAGGGCGACAGCCTCTCTCATATTTTTCAAATTAGCCCTTTCCTGTGCTAGCTGTATCCACTTGACTCCTGCACCCATCATCAGTTTGTGATCTAGCTTATGTAGCCCAGGAAGAATCAGCCGTTAGCAACTTTGCCTTTCAAATTGTGCACAGCAGTGAGGCTGAAAAAGACTATAGGCTGGGCCTGCCCTCTTCGCTCGGTTTACTTTGTTGGCCACCTGCCATGGCACAACTGAGGGAAGACAAAGGGAGTGATGTGGCACCACCTCCAGCCGCGCCATCATCTACAAACGCCCTTGTGGGTTTAAGCAATTGAATGGCCATCCCCATGGCTGACACCAGTAGGTCCGCTTGTAAGGCAGGATTCAAGCGAGACAGCAGCACTGGCCATTGCTGTGAGGTGCGGGAATGGGAATTTTCGTTTGTATATTATTTGCTTGCTTTTGAGGAGTTTTAGGTGGCATGAATAGTCGGTGTCTTTTATGTAATGAATCCATTTTTTAGTCACTTTTAGAACAATTTGTTTCTCAGGCTGTTAAAATATGCTCGCGGTGCCAGGGAAGGGCGTTTTTTTTCTCACTATTTTGGTTTGAGTCAAGTAACTGGACATAAGTTCTTTGTACAGAGCTGTCCAATGTCTGCGTTCATTGAGGAGTGTAAAAGATTTGTTATTTCACGTGTGCCCACCAAGATGCTTATATTAGGAAATTTTGGTTCTTTCTTTTTTTTTGCAGGGATGCAGCTTCGCTTGTGACATCATGAATTAGAAGAGACCATCATCGTGAGCAGCGGGAGGCTACCAGAAGACAAGCATATTGTTACGTGCTTAGCACGCACGGGGGTTTATTCACAGAGGGGATCGGTCGGAGCAGGATGGAAGCAGGAAGCCTACCAGCGTCCTTCAGCTCTTTATCTTCCTTTCTCCCTGCTCGTCAGTCCATCTTCTGCTTCTTCCGTCGAGGTTCTGTGGAAGCACGTGACATTTCCCTCCTCGCAGACGGAGCCCGTCGGGCGAGTTAACTCGACCGCCTGGGATGGAATCGCTTGAGGCGGGCTACATGCACCACCTGAGACTGGCGTGACCGTCGACCACTAGCAGTTAGTCGCGATATAACGTAATTAACGTCACTTATGCACTCCAACACAACAAACGGTCCAGTGTAGTGGGATAGCAGTTTCTGACACAGACCACGCTTGCGTAGAGGGGTCCACAACCACACAATGTCACCAGGAACATAAGAAACTTCTTGGTGTTGGACGTCGTAGCGGTTCTTGGAACGCTCTTGCGAAGATAAAATTCGGGCAAGCTGGCGAGCTTCTTCAGCTCTGCAGAGTGTGGTCGCAAGAGAAGGTTCGACGTGGATGAAAAATGGTAGAATGGTGTCAAGGCCGCAGCGAGGCGAGCGAGCATAGAGCAGGTAAAAGGGGCTGTAGCCAGTGTCTCATGTTGCGCTGTGTTGTATGCATGAGTAATGAACGGGAGGACGCCATCCCAGTCCTTATGATCTGCCGCGACGTACATAGCAAGCATGGTGGTGAGCGTCCGATTAGTGCGTTCTACCACACCGTTCGTTTGGGGATGATATGGCGTGGAGTGGCGAAAACTGCAGCTGCTGTGGCGGAGAAGTTCTTCAACAACGTCCGCTGTAAATTGGCGTCCACGGTCGCTAATGAGAACTGCAGGAGGGCCGTGCCGAAGAATGACGAATCGAAGTAAGAAGTTAGATACTTCAGACGCAGTAGCAGCTGGTATCGCGGCTGTCTCACAATAACGGGTTAAGTGGTCTACGCACACAAGAATCCATCGATTTCCTTTAGAGGACCGTGGGAAAGGTCCAAGGAGGTCAATGCCAACTTGCTCAAACGGGGCTGTTGGAGGTGTGATTGGCCGCAGTTTGCCCGGTGGACTTGAAGTCGGCAGCTTAAAGCGCTGGCATTGCACACAGCTGGCTACATAGTGCTGGATGGTGTAACGCATGTTAGGCCAGTAAAATCGTTGTGTGCGGTGGAGTGTGCGTGTCACTCCCAAGTGCCCAGACGTGGCGTCGTCGTGCATCATTTCAAGAACTGTGATGCGTAGGTTTTCGGGTACGACAAGAAGCATGCGTGCTCCTCCAGAAGCGAAATTCTTCTTATAAAGCAAACCATCGCGAATGCAAAAAGTATTCTTTACAGAATCTTGAGCGGCATCAAACAAAGAGGTTAATGTTTGGTCTTTGCGTTGCTCAGCTCGGAAAACTTGAAGATCGGGGAAGGCTTGTGAAAGTGACGCGAAGTATTCATCAAAGTTGTCTGCGTCGTCATCAGTCGTTTGAAGCGGCAAACGGGAAAGACAATCGGCATCTGAGTGTTTACGGCCGCTTTTATGCACCGCAGTGAAATTAAATTCTTGTAGGCGCAAAGCCCATCGAGCAAGCCGGCCACAGGGGTCACGAAGACTCACTAGCCAGCAAAGCGAGTGGTGGTCGGTCACGACGGTGAAAGCATTCCCGTACAGATAGGAGCGGAAGCGCTGTACAGCGAAAACAACGGCGAGACATTCTTGCTCAGTAACCGTGTAATTTCTTTCGCTCTTACTCAATGAACGGCTGGCATATGCTACCACGTGCTGATCGTGACCATGGCGTTGTATAAGTACAGCGCCGATACCGATACCACTTGCATCAGTGTGCACTTCAATTGGTGCAGATGGGCAGAAGTGGCGTAGGATGGGGCCCGAGGTCAAAAGAAATTTCAGATGTCGGAAAGCTGCGTCACATTCGCTGGCCCAATTGAACGGTGCATCTTTATGCAGCAAACACGTGAGTGGGTAAGCGATGTCGGCAAACCTAGCTATAAAGCGTCGAAAGTACGAGCAGAGCCCTAAAAAACTCTGCAGTTCTTTCACTGATTGAGGCACCGTAAAACTTTTAACAGCTTCAATTTTCTTTGGATCTGGTCGAACACCTTCTTTATCAACTAAATGACCAAGAACAATTGTTTCACGGTTCCCAAAATGACATTTCTTGTAATTGAGGATAAGGCCAGCTCATTCCATGCAATCAAGCACAATATCCAGGCGGCTGTTGTGCTCACTAAACGTTTTGCCAAAAATTACAACGTCGTCCAAATAACATAAACAAATTTGCCACTTAAGGCCACGCAGGATTGTATCCATGAACCGCTCGAATGTTGCAGGTGCATTACATAATCCGAAAGGCATAACGTTAAATTCGTAAAGTCCGTCTGGTGTTATGAATGCCGTTTTTTCCCTATCTGCAGCGTGCATGGGGATTTGCCAGTAGCCGGATCTGAAATCAATAGAAGAAAAGTATGAAGCGGAGTGCAGACAATCAATTGCGTCGTCTATACGTGGAAGCGGGTAGACGTCCTTCTTCGTGGCCGTATTTAAGCGACGGTAGTCAACACAGAACCTCCATGTGCCATCTTTTTTCTTAACAAGGATAACTGGAGCTGCCCAAGGACTGGAAGACTCTCGAATTATGCCTCGCTTTAGCATCTCTTGAACTTGGTCATCTATTAACTTACGTTCAGTGGCTGAGACTCGATAGGGCTTCTGGCGTATAGGAGGTGCGGAGCCGGTGTTGATCGTGTGATGAATACGACTGGTAGGCGGTGGTGTAGAATCGTCTTTGGCAAAGTCGAACACGAACACGTGCTTCAGAAGGAGTTCCACTAGAGTGCGACGCTCGGTTGTGGGAAGAGCCTGATTAATCATAGCCTTAACTTGGGTCTCCATATCTCTTTTCACGTGCTGCTCACTGACAGCGTTGGTTAACGTCGCGACGGAACCTGACACACCTTCCTCGAAACGGGCGAGTTTGAGGCCCCGGGGCAACACAGCTGGCTCTTCAGAGTGGTTCACTGTCCACAGCTCGGTACGGCCTTTCACCACGGGAACGACGCAACGAGGCACGACGATACCCTTCTTAGAGCAGGCGAGTGTCGTAGGCTCTACCACAGCTTCAAAAGATTCGCACTGATTGTGAATAGAGGAAACCCGCACGAATACTGCGGAGAAAGCTGGTACAATAGTGTCTTCTTCCACCGCAAATGCTCCAAAATCCGGTGTCGAGTTATCCACAAGAGCTGAAAGTAGTGAAGAATTCAAAGCAATTTCTCCCGTACGGCAGTTCAAAGTTGCACCACACTCTTGCAGAAAATCAATCCCAAGAATCACATCATGCGTTGACCGTGGTATAACTGCGAATTCTGTTCTAAACGTTAGACCACCAATAACAACATCCGAAGCACACACACCAAGTGGAACCAAAGGTTCACCACCGGCACCACGGAATAACGCTGCACGGTCACCACTAAACGTCACTTTCCTACCTAAACGGTTCTTAAACCTCAAACTCATAACGGACGTAACAATTTAGCACGTAACAATTTTTTTGGACGTGCTAAATTGTTCAGGCAAATGTTGACAGTACTTTAAATTTGTAGTTTTCCAGTGCAACCGTGCATAACCAAAGAAGGGAAGAAGGATACTTGAAGAAAACAGCGCAGCAACAGGGACAAGAGAGAAAATGAGACAGGTGCTGACTAGCAACTGAAGGTTTATTGAAAAGGAACGCATAAAGTAAACTCTCTTCACAACCAAGAGTGCGCATGAGCTGCACGAACAACACTGATAACCTGTCAACTTCAGTCATGGTGGTCAGGATACAATAGTTCACAATTATGAACAAGGACGGACGGACGGTCGTTCGTGACTGTGAACTGTTGAATCTTGACCACTATGAGTGAAGTTGATTGCTTATCAGTGTTGTTCGCGCAGCTCATGCGCGCTCTTGGTTGTAAAGTGAGTATATTTTATGTGTTCTTTCTCAATAAACCTTCAGTTGCTAGTCAGCACCTGTCCCATCTTCTCTCTTGTGCCTGTTGCTGCGCTGTTTTCTTAAAGTATGTACCAACTTGCCATTTTACTGAAGTTGGGAAGAAAGATAAAACACAGTGCTCACTGACAACTGGTTATTTAATGGCGCAGACACTGCTTAAATGCCCTCAGACCAGCGCAGTAGCAAAAAAAAAAAAACTTACCACACCTTTATCATAAAAACTATGAAAGAAACATCAATTCTGCCTTATATGATACTATTCAAGTATTGCTCGCACATTGGGGACCAGCTTTTTTAATATGATGCGTCTCTGTCGCTTCACAAGTGGTTTGTGGTCTGCTTCTGCTAAGGATCTTCAAACTTGAAAATCTCTGTACAATCACTGCAGTGCTTGACAAGTTTGGAACCTGTCCTCATTCTTCAGATCTCTTGCATGCAGATGGCATTTACGGGCCTCTAGCATTTTGCCTCCATCGAAATGCAACCACCGCGGCCAGAATAGAACCCGTGTCTTAACAGGCCAGCAGCCGAGCACCATAACCACTGAACCACTGCGGCGGCTCATGTATCTGTGTGTGTGTGTTCCGTAGGGCTGGAAACAATACTTAAATCAGTGATGTTAACCAGCCCAACAACTAACTCTGCTGTTCATAATACTTCTGCTCCTTGTTTCTGAATGGCCAACTAGGTTGCACTGCTACTTTGTTTATTTGTTGCAATTTTGTGCACAAAATGAATGTCTCATATTTAGGAAACACAAAGTCTGGGTGGTGCATGTTTTCAAGGTGTGCTATTGTTGTGTAAATAGTTTACTGAAGTGTTTTGTATTTATAACATGCCAGTTGAGAGGTGTGTGCGCATTTTCATGCTATGGTAATGTGCCTAGTAACTGTTTAAAACATTAGCTCTTGTTCTTGTTCCTGAGTAGCTCACATGGATGTTTTTTAGATTTGTTGCAAGTTTCTTTATAAAGTAATTAAATAAATCATATCTGTGAAAGTGTAAGCCCATGTGTTGCATTTTTCAAGCTATGTTAATGTGTTTGTGTAAATGTTGAGTGTATTATAAGTCCGCTTCCTTTTTCTAAATTATATTTCTGTCTATTTAAATAAGTCTAATTGTCAGAATAACCATGCCATGGAATCTTGTTGCATCTAAACTATAGGAGCACTGGTAGAGAGCTGATGAATGTTACATTTAAGCATTTATTGTTTATTTGTTTATTGTAATACCCACAGCGCCACAAGTGGCATTACAGTGGGGGGGGGGGGATAACACATCATACAAACGAAAAAAAAGGTAACAAAGTGCAGCACATACAATGCAACCATGATGCAATATTAATACAGCCTAAAACAGCATTCACAGAGATTAAGAGAATAAATCACCTGACGTAATTAATACCACCTCTTCAGAGAGCCAGTTCCAATCTCTTATAGACCTAGGAAAAAAAGCATATTTGTACATCTCTGATTTACAGTTAATTTCCTTAACTTTTAACCGATGGTCACGGCGTAGCGAAATATAGTTTAGTGAATGGATGTACAGCTCACGGTTTATGCCAGTATTGGAATAGTAAATACTATGAAAAAATGTTAACCTCAAACAATATCTACGTTTTTCAAGCGTCTTCCATCCCAGCGAGTTTTTTGCACGCGAAACGCTAAAGCTCCTGGTATAGTTGCTAAAGACATATCGGATACCCAAGTTTTGTACCCTCTCAAGTTTATCTATATCCGTTTTATGCCAAGGGTCCCATACAGCGCAGGCATATTCGAGAACCGGGCGAACGTTTGTCATGAAAAGTAACTCTTTTGTTTCTAAAGGGAATTGCTTGGTGTTACGCCTTAAAAACCAAGAACGCGACATGCCTTTCCTGTTACATAGTCGACATGTCGTCTCCAGCTTAGGTTTGAGGTTATGAATACGCCGAGATATTTGTATTCTGATACTGAGGAAAGTTGTGTCCCATTAATTGTATAAGAGAATTCATGGGGCTTTTTCTTTTTTGTTACTTGTACGCGATCGACCGACGTGCGCACGAGAAATACGTTCGACCAATGTGCGCACCAGAGACGACTGGCGTCTGCAGTGCTTTCCCGGCACCTAATCAGACATCGAAAAACAAAACCAGCAGAGAAGCCAGCGCTCGTGCGAAAGACCGCGGACCGAGCGGCGGGAGTGAGTGATTCCGAAGTAGACATGTCGTGGAGAGGTGTGTAATGCAGTGCGTATTGGGCGTATTAAACTGCCGTATCTTAATTCTGTCCTGCAGCCTACGCTGTAAGTAGCTCTCATTATGACTTAGTTATGAATCCAGGCTATGACTACAAGGCATGCTGTGCAGAGTGATGCTTTGTTGCTGAATTTATTAGTCCTGATTTCATACGCTACGTTTCGTCCCTCATGACTATAAACATACTCGCTTGCATGTGTTATGACCTCGTACATCGGCGTTCAGACATCTACATACCTTATATTACGTAACTTGCAAAGCTCTTTGTCATGCTTGGTTGCAGCATGACAATGAGTCATGATTTTCATACATTATGTTTCGTCATTCATGAAAACGAGAAAACAGGAAGTGGCCGTGGAAGAGCCCCAATGGAGAGACTAAAAATGAAATAGACTTCATACTCTACGCTCACCCTGAAGTCGTAGAGGATGTGGAGGTCCTCGTTAAGGTCCGTTGTAGCGACCACAGAACGGTAAGGTCTCGTATTAGCTTTGATTTGAAGGGAGAACGGAGGAAGCTACTCAAGCGGAAGCCCATTAATGAGTTGAAGGTAAGAGGGAAAGTAGAGGAACTGAGGTTTTTGCTCCAGAACAGATATTCCGCTTTAACTGAGGAAGACGACTGTAATGTTGAAACAATAACCTATAATCTCACAGCTATCTTTAAGGAGTGCGCCATAGTAGGCGATAAGATGGTTCGACAGGATGCCGGCAAGCTATTTCAGGAGATGAAAGATCTTATTAAGAACGCCAAAGCATGAGGACATCGAACTGTACAGATAGAATAGAACTAGCAGAGCTCTCAAAGTTAATGACTAAGCGCAAGGTAGCCGTCATAAGGAAGTTTAATATGGAGAGAATCGAGCATGTTCTAAAGAACGGAGATAGCATGAAAGCGGTGAACAGGAATTAGGCGCAGGTAAAAACCAGATGTATGCGTTAACACACAAGAGGGCAATATCATTAGCAATATGGATAAGATAGTTCACAAAGCCGAAGAGTTCTACACAAATCTATACAGGAGCCAATACATCAGAACGTTAATCAGAGAGGAGGCAGCGCACAGATATTTATTTATTTATCATCATACCCACAGTGCCATTGTCTGGCATTACAGTGGGGGGGTTGAAGAAAAAGTACACAAATTGCACCTCATGCAGGTGGTTATAAAAAAAAGATAACAATGAGATAGAAAGAACACGGAATTATTATACATAAAAAATGTCACAGCATGGAAGAAAATGAATCATTTGATAGTATGGACACTACTTCCTGAGGCAGCTTGTTCCATTCCGAAACAGTTTTGGGAAAAAAAGACATTTTAAAAAGGTCAGTCCGGCATCTGTATTCTTTAACTTTAAGTGGATGATCTCTTCGTAAAGACACGTAATCAGGGTTGGCTATATATTTGGTTCTGTATATTCCAGTCCTAGAATGAAATATATTATGAAATAATTTTAAACGCAGAACTTTCCTACGTTTTTGAAGGGAGTCCCAACTCAAAGATTTCTTCGCGCTCGTTACACTAAAATATCGCCCATAGTTATTGAAAACAAAACGAACAGCCAAATTCTGAACTCTTTCTAGCTTTTGAACATCAAGAAAGGATTTCGGATCTCAGACTGTGCAAGCATACTCAAGTATGCTTCTAACATTTGTATTATGCAGCAGTTCTTTAGTCTTTAAAGGGAAAAGTTTAGCGTTACGTCGCAGGAAGCCTAACACACGACAGGCTTTGGCAGTAACGAAATCCACGTGACGATGCCAAGACATTTAACTTGTTAAATATACACCAAGATATTTAAATTCCAACACTGAAAGCAGTCTGCTATTTTTATGTTACAAGTGAAAATATGGGGAACCTTCTTTTTAGTGAAACACGTATGTAGAGATTTTTGTAAGTTAATATGTATTCCCCAGTTCTCACACCACTGGGCCACTTTACACAAATCATGTTGTAATGCATCGCAGTCACTTTGATCGTTAATAATTCTATACAATACACAACCGTCCGCAAAAGGACGCATGTATGAAGAAATACCTGAAAAGATGTCATTCATGTAAATTATGAACAGTAATGGGCCCAAGACGGATCCCTGAGGCACCCCTGATGTAACAGCCACCTCATGCGACTGTTTCCCGTTGACAACAACACATTGACGCCTAAAGCTCAAATATTCCTTTATCCACCGAATAACGTTCTCATTTATGTTGTACCACTATAATTTTTGTATTAATAAGGAATGTAATATGACGTCAAAGGCCTTCTTAAAATCTAGAAAAATACAGTCAATAGAATATCCCTTATCCAAAGCACTTGACCGGTCATGTACAAATTCGGTAAGCTGGGTGACACACGAGTAACCACTCCGAAAGCCATGCTGATTAGTATTTAATAATGAATGTGTACTAAGATGATTCATAATATTAGTATAAAACACGTGCTCTAAAACTTTGCATAATACACTGGTCAAGGACACTGGTCGATCATTTGAAACAACATTCCTAGGTCGCGATTTATGTATAGGTACAACATTAGCAAGCTTCCATTCATCAGGCAAAGAGCCGTCCTGTAATGACTTTGTGAAAAGAATTTGAAGGTACCTTGACAACGCAAAAGCGCAAGAAGAGAGCAGGACCGTGGGTAAGCCGTCTGGACCGGTGGCACTGTTATCTTTTAAGCGTTCTAAGAGCGACACAATTCCTCGCTGATTAAATTCAATGTTCTCCATGGACATCCGGCCAGTAAAGATAGAGGAAGTAAAGTAACTCTTAGAAGTAATGGAAAGGGGGAAAGAAGCAGGTTAGGATCAGGCAAAAGAAGATTTGTTGAAGGACGGAGGATAGATTGTGCTAGAAAAACTAGCCACCCTGTAAGCTCAATGTCTTGTGGCCTCGAGCGTACCAGAAGCTTGGAAGAATGCTAATATTATTAATTCTTAAGAAAGGAGACGTCAGGGACTTGAAAAATTACAGATCGATGAGCTTACTGTCTGTTGCCAGCAAAGTATTTGCTGAGGTAATCGCTAATAGAGTAAGGAAAATATTATACTTCAATCAACTAATTAATAAGGGAGGCTTTCATAGAGGATGCTCGACAACAGATCATATTCACACTATGAATGAGGTGATAGAGGAACGCGCAGAATATAACCGACCCCTATAAATGGTCTTTATTGATTACGAGAAAGCTTTTGACTCAGTGTAAACCTCAGCACTCATGCATACATTGCAGAATCTAGGTGTCTAGAAAATACTGAAAAATATCTATAAGGACTGCACACCTACCATAGTCATCCATAAAGTCAGCAATAAAATTCCAATAAGGAAAGGTGTCAGGCAGGGAGACACGATCTCGCCAATGCTATTCATTGCCTCTTTACCGAGGATATTGTGAGGCCTGAATTTGGAAGACTGCGGATAAGAATTAATGGAGAATACTTAAGTAATTTGCGATTCGCTGATGACAGTGTTTTGCTAAGTCACTCAGGACATGACCTGAAAAGTATGATTAATGAGTTATACACGCAAATCAGAACGGTGGGTCCAAAATTAACATGCACAAAACGAAAGTAATGTTCAACCGTCGAACAAGGGAGGAGCAGTTCGTTATTGGTAGATAGGGGCTGGAAGTGGTAAGGGAATATTGCTACTTAGGGCAGCTAGTGACCGCTGACTCAGATCATGAGACTGAAATGACTGCAAGAATAAGAATGGGGTGGAGCGCATATGGCAGGTTCTCTCAGGTCGTGAATGGCAGTTTACCAATATCCCTCAAGAGAAAAGTATACAACAGCTGTATCTTACCGGTACTCACCTATGGGGCTGAAACGTGGAGTCTAACGAAGAAGGTTTAACATAAGATAAAGACAACGCAGTGAGTTATGGAAAGAGCAAGTATAGGTGTAACGTTAAGAGGTCGGAAGCGGGCGGAGTGCGTGAGGGAACAAACGCGGGTTAATTATATCCTGTTTGAAATCAAGTGGGAGTAAAGGGCCTGGATAGGGCGTGTGATGTGAAGGAAAGGTAACCGGTGGTCCTTAAGGATAACGGAGTGGATTCCAAAAGAAGGTAAGCGTACCAGGGGGCGCCATAAAGTATGGTGGGCGGGTGTGATGTTTGCGACGATACGGTGGCCACAGCTGGCAAAAGGCAGGGTTAATTGGAGAGACATGGAGACATTACCTTTTGTGGACTTAGGCTGCTGGTGGTGATGATGACTACACATGTTCGCTCCCATATGTTGTGGCTTCGTACACCAGCGTACTGGCATCCGAATTTCATGCTAAGGGCGCGGTGACAGACTAAGTCACTTGAAGCCGCAATTATGCGGAAAAGAGCGTATTATCCCTGTAATAGCGGTACCAAACAACGCTACATAAACGGAGAGGCATCGCGGTGCGGTACCAGCTTTGCCAAATTCCTGAAAACAGATTCTTCTCGAATCTTCCCGTTATCACGCCGTGCTGCTTTATGTGCTGTTCTGATTCCTCCCCCCCCCCCCCCCCGCCTCCAGATTTTCCTCACAAGTGGGATCAGGCACACTCACAGAAGATATGAAGCGCTTTCTGCTCACAACAAACTACTTTCTGAACCGAACCAAAGCCATTACTGTGCCGGGTTTCGCAACTGTCAGCGTTGTTTGGGCCGATGATATTATAGGAATTACTCAAATCAAATTTTCAATACATTGCGAATGACAATCAGTTTTTAAACGGCCCACCTTTTTTAGTAAAACGCTTAAAGAAAAGTGCAGTGTCTAAGAAACAGAACGGCAAACAAATTGAAAGAAATACAAATTTTACATGTGCTTTTATTAGACGCGTACATTTGTTGCCTGTTTACGCGCGGCTCAACATTATGCAGCATTTTTTAAGGAAAAAAGTTGTTATACGCTGTCAGGTGGGCGGACGCACGTAATCTGTGACGGCAGACTGGGGGGAGTAAAGGCGAAAATATAATGATACGAGCTCAATTACCAGCGCCGTTGCAAATAATTCACTCCAGTACACATTTAGAAAAAATGGTTTATATAATGCAATTTCAAAAGTATAAACTCGCAAACATGTCCACGAGGTGAGCAATACCAAAGGGGCTCTGAAGCCAGTGTAGTTTATTTGGATAACCAAAAATTTCTTACAAGGACAGGAAAATCAGACGGCCATATGCCGTTGGAGAGCCGCATCATTACTTCTGCACATTTTAGTGGTGGCCGACATCCCCATGGTGGCTGGAGTCACCGTGGTGGCCAGAATCGCCGTGGTGAGAAGTACCGTCTGAGCCTGATCCGCTGTGATCGTGGGAAGCGCCATGGTGGTGTGCAGATTCGCCGTGGTGATCCCCTGAGTGACCGTGGTGGGTTCCGCCAACCTCGCACGTCATGCCAGAGAGGTCAGTGGAGCATCCGCCGTTCATCTTCAGGCCCAGCTGTGCGCCTGTGTCCCAATCCACGCACCAGTGCTCGTCGGTGTCGCACTGAATCTGGTTGTACGCTCCGGAGGTGGTGTTGCACTGGGGCTCATGGCCTTTATTGGAATCTGCAAGCACAAGGTAGGTCGAAACGTTGTCTGTCGGCGCATGCGCAATAAGAAGCTCGGTGGTAATGTTTCGGAAGATTTGCCGAATTCGCCTGTCAGATCTTTAGGACATCCGACGCTTTAAAATTCTGAAGGAGCAGACAATCATTTACGCACATTTCAGAAATTTGGAACGCTATGACTATTAGACTCGCCCCTTGAAGTCCTAAAAAAAACCATCGCTCTGCGAGAACCCTTGACAGAAAGAGTACATCGTAATTCACTGAAAAAATTAATTTATGCAAGTATTTCACGAGATGAGAGTAGGACTTAGTCATAATAATAGAGTAAAGAAATTAAGTCAGAAACACCTACCGATGAAGAGTGTATACTGCATTTACACACGTATATCCTCTGAACAAAACAGCATACAAAAGAAAGTAAACATCTCGCGTATGTTTACGGGTGACCTAAGTTGCGCTGAGAAACATTTTCAGGAAAATTACTTTAAAAAAGACCTATCAATGCATATAGAAGATTGACATGCAGACTGCCTACCTTCATAACGTCACCAGCTTTTGAAACAAGGAGAATGAGGCAGTTAACAGTATGAGAATACCAAATGCCGCCGTGGGTGCAGCTTCAAAATTCGTTACATGACAATTTGCATCCCGTCATGAGATAAGTAAGTTATTTCATTTATGTTTTCAATTTGTTATTAAAGAGGTCATAAATAATTCGTGGTTATTTCAGATGTCATGTTTCGCTGCCTACGCATGGAGGGCCTAGAAGAATGCAAAAGAAACGCGCAGCCATCCCCAATGCATGAGGTGTGAGCGAAGCACCATCCAAAATTCGATGCAAATAATGCAGCGCAACCTATGTAGGCATCAGCGGGACGTCAAAAACGGAAATGTGGCTTCCAACGCCCTGAAAGTCATGGGCCGCAGCCAGCCGCTCCCCCTCCACCACGCAATTTGCACGCCCGCGCACTGCGTACTCTCAACAACCTTGCGCGGGCAGCACCCCTATTATTTTTATTTCAATACCCTGTATTTGTACATAGTGTATATAGCCGCCCTACCCCTATCCTTTCTTCTATCGCTCCCCCCTTTCTTCCCCCCCCCCCCCCCCCTGTCGTTTTCCTGTGCTTTTATTCCCGTTAGCCGCAGATCAGGTGCTTCAGGCTTCGATGGCAGATGCCGCGGCTAGTAACATCTTTTTCTTCATATTTTTATTTTCTTAATACCAATAAATAGCCACTAACAACAACAAGAACGCCCAAGCAGGACACCATCAAAATACGGGCCACTTAATTGACTGCGATTGTGGGCGTACTTGACAAAGAAAAATTCATAACTTCATTCCTGTTCAAGGAGTCCTTTCACATACAAATCACAAGCGAAGCGATAAAGAGGACTCGGGGCACTCTGAGCCAGACATTCATGCGCTCTGTACGCCACGTTTTCCCTTCATAAGCTGTGGCACATCTGTTTCCGTCTCATTGTGAACAATATACCCGTAGTGGGGCCGAAACGTTTTTCTTTATAATTCACCTAGGCCAGCGTTTGCATTTTGAGGTGCAGAGTTTTCCTCGCAAGAAGGGTTTTGCGTCGAACCCTGAACTATATAAAGAAAAAAATCAGGGAGCACTTTGGCTCTCTATAGTGCTGCAAAGTGAAAGCGTTTCGATGCGCACTGTTCGTTTTTTTTTATTTTTCACATTTGATTTTTTTATTTCATATTACTTTTTTTTTCTTATTTTTCCTTTTTTCTATTTCATTTCTATTTTTGTTTTTTTTTCTATCTTTTTATTTTATTCATAAAACCCATTCATTCACTAGATGCGCCTTTATTCATGCTCACACCCTGAGCCTTCGTGGCGGAGTGGTAGCGTCTCCACTGCAAATGCCAAACGACCTGGTTCGATTGCCATCCTCGACACTGTTTTATGTTTTAAGTAGTGACGCCGAAACGCGGAAACATTTGCTAACATTCCTTCGTCACGACAGTACGAGGCATTAAATACTTTCGCCTTAATAATTCCCTACCGTATTCCGCTCTGACTTACCTGTGCTGTGCTCCCACTCGTGGTGCGCGCGGACGCAGTTGCACGACTCGATATTCTTGGAGGGGCCTTTGATCTGACCGAACTCTTTGTCGTAGCAGGCGCAAAATGGCTTTCCCTGAACGGCCTCTCCGAAGCACTGCAGGGCCTTGTAATCGCCGTGCTCGTCGCATTCGGGGACAAGGAGGTTGGCACGGTGCGCTGTGTTCTCTTGCTCCTCTCGGCGACGGCGTTGACAGTCGGTCTCGCCGGTTGCAGCTGTGTGGGTGGGGCAGAAATGGGGAGCGGGTCACTTCTCAATACGGACTGCGTCCGCCCATTGAAGTGACGAAACAGCGAGGGATGCAACACTAGGCGCGGCATTATATTAGCGCGATAGCGCCAAAAGTCCCTTTCGGCGAAGAAACTTCCCTATATTTAATCCCGTGTCGTGAAAATTGGGAGTGGGCGAGAGGGTGTTGACGTCCGAACCAGATGGCCTGAGTGGGCAGTTCAAACACTCCACAGCGATCACACACTAAACCAGTGATGATGTCAGTACACAGTTCCTCACTGGTGCGCACGATCGCTACGCCTTTCCAACACCATTACGTAATGCCTGGGATTAACGAAAAGCAACTGCGCTGAAAAGGAAAATTGTGGAGCTCAGATGCGAACCGCCACGCATTGGAACATGAGCCGGTCGCGCTACCCCTCCAGCAGTAAGGAACCTAAATGCATTCCTCGTGCTTAAAAGGAGCTGGGCCTTCTGCGTTTTGCGGTCAATTAAAAATAAATGATAACGAAACCAAAATAAAAACACAATAAAAATAATTAAAAGCAAAATAAAGTAATTAAGTAACGGCGTATCCGTGTCTCAGCACCCCAGGTAGCAGAACGGACCCATATAGACTATCGTGTCATGCCCATGAAACGGAGCTTAGGTATCCCCCTGATTTCCGCGGCTTTTTTTGAACACATAAAATCCAGCATTGAATTCAGCAAAGGCCTATGATGCGACGGCTATGATTAGCAATTGCATGGAACAAAGTAGAATTTTTGCCATTGAAATTACCTAGAGGAGAACCTCAGTAAGGTTTTTGTCCGCACTGCAGGATGTACTGTTAGCTCTATCAAGATAGAAGGGCTTCCTGCAGTGCTTAAAGGGAAACTGCATAGGTTTTAAAAATCAACGAGCTTCAGAGGGTCGAATGTGTGAAACTTGCAGGTAAAGCATGCGAAGTCTTTTTGGGCTAGCACTTGAAATAGTGAAGTAATCGCCCATTAAAATCCGGACGCCATTCAAGCTTCTCCGCAGCGCACAACGCCAAGTGGGGGGCGCATGATGACGTCATCGAAGGTATCGGTACATTTCCAACCCACAAACGCCTGCTTGGAAGAAAAAAACCAACGCCACCGAAGGCAAACCCTGCCGAGAGTTGTTTGGCAGCGTCTAACGAGTCAGTGCAGGGTGTGGCTGACGACAGCGGTAATTTTAAATCATACCTTCCGTGACGTCACGCTAAATTTCTCTCCACTCCTCTGGTGCATTGAGGAGAAGCGCTAACTTCAATCGTCGATTATGTGACTATTTTAAACGCTAGTGCAAAAACACTTGGCATGATTTATCTACAGCCTATATAGATTTGAATAATCGAATATCGCGAAATTCTCAAAAAAGTGCTGCAGCTGCCCTTTAAGAATGTAGAAGAATGATATCGCGCTTTTTTTCTACGCATCTTGTAGACGTTCCACCCATCTTGGGTTTACCTGCCTGTGCAGGCTAGTAAGTGACAAAAATTTTTAAAAGCACGGTTTGTTGGCGAATGGCACGAATATACTGATGTGATTTCCACACACTCGTCACTACTGCACTGCTGCTCAAGAAGCTTGATTATTAACAGCTAATTAATTACCTTTAATTAGCTGTTAACGCCAAAGTGCTAAATATTCTCGAACAGCAGGTGGCTGAAATCTTTCCATCAAATATTTCCATCAAGCGAGCGGCGAATCAGATGACTTTTCGTTCTCGGCAGCGTTTTCCTTCTTGGCGAGCGAAACCAATGAATAAAGAAAAGTCATCCGCGTCGCTGCACACTCTTGCAAGGGAGAGTGCCATACGCAACAGCTGCGTCACACGAGGGAGGTGCTCCACGCCGAGAGCCGCGGTCTCACATGCGTAATTAGACGATCGAACTAGGACGAAATTTTAGACATGCGTGTCTCAGGACACAGGAGTGTTACTAAAATTGTACAAAATAGAATAGCCCTGAAAAGGAAATGCCACCAAGTTCTCAATATAAATGTGCATGCTCACATCAGGCAATAAAAAGTTAATGATTCTTCGCTAATTACTGAATTTCTGCGGACAAGTATTACCCCAATTTGTGTCCGTCTGGTCACATTACCAAGGAACAAAAGCGGCATTAGCGTACGGCATTTCGCTTTTTTTTAAATCAGTAAAGTCTGACTTTGAACCCCTCCTATGTATCACGATGATGCCAAAGAGTATAAGCAGGCGGGGAAGAAAAACTGAAAAATGGCACTAACAATATGTCGCCACCTTTTTAGGCAAACAGAGCTGAACCAGAGGCAGGACTCCACTTACCACAGCTGATGTAGCCCACGAGCGTGGAAAACTGTAAAAAGTGAACACCAACATTAAGACTGGTCACCAATAAAGCAAAAAAACTATTCTACGGAGACAAATATAGCTGGGCTAGGAATTTTAAGCGTGATCCCCACTATTGCGACATCACAGGAAGACCCCATTGATTGGCTGAAACAGCAGAAGTGGCTGTGGTGTTGAGTTACAAGGATGACTACTTAATACGGTTTAATACGGTTTATACTGCAATACATCAGTATTTAATACTGATGTTATCAATACTCTGGACACCACTGACGTCATCGCGGGTCCAGGAACTGCCTTTAAAATGCAAAGCAGCGCAAGATACAAAACTGCATTGAACAATCAGATAATTAAATTGGGTCAGAGTATATCTTTTCATTATTACTTTTGAATAACAACATTCCTAGAGCAGCGGCATCTCATATAATAATTTCATCCTTTCGTACAAGGGGATTATGTCAAGTTTCTAATACAACGCTAATTGATAATATCAAAGCAGCACCGCTACTGTAACTGTAAAAAAGTCATAGCTTTTCAACGCAATAACAAGAAAAAAGGGAACAACCAGCGGCGCAAAGGACGCGCAGAGGTCTGTTACGAACTAAGCACATAGCTTCGCAAGTGCTTCGCATATTTTTGATATCACAGGAAACACATAATTTCGCATATCAGATGCAAACTCGACACATGAGCATGAAGGTTAGTGAGGTTCCCATTGGGCACCACTGGCAAAAATTCTCGACCTAGAGAGCCGACTTAGAGGTTACGCCAAGCGTTGGGCCCGCACGAGGCAGCTACTTTGTTTCTTTTTTTTTAAGCTGTCATGCGCCAGCTGTTTCTTTTTTTTTCAGTTTCTCATGCGCGAGCATCAAAATTTCGATTGCAGAAAAATCTCCCCGTCCAGCTCTCCATCGGTTGCCCTCAGATGTCCATAGGGAAGACGAAAAGAAGGTGGGAGATGACAGGTGGCGGATCAAACAGAGGACAAAAAAAATTGAACATTGGTTTTGAGGCAGGTAAATGACGCAGCAACTGTTTCACATATCTCGGTGGACACCTGAACCGCGCCGTAAGGGAAGGGAGGAGGGTGGGAGTGAAATAAGAAAGAGAGAGATGCCGTAGTGGAAGTCTCCGGAATAATTTGGACCAACTGGGGATATTTAACGTGCACTGACATTGTACAGCACACGGGGGCCCTTTAAGCTTTGCCTCCATCGAAACGAGGCCGTCGAGGTTGGGTTCGAGCCGGGTGCTCCGGCTCAGTAGACGGGCGCCGTAACAAATGAGCCACCGCGGCTGGTAGAAGCCGGTCTCCCTACCTAATTTCAAGCGACAGTAGGCAAAGGGAAAGTAGGAGGGGAAAGACCAAGAGATGGTGGAAGGCGACTCGTAGCGGGAAGAGAACAGTGGAGAGGGGTTGCTGCGTGCCATGTTGGGATATATGGATTGTGTCACGAGAGTCGGAGCAGGGGTTGGGAGTTTCCCACGGTGTTCGACGGACTGGATCATGCTACACTCGTACGTTCTGTACCTTGATTGCTCCGTCCGGGCGGAAGAATTCTTAAGCGTTCTCTACTGCAACAAAAGAATTTATCGTCTAAAATTTTCCTCAAGATTCCCTACACGTGTTTTAAAATCGCTTTACAGTTTTTATTTATTCAACTGCTCAACCCGTCAGCCGAGACCAGGCAGTTCTTCGGTAGCTAGCATTCACCCATAAAATGTACAATAAATTCCTTCCACACCACTGAGAGCTGCTTCCCTATCTAATGTGTGCGCAAGAATACCAAACCCACATTAATTTTTGATTAGAATTCCACAGCGTCCTCACAAGAGAAAATGGGACGCAGGAAAGTATGTATTACGGCTTCACGAAGCCGTATAAATTTTCTTCGCAATGAAGTGAAAACTGGAATTTCGGAGCGTACGTAAAGATGCCCAGGGAAGTGCAAAACACCCTTCAGTTGATATCTGCACCCATAGAGTGCCCAGCAGTTAAGCTTCGTTCTTATTTTCATGTTCCGAAGATTTTTGTGGGCACCTGAACGTGTGCGATTCCGCCAAACAGCTGTGCCGCTTGGTTATGCGCTTCGAAGCTTGGCCCGTTGCTCTTTCCGCCGCAGCTTTACATTCTCGCCGGTGTGGTTGGCGCCATCTATGGAAGCGTCATGCATTAAGGCGTGCCTGGCAAATTTATTTTAATCAACAAACTGTTTTTGCCTTCACAGTGTAACCTTAAAATTTTTTTACTTTGGCTGGTAACACTGCTCAAATAATGAATGTTCGCAATATAAAAGGTAGTATATTTTTTGTGGCGAGAAAAAAGGCGTCTTTCGGCTGTAAATCTACCTTTAGGCTGCCAGAAAATGTCGCGGAGCTTAGTTGAAGAGCCGATATCTTCTTACGTGCAAACAGCCAGCTGGTATTTTTAAAACTAAAAAAAAACGCTAGATTTCAACTATCGGTAGAATTGTTTACTCAAAGACCCACTGCGCCAAGCATTTTCCCTGTATAAAACTATTTTCTGGCTTTATCTCATGACAGAGTCTTCACAAAAGGCTTGCGTTTGCCATAGAACTGACAACGCCAGGAATTGCTCGAAAAAGATTTCCCTTTAAAAACGAATGTCGAGGAAAGGCGGCGATTGCGAAGTACTAGAAATGACGTGTAAAACTGGTACATCCGGATTTGCCCAGTAATGTATGGTTTATGGGGGTTTAATGTCCCAAAGCGACTAGGCTATGAGGGACGCCGTAGTGAAGGGCTCCAGAAAATTCGACCACCTGGGGTTCTTTAACGTGCGCTGACATCGCGCAGTACACGGGCCTCTACAATTTCGCCCCCATCGAAATTCGTAGTTGTGGGGCTTCAGCGGCTTGGCTCTCCAGGTATAAACCACAGCGTACTGCGACCAACGTGAGCCCCCACCTCATGAATACTCATCGCTGCGAACAAACGCCCACAACCGCAGGCTACTTTTTGCATCGCGTCGTCTGCTTCGACCCTTCGGCCTCTTGCAAAACATGGCAGTGCGACTGCAAGGTTAGCAAAAAGTCTATTTTTCGTCCGGAATTTCCATGGATGGTGTTGTCTCTCGATTAATTCAAACCAAACCAGGCAGGGATCCTCTCATAACGCCACTCAAAGAAAGTATTTCACCATACACAGCGCAACGATCACTCTTTCACCTAAATCGGTAGCTCATTTTGCGTGAGGGTCCCCATATGGGGTTCGCCTTCTTTCCCTCGGTGGTTACACTATTTGGGCTTGGCAACAAACTTGGTAAAATATGCCACAGTACCACGCCTGGGGTTGTCGAGTTCCATTTTAGCCTCTAGCCTTTCACTCTACGTCGCCCATAACGCGTTCTCTTATATAGGGCCTGGCTTAAGAGTTCTAGGCTGACCGTTCCCATTCAGATCCGGCAACTTGCATGACTTCCCGATATGTCGCTTGGTGTACGCATCTTCTGCAACTGAGAATTGTAAGCCACTTGAACACAGTTCTGCCTATTATGAAACGTGCAACGTTTCCACAATTAGTTTATTGATTTACTCAGAATATTACGAGGCATTCTAGCCAAAGGAAATTAACGTTGCAGTTAGCCTTCTATAGGTGCCAATACATCGTCCGTTTTTAAAGATATAACTGCAACCCAGCTTAGCTGCGCTAAAAAGTGAGCAATGGGGTACTAACTACCGTTTAAATCAGTCTCTTTTGAGTCCATTTCAAGAAAAACTACAAATATTATTAACTACATTCGAATCAGAGTGAAATCACGGATTTATGCTACGTAGAAGACAACGGTGAGTAGGCAGTGCCGCGGCACGCAGGGGATGGAAGCTGATGAAGACGAAGCTCTCCAATGCACAGCGCTTGATTGTGGTGCAGTTTAGCACGAGGCGTGTTGGCTCCGAGTTAGGTGAATGTGGTTTTCTCTGCAGCAATAACATTCTTTAAACTGCACACATCTATGCTGCCTGTGAGGGCATGGCTGCATGGTAAGAAGGCGCTTGAGCTATGGACGGTGAAATGCCGCCTGTGCAGTACACCAGAGACAACTGACCATTGTTTTATTCTGTGCTGTGATACTGTGTTCTTCTGGGACATATTACAAAGAACAATTAAGAAGGACATTGACATCACACCCTACAGTATCCGTTTTTTTGCCTGTGGAGAAAAACTGTGTTGTTCCATATGACCTATTTATGCTGCTGGGACTATTTAGTCTCTGGAAGAGCCGCATGATGGACCGCCATGCCCAATCACCGTGGTCGTCGAAATCTTTGTTTCACGAGAAATGCGATTGGGTGCGGGGAGTATATGTTGCCCTGCAAGAGCCGCCTAGCTGGCTCCCCTATCTGGATGCATGTGTGTGCCTCCCGGACTTTTGATGTTTTGGAAGATGGTGTCATGCAGGGGTATGGTGGCCAGATGTTTCGTGGCGTAAGCATGCTTAGGTTTTCTTTTTCTACACTATTCCCATGCAATAATGAAAAAAATGCGGCGATAGCCTAGTGGTCTCGCTGAGCGGCCCTTAAAGGAGATCTGTTCGCGCAGCCACCGGTTCGACTCCCAGACATGGATTTTGATTCAATTTCTGTTTCTCTTTTTCGTAGTTTGAACTCTAACTCAGGCGAAGGTCAAATTTACCCGGTCCGCGATTGAAGCGCGAGGTCCCGCAATGAAGCTTTCGCTTCAAAACTTCTGAACGCAAATTTGTCTCCTTTTCTTCTTTGAAAATCGCATCATGAAAAGAAAACTTACCGCCAGGGCGAAAACGGCGAGCCGATTCATATTAGCGGGAATTCTGTAACAGTGCACCAAAAGAAATTTCTACGTCAGTATCGATTAAACATGGAACTACACAAAATCAAGCAAAGCTATCAATTGCAGAAAAAAGTTTTGTAACCATTACGTCATAACGTGAAGACGGTTAAAGGTGGCAAACGCAATTTACTGCATGCATTTTCCGAACGCTGCAATACGTATAAATAACCGAGCCTCAGACATCCTTCAGTATAGAGCGCTGGGAACCTATTCATGGAGTAAATCATTTGTTTTGAAGATAAACTCAGGAAAGATTCTGAAGAGAGCTCGTGAGGCTCCCTCGTGGCATTACTAGGAAGCATGCCCCATATGGACGACTTTGATGCGCCTGTCCGAGAATGTTGCTTGTGTTTCTACATGCTTCTTGAGCTTGTACTTTTAAAGAAACCCTCATTTTACCTGCATCGCAGCATACTTTACTCAAATTTACACCTCTAACATAACTGTGAACTATATGTTCTACAGTGTAACAAAGCCTCTTCCTTACTAATGAAATCTGCGCGCAGGGGAAGTGAACATGTATCTTCTAGAGACAGAAGTGGTCATTCCCCTTTTTCTTGTGGCAATTAAAATACAGAAGGCACCATGTTTGCCGATATTACAGAATGCTTAACAAAAGAACCTTATAGAGCAAGTATCGGTCCTGTGGCGTAGTTTACTTCCACGCCACAAAAAAAGAACTTTATATACAATCTTCCCTATTCTAAATGTGAGACAAAATTTAAGAAATAAACAAGATTTTCGCAGAGAAATCCGGGTGTTCCTCCAAATCCAAACTGCGCGAAAACATGCATCCCCTTTGTGTCCTTTCAGACATCAGTATTGAAGAAGGATTTTCTTCAGTAAGAAATGCGGTCGAGACACCACTATAATGAAGCCACAAAGGATGAAAGGCGCTCAAGCTTACGTATGGGGCACGTTAATCCACGGTCCAGGCTCGCCGTCTCTCAGGAAGCCTCTGTACGGAACAGCGTTCCAGCCTCCCACTTTTGAAGGACAAGCGTGGAAATCACGGTAGCGTCACCATGCGCCACGACGCTTTCGCCCTCCTCCTCAGTGTCTCAGAAGCAGGCACAGCGCCAGATCGGTTGTACGGAAGAGCGCCGGCCGGAAACGCGCCAGCTATCGTTCCCTGACAAGACTAAAGCATCACAAGCCTCCGAGCCACGCTCTCCGAACTAGCTTTTTCGCAAGATGGTTTGGCGGCTCGCGCCGTGGTGACTGTTCAGCAGTAGAGTTTTCAACGGAAACTGCAGATAAGACATCGTCTCCATTCTGCTTGAGAGGTTCGTCTTCACTGTCGCCCGCGATAGCTATGGCGACGTTGACGGGGAGCGGATAAAGCTGACTGAAAAAAAAAAAGATGAGCGCGTTTCGCTCTCGAGAAGTGCAACTGGACGCTCGGTTTGACTTTTTGATAACGGAAACTCATACGCGTGTTGAGGCAGGCTATATGATTCGCTGTAGGACAGTGAAAAACAGCCCAAGCCCACAAGGGCGCGATCACGCAACGCAGCTGCTTGCAACCCAGTACGCATAGCCATGCCAACGCAGAGCCAATAAATCGGTAAGTTAAAATAATAGTTAAAACACCTGATAGTTCAATTTCAGAATATCTAGACCTTTGCAAGATGTTGTCAAGGATGTTCTGTTTAAACAGCGCTTTAAATAGAACCGCAAATACAGTCGGGGACAAAAGTCTCTGAACCATATGTCCCTGAAATGAAGCCAATAGCGCTGCTCTCAGACAGCGGCTGGAGAGTACACTTGTGGAGATGAAATGGCAAAATTCTGACTTTCACCTCCATAAGTGTGAGCTCCATTCACCAGCTCATTGCGTTGCTGTGGGCTTCGTTTGAGGAACACGTGGTCCAGATATTTTTGCCCCGACTGTAGATTATTCTCTGTAGCTTCACATAGTTCACATTCTAACTAGCACGTTCCTACAGTTTTGACTAGTACCTTCCTAAAGTAACATTCGTCGGTAGGATACGCCATCCGGGCAGCCGTCCTTTTCGAACACAAATTCTTACTGGCGGTTCACTGGGGACAGAATTGTCTTGCCATTCTTTCGGAATTTTATGTCGCAGGAAAGGCCAGCTGGTGATGCTGCTCGATGGGCTCACGATGCAACCAACGTTGTCCGCATACCACTGACAAGAGCTGGCGCTGTAAGGCACCTTTAACTGCTCGCCCGAAACATGGCTGTAATGTCGTGGTCTACCCTTGGAGGTTGGACACCCCGCTCGCACCTTTTAGACCCCATGCCTCAACTTCGAATGCCATTCGGACTCCTCCGCTGAGATACCACGCTGTGGTGCCGCCCGTGGCTGAGAGTGGCGTTCACAAACACCCATTCCAATCTCTTCACAGTGGCAATCTCTCCAGTGTGTGAGCAGTGCGGTTGCGCTGAAATGATCGGGCACCTACTCTGTCACGGCCTTCGTTTTGAGCGAGAGCGCGCCTTCGTGGCTGCTACTCTCCGCCGTTTGGACTCTCGTCCTCCAATTGAATCCAAGATTATAGGGCCTTGGACAAAACTTTCCTCAAAAAGAAATACGGTGAAAGCACGGCTTAGGTTCTTAAATGACTCGGAGTTGTGTTCCCGTCTATAAACTTTAAGTTTTTAGTGTGCGCCGTCTGTCCCCTTGTAATAATGATCGATGGACACTTGAAAAGCTCATTTCGTTGCCGCTATTTTTCTTTTTTTCCCCCTTTGTACCCTCCACACGTGTAGGGTACCCTGGTGAACATCGCCCGGGTAACTTCCTCGCCTTTCCGTCCTTCGTGTTCTCTCTCTCAAACGCGGGAAAAGTGATGCATATAAACGACCACAGGTGGTTCAGAAGTTCAGGCTTCTTGAAAACGTAGCAGCACGAAAAAACGAGGACAAAATAGACACAGGTACGACAGGACATATGCTGCACTTCCAACTGAATTTTATTGCTAAAACCAAAGCTTAAGTACAGCGCTACTATCGTCCCGGTGGAAATCAATCGCAATGATCCAAAAACGCCAGTTCATTATCAAGAAGAGACAGCGAAGCGGTGCTAACACACTGACCACCTGCTTTTCTAATGTGATATGCCTCAATAATCTCTCTTTCCATCCGATCCTTTCCATGCCCAAGAAACTTAGTTTTTCGAAAAATGGGTTTACACTTACAGTCCCGGCAGTGGATAGCAAGGTGGCCGCTCTTCTCTTCTTTTACCAGATTGTTTTTGGATCATTGCGATTGATTTCCACCGGGACGATAGTAGCGCTGTAGCGCTGTAGCGATAGTAGCTTTGGTTTTCGCAATAAAATTCAGTTGGAAGTGCAGCATATGTCCTGTCGTACCTGTGTCTATTTTGTCCTCGTTTTTTCGTGCTGCTACGTTTTCAAGATGGATCAATACCAACTGGCCCAAACTACGGTGCTTTTGCAGAAGTTCAGGAAGTGCGAAATAATTTTTTCTCCACAATTTTGAAAAGTGGCCCTAACATTGAGGTACGTGCTCTGCAGATTGTAGAGGTAAGAATAATGTAAGTTTTTACTGGCTTGAGCGTTGCGAAATTATTACTGGATTATTAAAAGGGAAAACTGTGTAGCTGTATAGTGTGTTTCAACACTAGCAACCAAATAGCGCAATTTTTTGCGCGTGTAAAGCAAAGTCAAAGCTATTAGAATGCAGTTCCAAGTTTTTTAGTGATTATAGACGCGGAACCTGATTTACATTATACCTGACGCCTCATGAAGTTTATCAGCCTGCTACCAAAATCACTTCGGCTACAGATACTTCGGTTACAGACAGATACTTGCATTAGTAACGGCAGCTGGCGTTAAGATGGCTAGACACTTAAGATGTGTAGGCGAAACAAGGCACCAGCACAAGGACGAGAGTGCCTCATGCATAGGTGACCCAGCAAGCCCTGCGCAAGACCTTTTGCGTATAGGATTCCACGCTAGTTTTAACATGCATTTGATTTTCAACCTCATTCAGTACTCATAAACCTCCCCTCTAAACGTACATCGCTCCTTCATGTAATGCCTGGAAAATATAGGATTGCCTATGCAGCGATATTTATTTGGTTACACCCTTCGTTGCTTATGGCTGCGAGACTATAGCTTTGTTGAACTTTAAACTTTCATTGGTCTGTCAACAATGTTATGCTGGAATAAAAGGAAGGCGGGTTTAAGTTACAAGGTAGTCATGTTCCATTCACCTTTACAATTCTCCACAGCGTAGCTCTTCTGTGGGCTGTGTTCAGGCAGTAATCTAGGCAAAACAGCCGCATGCGGCCGGTGGGATCCAAAACGAAGACCTCGAATTTCGAGTATGGCGCTCTACTAACTCTATTAGTAGCTCAGTTAGCAGAGCATCATGATGATGATGGTGCTCTACTAACAGAGCTACGGCGGCCGCGCTCCAGTCTTTTACTTTCGGGGGTATTTATGTTGCGTGTAACCTAGCCCTGAGAGTGTCCATTAGCGCCCCCCGTCATCCATGGCGGCGGATGTAGCGCGTCCTGTATTACCGCGAGTGCCACATGGAACGTCATCAAACGGCGATGGCGGAAGCAGCGCGATAACCCACCAATGCCACCTGTGGCGACAGAACAGGCGCAGAGGGGCGAGGGGCTTTTTAGGACATCGACTTCAAGGAAGTGATCACTCATAGAAACCAGGGAATGCATATGGGAATGTTTCTATTTAATGCGTGATATTGATCAATAGGAAGTTATTAGTTATAGTTTAGTTCGTGTGACGAGGTCCTTGGTTGTGGCAGTCTTCATGCCATATATGTCATAAGAACCTTCTCGCACACCTTCCGCCCTGACCGTTCGATCGTTCGTGACTCTCGCACGATTACTGGACCCACTACGTCCGCCGCTCTGAACGAAGGTAGTGCTAGAGAAGACTCTCAGTTAAATTAAGATTACATCCAACGAAAATGCCCTCGAAAGTAAGGGTTGGACAGCCTTGCCGTAGCTCAACATCTAGGTCACCGCACGAGACATGCGGAGGTAGTGTGTTCGGACACAAATCGAAGGCATGTGGCTTACTTTCTTCTACGTTAGGGCGCAGCTCTTGGCGCCCGTTCCTGAGTTCAGCGTCGCCGTCGGCCTTGGCGTATCCTGGCGAACGAGCGCATCTGAGGATGAGAGGGAAAACACAGAACGTAGCGGAGGATTCAAGTCGGTGATAGGGAAGAGAGCGTGAGGACCTAAGCGGTAGCGTGAAGGCAGGTTGCGTGGGAGCGACCGCCGGCTACAAAAAAAAAGGACGGAAATACGCTCCAAAGTTCAGGCTCCCGCTAGCGAGGGCGGAAACTTGCGGTTCGAGATGGTGAAGCTTCTTTCATCCTATGTAGCGATACTCCAACTACGTCAATTATGGAGCAAAGGCATGTCAGCTGTTCCCAGGCAGGATTACTTCTGATTTTTGACATCTAAGGGGAAAAAAACATACTCGGTGCGACAATTATATAAAAGCAACCGCCATACGGAGGTCGAGAACATTAGAGCGGCAGTTTAGGCTAGGTGGTTTTCAGGCAGAAGCAGTGCAACGAACAAGCGTTTATTGTCTTTGCTTCAGCCACCCCAATTTGTTGCACTGCTTTGCCTCTGCTTAACGAGAGGAGTCTGCAAAAAATATTTAGAAAGAAACAAAGAACGCTTTTATGACTTTACGCTTTAAATTACGGCGCCAGCAATTGCCTTTCATTGCGCAGTCAACACTCATCGCATGGCCAGCCAGAGCAGCCACAAAACTGGCTCTAATGCAAAGAGTGTGGCGGGTCAGATACCCAGGAAAAGGAGACGCTGGGGAAAGGAGCTGAAAGGTATATGCGTGACAGGCGACTGATCGCCACGAACAAAAACCCAGTAAGATGTATTTTTACTGCGCTTTAAACTTTTAAACAGAGGGCATGATGCTGCATTGCTGGCAACAAGTGCTCCCTCTTGAAACCATCAATCTCAGTTCACCGTTTATAGTCATCTGATTTCACAGTAGGCTTTCAATAGCAGTTATTGCAGCCCTCAGAAATCCTGCTCACCACGTGGCTTAAAAAGCACATGCTTCTGCCATAAAAAAACGGCAGTGGTTAGGAATTTACAATGTCGCATTGACCATCGCACTGTTCTCTATGCGCTGAGAAGCGACCACTCGTTGTCTTGAAATTATTTCTTTTTCCTAAGCAAAAGCGCTCCACGAATAGCCCACGTGATATCATATCCCATATATTTTCTTGAGATGCGAGCTGTCCATAAAACCAGGATTGGATAAGTGGCATGCGCTGCGGCCACTTCGCAGTGGAAGACTCATGTCTGCGGAGAGACGATTGGCATGTGCTCCGTCTGGGGTGGTCGAAATTTCCGGAGTCCTTCACTACGGCGTCTCCGATAGCCTGAGTCGCTTTGGGACGTTAAACCCCCATAAATCAACCCAACTTTGAACAAGTGGCAATTTTCGGAATAGAAGTCTTTTGTTGGTATGTTACGCGTGCTTCCTGCAAGGCGTACCAGCGAAAGGAAAAAATTCACCACTCCGAAAACCATGCTTCTGTGTGGAGGGCTTCCGCTACAAATAAAACTTTGCCGCAGTATATAACGGGACCACCTGAAAGTAGGTTATTACACCTTAAAAGTGAGGTAGACCACAAAGAAAGTCATGAGCATAGTTTAATAAAATTTATTTAAACACCCATTCCCAGGCACGCAGATCCGTCGTTAATAGATGTCGTTTTTACCTTAACGAGGTATCTGCAAATTCACCGTCGTTTTGCAGCTTTAATGAGATAGCTCTGCAGGCTGAGAGACGGATCTTGTCCACGTTGTCTCTGGGCACATACTTGAGCTAGTTTTAGAACAAAACAAGCAAAATATAATTACCAAGTGCGTTTCCTAAATTATTAACTCAGTGAAGACGCCGCGCATAAATGTACGGCGAAGATGTTATTGGGAACGGATGCTTATGCTAAGTCCATTACGACGTGAGAAATTTGGAAGCACAAAGCGGTGGATTGCGTCTCTTCGCATGTCTGCGGGGAGCATCCCAAATGCTTTCTCCCTTCAGTTTCCCCGCCATGTGTTTACGTGCTTTAGTCTCCCAGTTCCGTGCACCGTCCCGTGCCCGACCTTCCGCTTTGGTCTTCCATCTATACTTGTCCCTCCTTGTCCCCTTTCAGCATGCGATTCATAACACATGACTAGCATAACTGCTTTGCCCACCCTGGCTGTCCTTTGGTAGAACTTATCAATAAGATCCTCCATAGATCGAGGTATTATTCGAGCTTACTGTTTTGTGTTTATTCGCCTGCAAAACAGCCCGTAAGGCTTTAAAGAGGCTCTGAAACACCTTCTGAGGAGAACAGATCAACTGGCTCAATCACTGCCTTGTGTGGTCATGAATATCTGGGCCAAATATTAAACTTCTGCAAGCAGCAGAGCACCCTGAATTGAGCGTGAAAGTTATCGAGCCCTTTCCGGCGACCTTCTCACTGCCTCACCATTCTCCGTCCCACGCTCCTGCGTATACCAGTTCAGAGATGGCCATTGGTTAGATTCTTTCAGACGTCAGGCAGCTACTATGGCTGCAGCCAATAAGCGGCGCAGCTCCGGCGGGTCAGGAAGCTCGCGCCCCCCCTCCGCTCCACAGGCAATTCCCGCCGGAGTCGGCGATAAGGCCGACGGAGGAGCCGCGATCTTTCAGCATTTAAAAAATGATGAGCAAAGAGAGAAGGCCAGAAGTTGCTGAAATTCAGATTTTTACTAAAGAGAACTCAGCTTGTGCAAAGCGCATTTTTTGGATGGATGATGTTCCTGAAGCGCCGTCCTTTAACATGCCAGGCAAACTGCAACTTTATTAGAGCACCTTTCATAGTCACATCAACATAAAATTGCATATAAAGGCTACTTTTTGTCGTTTCCTTGTCAGAAAGTTTCTGTCCGCGCGGCAGCCCACACTGCAACAATTCTCCACAATATAAACCATGCTTTTTGAATTGGATCAGATTCCCCCGCCTAGTAGGCGCTATTATCTGCCCTCATCGCTTCCTCTATCTGCACAAGGCTCTGTAGGCCATGTTCTAGCTGTTATTTCACTTTTCTAAACTGTTTGCGGTTCATGGGTTGTTCTAAATTTTAAATAATGATGTTTCCCGTAATTCGTTCCAGTTTATTTGTCCTCAAGGAACCTTGAGGACAAATTCGTTCCTTGATCACCTCAAGGTGATCAAGGAACCCGTACGGGGTTCCGAAACGTCTAAAATTTCTTGACTTGGTCAGTGACCGTATTCTTTTTCCTTTAACTCAATGCCTGACCAGACGTATTTTCGTCGAACTATTGATTATTTTATTTGTCCTCGAAAGCACGTTAGATAAAAAAAGTGCTTCGCAGTGCCATACTGATGTCCTTTGCATATTTTTTTCATCGATTGCGACGAAGTGTTTTGTCTCGTTGTTTCGTCTCTTCATTAGTGGTTCCACACAGTTGCGTTTTCTTGGCTTCAGCAGGGACGGCCACTTAACTATACCACTGAACATCAGCGCCAACTCTGCATTACTTTCAAAATCTCTTCGCCACACTTTACTATGGCTTGCATTGTCTTCAATGTGTATTTGTGAGCAAAAAACAACAACCTTAGCAGCGACTTCTTGAATTGTTTTGCGCATTTTATTCAGATGGTATCAATGTTAGCGTCAACAACAAGAACAAGAACCGGAGAATGCCCAGATATAATAGTATTATTGTAATATTATCTTTTTTCCAGTTTATGAAGTACAGAAACCAAGGACCTACATGCTAAAGGTGTTACAAACACCTGACGAGGGCCTGTCGTCCTGGACAATGGCATTCAACAACAGTAACAAACAGCATTCATTCCAGAATTCTGCACTGAAGTCATATGCAGTCAACATGCTCAAAGCCTTGAAGTCAACTCAAAACCAACATACACTCGTATGAAGCAAAGAATGTAGTTGTACCTTTCACTAGCCGAGCTGGCTAGGCGTCCAATGAAGTTCTGATGTATTGGTTTCACGAAATAAAATGATGATGATGATGAAAGTACAGAGCACGGGAAGACAGCGCAGATGTTAATAAATATCACACAGGGGGAATCTGTGCAGTTCGCCTGCAGGAAGCCAGCATTGCATGAACTGCATATAATGAAAGACAAGAATATTGTGTTTAACTGAAGAGTTCAGTCAGCGTTTGTGCTTATTCTCGTTTACACGTCCATACGTCGCTCTTGCAGTGGTTGCTCTTGAGAGAAACGCGAAACGTAAAACGCCGAGTGCGCAGAAAAGACGCGTAAGTAATCGCTCCCGGAACCACAAAGAAAAAAATGAAAAGTGGCAAAGCCTGTAGACCGGCACCAAGTAGGCCAATGTCAGTGCCGTGTGCAGATAGAAGAGAGTTAAAGAAGGAGGTCAAAGTCGTCCGTCGCACGGCAGGGACGACGGCGCCTAGGTCGAAAAGGAAAGGCGAGATAACCAGTCATTTGCGACGGCTGCTTCGATGGTCGGGCCAGAGCGAGGGCTACATGAAAAACGGGGCTGTGCGGCAACAGCTCCATAGCAGAAAACAGTCAGTCATATAAAACATCATACGCTACCAAGACACAAACGCACTAAACCGAAAGCATGAGTGCCTTCGCAAGCAGGTCCAAACCTTCACGGCAATCTTGGGCCCTCGGCAGCGCAGGAAGCTTCACCGGTACACGAGGTGTCGCTTCATGTTGACGCTGATTAGTGAGTCATCGTCCTTGGTGATCGTACGAAAGACAAGCAAAACGAAACGTGTTAAGTTTTCCATCTGACAATGGTCGGTGTCTATTCATGGCAACGAAAAACAGCGGAGCACACCTGCGTTCCTGCAGTGGAGTAGTCTAGATGCAGCGCAGAATAATCCGCTATTTTTTTTATCATCAGCGAGCTGGCCTACGAGGAGAGAGGCAACACGTGCAAAGTTGTTTGATCCTTTGCGCCGCGAAAAAAATCTCCAGGTGGTCTAATTTTCCGGAGCTCTCCACTACGGCAGCGCTCTCTGTCTTTAACTCCCACCTTCTTCTCTTTCCTTACGGCGCCGTTCAGGTGTTCACTGAGATAGGAAGCAACCACCGCATTATTTTCTGTCTTCAAGACCGCAGTTTTCCTTTATGGGAACCTCATCTCTCTGAGTTTGGACAGTTATTTTCAGCCTCAAGGCAGGTTCTATGTGCATGAATGGTGACGTTAAGCGCCTCTATGAGTGGCACTTTGCGCATGGAGCCCGTGCATCGTCCCCCATACAAGAGGGGCTAAATCTTAAAACGAAGCAGCGGGCAAAGCTCCTAGTGTGCGCCGCTTCGTTTTATGAATAAGGCCCGCTTGGGGAGCACAACAAGGACCCTTAGGGACCGGCCAGCTAAGAAAGAGGTGAGCGGGGGGAACTCTAGCCAACTGCAGTAAAGGTTCGCTTCTTCGGACGCCGTTGTTGCGAAGCGCGTCTCTTCTTTCTATCTTTCCTCTCACTTCTCTTTCAAGTATCTTCTATCTGCGCGTGGCAGCGATTGTGGCTCAGTTCGAACTAGTGGAAAGGCCCGTGCACTTTCCTGTTCCAAAGTCAAAGTATTTTATTTTCATCCGTACTTCCGCGGTAACAGCGGAAGCTTTATATTCTAATAACGGAAATAAATGGGCGCATACCAGAAGCACCACACCGAACCAATACGGACCAACCAAGACGGACGCAATATCCTTTGAAAGGAATGCAGTACAGGCATTTTACTGTTCACTCGCTATAAATAGGAGGCAACTTTTACTCAAAATATTGCAGCGGAGAATACATGCACAATGAATTAAGAATTGTATTTGCGCTCATAAGCCCAATATGCTGAAATAATATCATCACCATCATCACCACTAACTACGTGCACTGCAGAGCAAAGGCCTCTTCCATATTTCTCCAATTAACCCGGTCATTTGGCAGCTGCGGCCACCGTAAGGAAGCAGTAACTCATTGGCATCTACCCTAGAGCAGCCATGCAACTACAATGGAAATGTATACAGGTTTTGAGGAACTTTATATTCAAGGAAAAATTTGTACTGCTACGGGTCTCAAAACCGGCCCCGGTGCCTCAGCGGCGCATTCGCGTTACCAAGTGACCCCCGGCATATTGTAAGATGAGAACGAATTGATCAATACCTCGAAGTTGTCACAGTGTTGGTCCAATATATGGGGAATTTGAAAGGTGGAGCGGATTTTTAATGAGACTTTAATTACTCACTGTTATCCACCCAAGCGCCGCTATGCAGCTACAAAAGCCAACTATATAGCTTCCTGGGGCATTTTTTTTGCTTTCTTGACTTTGTGTTAGTGTTGAATACCGCACACGCCTTACCATATGCTGGCCGTCGCGGTAAGCTCAGTTGGTAGAGAGACTGCCCGATAAGTGGTGGTCCCGGGTTTGAACCCCGGACTAGGAAGAATTGTTGTTATACTGTGATGTTTCCGGTGAAGCTGTATCGCTGTAAGTGTATCGGAGATGTGGCGCTTGCTTGGGCGCCATCGACTTATTACATCCTTATTAAAAACCAGCTAAGCCTTACAGGTTTCCCTAAGCGTTTGGCTGGTACTTGAATGCGGCAACTTCGTAACATGCATTAATCTCCACAGTCCCTAACCCTCTTTACGGCAGAGCCTTACCCACCACTCTCGCCTAATCGCTGTGGCACCCGACTGCCAAAAGGCTGTCATGGTGGCCACATTCAAATGAAGGTAAACTAGGAATTACAGATGTTCTGTTAATAAAAACCTCCAGAGTTGTTGACTGAAATGCGTAGCTTTCAATCACGGTGTGCTTCAAAGCTCACAGTTCTCCTTCCACGTGTAAGAATGCATTATATATATACAGGCCCCGCCGCGGTGGCTCAGTGGTTAAGGTGCTCGGTTGCTGACCCGAAAGACGCGGGTTAGATACCGGCCGCGGCGGTCGAATTTCGATGGAGGCGAAATTCTAGAGGCCCGTGTATACTGTGCGATGTCAGTGCAGGTTAAAGAACCCGGCGTCCCAGAGAGCCTGAGTCGCTTTGGGACATTGAACTCGAATAAACCAAACCAAACCGAGCATTATATTTACAATCTTAATTGTCTGCGCTGTCTAAAACAATATGAGCTGCAAGATGTTAAATCTCAAAGTTAAATGAATGCTTTCCGGAAATTTGATCACAGCACTCACTCCCGCAAGCCGACTTGCATTCCGGACAGCCAGGAAAGATGTTCTCATTCATTCCGCAAGCCCTGTACAGAAACGGTCTACAGGCTTCACGTTCCTTGTCGTAGTACCATTGCCACGAAAAACTTTTTGTCTCGCATTTGACGTCGGTAACTGGCATTGAGCACTTCTGCGTACGCACTTCACCTAAAGGGAAAGACAAATGCCTCTTTTTTGCAAGCTATCATCCTCATGGTCAGCCAGGATTACTTGGTAAGACAAGGCGTTCCTGAATACCCTCCAAGTTTCTCTTGAGGCAACCACCATGTTAGCATTTCTCATCTCGTGGATCCAACCCTGGTAATTTACGCGAGATCTTCGGTTACTTTGTGTGCGCAATATGTACCCTGCGCCAGTATATTTTCCTGCACTAATTGCCCTTCCTTGAGAGCCCTTAAGTCACGTTTGTTTGCCTATTCACATTGATTACTTGTTTTTTTTTTTGGGAGCCACCCCAAGCATTTCCAATTTCAAACTGGCTGCCGAGTCCCTGCAGCAATAATAGAGCGTTAAAAAAACATTCTATTGAGGTTTCTGGCACATTGCACAATCCTGAAATAATTTTCTGCTTTCCACCAAACCACTCCGGTGCTTAGGCTGCGTCAAGCAGCCGATTCAGTGTTTAACCAATCAGTTCTGTATTTCTTTGCGTTCTCGTGGTGCAAAGCATACCTTTTTTGATCTGAAGTAAGGTTCAAGCACTACAGAGCATAAATTAAAACATCTCATAAGGTGCCGTTAACACACAGGAGTGCTTATACTAGCCAGACCAGCCACGTTCATTAAACTGTGCTTAAAAAAACGCCAATATTCATGAGGGCAGTTTCGCTGGGAGGTCAGCGAACTAATTCCACTACATCTGAGTGTTCTTATTTTCTAACAGAACATTTTTTTTCTAATACAGGCGCTGAATGACCAGTGGGAACATAATCTACCTGTCAAAAGAAAGAAATAACGCTGACCAAAAGGAAGTTCCTAACAATTCTCTTTTGGTCGGCGCTATTCCTAGCTTTTCACATATGAATCTACTATCCGACCAGACGAGACTTCGTCAAACCTTAGATTCCATAACCTATGTGTGCCAAGAAAAATTAACTCCTCTAATAGCCGCCCTTCCATCGCACTTTCAGATAAAGAGGCATCTTTAGAGGACAACTACGTGCAAACTGATATATTTTAAAATATTTACTATAAGATTACATTTACTGTGCTTTTCTTGCAGCTTCGACAGTTACCGCCACGTGCATTTATTTTTCAGTGTCCTGTGAAGGTAGTGCGGCGAATGACGCCGAATGAACCTTCGTATGACGGGGTTAGCTCGCACGGCGTTGCGGCGAAGGAAAACGTGCTGGGAAGTTGCGAACCCGGGTGCACAAATGTGGTGGCGCGGCGAGAAGGGTGAGTTGGGAGCGGCTGGAAGTGTATAACGAAGTCCACAATACGCTGCAGCTACTTTTTGGCGCTGGGCTGGTAGCTCCTCTGACGAGAACAAGTCTCTGGGGCGACGCAGGGAGTACCGTAAACACGCTCTGCCGCAGAGCGCTGGAGGTCGGCTCGGAAGACGGCCCTTAAACCAAGAGGCGAGAGGATGCACGTGGGTCACGGGTGATGTTTGGCCCATCACAGTATACTTAGGCGGCTGGGTGAGGCTGCATGGTTGGGTTAACTCCGGAAAATGTGCCAGGATTGTCTCGAACGGAGATGCGGGGATCAGCGCGCCCACGCCTAAGAGACCAATCCCGGAGAAGAAAGCAGGGATCGATAGACTAGCCAAGCCCACTGTCGAGCTATGACGCTGCACGCTGACATCTATGTCGAAGAACAAGGAGATGTCCGAGCCGATGATCCGGTGCACAACGTCAGCGATGCCGAGTACCCGTCGAAGTGTGCGACGGAGCCCCAAGTCGAGGGCGAGGAAGCGAAGTTCGTACGTAGCTAAGGCAAGAAAACTGCCAGTTGCTAGTCAGCGCCTGACCTCCTGATATTTAGTTTCCCGTCTGACCCTTACATTACGTATTTCTTAATTTGTGTACAACATAAAGATATGCAAGCTTAAAACTAGGCCTCCAAAAGTTCAGAAACTAAGATACATTAAAAAGCGTTGAAGAGAGCAGTGACACAAGGAAATCAAAAATATTTCGAAACGAAGTATTGTTAGGAATAAAGAAATTGATAAACGAAGCGCCGGAAAAGCCCTATCAAATGCTGAGTCTAGCCAGCGTTTGGGAGCAAAGCTGCTCACATAACGTGAACTTAGTATCCCGGCCAATTCAAAGAATTCCGCAGTCACCACATTTTTTAACCCTTCCGCGCGGCGTTCTCTGTGAGATCCTTGATGGGGATTGAAAGAATGAAACACGTGATGAAATACAGATATCACTTTACTACCTTCTGCGCGCTTCTCATCACAAGTGCGACATTGCTTTTTATTGTTATTTACTTGTGATGCCCGCACTAAACTGCTTTACAATCTGATTTTACACCTACGCAAGCTGAACGACCTTTAGTGGCAATCTGAAGACAGGGCGCATACAAATGCACATTTCAATTATTATTTTCTTATTTCCCTTCATATCACGAAAAGACACCGTGCCTGACACACCTCACGAGGCCTTAATTTTAGGGCTGTAGAAATCAAAATAAACAGGCGCACATACTGAACCATCTATAATGCCTCTGGTCCTTAGTGTGCACGAAATAAATAAACAAAATGATTATAAATTGAAGCTTACACAGTACAAAGCGCAGATGCAAGGCAAGGAAAACTATGGATGCTTCTAATCGCATTGCCAGATTGATATTATAAACTGGTCGATTAGGATTCCCTAAGAACAGTGAACTATTGCAAAATTATTTATGCCGGAATATCATTTGATGTTTCTTGTTGAGCATTCTTCTTTGTTTCGTAGCACACAATTATAACTTCAAGATGAAAAATTTAGCACGTTCTCTTTACAGGTGCGCTTTACTGAGAGCTCATTTTAAGCCAACTGTTGCTTTCAAAGCCGGAGCGAAATGCGTCTTGGTTTAAACTATAAAGCTGTACATTTCCAGCTGCAGTGAAGAAAGGAAAAGTGAAAGCCTTTAAAAGATTATTTACGCTGGCAGCATAACTTAGAATTACAAATAGCACCCCATGGCGATATTTCCGATTGTTTGATTACATCATTCTGTGAACAGCAATATCACCTCAGTTATAAACGTCAAAACTATAAGTAATATTGATAGTGGTTGGCTTTATATTCGTCATGAATATTGGGTAAAATAAGAAACAATAAACATAACGCTTTCTGCAGCAATATTTCTCAGAAAATCTCTGCGTGGCTCAGTGGTGGCCACTGCTACTGAGTCAGAGGACCGTGGGAACCGTGTTACGAAGGAGTCGAAATGCAAAAACTGGCTGCGTTTTATGAGACGAAAGAGCACATAAATGAACTCCAGGGGATCTAAATTAATTCTGAGTTCTACTCTACGATGTCCGTCATAGACAGTGAGTTGCTTCGGGACGTTAAAACGAACGATTTACAATTGATGCTCGAAAAACTTACACGTACAGAGGAAAAAAACGCTTGTCTAGAACACGTCTGGTTGTGTTTCGGGCTGAACACCTTAATCTCTACTGAAAAAATTTGGTTGAAGACGGTCTGTATGTAAGCATGTACAGATGAACTCAAAGGATTTCACCGTCATTTTTTTCCTTTCTGGTCGCAGCTGCTTTTGGAGCTGCGGAATACAGAATTCCGTCCTTCTAGACATGCGCTTTGCCCTCTGTACGTGCAAGGTGCTCTGAGTGCTCAACGTGAGCCGCAACGTGAAATCACTAATGATGAAGATAGGAGCACCGGTGCAATGATAAGTGCTGTGCATACGGAGGTAGGCATTACGTATTTTATTTAGTAGCAGTTGGCGACGCAATTGACATTTATTGTATTTTCACGCAATGCAGAATGCATCCTTGCAGCGCTTTTGTGGCCATCTTTCCGAGAGCTTTCCTCTCTTCTCCCAGCCATTGTATGTTTGTGGCTCGCGTCTTCAGGACTAGGCGTTTTTATGCGAAGCATATTGCTAGAGCTACCACTCACGCCGTCGCCGTGGGACCCCCACGTGACACCGTGACGTCACACCACGTGACATCGGATGAGAGAGCCGGCCTCCACCTAGCGCCGTCGCCGTGGGACCCCTAGCCGTCACACCCGCGCATTCCCGCGCATTTCGAACGCGCGTTCACACTCGGTGTAGGTGAAACGCTCGCTCCAGCGGGCAGGCAGACGCGGCTTCCGTGGCAATCCAGGCGCTCACCCAACGCGCGTCTCGGGGTTAGTCGGCGTTCCGCTGTAGCCATGCCGTTGTCTTCCCCCACGACGAAGGCTTCTAGTGGTTGTATTAAAATGACCAAGTATTCAACCAAGGAAAGCCATGTATTACCAAGCCTAGCCACTAATATGCTTCGCATTCCCCAGGCTTAGCCAAGCTTAGCCTCAGCAATTTTTTTCCTCGCAACACGCTTTCCGGCAACATTTGTCCTCTAATCAACCCGCCTCACTTTTGTTACTCTGGTCGTGTTCATACGAGGCTCGTGTAGCGCAGTGCGTTTCTTGGCAAAGTCTGGAGGATGTTCGTCCATTTTGTGCGTTCTGGTCGTTTGTGTTTCTCGCAGTTACTGCGCACGCTCGCAAGTCCTGCCCCTATTCACCGCCTTGTTCAATTCTCTCTTCAGCACCTTTCCCTACCACCCCTCGTTTCCACATTCAGACTTCTCTCCTATTTCCTTCCCCTCGGATATCGCCACTTCCTTGCCCCTGCCCGTACTGGAGTGTGGTGGAAGTATCCAGTGGGGGCTGAGACAGCGAATTGGCTTTTTCTCACATGAAAAAAAAAACTGCCGCGAACGAAGCGGCGATGACGACTACACAAAACACGAGGGACCTCGCCGATGCAATTGTGCTATAGGGCCTTCAAGATTACCCCGGCGGGTGAAATAAAGAGACGGAGACAGATCACGCATGCCTTTATACACGAAGACATTGGCGCCACGATGAGGACCAACTGAAACTGAAATAGAAACCGAAGCCCAGACAATGTTGCAGCAGCCAGACCTCTACAATTTTCACGCCTCTTAACACCTCGATGGTATAGTCGCTCTAAGCTGCCCTCATCTGTCGTCACATTTCTTCATCGCTTGCTTTTTGCATTTTACAATAAGCATCTTCAAAATAGAAATTATTCTCACCTTCCTTCGGCTGTTTACTAGATAAATCGTGGCACTCCGATGTTGCTACTTTTAAATATTAAGATAATTTGTACCAAATTCGGCACATCCCTACAAAATGCAAGCCACTCGTATTTTGCGGTTGTAAACTAAGATCTCTTTACCAAGGGACGAATATTTTATTTACGCAGGGAATCAGTTCATTTGGACGGAAAGAAAAAATGCCGCGTGAGGAAGATAGGAACACCCTCTTGGGTGCTATTGTACATTATGTACTTGCATATTTGGTATGCTATGTATCGGTCCCATTGTTTTAAATTTTCGGACCGTTAGTATATTGATAAAAATCGTGCTACAATTAAACTTTCCCCCAAAATGCACCTCGTAAGCCCGCCAATTTTCCAGTGCAGAAGGTGCAAGACACCTCCCAAACATTAGCTGTTTGGTACTGATTCAAGAGGGCTGCTTCCAGTTTGTGGAGGATTTCATACTTCTTTTAACATTCGTTATTGATGGCGTGGTTTATATGGGGATAAGATAGAAAAGTACGTTTTATAAATGACGGAGCAATACATGAGTACAGAAAAGGCGTCCCACCGACATCACTGAAGACAACGCCGCTCACGGTGACGTTTCAGCGCTCCAAGGGTTATTGTGAGTTTGAAACGGTCGCTGTGATGTTAAATGGGTGTTTTTCCTGTGCACTAACAGAGGCCGGCATATCTTCCACGGACTCAGGAAGTGGTTAATGTAGGCGAGAAAATGATTGAAATGTGAAAAATATCAGACTTAAAAAATACTTTTTTTTTAGTTAGCTTTCCATTTCGATAGCCTATGTAACAATACTGAGCAAAGAGTAACGATAACTTCCATTGAGCACAAAAATTAACATCAATGGTAAATATTTCGCCAACTAAATGGCCAACGAATATAATTTTACAACTCTTCGCCGAATAACGCAATTTTTAACCGGTGTTTTAGGTGATAGTTATCTCCTCAACTTTATTTCCGGAATTCCGGAGGTAATAAAACCAGGAAAAAAACTGCCCTAGTTGCAAATTAATCAAGGAAAAACGGCTTGATGGCTGTTAATTGACCGTGGATTGTGTTAAACTGATTAACAGAAACAAACACAAATAAGCAGATGACACGCATTCGTCTCTTTAATACTTCCATTGTTTCTTTTTTCCCTTTGTATCCAGTTTACCCCAATTTGTCATACAGCGAGCTATATCCCTATATGGGCAGAAATCTTTTATCGCAGTTGATACTCAATCCAAGGCGTCTTGTGAAGCGTCACCAGGGCTTGCGACTTCCCGAAAGTCAGGCGTCGTAGAGGTCATGGCTTTAATATTGACGCCAGTGCTCGTGCAGACGGAAGCGCCTTTCAAGAAGAAGAGGAAGTGTGTGCGTGAAAGTGAAAGTGATCTGGAAGCGCAAGTCATTCCAACAGTTCACTGCCTGTGTCGTGGCCACTCCCCCATAGTGGGTATGTGCCATTCTACTTGAGGAAACCAACCAACCAACCAACCAGCGCAAGTCTGGGCTACGCCGCTGTTGACCCTCAGCCGCTGATTACCAACGTGACAATATGTCCTAACTGATAAATACACCTGTCCGTGCCCACCAGATTCCACGTTAAGTAAATCAATGTGTTGGCATATGCTAGGGCATGCCATTGGGAGCTGGAGAGCGTAGATTACATCGGTGTTCTTACTGCACGCACGTTAAAATAACAACAGTGCTAATGAGGCGGTTATACGGAGCAGTGTTTATTTCCCTGTCGATCACACCAATCTTGTTTTTTCTGGGCAATTGCTAAACGTTGCAGCACAGGTGGGATTGGTGGAATTTTCCCCACGTGTTCAGTTGCGAAAAACGCCTCAACACTTTACTTGCAAGTGCGTTCATCGCGAATTATTAAAGAGAGATGACGACGAGCTCTTCACAGAAAAACAAAACATCTGCTATTCAGTGATTTCTTTGGTTTATTATGAAACCCGAAAGTCTCGATAATACACAGACCGATTAAGGGATCGAAAGCATGTATTAACGCGACCTGAAGAAAACGGCTGCAATCCAACGGTACAGCTTCATTTAGTTGTGATGCGAGGCTCTGCGGCGTTCGAAATCGGTGTGGCAGAAGGCGCTAGAGTCGCTGAGTTCCGCAGGAGATGTGGGACAGATCAGAGGAGCATCCGCCGGACTGCTTATTGCCAAGAAGGGCTCCGGTGTCACTGTCCACGCACCAATGCTGGTCCGTGCTGCACTGCACCGGGTTGAACTCGCCAGATGTGCCGTTGCACCGAGGCTCATCCCCCCTGTTGGCACCTGGGGGCACAAGGCAAGCTTCAGGTACATGCTAGTGGCTAATCTTCCGAATCGTAGCGTTGCTTATCCCACTTGTGAAGATATATTTCTTTGCGCAAACGTTCATGTACGGGGTGACACTACACCATTCTAGAATTGATAGGACTAAACGCTGCCGTCAACACGTGCTACCCACAATTTCTACGTTGCTTGTGGCGTCAACATTCTGTAAAGGGATTCCTTAATAGCTATGTGCACAGAGTGATAAATGGGCAGATTAGAGTTACTTTTCCCTCGACCCGCCGGTGTACAATTTCTCATGCAGTTGTACCTAGTCAGTGGATATGGCTTTGCTATATTAGCCGAAAAAACCAAATCAAATTCAAAACGCAGAACAACTAAGCCGAAAGAATCTAATCGGAAACAACCAAACCAAACGCGAAACGCAGAACGGCTGGAAGACCATACTCCAGTTTACACCAATGTCTTGCTTTCGGCAACGATCAAGACACTAACAATGCCGATGAGCCACGGGATTTAACAACAATGTTCTTTCAGAGCAAAAGTCGGAACCCAAATGTTTATGATTTTCCTTATTGAAATACAAAATATTAAAAATACGCTTTGCTTCGACTTGCCTCGGCGGCGCTCCCACTCGTAGTGCTCGCGAACGCAGTTGCAAGACTTGAGTTTCCTGGAGGGGCCCTTGATCTGACCGAACTCCCGGTCGTAGCAAGCGCAGAAAGGCCTTCCTCCTCCGACGACCGCCCCGAAGCACTGAATGGCCTTGTACTCGCCGCGCTCGTCGCATTCGGGAACGAGGAGACCCGTCAGGTTTCTGGTCGCGCGCTGTTCGTTGCGGCGGCGACGCTGGCAGTCGGTCTCACCAGTGTGAGCTGTATTCACAAAAAGGAACCGGTTACGAACCACACCATGGCAGGGAATTGACCTTGCTTTAAGCGCAGGCATATGAGAATAACACACTTCTGTATATCATCAGACGTGTCCGAAAGACTAGACTTCGTTAACTTCTTAATCACCACCATCATCATCATCATCAGTCTGACTACACCCACTGCAGGGCAAAGACCTCTCCCATGTCTCTCCAATTAACCCTGTCCTTTGACAGTTGCCGCCACTGTATCCCCGCAAACTTCTTAATCTCATCCGCCCACCTAACTTTCTGCCGTCCCCTGCTACGTTTGCTTTCTCTTCGAATCCACTCCGTTACCCTTAAGGACCAGCGGTTATCTTGCCTTCGCATTACATGCCCTGCCCAAACCCATTTCTTCCTCTTGATTTCTACTAGGATGTCATTAACCCGCGTTTGTTCTCTCACCTACTCCGCCCGCTTCCGATTTCTTAACGTTACACCTATCATTTTCCTTTCCATAGCTCGCTGCGTTGTTCTTAACTTAAGCTGAACCCCCTTTGTTACCCACCACGTTTCTGCCCCATAGGTGAGTACCGGTAGGATACAGCTGTTGTATACTTTTCTCTTCAGGGATATTGGTAAGCTACCATTCATGATCTGAGAGAACCTGCCATATGCGCACCACCCCATTCTTATTCTTCTAGTTATTTCCCTCTTATGATCCGGATCTGCGGTCACTACCTGCCCTAAGCAGACATATTCTCTTACTATTTCCAACACCTCGCTACCAATTGCGAACCGCTGTTCCCTTGCTAGGCTGTTGAACATTACTTTGGTTTTCTGCTTGTTAATTCTTAGCCCCACCATTCTGCTCTGCCTCTATAACTGATTGATCATGCTTTGCAGTTCTTGTCCTGAGTGGCTTAGCAAGGCAATGTCATCAGCGAATCGCAGATTACTCAGGTATTCTCCATTAACTCTTATCCCCAACTGTTCCCATTCCAGTCCCCGGAATACCTCCTGAAAGCAGGCAGTGAAAAGCATTGGCGAGATCGTGTCTCCCTGCCTGACATCTTTCCGTATTGCAATTTTATTGCTGTCTTTATGGAGAACTATAGTAGCTGTGCATCGTTATAAATATCTTCCAATATTTTCACATAACACTCTTCCACAGCCTGATTCCGCAATGCCTGCATGACAGCTGAGGTTTCCACTGAGTCAAATGCTTTCTCGTAATCAATGAAGGCTATATACAGGGGTTGGTTATATTCTGCGCATTTCTCTATCACCTGATTGATAGTGTGAATGTGGTCTATTGTCGAGTACCCTTTACAAAAGCCTGCCTGATCATTTGGTTGACTAAAGTCCAAGGTTGTCCTGACTCTATTAGCGATTACCTTAGTAAATACCTTGTAGGAAACGGACAATAAGCTGATCGGTCTGTAATTCTTCAAGTGCTTGACGTCTCCTTTCTTATGAATTGAGATAATGTTAGCATTCTTCCAAGCTTCTGGTCCTCTCGAGGTCACAAGGCATTGCGTATACAGGGTGGCTAGTTTTTGTAGCACAATCTCTCCTCCGTCCTTCAACAAATCTGCTGTTACCTGATCGTCACCAGCTGCTTTCCCTCTTTGCATTGCTCATGATGTAAAAAATAGCGCACAGGGAACACACGGGACGGAAAGTAAACGACGCAGACAAGCGCTAGCCTTGTCTAGCTAGCGCTTGTCTGCGTCGTTTACTTTCCGTCCCGTGTGTTCCCTGTGCACTATTTTTTACATCATGAACGTTATCCAACTTGCACAACTTTCCGCTTTGCTGTTTGCATTGCTCCTAAGGCTTTCTTTACTTCCTCCTTCGTTACTGGCGGGATGTCCCATTGCTGTGCTCGACTGCCTCCCTCAGTAACTTGATGATTACATCCGCTACTGTATAGATTTGTGTAGAACTCTTCGGCTAATTTAACTATCTTATCCATATTGCTGATGACATTGCCCTGTTTGTCTTTTAGCGCATACATCTGGTTTTTACCCATGCCCAGTTTTCTCCACACTGATTTTAGGCTACCTCCATTCCTTAGAGCATGCTCGATTTTCTCCACGTTAAACTTCCTTATGTCGGCTACCTTGCGCTTATTTATAAACTTCGATAGCTCTGCTAGTTCTATCCTGTCTGTGGTGTTAGACGTCCTCATGCTTTGGCGTTTCTTAATCAGATCTTTAGTCTCTTGAGATAGCTTGCTGGTAACTTCCTAGCCCCTTACAGAATAACTACTTGTGCGAAATATATTCTGGCACTTGAATTAAGTTTTCCCTGTGTAAATAAACGTACCGATACATTTATTCATTAGCTTATCGTCAAAGCACGTCGCTGGAGGTTTAAAAAGCGCATTCGATTTAAAATAGTGTCCTGTTCAATTTTGATGCTGTAGAGCGGTTTATTGACACGTTGAAGCACCAGCGATAAAGACCCTGGCGCAAGAAGTCCGGGAACCAGCGAGGCGAGGGACCGGCACACAAGCGGCAGTTCTCCAGCACGAGCCTTCTACGGACTTCTTCTTCCCCTCGGCGCTAGCGCTTCGTCGTCGTTGGTAGCACTGTATCATCTTCTTCATTCCAACTGCCCCCGCGGAAAGAGGGAGCCATCCTGGCGACTCAAGGCGAGGAGACGACGAGAGGGCTGTAATAAGGCTTCAAGCGGCTGACATGAACGACGTCGCGACCACGGCGGCGATGGTCCAAAGAAGGTGTCACCGGTTCGATGATATAGTTCACAGGTGACGTACGCTCTAAGATACGGTAAGGACTAATGTGCTTGGCCGAAAATTTGGACGCAGCCGGAACAGAGAGCCAGACCAGTGATCCAGTGGAGAATTGGGCAGCGGGCGTGTGTTGATCGGACTCATGTTTGCGGAGTCCTTGACGTTCGGCGGTGAAGGAGCGAGCCAACCGGCGGTACTGCTCAGCATGGCTGGTAATGTCAGAAAGGGAAGTATATTCCGAGCTGTCGGGGTTGTAGGGAAGGATTGTGTCCAGGAGACAGGAAGGCTCGCGCCCGAATAAAAGAAAGAATGGGGAGAAGCCGGTGGTTGCCTGAGATGCGGTGTTATATGCATAGGTCACAAACGGAAGGACTTGATCCCAATTAGAGCTGTCGGAGCTAATGTACATGGCGATCATGTCCCCAAGAGTCCGGTTGAATCGTTCGGTGAGGCCGTTGGTTTGGGGGTGGTAAGCAGGAGTGGTACGGTGAACTGTGTGGCACGCATCGAGAAGCTCTCTAACAACTTCAGACAAGAAGACACGGCCGCGGTCACTGAGAAGTTCTCGCGGAGCGCCGTGACGCAGGACGAAGTGATGAAGAAGGAAGAAGGCGACGTCGCGAGCAGTAGCCGCAGGTAGGGCAGCGGTCTCAGCATACCGAGTGAGGTGGTCCACGGCAACGATAATCCATCGATTCCCGGCGGTCGTGAAGGGGAGCGGCCCATATAGGTCGATGCCCACACGATCGAAAGGGCGAGCCGGGCATGGTAATGGCTGTAACGGGGCAGTCGAGGGTCGAGGTGGCGACTTCCGCTGCTGACAGGCTGTGCAAGAGCGAACGTAGCGACGAACGAAGTTGTACATGCCCCGCCAGTAGTACCTCTGCCGTAGGCGCTCGTAGGTTTTTAGCGATCCAGCGTGAGCGCTCTGAGGGCAGGGTTGCCAGATTGGGCTATTAATAGCCAAATTGGGCTACTTTTTGTCCGAGTTGGCGTCTGAAATTTCGTTTTGGCTGTGTGGCTACTTTTGGGCTACATCTTTTTCATGCGTGAAAAAAACAGTTAAAGTAGTTATAATGTGCTCTGTTACAATTATAGAGTGACCGAAGTAAAAGGAATGCTGGAATCAAAATGCAGGCTATAGCAGGTTAAAGAAATTGAGCGCGTCTGCTACAAAATGACAATTTGTAAACGCTGTGTTCGAGGAAACTTATGTGTTTCAGGCGGTCAAGGATCATGGCCTTTCAATTTCTTTTATAAAGAGTGGACACTACGTGAAAGTTGCCCCCCGGAAACACGTCACGGCCTATAGATTCCACTTAATCCACGCCACCCGCGCGCGCGGGCCACCGACTGTTGCTGTCTTCACATGTGAGCGTTCTCCCATCGACGGTGCACCACGGGTGACCATGGTACCAGAATAGAGGGAAAACCCTAAGAGAACTTAAGTCTTCTAACGTGGTGCGAATGCGTAAGCATTAAATGCTACTGTTTCACTTCTGTTGCCTGGTTTCGTGATCCTCACATGTTAACCGTTAATCGTAGACGTGGCCTAGTGGTTTGGGGCATCCGCTTCGGCTGCGGTAGGTGGCTGGTTGGAAACCCACCGCCAGGCATGTTCTTTTCTTGTATTGTTTATTCTAGTTCTGCGGACACATTCTGCTCAAGATACGCATGAGGAAAGTATTGCTTACGTATTAATAAGGTCTTTCTGTTTCTTCCTATTCTCGTGGTGGACACAGCAAGCGCGCCACTCGCAAGAGCCTACGCTTTTTCTGCAGCCTCAAGCGGCACACGTGCAGCCCTCGAGATTCATTGCGAGCGACGCGAGAGCGCCGTGTCCGTTGCGTATTCTGCGTGCACTCATGCGGAGCCATGGAGCCATCCTTCGGCGCTGCGCGGAACCCACTGTAACTATCGAAGGCGGCGGAAGTTAGTGGCATGACATGGCATTAGATCCGTCGCTACGAGAACTTTATCAGAATGGGCGTGGGCGATGTACATCCGGAACTCCAAAAGGAATGGAAAAAAGAGCCGGAATTCAAGGGCAATATGTTTTTCTCATTATTGTGAACGTGCTGTTAGACTGAAGATAAAAGCTACACAGATTACCATCTAATGGCATATATCCTTGATTTATTCTGAGCTCATGCATATCGTAGAATGTAGCTTCAAGAAGGCGCATGCTAGATGCTTTGAGGTGACGCTCTCAGTGTGAACCTTTCTCTTAAAGCATAAAGTTGAAATTTGAGGCTGCGTAATTATACAGTAAAGTATTTTCACTGTCGATGTGTCTAATCTGCGCGCGAACATTTAAAAGGTGAAATATTCCTAAACTAGAGCTGTGATTACGTTATATAGCGCCGCCGTTCTTTTCCGCGTGCAGACTGGCTGTCGTCACCTGCCTCAGGTGATATGGCCTACTGCCGCACCTGCAAAGTGGAACTGCGGCCCCATTTTAGAACCTGGTTAGCGCACCTGGTTAGCCGCACTGGTTAGCGCGCATGACGGATGGGAAATGTAACAACGGAAAGAACACGCCGTGCGCACCCCCTCCGACATCATGTGCGGGAAAGAAATCTAATATGTATATCTTCTAGCCGAAAATTAATTCAATATGCTTAAGAAATGTCGTCACAAAAACAAATATTTTTGGCTACTTTTGGGCTACGCAAAAATTTCGCTTTTGGCTACGTTTGGGCTACAGCGGAGGCCAATTTGGCTACCTGAGGTCGGAGCCATCTGGCAACCCTGTCTGAGGGTCGGCATGGTAGTGCGCACAGATCTCAGACCGAAGGTGTCGGGGAATCACGAGGAGCCACTTTCGGCCGTCCGGACGATAGTTGCGGCGGTATAGGAGATCGTCGCGGATGGCAAAATGGGAAGCTTGGCGACGAAGGGCCCGAGGGAAGGAGGACGTAGAGTGTGCACGAAGGACATCGAGCAAGGATGAAATCCATGGATCCTGGCGTTGTTGATTGGGCATGTCCGTAGTAGTGAGCGCTGCGAGTAGGGAATCAGATAAGGGGGAAGAAGGCGCAGGAGAGGGCAGTGGCGAGCGTGACAAGGCGTCAGCGTCGGAGTGCTTGCGGCCCGACCGGTAGACTACGGTAATATCGAATTCCTGAAGACGGAGCGCCCAGCGGCCAAGGCGTCCTGAGGGATCTTTGAGGGAGGCCAACCAGCACAAGGCGTTTTGATCAGTAACGACGGTGAACGGGCGGCCATATAAGTATGGGCGAAATTTCGTGAGAGCCCACACTACGGCCAGGCACTCCTTTTCAGTCACGGTGTAGTTCGACTCGGCTTTGGTGAGAGCACGGCTGGCGTACGCAACAACGTATTCAGAAAATTCGGGCTGGCGCTGGGCCAGGACAGCACCGAGGCCAATTCCGCTTGCGTCGGTGTGCACCTCAGTAGGAGCACTGGGGTCATAGTGCCGAAGAATAGGGGGTGAAGTAAGAAGGCGACGGAGCGCAGCAAAAGCTTCATCGCAGGCAGAGTCCCACGTAGACAGGTCGGCGGGACCATTCAGGAGTTTCGTAAGGGGCGCGACGATAGAGGCGAAATTAGGGACAAAGCGCCGAAAATAGGAGCAGAGGCCCACAAATCGGCGCAGCTGTTTCGTAGAGATCGGTTTAGAGAAGTCAGCCACAGCACGGAGTTTGTCAGTATCAGGTAGGACGCCATCTTTGGATACGAGGTGGCCGAGTATTGTCAGTTGCCGGGCGCCAAAGTGACATTTCTTGAGGTTAAGTTGGAGGCCAGCACGGGTGAGGCAGCTCAATATCTGGCGCAAGCGCTGGAGATGCGTCGGAAAATCGGGCGAAAACACAACAACATCATCTAAATAGCAGAGACAAATGTTCCACTTGAGGCCGCGCAAGATGTTGTCCATCATTCGTTCGAACGTGGCGGGAGCGTTACACAGACCGAATGGCATTACGGTGAATTCGTATAGGCCGTCAGGGGTAACGAATGCCGTTTTAGGACGGTCGGACTCAGACATCGGGACTTGCCAATAGCCGGAACGGAGATCCAGAGAGGAGAACTCGGCGCCTTGCAAGCAGTCAAGGGCGTCAATACGGGGTAGCGGGTAGACGTCTTTGCGCGTAATTTTGTTGAGCCGGCGATAGTCCACGCAAAATCGTATCGAGCCATCCTTCTTTTTGACCAGGACAACTGGGGAGGACCAAGGACTTGCAGATGGCTGAATAACGCCGCGTTGTAGCATATCGTCCACTTGCTCAGCGATGAGACGGCGTTCAGGAAGTGACACACGGTAGGGGCGCTGACGGAGAGGAGTATGGGTACCGGTTTCAATGTGGTGCTCGACAGTGGTCGCACGGCCCAAAGAAGAGGACTGGTGGTCAAACGATGAGCGAAACTGGTCGAGCAGGACAAGAAGCTGCGCGTGTTGAGCTGTGTCGAGGGCAGGATCAATAGAGCGGTCGAAAATGTCCGAAGGCAGTGGGTGATCGGGAGTAGCGCGACGTGGGGTGAGGGCAGCGAGGTCAAGACTGGAGGAGGGCACATCGGTGTCGAAGGAAGAGATGAGATGAAGTCAGCGGGTTCAAAATGACCAAGGCACTCGCCACGAAGCAGGGGAAACGCAGAGAATGAGGTGTTAGAGACGAGGATTGCGGCAGCACCGTGGTGAATGTCGATGACGGCGAAAGGAAGAGAGAGAAGTCGGCGAGAGGCAAGGAGGGGGGAAGGCTTGAAGAGAACGGTGGCGTCAGAAACAGAAGCGGCGCACACAGGGACGAGCACAGCACTCTCAGGGGGAATATCGGTGTCCTCGGCAACAACAAGCTTATCATCACAGCGAATCGGAGGTTCGTCGAAGAGTGCATCACAAAGCGGAGAAAAGACGGCCTGCGCACGGGCACAGTCAATGACGGCGCTATGGCGGGATAGAAAGTCCCAGCCAAGGATGACGTCATGGGAGCTTGCACGAAGGACTAAAAATTCGACAACATATAAAACATCGGCGATGACGACGCGTGCTGTGCAAGCGGAAGAAGGAACAACGGGCTCGGCGCTAGCTGTACGGAGGGAGAGTCCAGAAGATGGGGTGGTAACTTTTCGAAGTGAACGGCAGAAGTTTTCGTTAATAACAGAAACGGTGGCCCCAGTGTCCACAAGCGCAAGTGTCGGGACGCCGTCTACAAACACGTCAAGACGATTCGGCGGTGAAAGGCGAGGACTTGAGCAGGGCGATGAGAGCGCAGTTCGTGCCCCAGGAACTGCGGCTGCTAGTTTTCCGAATCGGCGGTGGCGGTGCGACGCCTCATGGGCGACAAGGAGCGGCGGCGAGGGGAGGGCGAGCGGTGGGAAACGTAGGGCTGGCGACCAAGCGCGCGATCAGGCGAGGTACCCCGATGGGGTGGTTCGAAAGGTGGGCGGAAGGTGCGATCCGTACCGGGGTAGTCCGGCAGGGGGTGCAGAGGCGCAGGCATAGTACGTCGACAGAGGCGCGCGACGTGGCCTGGAATACCGCAGGCGTAGCAGATAGGTCTGTTATCAGCCGTGCGCCAAGGATTGTAGGCAGCGGGCACGAAACGGTGTCGTGGAGCAGCAGGCGCAGACACCGCGGGAGGAGCGTATGCATAGGCCTGCTGCCGCGGTGGTCTTCTGACAGCGTCGCAATAGGTGAGAGGCACAGGTGCGGGCGCAGGCGGCACGGTTACTGCAGGATCGTAGCTCAGCGGGGCGGCAACAGGGTTGGGCTGGATTGGGAAAAGACCGGCCTGGGGAGCCAAGGGTGCCGGTTGCCGAAGACAAGGAAGTGCATCGGCGACCTCCTGCGTGATGGCGTGCCGAATCTCAGGACTGAGGACGGGCGGTGACGAGTGTTGGTGAGAAAGGAGCGAGAGTTGCCTGGCGACCTCGTCCCGCACGAAGTCTTTGATGGTAGCGAGTAAGTCGTTGTTGATGCCCAGGCCGGAGATGGAGTCGGCAGGTGGGGGAGAGCGACGAGCACAAAGGCGTTGTTTCCGCAACTCGTCGAAACCTTGGCACAGGGTGTACACCGAGGCAACGGTGGTGGGGCTCTTCGCCAACAACATCTGAAAGGCGTCGTCGTCGATGCCTTTCAGGATATGCTTTATCTTGTCAGCCTCGGTCATAGCCGGGTCAACACGCTTACAAAGGTCCACTACATCCTCAATGTAGCTCGTGAAAGTCTCGTTAGTGTGCTGAGCTCGGACACGCAGGCTTTGCTCAGCGCGCAGTTTCCGCACGGCGGGACGACCGAAAACCTCCGCGAGTGTGCTCTTCAGAACGGCCCAGGTGGGAATGTCGGCCTCGTGGTTCCGGAACCACAGGTTCGCAACGTCGCTGAGGTAGAAAATCACTTTGGTGAGTTTGACGCGGTCGTCCCAGTTGTTATGGCGGCTCACCCGTTCATACGACTCCAGCCAATCTTCCACATCCTGGTCGCTGTGGCCGCTGAAAACAGCTGGGTCCCGCTGCCGGACGGCACCGGAGCAGATGACTGGCTCCGGCGGGGGGGCTGGCTGTTGACTGGGGGGCTGCTGACCTGCCTTAAACATCGGGATGGTGCGACTGCGAAGGTCCACGGTGATGGGGAAAGGTGACCGCCGCAACCTCCACCAAATGTAGAGCGGTTTATTGACACGTTGAAGCACCAGCGATAAAGACCCTGGCGCAAGAAGTCCGGGAACCAGCGAGGCGAGGGACCGGCACACAAGCGGCAGTTCTCCAGCACGAGCCTTCTACGGACTTCTTCTTCTTCTTCACCTCGGCGCTAGCGCTTCGTCGTCGTTGGTAGTACTGTATCATCTTCTTCATTCCAATGCAAAGACTTACATAGATTATTTCATTCGAATCGCTTTAGCAAGTGGTCCCGAAATGTGAGTGACACGTGATTTCTTTTTTGTTTACTCGGTGTTTCAATTTTTTGCCCACAATTCCAGCTAAGTAGAGGTGGACCGTTTGTTGTTGCTTTTTAACGCACTTTTTACGGTTCCTTTCCAGGCTGGTCTTTTTTCAACGTATGTTGATCCGTGTAGATTTCTTCCTCTAGATAAATGAATAGCGCACTTACGTTGACTCCCATGGTGTGTGTTCGCAATGTGTTTTGGAAGGCTTGGCCAAACATGCCATTTAATTTTTGGTCAATCAACTACTAAATGGTGCTTTTTAATGCTGTCAAGCTAAACCTTATGCATCGCAGTTGTGAAGTAAACAATTATTTCTGTAAAGTTTAGCGGATTCCGGTGATTCGAGAAAGAAATGGTCAGTGAAACTATGTGTGAATAAAATTCAATATCCATCCGAGAAACTGCAGCACTACAAAAATATACTTCTGACTGTTTGTCATCACACCATTAAGTCATTGATTAACCGGAGCATGAGGTTGATGAGTCTGTCCTTGCTAGCTTAAAGGACGTGAAAGCGTGAACTAATAAAAAACGTTTTTTTTGTTTAACTCCGCATTCTATGAATAACAGCTATCTCCTTGCCACATTCCTTATAAGAAACAAATGCGGCGAAGATCAGGAGATACAACTACGCCATCGGCGAGCGATTGTCTGCATATATATTTATAATATTCAGATATAGAACTATAAGATACCATGAGAATATTTAAGCACTTTTTTCTAATTAAAATATCATTCCGCTTATTAACACATAGTTGATCTACGTGCCTTGCAGCTATGTGTAAAGTAGGCTCTTTTTACTGATATATGTCTCTGTTCCTGTACTAATGGCGGTAGCTAAACAATGAATTGCACGTTGCTTCCGACCGAAACATATTCTTTCGATTTTCATTACGCGTATTGTAAAGACACAGTGCGATCAGAGTAAATTGTGAGAATGTGTAACAGAGAACGGACGGTTATATAACGGTCATTTCAAGCGCTACTGCGCATATTACTATAATAGGTGGGTTTTGAGAATGATGGCAACAAATTTTCTGTCTCCTCTTATTTATTCCACGAGTTGAAATGCTCGAAAAATAAGGAACAAATCGCTGCCGACCATATCCTGTGCACCACTTCAAGCCTAGTGTCATGTATCTTAAAATCGTATACAGATACAAAAAGGAATATTGCAGCGCATGCATAGTGACCGGTGACCTAAAAGACATAAATAATCAGTTCCCTATACTGAACGACACGAACAAAAGCTGCAATACATCTTCATGTATCTAGGGGCAGCAAGAGAGAGGTTTTCAGGATAGCCCTAACGTACCTCACTAGGAGCCTGGCAGTTTAGTCAAAGTCACAACCGCAATAGAACACGACCATGTGTCAAGCGCGATGCTAACACGAAAAAAAAAACGGTCAAATCTCGCCGTTCAGTGAACCATGTATTTGTCGGCGATAAACCTTTAATAATCTTAAAATTGTCACTTACCACAGTAAATGTAGCCGATTAGAGCGAAGGTCTGTAAAGAAAAGGAATTTTTTAACGCAGTGCTCGGCGGGATAAACAAGTTTACAAGCCAGCGCTTATCCACAATTACATGGCACACCAACGTGCGCCAATCTTAGTCCTTTCGGCCTCTCGATATTCCAAAAACCGATGTCTTGCTTGCCTACCACCAGCTTTAAATCTGTAATTGCACCACGGCGCCAAACTGTAATGGCTGAAAAGCCAGACGTTGTAAATTAGTTAGCTGACCTACTAGTCAACATGGCGCACCTGTATTGCTGATGTTGCTCAAAGATGGTATTTATACGCCACTGATGCCTTTGTTCTAGCACAAAAGACTAGTTTAAAAACTTCCAGTTGCGTTCGCTGAAACAGCGCGTATGCGTCACACGTAGTTGCTCTGAGGAATCACGCTCGCCACCTATTTCCGAAAAATCTATTGCGACTACTGGTTTTTTTCTGAGTGTTCCAGGATTACTCAGCTTCATCAGCACTTAGCGAACAGCACACGGGTTGTTAGGTCAGGATACCCGCAGCCTAACTCTGTTGGAGCGAGTGCTCGGAAGCTGTTGTGTTTTATTATTAAAGATTTTTTTTTTAACAAAGACAGCACTGGCATACTCAGATACTCTGGACAAGCGGATTTTGCAAAGGAAATAGTTGATGAATTCATTTTATTCATATAATGACAGATTTTGCCGTAAAAGTCAACGTATCCTCCGATATCCCTTTTGCAGGTTTCAATTCGTTTCGAATTAACGTTTTTATAGTCGTCAAAAATGTTCCCCGTTGGTTTTTTATGAAAGTTTTGAGTACTCAATGCGAGCAATGGATACAGTTTAAAGGAAAGATTTTACTTCGCATCACAAGAAGACATTATTAACTTGAATACTTCTACAAGAACTTCTTGCAATATTGCTCAGTTGCTTCAAAACTAAAATCGAGATCCAAGAATATTGGACATTAGCACTACAGCTGCCGCGTTCTCGTAATTACACCAAGATCACTCGCACTAAACTGCGCCACCGCTGTGGCTCAGTGGTTATGGCGCTCGGCTGCTCACCCGAAAGACGCGGGTTGGATCCCGGCCGCGGCGGTCGAATTTCGATGGAGGCGAAATTTTAGAAGCCCGTGTGCTGTGCGATGTCAGTGCAGGCTAAGGAACCCCAGCAGGTCGATATTTCTGGAGCCCTTCACTACGGCGTTCCTCATAGCCTGAGACGCTTTGGGACGTTAAACCATACAAACCAACCATAATCTAGTAAAACTGCTAAGGACACTACTGTGGCTCCTCGCAAGGACAGTGAACCTAGGAGAACAATTCGAAATACACCACAAAATGGGAGCACTACAAGTTCTGAGCAGTAGGAATTTTCGATTTCAGCTAGGCCCAAAACGTCGCGAATGCAATGTGATTCGCCTGTGGATGCACTAATGTAATATAAGAGCCGTTTAGAAAAAATAAAAGCAAGCATCAAAGTTCGAGGTCTGTATTCTAATTTTTTGTTATAATTGAAGCTTCTTTTATGACGTAAACTGCAAATGTGGTAGAGAAACTTACCACCAATACCCATGGCGCAATCCGAGTCATCTTGAAAAGGCTTCTGTTATCACTAGAATAAACAATACGGGTTTTATAATCAAGCAATTTTGAAAACCATCTCTACTATTTTGACCTTAAACTAATCCACGGAACTTTCCTTGAAAGTAGGCATAATTATATACCTGTAACAATAACAAATTGTTTCGTTAGGTTCCAGCGCTCAGAATCTCTCTTGTCGAAAAGTATCGACGATTATTTCAGTTTTTCAAAAGTGATCACGCGTTTCGTCTTGCAGATAGCTAGCAGGGAGCCAAATATATTTACTGTGCTCATTCTTGAGGGTACTTAATGAAAAGGCGTTTTCCCTGTCCTTCAATAAACCCACTTTGCACCATCCACAGTCACTGCATTCTACCAAAATTATCGACGTTAATAACTGCATTCAACAATCTCACGCCCAAAACTGCTATCCTCCTGTCGATATTCAATCCAAACTGGCACTTTTAAATGCTCAGTGAATTATTGCTATATGGAAAACCTCAATAAAAGAAATGATTGTGAAACGGCAGCTTAACTGAGTATTCACTGCACTTTTAGTATTCTTTCCTTCGACACCAGTCATAATAACCTAGACCATAAGCATGAATTATACTAAGACGTGTGCAAGGGCTTCTTGCAGGGTCAGGAACAAAAAAGGAACACGAGCACACGAATACTAAGAAAATCGGCGGTGGCTCTTTTGTACGTCCCATTATTTTCTCTTTGGCTCCCTCCTCATGCACGGATAACAAATCAACTTCAGTGCATCTAAATGCCAGCATGCAAGATAACCTTCGAATCTTATGCATACTCATACTATTACAATGTCTGTAAGAAGCATCCCCAGCAGCATAGCTGGGAAATGAGTATTCGATATGAGTATTGGAAAAAAATTGCCGAAGGCCGGTCCTATATAGGACCACATTGAAGCCATCCATTCCCAATATCGGGCCCATTGCATGTGCTGCTTGGTATCCCCCTGCCAAAACCATCTTTTTCTCTATGCTCTGTTAACTGCTGGGAGCAATTATAGAGAAGCACGTGCTTAAGCAGTTTCTCCGTCTGCAGGGGGTTCCCAAAAATGAGACATTCTCATCTCGTGCCTTTGTTGCAGGCGAACATGCCCTATCAAGAGTGGCGAGAGTTAGAAACTCTGACGCTTACATTCGCTCCAAGTTAATCCACGCTGTGCCCGTTCGCTGTCTCTCCGAGGACTGCCTGTAGAGAACGGCGCCCGAGCGTGCCGCTTATGAAGGACACCCGGGGAACCAGTTGTGTCGTCACGCGCCTCGAGCCGCCCATTATCTCTCAGCCGCAGGAGGTAGCACAGCATCGGATCGGGTGCACAGGGCGGTGATCACCGGAAAAGACTTGACTGCCGTTTCAAGGCAGGGACGAAACGCAGCTAGCCTCCTTCTCAAAATCTGCTTTCTGCTGCAGCTGTGTTTTTTGAGAAGAGCTACGGGCCCCAAAGGGAAGCGCCTACTCCAGTTTCGATTCTTCCCAGGAGGCTAGAGATACGGTGCTATCCGAGACGAGTGTATGAGCTGGGTTTTCCAGGCTTGGAGATGTAGATAGCGACTTCGATGATGATAGAGTACTATTCACTAAAAAACAGAAGTGCATATTTTTCCCCCGGAGTCAGTCTGCGCCCCACGATTTAAGTTGTTGAGAAGTTAAATGCAGCTATGCTATGGAGAATTAGAAACGTACCATCACCGCAATAAAATCTTACTAACGAAGTGCATGATTAATGAATCAATGTTTTATCAAAAAAAATATTTTGCTGGAGTTTGCCGTTCTTGTTTTGTTTCTTTTTTTCGGACATATTCGTGTTTTCAAGAAGCTAGCTCATTGTAGTAATTTCATTTGTCTCTAATTTTCTCCATAAAACGCAGTCATTGGCAGCCAACCATATTCTAGAGCTGAAAAATGTCATATATATAAGAAAGAACTGGCTTGAAGCGCCTGATACGGTACTAAATGAAAGTTATTAAAGAGACATGCGTGCACTCAGGAATGCTAGTATACCGAACAGTTATGTTCAGTTACCTGCGTGCATAAGCTGAATATCCCACGCCTTCTCATAAGTTGTGTAAAGTAGCTTCAGCGAACTTTTCTGGGATGACATGCATTTAAATATCAACATGCCACATCTGAAAAGATAAATGCTAACATACGCGAATTAGTTGCGTGCGACTTGACGAAATAGGAATTCCAAAGGGACGTCCCTGTGCTGTGGGGGAATTTGTTTCAGTCGTTTCTAATAAATGCCGCTTTAAACATTCATCTCAATATCGCGCCCACAAGTGCGGTACCACCTATTTCATTATTGAGGAGCGCAAATTTCGCTTGGCATTGCTCTTCAAATAGATCTAACAGAGCTCGTACTATTCGTTCTCACTTTCTTTCCCTTTTTAACTCTCCATATATGTCAATAACTATTTGTCTTTTAGTGTTGCAACATCATACTTACTGGTGCGTTCTTGTCTACAAGTCTGGCCGCTAGTAGTAACCGAAACCAGTCATGCACGTTGCCAAGGAAACGCGTGCTGACAAATGGGCTTTCATTTCAGGAGAGAACACGTCATGTGCGTTCGTCGTGTGGCCGGCGTTGTCACTGGAAGATTCTAAGGCGCGCCACATTCACAGTCTTCTGGCCCGGCGAATGATGGATTGTTTCCGAGTATTTTTTTGTAGAAGGTAATAAACATGCCCAATAAAATAAATAAAGCCCACCCAGCGAGGGGTAGGCTTTAGTGAGTGTAGAATGCTCAGTGGGGCGATGCCTAGGAGTCACAAGTATCCTAGTCGTAGTATCGTAGTATAAAGTATCGCAGTCCTAGTCGTAGGTATCGGAGCGTAGGTACCTAGGTGTCGTAAGATCCTATGAGTCGTAAGTAAGTAACAAGCCCAAAAAGCTGTAGCGCTATAATCCATATCTGACCTCGAAAGTGTGAGCGACAGACTGCCATAAAATAAACCCCGGATTAGTGAGAAGAATAGCCGTACCTCCACCTGCCGCTCAGGGTGACTGCTTTGTCGTTTTAGTGTCAGGATAGAAAGATGTCTTGTTCTTTGGGTGACAACAACCTTGACGATTCGTTTTCGCTTTCGAAATCTTACTTTACAATGGACTCATGAACTCCATAAATCGCGGTCTCTGCTGGCGTCTTAGTTTTCCGAATGTTACATGAAAAATTTATCACTTTTCATGCACTGCATTTTCAATTGCTCCTTCGTTTGAATTGTGATACTTTCTTGTTTTTTGAAACGCTTGACTCTTAAGCGCAATTCGTTCTGTGAGTAAAGAAAGTGTGTACAATTCTACTAGCTTGATATGACATAGGCAGCATAATAAAATAAGAGAGTAAGCTTCAGGAGATATACGTAAAACTATGCCAAGGTCCATCCCAGTTAATTCATTGCCAAACAAATGGGAAGATGATCAAGAGTGTCCGGATCTTAGTTCCATGTGTGTTAAAAGCTTCCACAAACAGTAGATTTGAAATATGGTAATAATTACATGTTACTACCCTCTCAAGAGGCGCCTAATGGCTACAAAGGATATTTGTACAGCTTTCAATGCATGATGCCACACTACTGTTCTGTATATAAGGGGAGTTTTTGTAACCCTTACAGATTTTTATTTTAAACACCGTGAGGGATACGTTGGTGCGCTCTGTTGAGGGGGATAATACAAGCGGACATCATGTACCTCACATGGATAAATAAATAAATAATTGTTGAACTAATATTACAGCATAAACCTTCTTTAAATAGTGTTTGTATTACTTGTTTTTTATTTCAGAACCTTTTCAAATACATTAACTCTCATAACGACTGCTTGCACAAAGCACTTTAATTTGTCGGTCCAACAACCAGCGCCTGGCTATGGGTCCCAGCACTGGTCTATGAACGTTTTTTGCTGATTCAGGAAATAAAAGACATTGAATTTAATTTAACTGACCTGCAAGAGCTGGCCTGAAGCTGTTACTGGCATCTTCAGCGTTCGTCACCGCTAACACTCTGCACTATATGCGGCCGCTGTGGAAGTTCTCTTCTGTTTGCAAAGGTGCAAGTTTCCGATGCCGTTCTTGTTGCCGGCACTTCATGTGACCCTGAATGACGCGTCAAACACAAACGCAATTGAGCGTGGACTAAGATAGGTTTATTGTTATGCAGGTGTGGATTTAATGCGGCCTTGGTTCAGTTTTGTTGGCCCAGCTTACCTAGAGTGTGCTTGCTTGCCGGCGTTCTTTTATATATAAATTCACTTCCTGTTTTACATCTACTCTTTTTGGCACAACTCCTGAAACGCTAGTTGACGAATTTATTTTAGATATCCAATGTGTCTCACGACAAAAAATAGTCGAAGCAAAAATAATTTCATTCCCGAGACATTCGTGCGCCTTGAACGAAATCAAATGAAAAGTAGGTGTGCACGCAAGAATACTTGCACACAAAAAGAAAATGGTGAATTATCCGCAATCAAACGCTAAATCGCACTAAAGCATCGGTAAATCTTCGCTGGTTTTCGCAAACTTTTCTCCAATCACGAACTCTTTAGGTAGCCATGGCGCAACGTAAAAATGAGTTCTAACGGAAGTTTTTTGCTATCGTTGCTTGTTTGCTATTAGAACACAAAGTGGGATGAGACGGCACGTTTCTGAGAGCGCCTAACATTTCATCTTCTCGATTTAAATGGCGCTTGAAAAAAATATATCGGGTAACAGCGTCCCTAACTATGATAGCGCCTATTTCATTATAGTAAAGATCAAATTCCACAGGATGTTCCACCTGTAGTAGGCGCAACACAGCTGGTATCGGTTGTTCAAGATATCTTTATTTTTTAACTCTTAATTAATACAAATGATTTTCTGCAATAGATCGTTGCGAAATGGCGTTTCTTCAAGCCTCAGAGCATTATATCACGTTTCACAACAGGAATGTAACCCGTAAGTTGACGCGAACTGAAGCAGGGAGCCGTGTCAACTTGCGCTCTTAAGGAAGGCAATAGGCCATTGTGCTGCTAATAACCGCGTCCAAACTTTGTTAAAAGTTGAACAGAACTGCTGAGTCATTGGGGCAATAAGCACTTCTATAGGCACTTCTGTATGCACACTTACTGAAGGCACTCAACAGGCAAGTCGCTTCATGGAATAATTCTACGGGCGTCATCTGATCATCTTTGTTTCTATCTCACACAGGGGGAAGGCCCCGAGGAAAGTCGTCATTAAATGTGAAAATTGTTCCTGTATCAGTGTGTTAGACATCTACTCATGTTAAGAAATACATCGTTCGAATATAATCTTGTTCGGCATCATGTTCACGCTAAACTATCAGTCGTGGTTTCTGAGCCCCAAAATGTGGAGAAATATTTAACCGACCTCAAGAGCTCCTTCAACTCAATATAGAATTCGTGGTGGAGAAGTATATGTCGTTAGGAATTTCGCGCACAATGGGGGCGGAAATATTTTGTGCACCATTAAAAATTTCAAATTGTAATAAATGGGTGCAAGGTATTAAATGTAGGGTGCATAAAAGGGCACTTTTTCAACACTTGGAATACAGGGTAATTCTGGTCAACGTTTACGATATTTATTCTAAAAACATTGAGAATTATGTCGGAGTGCTTTTTGAGGGTAGACTGTGCAGCAAGGCGGACGTTACGTAAATGACATAGCTCATTAATTGGGTGATTATTTAAAGAAATTTATTAAATGACTCTTGATTTTTGCTTTTAGGGCACAGTGTTGTATTGCGGGACTGGCAGCCGCGTATATCGAAGGTTGGCACAGTTTTTAAAGTTTCTTTATCGGTAGTGGGGTTCGAAATACCGAATGAGAAAATTACGCACGGTAAAGCTGCTTGAGTTCGATTCCTTGCGTTTCATATTTATATAATGTTTTCGCTGCGCCCAGTATATCGTCGGCGAAATCCCTTTAACTGCATCTGGGGTAATGAACTATAACAAATGCATCTCTGTTTGCTGCATTACAATTGCCGGCGACACCAATAGTACGAAGCTCCACCGCTGGAAAGCCAACTCAACGAACTTTGAAATGGTTATTTTTGCCTTGCTTATTTCCAGCGACAGTGCCGAAAAAAAAAACGATTTCAAACTGAGTTGACCTTTGATGTTGGAATTCTATCTCGAAATTCAATGTTGCCCTACAAAAGCAAAACAAAAAGTTTTTATTAGTTTTCGCTCATCATTTTTCTTGATCTGAGTTGTTTCATTTAATTATGTTCGCTTTTCCATATAATCCACCTGCACAGACGCACCGGCATATATCTCATAATTTTTGAAGATAAGAACATAAAATGAGGAAGAATGAATGACGAATGACGAAGAACAAATTTACTTCTACGTCTCTTACCACATGCACTAAGAAAATAATTAACATTGCCTGTGACACCCTGATACCTATATTCATTATTTATAGTTTATTCATATTTGATTTTTATCGTATTCATTTTATACTAAGCAGCGCTTTCCTCTCAACTGAGTGCCATTCCATGGATTAGTAGCGAATGTGCACACAAATCGACTAGCTGAATTAGTCATTGGGAATGCGAATTAAAACAAATACGTACATTTCGGAGGAGATGCGAGCACAACATGAGGATTCTCTGTGTGCACTTGTAAAATAAAAACAGAAGCTGCAAAAAAGTACCCGAATCCTATTTCCTTGTGTTTAGAATGCTTCCAAACAATGCGGTACATCTGAAAAAAGCAGGTGCGGCACATTAGCATACATCAAATAGCAGCAAAATGGCTCCCGAGAAAGTTGGTGCAGCTTTCCATGAAAGATCTCACTTTTTTTGTTTGGTATGATACGGAGTATTGGTTTAACTTTCCAAAGCGACATAGTCTATGAGGGGCGTGATGTTGGAGCATTGCCCATGAATGTCAACCCCCTGGGGATCTTTACAGTCCACTGACACCGCTCAGAACACGGGCGCCTTGCCTTTTGCCTCCAGGGAAACGCGGCCACCGCAGAATGCAGCAGTATGGATGCTAGGGGGTGACTGTGAAATACTATCTACTGTTTATTTCAAGATGCGTCAAAATTCTGATTGTGGTGATTAGCAAGTGGTCGCATACTAAAAAATCTTTTCAGCATAGTAAAACACGCTGTAGGGCAACTCGGCGCGTATCTTGGAGAAGACATTGTGCTCGAAAAGATAGAAGATAGAGGGCCGCATGTGCTCATTTATTTATGCCTTCTTTTTTTCAAGGCAAGATTTTTCAACGAAAGTGGTTTCTCTGCACTCGTATTATTTATTCGGTGGCGTAGTTAAAACAATTTTGCCATTGGCCTTGACTAGAGGAAATTGGAATCATGATCTTAGGCCATGCCTGCCCATAATAAATCGCTCAGGCTTTGGCTATTCCCTCTTTTTTTATTAAGCAGATAATAAAAATATCGTGTTCTTTTTGGGTGGAGGAAAAAATAGGCTACAGAATGCTCGAAAGCTGCGTATAAAAACTACCTGAACGTCATCGTTAAGCGTAATTGTTGTTACAATATCGCTGCTGCTTCCAATAGCACAGTTATCAGTACTATATCAAAGAGCTGCAAGATACGCACCTTCATGTTTCTCTGTCCTAGTACGTTTCCGAAGATATTGCGAAACACAGCAAAAGTGTTTCACCCTTAGAGCACTAGATAATGAGGCTTATACCTCTGGTACAAAATACCTATTTCCATTCGGGGCTTAGTTCACAATTGTTGTTGTTGTTGTTGTTTTATGGGGTTTAACGTCCCAAAGCGCCTAAGGCTATGAGAGACGCCGTAGTGGAGGGTTCCGGAAATTTCGACCACCTGGGGTTCTTTAACGTGCACCGACATCGCACAGAACACGGGCTTCTAGAATTTCTCCTCCAAATAAATTCAACCGCCGCGGCCGGGATCGAACCCGCGTCCTTCGGGTCAGCAGCCGAGCACCATAACCGCTGAGCCACCGCGGCGGCTCAGTTCGCAATTGATATGGCTTGTGATTGGGATAGCAGAGATCAGGACGGTATCCTTGGCTGTGTCCTAAACAATCCCTTTTCTCTGTGTTCACCGTTCTCTTGAGAGGGAATGGAAGTGGTAGTGCTATGCGGCGCTCCGAATGTAATTACGGTAAATTTTTCAGTACAGTGCTCGAACTTCCAGCAGATCGGAAGTGTTTGACGCTCTAACTAGCTTGATGACTTTGCCACTGTTTCCAGAAGTTTTTGTCAGGAAATTTCAGAAGCTCCTGCGAAGTCTCGGACTGGTGAGGTTACTTTGAGAACCACTGCTACTTAGCCTCGTGCCGTCACGGTGGATTACAAGTATAAGAAGTATTATTCTGTCCGTCCTTATAACAACGCGACTTCGAAGATATTAATGCTGGGTTGATGCGTCTCCGAAGCCGTAACCATTCACTTCAATCATGCGCTGTCAAATGTGAAAGTGGCTGGTTCGTTCGCTTTCATCTGTAAACTCTTGTGCCCTGTTGTGGCGCGCGTATTCCATGGGTTTCTACAGTCTTCTAATTTTGAATCCTGCCTGAATACTTGTGTCTGTTAAATGAAAGTCTTTACAGATACCCCCCCCCCCCCCCCCCCCCCCCATATGTCTTTCTCACAATTTTCCATCTTAGATCCACCTCTCGAAGGAAAGGACAGGAATATGACAATGATAACACTGTAAAACAAAACAATTTTAAAGCACACTGGACCTGGAGCTGGTGCGTCGGTGTCGTTGCTAGGATCTTTTCCTGCTCTTGAAATGAGACCGCGACTCGTACATTGTGCTTAAAAGTGCCTTCATCAAAGCATAGCCGGGCGGGGCAACGCAGAAAGACGAGGAGAGACACGAGAATGCCAACATAACCGAGGCTGAATTTCAGCACCAGTCCGGTCGACATTTTTGCGCTGGTTATTTTTGTTTTCGCGTTGCTTATCTTCGCTATGCAAAGAGACCAACAAGCCAAAACCCTAAATACCTACTTCAAGCTCTTTTGAAACACCATTTAATATGCGTCCACGAAGTACAACAAACGTCTGTTGTTTACATGGTTCATCGGTTTATTTCGAACCTAGATGCTTCGATCGCGTACAAATACATTCAATGGTCTTAGAGATGTTAAACTGACCAACCGCGAAGTAGTCAATAGACACTACTGCTTCATTTAGTTGCGGCTGGTTTCGCCCTAGCGTCCAGAGCCAGACTGGTGCGATGTGCTGGAGCCGCTGTGCGAGTCAGAGCCACGTTGTGAGCTAGAGCCACTGTGCGAGCCAGAGTCGCTGTGTGAGTCGGAGCCACTGCGTGAGCCAGAGGTACTGCGTGATCCGGAACCACTGCGGGAGCCGGAGCTGCCACGATGAGAAGTGTCGTCGCCATGGCGAGAGCCAGTGCCATGGTGAGCGGTGTCATCGTGGTGGGATCCAGTACGGTGCGTAGAGTCACCGTGTCCAGCGCCATGACCGTGGTGGGTGTCCCCGATTCCGCAGGAGGCTTGCGAAAGGTCAGTGGAACATCCGCCCCGCTGCTTCTCGCTAAGCTGTGCGCCCGTGTCCCTGTCCACGCACCAATGCTCGTCCCGGCTGCACTGCACTGGGTTGAATTCGCCGGATGTGGTATCGCACCGTGGCTCGCTCTCCCTGCGGGATGAATCTGCGGGAGGAAGGAAAGCTTCAGGTCTACGGTTGGGGCCTATGCACGGCGTTGGTTCTCCCAATTGGGAAAGCACACAACTCTCGAAGACGTTCGAGCAAGCAAGTACACCCCACCAGTTCAGAGCTACCGTGACGAGAATGAGGCCTGCAGTCTACACCGAGTGCACATAACTTTTTCTATGAGTAAGTGTTTCACACAGCGCAAAGAGAGGACATATACGTGCAGAAGACGCAAAACGCATATGAATTTCAGGGAAATAATTCTATCGAGCCTCAGCTATAATGTTTTTTTGACAATCGTGTCCATGCATTAGATATTGCCGTCATATATAAAATGCTGACCCAAATAAATTTGTATACGGAGCGCGTACATAAATATCTACCCGTTCAGGCGCCACTCATCGCTTTTCTACAAGTATATTGTTTTTGCACCCAATTAGTTTTTTCGGCCCTCCTACAAGGCCATCTGTAGAAAACAGTTATGAATGTTGTTTTGCTTTCATACAAATATTTAGCGCAAAGCGTCAGAGTTAATACAAATTCAAACACCAAGACACCAAGATTTGTCTAAGGGTATTCTAGTGATCAGAATATTCATATTGCTGGCTTGTAAAGATAACATAGCGCAAGAATAACGGGAAAATATATAATTGCAGGTTACTAAATTTGCCGAGGCCAAAATGACGGTTAGCGTTCTAAAAGCCCTGCTCATTTAGGAATAATATTTACTGGGTTCGCTAGTAGATATAAAATTCCCCCAATAAGAGTATAAACGGTGCAAATTCGTCTGAAAAAAAGAAGCCTGTACTAGCCATTTCACAGACCTACATAAATCGTCTCAGTCAACTATGTACATAACTGTGCCTAAAGCTCTTTAAATGTTTAATGCTTGAATTTAACTGGCTAAATTTGACATTCTTCATAGCTTGCATAATTATGGTTCTGATTTGCAATAATCAGGCATGCAGCAGTATAGACGGGTGTATTTTTCTGATCATTGTCACAACTTCATTCTTATAAGAGCGCTTGAATTCTTGCACCTTCTTTCCTGAAAGTAACAGGACTGCAAGTTCTGTTTCTCAGGCTTGTACTGGCGCACTGACGCCACCTTGCATGCTCTAAATCTCAGTTATGTAACGGGAACCCGTGTGTACACCTTTCGAGACTTTTGTTCTTTTGGAAAGACCGGCACCGCTATGCGAGTGCAAAAAAAAAAATCAACAAGGCAGCCTGATTACTTTTGGCAAAGACGATACATTATATTTAGCAACCAGCTTTCTTGCCTACGGTTCTGTTTGGTAGGTAGGGTAGGATGACGAGAAAAACTAGAGGGATTCCCAGGTTAGTAGGGGACGTCGCAATTCATTTTCATTATAAATTCTAGGCAAGATTTCCTGACTTTTATCACCTTAAATATTCGTAAGTTATTTTATTCATTCTATTTGTACACACTGCAGCCACTACAGGGGTTATCACTGGAGTGGACATTTGCAAAACAACCCAGATACAAACAAAACTAGAAGGCATGGCACAATAATAAAAAAAGAGTTAGAAGCATAGGAAACACAGCACAAATAGAGTGCGTGGGGAAAAATAAGCAAAGAAATAAAGAGATTATCAAATAGTTATGACATGCAAAAATCATCTATTCGGAGCGAACGAAACGCACCAGTGAGTGTACTCCAACCTTTAACGGTACGATGAAAGAAACCGTATTTAAACACATGAGTGCGAGTAAAATGAGGTGAGAGATTAAGATAGCGATGACTTCTGGTTGAAGTTAGCTTGCACTTGTAATGTAAATGTAACTTGAGAGTCAGCAAGCCTGCGTAATGCAAAAGTATTAACGATTCTATTTCTCGGCGATTGGCGAGGGTATGTAATTGTAGTGATCCGAAGGCAGAAGAGGGTTAAAATCACTTATAAAGCTTTTCTGAACAGCGTAAAATCAAAAATTTATTAATGATCCAGAAACAAATGGATTTAAATAGCGAATTCAAATATAGTTTGAAGCATTCCACAAGGAAACGCTGGTTTTTCCGGTATCCAGTGATGACACCCAACGAGGAGCTAGATCTTGGGCAGGTTTTAAAAAGAAAATCGGAAAAAGATTCCTTGCAATTTTTAATCAAGGTTTTACGACTGAAACGCATCGTAAGTCATAGCTACGACCCTGCAAATCCACATCAGGAGATCAAATCGGCGAGATGTTTATGCTTTGCTGCAAAGCACTGAAGACTGAAAAAGCTAAACATTTCGAAACCTTTCAGCGCACCACCATCTTAAAGTTTATAGGAAATTTCTTTCAAATATAACAAACTTGTGGCTGCCAGTGCAGTTATTTCATTGCAATGACAATTGAGGGGCATTAGGTGGGCACTAATCATTATGATCAAGCAAGAAAATTTGCGAGTTCTCTTCGCAATAACTTGCCCCTGCTGCGCTCCCATTCGTGGTGGGCACGGATGCAGTTGCAGGACCTCAGGCTCCTGGAGGGGCCCTTGATCTGACCGAATTCCCTGTCGTAGCAAGCGCAGAATGGCCTTCCCCGAACGGCCTCCCCGAAGCACTGGATGGCCTTGTATTCGCCGTGCTCGTCGCATTCGGGGACCAGGAGGCCTGTCAGGTTCCTAGTCGCGTGCTGCTCGGTGCGTCGGCGACGCTGGCAGTCGGTCTCACCGGTGTGAGCTGTGTAAAGACAAGGGAGGCGTTTGCGATTCACACTGCGGCATCATACTCGTAAGTTCCTGAAAGAAGGTGTATTTGTAAGCGCAAGTCCAGTATATTACCTGCCGAGCGTTCTAGCCTCTTGGTGGGTACAGCCGAAATAACAAGACGCAGACACAGAAAGGAACACGTAGAACGTAGACGAAGCCCTTTTTCATCAAGCCATTCAAAGACCGTGAAAAGGGCAATATCGAGTGCTGCTCTCTTGTCAGCTCTGAAGAAATCGTGTGAGCATCAGATGCAGACAAGTTTTCGGCGGCAGATTGATAGGCTAAAACATGCGGATTACCCCGTTCCGATGCTCAGCAGCGTAGCTGAAAGCTTGCTGCGGAAAGTGAAAGGAGTGCAAGCAAGGAAAGGTGGACCTGAAGAAGGCAATGAAAGGGAGAAATTAGCAGTGGTTCCGTATGTTCATGGATTTACCCACAACCTCATGAAGATTGGCAAGAGGCACGGGGTCCGCGTTGTTTGCTCTGCACCGAACAAGGCATTGAGCATGTGTCCCCGAGTCAACAGGCAAAAGAAGCAGCAATGCCAGATCGCACACCGAACAAGATTCAGCGAGTGTGTCAAAGGTGTGGTTTATAATATCCCTCTGGCTTGTGGCAAACATTATATAGGGCAGACGGGAAGGTGCCTTAATGATAGGATAAGGGAACATGCATCATCGCTATCAGGTGCCCCAAGCAGCAATCTAGCCCTGCATTGCAGAGATTGTAAAGAAAACAAAAAAGGAAAAAAGTGCGCAAGTGTGAGCCCAAGTTGCATGAAGTTCAAGTCATGAAAAGGTTTGCAGACCAAGTTACACGTGAGATCCTTGAGGCATTGGCGATACGGGAAACAGGACAGCGGTGCGTTAGTACACCATCAATCTCTCTATCAAGAAAAGAAATTTCCTTCTTGAACGAACCCCACGGGAGATAAAAGCAAGATCTTTTTGACAAGGAAACAAAAAGCGCGGGTTTTCCAATAAAATTTTAGTTGACAGTCAGCTTCGTCTACGTTCTACGTGTTCCTTTCTGTGTCTGCGTCTTGTTATTTCGGCTGTACCCACCAAGAATTATGAACCAACTAGCTCAGTTTTCTACTCTCTTAACGTTCTAGCCTGTCCCTAACGCATATTCTTTTCTGGATAACCACTTAGGCCAGCTACTTTCTTAGACTTTAACTTATGCTTGTCGATTTCTTTACCTCTATCAGTGAAATTGTTCATTATTTCATGCATAGAGCGCAAATCTTTGGGCTACCAAAAGGGCGCCGTTCCGTTTGCCGGAAGGGGCCACTTCGGTTTGCCGTTATGAAATAAATTTTAGCGTTCTGAAATAAATTTTCGTTTTAAAATAGGCCGACTCAGTACTCGCCGTATCAACAAAACTTTTCTTTTTCTGTTGTTTTATTACTAGACGCGCTTTTTTTTTTTATCTTGAAGCCTCAGCGAAAGATACCACTTGTTTAAACATAATTTTACCCTTCTCTGTTATCTTGGCCATAACGCTAGGTATCACTTTATCACTCGCAATCTTTGTTTACCACAAAAAGCGAAGTACAAATTACGAGCCTTCTAATGCGATCCATTATCTTCAGTCGCACTTTTCAGCAGTTAAAACATTGAGAATTTCGTAAAAAAAAGAAAGAATGATAAAATAAAGATTTACATAAGCACATAGCATGAGGTGTACGAATAAGTGCACAAACGAACCAACATTTCTCTAATTTCTTTGCGAGAAGGGATGGGAGCATTACATCCGGCAGGTTATTAAAGGTGCGAGATAAAACAAAATATTTAGTTCGTTCACCGCATTTCGAGCGTGCCCGAGGCAGAGCAAAGCGCTCACGTGCACGCAGAGCTCTCCCATTTACGCAAGGAAGAGTCGGAATTTTTCTTCCATACATGACACACGCATGTTATTTCTCATGCTGCGTGTTTTTCCCAGTCATGTGAATGGCGTAGTCAGACATATGCTTTTATTTCCAGTAGCTTCTTCAGTATGCTGTTTCTCTGCGCTGTCGAAGTAAAGTTCAACAACAAAACGAATCAGGACAGCAAATATTTTCTTGAAACCTTGCTCAGGCACTGATTCAAAAAGAAGATTTGTGTTGAGCATTTTGCACACAGTTAGCATTCTGCCGGTATCGAATGCACTAAGGCGCTTTGGATACATATGTCCATTTTTTTAGCGGCAACCATTAACCCACTCATTAATCAGATCGCCGGGCAAATCCTACAGCTTGTTGCTATTTTCAAGCATGTAAAGTAGTAGCTAAAACGCAGTTTTAGTTCCTGCATAATTAGCACCATAGAAAAGGCAGCTTCCTCAGAATACCCCTGGAAAAGAAGGAACGGCCTAAATAAGGGAAATACAGGTGTGCGCGCCGCGAGCCATGGTTTATAGTGTACTCAGTGACAAGAAATATATCCATTTAGAAAAGTTTTCCTCTGGTATTAATTAGGGTGCTGTTTGGCCTTGCAAAAAATGCTTTACTTTTTATTGTTATAGCAATCGAAGAAACATCGCCAAAAAAAATTGTCCGTCTTCTTTCAGTTCCAGGCTTGTTTCAGTTCCGAAGGAACGTGTGTCGGGTTGAAAAAAATGTTAGAACACATATAGTGTGCATACGTAAAAAAATATTCTATTCAATCTTAACGAACGGCTTTAAAAAGGTTGAGCTAAACATTTCGTGTTCTTTGAACAGTTGTACATGAGAGAGTTCAGGGGATCGGCTCAACGCTGTCCGGTGGGACCCTTGGTCGTTTGTGAAAATCGGCAGCGGAATTGACTGCAACCGCAACCAGTCGTCGCGCATTAGAATAACGCCAAAACGGAAGGCCAAATGACGCCATTGCCGGAGTCCCTACAAGTAATGGCGCTGAAAAATTTAATACGTTGGAACATTTCACTTACCGCAGTGTATGTAGCCAATCAAAGCGAAGATCTGCAAAGGGAAAATGTTAAATAAAACAGTGTTCACCACAAGAGACGAAAAAATTTATCACAGTGCAACATTACAGTTTAATTCCACATCACTGCAGCGTAAAAAAGACGAGCACTAAGCAGCGTTTGTCCGTGTCTTAAGTGTTTTCTTCCTTTGTGCTCGTCTTTTTTACGCTGCAGTGATGTGGAAGCAAAGTAACCAACTTGCCCGGAAGCTCGTTTTACTAATTACAGTTTAAGTTCCCTACCCCGAAAACACATGAATGAATAATTTTTTCTGGAAGTTTATTAAATTTATAGGTCAATCATTTTACCATCTCACAGCAAATGAACGCGAGCTTACAGCAAAACTGCTGTAAACATATTAAGATATTACGCGGGCATCAGTCTCCACCTGAATGAAGTACAAAGCTACCTTCGTATGTAATGCGGAGATATTTAGCGATTCAAACTAAGGGTCAGTAATTAAATGCATGATCAAATAATAAGGAACAGCTTAATAAGATAAAATGTCGGAGAACTTCTCTTCAAAGAGATATTTGGAGGTGCTACTTGCCGCTCTGAAAGGCCATTTCAAATTATACTCCTGAAGCACAAAATGTGTTTTGTCCCAGCTAACTTTAGACATCTAATAAAAATATACCTAAGCACATTATGTGGAGGCACATTGAACCAAGCTATTCACTATTACGTGTGTAAAATCAGAGTATTTATATATTTTGTTGAATTCAGTAGAAAAATTTTACCCAAAATCGCCTGCCTGGCTGCTGCGTTTTCGACGAAAATTGCAACGCCAAATTGTACACCGTCCGAAATAAAATCGTAATAATTGCTTCTTATTTCAATATATGCTAAAATTAGTCTTCTGCGCATCATAAAGTCCGGTCGTGAAATATGAAAAAAAAAAGCACATGATCACGACCTCGCGGCCCGCAACAGCACTGACCTCAAACGTAGATTTCCTGACAATAATTTTTCTGGAGTCTGAAAAGGCAACATTAGAGACGACTGGCGAGTGGACGATCCAAGATCAGTACAATTCTAGCACAAACCCGTCACAAAATATTGATGCGTCAAGAGGGCACTATATTTCGACTCAGGAAGTGACACTCCCATGGCCTTCAACACCTCTGAAACGAGCAACTTTTACCACGGTTACATTATAAGCGATTATGCGAAACCGCTGTTTGCTCATGTTACGTGCCGTATCAAAGCACAGTTACGTCTCTAACCACCATTATCGGGAACCGAGCTTGGCGACCTCGTTTTGGTGGTTAGAGAAAATGGCCACGTTTGTGGACGGAGGGTGTAAGTCGGCATCCCAGTGGAAAAGTCTCATAAGCTGGCCCGCGGCAACAACGTACACATTTCACACGAAATCACGTGTTATGGCGGACACATTACAATAGACAGTGTCTAGATTGCTTTCAGAGGCGCCTTTATGCAGCCACCTTACTACTGACCATGAGAGTTGCAGCAGCTTACTGCAGCACCGTCGCACGGTGCTCAATCTACGCATTCCAGCGCGGTTACGGATAGAAAATTCCGGTAGCGGCTGCATCATGAAAGCATACGAGAAGTTCGTAACGCTCGTACTACACTGAATTACGTGGGCTTACCGCAGCAGTGCCGCCCGTGTGCTCGGCGGACGAAGGTGCTCTGACAGTTCGCTACTTCCTGGTCGTCAGAAGTCCTGGCTTTTGGCTCATCGAAGCCCAGGGAATTGGCAATTGCCTACTGATGGCAATGCCTTACTGTGATCCTCGTTGCCAAATATAAAATAACCTTACGATTGATTTCAGCGGCGCCTCAGCTGCAGCAGAACTAGTGCACAAGCACACCCGATGAGCCGTGTCCGACCGACGGCAGCTGCTATGCGGCTCTGGGGAGAAATATTCTTTTATCGGTGGTATCACTTCAGCCAGCAACTCGGTACGTGTCGTCAATTCTAAGCAAGGACTCATTTTTGACGTTGCTTCATCGGAGGGCTCATTATTTACGAGGAAATCTAGTATTAATACGCTTTTGCGACGTTGCGTCGACGGACCTGCTGGAGAAAAGGTGTTTGCGGGGCGCGGATTGGTTGCGGAAGGAGCGGCGATGGGAGGGTGGGGCCACCGGACGGTGCCGTCAGACGGCGCTCATGATAGTGAGGTATAAATAGTTAATATATTTCCCAGTGAACCTTCTCATTGGGAATCACCGCATCACTTCTTTCGTTGCACTCAAGGGGCCGTTGCTTGTCGTAACTATGAATAGTGTCGAGGTATGTAACAAATCAACGGCGAACCGCAATCGCGGCAACTGCAGCTAAATTTGGTAACCGCGCTTGAACGAGCCACAACTGAAGCCGGCCGTGTAGCTGGAATAATGTACTAATTGACCCGCTCAAGCTGTATAATTTTGGCGTTCTTGCTCAAAGCGAGGACAACCGTGAGAGGTTTCGTGTTTTTAACTCCGTGTCCCCTTTGCCAGATAGTGGCGCTACCAAAAGCGGAACACCCAGCCGAAAGACGCTTGCCTCATCGGAAGAGCAGTGGGCTGAAATCGTCAGCCGCACGAGCAGTCAATCCCAGCCGAACTTAGAAAAAGGCGACTTCAGGGCCGCTGAGTCGTATATATAAATATGTATATCCCTTGCGTTCTTTTTCAATGTATGTTTATTTCCATAAATAAATTACAGGCCACGAGGAAAGGACTTACCACGAGGACACACGGTGCAACTCGCGCCATCTTGGAAGGGCTAAAGATCTGTTTTCAATAAAATACAACACATAAAGTTTTAAAAATTGCACAAGTTCTGTCTAACAGCTAAAAAGCGAACAACGACTGCAAGCATATTTGGTCATCAGACATCGCCGAACCAAAGCTGACACTTGTATGAAATTTTGCATTGGTGGAAAGTTAAAACGTTTCATTGAATATTAGGCAACAAAAAAATAAACAACATTGCATAGCTGTAAATGAGAAAAATGTGATTTTCTCATTCATGTTGCCGTCCAGTGAATCTTTTTTCTATGAAATTCCGACGCTTAGGTAACAATGTAGCAAACTGATCGCCATCATCAGTCCAACTACATCCACTTCTGGACAAAGGCCTCTCTCAGAGCCCTCCAATTAACTCTGACCTGCGCTAGCTCCGGTAACCTACTTCCCCCCAATTTCTTAATCTCATCCGCCTACCTAACTTTCTGCCGCTCCCTGCCACGCTTGCCTTTTCTTGGAATCCACTCCGTTACCCTTAACGCCCGCCGGTTATCTTGCCTTCACATTACTACCCTGACCAAGGTTACTATAAATTAGAAAAGACCCTTGCTTTTGTTCCAGTGTTGCATTAAATCTATAAAGGAACCTAATGTTCTCATTATCAGCTGCGTTGACACTACTACAGTAGAAAGGCATTTCTCAAAAACTTTAAATTATTCCCTTTTTCTAGGAACTAAACTATAGTTTTTCTGGCAAACAGTTATCCTCGCAAGTTATTCACGTTATTCAATCTCTCTCACCCTCGATTCCGTTAGCCTTTTTTTGGTATCCCCTCTGAAACTCCTAAATGCTGAATCAAGTGTGACGAAGTTAAACTACAATAAAAAAGCGTTCTGAAGAGGCAAATTGACCGCGAATTCATTGCACTCCAGAATTTCCAACAATTTGCTTCCACATCACTTGTTATAACCGTAACATATTTCGAGAACTGGACGAAGCTCAAGTAAGAATTTGGCAAACTTAAGCCAATCGAAAAATCTTTTTTTAATTTTTTTTCCATTTTTCTACTAGCTAATAGAAACAATCATCAAGAGTATCTGTAGATCGCATTTGCGTCCCTTAAGCAGTTGCTTAGAATACATTTCGTCTCCATTTCGATGTTGCGGGTAAGCAGGCGCTATTTAGAAACGACGAGGGTTAAAAAATTTTCAAGCTTACATTCGCTGCAAGTTAATCCACGCTGACCGATGTTTGCTGTCTGTCCGAAGGATCTCCTGTAGAGAACGCCGTTCGAGTGTGCCGCTTATGAAGGACCGCCGTTGAACGGTCTGTGTCGTCACGCACCACGATTCGCCCATCTTCCTGCCAATCTCTGCTAGCCGTAGGAGAGGGCACAACACCGGATCGGGTGCACAGTGTGGCGATCATCAGAAAGGAGACAGCTATCATTTCTAGGCAAGGGCCAAACACGGCCAGCCTCCTGGCTCTGTTTTCTGCTGCAAGTATGTTTTTTGTTAGAAGCAATGGGGCCATAAGGGGCAACCCCCCTTCCAGTTTAGACGCGTCGCGGGGGGCTGCAGATACGGCGCAATCCGAAGCGTCAGAGTGAGCTGTTTTTCCTGGGCTCCGAGATGGCGACAGCGCCTTCAGGGCGAACAAAGTAATGTACACTTCTACCCAGAAGCGCGCCTACAAGTCTCGAAGTCAATTAGGCCGCCAGCAACTCGCCTCCCAAGAGATCAAAAGCAGTTATGGTTTGGATATTTGTAAACTTAAATGCGTTGCATTAAGATTTCTCTAATGAAGCGCAAGACTGATGTTATGTTATTCTAAATTATTTTTTTCTGTCTATTATGTGGATGATGATTATCTTTCTATTTTTCGAATTTATTATTTTATATTTATTTTGTGGTGTATGATTATACTTTATATTTTTATCTATAATTCCTTTTTCTAGGTGAGCTCATTAAAGCATTTATGCATCAAGGCGCTTTATTAACCGCTTGTCTATTGGCAGTGTAGGACACGTGATGAAGAGGAGAAGAATGTGTCTTGAAGCGGTGTTGCTTGCCGTTAATACTTTTACTGCTTAGAAGTTTTCAGGGTAGAAATACTAAAAAAAGACAGGTTGCCCTTTTCTGAGCCTAATGCACGTAGGGGAGGCGTAAGCCGCAAGTAAAAAAATACCAAAACATTTTTGTTCGAAAATATTGATAAATATGAAATTTATGCTTTGTTCTATCGTAATTAATTGATAGATGGTCGGCTGCTGGCCCGAAAGACGCGGGTTCGGTCCCGGCCGCGGCGGTTGAATTTCTTTGGAGGAGAAATTCGAGGCCCGTGTACTGTGCGATGTCAGTGCACGTTAAAGAACCCCAGTTGGTCGAAATTTCCGGAGCCCTCCACTACGGCGTCTCTCATAGCCTCAGTCGCTTTGGGACGTTAAACCCCATAAACCAACCAACCAACCAACCTAATTGATAGATGGTGCATTGTTGGTGCTGCGCTAGAATATCACGCAGGAATTTCTAAAAATTGTACAAATTTTTTCAACTGTGCATATGCTGATCAAAGTCACAGGATCTTTAGAAACGTTAGAGGGCAGCGCAAAAAGAGCGCACAGAAGACGGCAGAAACACAGTAGACAGGACGGGCACTGGCTGCTCTTTTATTGTGAAGCCGGCCTGCACATTATAAAGCCATAATAAGGCACGTCACTGTCAGGGAGCCAATGGCGTACGAAGTAAAAGGTGGAAAAATTGGAGAAGAACATTACGGTTCATAAAGCGATGTCCAAAAACAAACGTCACGGCAGGCGATCACACAACAAGTACTACAAACATCGAAGCAAAAGCAATGTCAAAATAAAAAAAAAAAACAGATGATACAAAACTGGGAAGGCCAACAAGTAACGCGGCTAAGCAGTAAAAAACAAACCAGAATGACCTTGATCAGAAGCCAAGCGAGCGTGCAACAAGCACCAAAAACCACTAAGCAAAGCCATGTCACATTCTAAGATCGGTTCAAATATTTTTTTTCTTGTGGCCAACACATAACGTGGCAATCGCAGCTTCAAAGAAATAATCATTTCCAACTATCGGACATTGCCCCGCTTTCACTTTGGGTACACCTTTCCACTCCTCTTTACCTCTCGAAGCTGGTTATAACCGCATTGTATAATGAATTCTCCTAGCAAATGGTCTCTTGGTTCTGGCATAAGCGATCAAGTTTCCACTTGCGGGCAGTACTTTACCTAGAAAGCCTGAAGTGATCGCGACTCACCGACCCGAATGTTTGTAGGATGGTATGGAGAACAGATGTGTCTGCGCCGCATCGCCATGAAAAGTAAAGGAAGACGGCGGCCCTGAATCTTTTATTTTTTGTTTGGTACTTAAAAGCGATGGCTTGGTGTAGGTCGTATAAAAATCTTTGTTCTTTGATGTGACACATTTCTTTTCATTCTTGAAAGAAATTATTATATCTTTGTCGCTCACATCTGTGCGTTTATTAGTTTTCAGGTTCGTTGAGTTTCTTGCTTAACAGAGAAATGCCGCGCCGAGTAAAACCTTTTCACGTATTTAGTATAAAGGAGCAGATTTTTCGAGTCGACCTTTCCCTCTACTTCTGCATATTGTAATAGAAATTCTTATCTGTCCTGTCTGTGCATTCTGGCGGCTAGAATTGTTAAAGAATATTTTTTGTTTCTCGGAGATTCCTGCCTTGTCTCCAGTTTTTCTCATTCTACCCTCCGCAGTAGCGCAGTGGTGGTCTCCGGTTGCTAAGCGCATCGTCGGGAAATGGAATCGAGGTTCGAGCGGCGGCACTTCGGCGAAAGCAGTGTGCAAAATTTTCGAGACCTGCGCGACGTTCGTCCACGTTAAAAATACCTAGGCGGTCGAAATTGTTCCGAAACATTTCCATTATAGTGTGCACCTTCGACCACATCCAGTCTCTGATATTCAGCTCATATTCAAAACAATTCTTTTTTTCCTATTCTGCGTACTATACCCTCTCCAAAGACACGTGGTTTGATTATTCTGCAAATTAATTTTTTCTAGGGAACATTGAAGGCACGAGTGTGTTGATATAATATTTTCACCAACATCATTTATTTAACACTCAGCGGTTGGAAGCTCGGAATTCATTTTTTTTTAACTGAAAGGCTACAAGATATACAGAGTTACAAAACCTAGAAGAGGAGCGTTGAAGAAGCGTAGTTTGTGGGGCCAGTTGGTGCATGGTAAGTGGAAAACCAGCAGCGGAAAGGACGCGTTCGCTGGGAGGAGAAGTACAAAGTTGTCCTGTGCACTTCTCCACCTTGTGAACGCGTCTTTACCGCTGGTTTTCTACTTACCTAGAAGAGGAGGCCTGAGGAAGTTTATGACGTCTCAATCATTGCTTTGCACTAAAGCTTTGTTTTTGTACCATGCCTCTTGTACCTTTCTTTTGCTACCAAGTTGCAAAATTCACATTTCTCTTTCCGTTGCCAGCGCGTCATATACCCCTGAATAACGCCTCAAACATGCCATCTGTTCGTCACCGACAGAGAAAGTCTTCTTTTCTCGTCGGCCTTCATTTCTTCCGCCCTTGGTTCACATTTCTAGATCTGGCTTACCTTGAATATGCTTGCTTACATGCGTCACTTGATATGTAAATGCACTTCCTGTTTGGCATCTCCACTTTTTGTGACTAGTGAAACGCTGGTTGCCGAGTCCATTTACATATGCAGTATACCTCATGAAAAAAAAATTCCAAGGTAAAAGGGTGTAATTCCAGAGACATTCCTGCGCCTTAAACGAATCTTATTTCAGAGACGTGCACATGCAAGAACGCCTGCCTAAGGAGTGAGAATGTTCAATTATTATTACTGGAACGCTAAATTACACTCGCTTTAGCATCAGTCGATTTCAGCTAGCTTTTCCAAAACTTTCCTGCGAACACTGCATCCATAGGGCGTCACTGCGCGCCTTAAAAATGAATACCAACGCACGTTTGCTTTGGTTGTTTGTTTAGTTTTTTTAGTGTGGAGTGGTAAGAGGCGCCACGTTTCTGTTAGCGGCCGACTCTAAGGCTTCTTAATTTAGAATCCCCTTGAAAAAAAAATGCTCAAGTAAACCACGTCCCTGACGAGGATAGCGCGGATTTTAGTATTGAGAAAAGCGAAGGCTACCCGACGTTATGCCTCGAGTTAGCACAAGCGAGCTGGCGTCGTTTATTCACAGGATATTTCTCAACTCCGAATGAATATTAATGGGTCCCTGCTGTGGAGCGTTGCAACATTACGTCTCTTTATGCCTGAGAGAATTATACATTTCACAAGAGGCATATTAACACACAAGGTGACGGGAGCGGAAGCAGCGGACCGTTTCTAGTTGGGCTCTCAAGGAAAGCAAGAGAACAAAGTTGCGCAATAACAACGCCCAAGCTTCTTCATTAAAAGTGCAGATAAATGCAGAGTCCTTCGACCAATAAGTACTTCTTTAGCCATATCTGTATGCACACTTTATGAAGGAGCATTTGCTAGCCACCCTTCAAGACGTACTGAACGCGCAAGTCGCTTCATGCAGTTTTGGCACGGACATCACCCGACCATCATTCTAAGGCGATAGCAGTTAGGTCGCCGTGTCACGAAAACCAACGGGTTTCTTCCTAACAAAATTCCCCCCTGACTGGTGGAGACGGTCTTGATGTCATCGAAACTGCCAAATTTGAAAATATTAGATCTAGAATGTTGAATACCTTCGATTTGATTATCGTGCGGGACTTTTCTAACCCAACCCACTAAATCACATTATTCTATGCACTAACTAACATTAATGGGCCGGCTAATACAAACTAATTCCCATTATTTTATTTCATGGGACCATGCTTCAATATTTTGGTGCTCCTTGATAAATATTGACTGTGGCCCGACTTCCAATTGCTACCTAGTTTTCTTTAAGAAAGACCCTCGACATTTTCATATCTTCAGTAGGAGGACGACCCCCAAGGAAAGTCTTTATTGAATGTGAGTGGTTCCTCTATGGACGTTTTAGGGTATTACGCCGCTATGAAGGAAAAAAAATAACATCAGATAAAAATAAAACTTTGTTGTTTGTCTTAAGAAGGGCCTTGTTTTAACGTAATCAAACTATTAAAGGAGGTAAAAAGCAATTTATTTTATTTTATTTTCAAAAATGTACTAAACAGAAATGTGACACCAGCTGTCATATAAAAAATTGATTTAATCTCAAGTGCAATTATTTTTGATGTTACGCGTACAATACCAGGAGCTGCGCAAAGAACCAAATGAATTATCCAAACATTAGTCGCTTTGTCAAAGTGAGAAGACCAAAAACAAACGGTTTCGTATCGGCTCCTTTTGAACACAATGAAGCAGTGGGAAAACAAAGTGCATGATTCTCCTTTCTGTGGTTTACTGCACAGCTAATTCTGTATGAAATAGATGCACGAAGTTTCATTCGAATATCTTGTACAGGAATAAATTTAAGATTTTTTGCCTAAGAAATCCATGAAGAACGAGAAAAATGCCATGAATCAAGGCCCAGGGACGTAACATCCAGCGGATTTGTAGTTCAAGTTTTTAGGCTTCCTTTTCTTTGAGTTTGCCCATATGGCAGCCCATTTCTTAATTGTTTTTTGCAGCATCAGTACACTGAAAGAAAGATTTCTAGATGTTCTGCTAGACACCTGTCAGGAAAACTTTCTGCGTGTGCTGACCTGATTTGATCATAATGTGCTTCAGAAAGTCAGCGTACCTCTGCTATCATCGTTCAAATACCACATGCGATCATTCAAACGTAACTTCAGTGGTGGCATCTTGACGTAATCATCCCATGTGTTCCAAGCGTCTTGAGTCGCTTATGTGTCCACTTTAGTTGTAAGTACAGAAAGAAGAATACATCTATGTTCAGAAGCAGTATTAGAAGTGTAAATTCGAAAATGAAGCAGAAAAATGAACAAAGATTTGATAAATTAGGTATTTATTTGGCTGTTAAAAGTGTACTTTTTGTTTCGCGAGATTCGCAGGGGATTACAAATGAGCTCTATTTTCGTAACAGTGTCACTTATAAACGTAATTCTTCTTGTGGTTTATTCAGAACGGAATAAGAATTTTGACACGACAAAAATGAACAGCTGAATTTGTATCGAAAATATCGCGTTTTAAATGTGGACAGATACCTTAACTACCTATTCATACTAACAAAAACATTCCTACCTTGTTTAGCAACGAGTTCACCATAAACTACCAGTCATAGGTTTAGAATCGCAAACTACAGAGAAGTACATATTCGACGGTAAGATCTGCTCAAAATCGCTAACAGAATATTCGTGCTGAAGAAATATTACGCTCGGAATCCAGCGCACAAAGTTCGAAGCACCTCTGCGCCTGGAATGTTTTTTTTTTCACTATAGAATATTATAAATTCTAATAAGCATGCACCATCCATTAAATGTCGTGCGCTCAAAAGATTCCTTTTCGACTACTCAGTGTAAAAAGATAAAGAAAATATTTACGGCCGCCGTGTATGTCCCTGAAAACCCTTTGATCAATTGTACCAATCATGTTCCTGGCACTACCTCTTGTTTCCCTACCCTATTTCATGGGTATTGAGGCAGAGCACAAAGCCTTGTCCCGGCGGTACTTGGAGGTATCTTATAAAAATACTGCAATTATGTGCGCTGACATGTTTATACATGTTGCCGGACTTGTCCGCAGTTGGCTTCATCTAACGGCTTCGAGAGCAGCGTCCGTCAGAAAAAAAAATTAATAGTGGTGTGATGGCAAAAAAAAAAAAAATTTTGCTATGGTGAGCCAAGAAAGAAAAAAAAAATGCCTCTCGCCTTGCCGACATGCGCCTAGCGCTCGGCTGGGCATATAGCTTCGAGTTATCAGGCAATATTAGTGCCTTGAATTCTTTTCTTTTGCACTAATCCGACATTCAACGGCCGTCTTATTGCTATTTGGATATGATTTAAAGAATGTGGTGAGGTTTATCTTGAGATTTAAAAAAACGATTCAGTAATGTGAGTGAAAAATAGAACGCGAAAAAAAATGGCAGAAAATAAATTGCCTTCATTTCAACGATCACGCAAAACGACCGCCGAGCTGCGGCACACACTGGCCATGGAAGCGATGCCCTAGTTTGGGGCGCACCGCTGAGAGAGGGGGGGGGACTTAACCTTGGACGCTGTTGCTGTGTCCGTGATAACGCGCTCAAGAGAGGAGTGCCTTTCTGCTCGAGGCGCTCGGCGCTTCGTCGTGTCCCATTACGCGGCTCAAGAGAGCTCTGCTTTTCGTGGAAGAAAGCGGATACCAGGCGACTCACCCGAGACGGGAGAAATCGCGACGCAGCGGCACGCAAGCTGCTTCTAGAGGACGAGCCGAAGACAACATAGGGGCCCCTTTTGGGCTGCGCGTTACAAAAGAGAGCTGTGTTTCTCTCAGCCTAATCGCCGCAGGATAGTCTAGCAGGCAGAATTTTTCCCACCGTTTTACTTCTTTTTCTTATATCCCTCTAGATGAGTAACATGGGGAGACAACGAAAACCGCCCCTGTGATCTCTCAAGGACAGCCGGAAAAACCCATGTTTTCCGCCCGGCGCTGTTGTGAGGGATGCCAACGGCGTGTCTTCTTTCGTAGGCAGTTGCTGCACCGAATTTCTTGAAGCCGTTTGCCCGGCAAAACACCGTCTAGACTGCAACTCCTGTTTGCACCCGCTTGTTAAGTAGCCGTAACGTGAGGACGCAAATGATTATGCCGCTTGATTTCGAACGTTGCACTAGGTTCGCGGTTTGCAGGCAATGCCTCGTTATACGAGAGATTCTAGAAAAACAGGCCATGTCAGTACAAATAATCTTGCGAGCTGCACTAATGGCTTAAAAAAAGGCTATTGCGCATAATAGCTTTTTGGGCGTCTCCTCCGAAGCGCGCAAGTTTGCGTAGGGATGTCGGAAATTTTCGATCACAGAAAAATGGCACCTTATATGAAATTTTTCGATGAGAAAAAACACGTTCTTTTGCAGATACAGTAAACTGGTTTTAGATTCGTGGGGTGTAAAGCCGCAGAGCGACTCAGGCTGTGACGGATGCCGTAGAGGAGGATCCGGATATTTCTACCACTTGGGATTCTCCAAGGTGCTCTGATATCATACAGTACAGGAACTTCTAGCATTATTTTGCCTCCAACGAAATGCGACCGCCGCGGCCGGGATCGAACCCACGTCTTTCGGGTCAGAAGCCCAGCACCACGACCACTCGGTCTATGCGCCAGCTAAGATGTAGGAAATATTGAGAAGAAAACTGAAAACAAGATGATGCTGACAATATACTGCGAGACACCCACGCGCTTGATAACAAGAATACTTCCTGTGCACGCCTCATTCTATAGATCATTCAGAAATGTTGCTCTGTGGTTTTCCGAACACTGATAATTGATGGCGTCTGGAATTTGGGATTGAAACACCTGTATCTCATGTTTTTATAAAGTACAGTCAGGGACAAAAGTCTCCGGACCACGTGTTCCTCAAACGAAGCTTATAGTTCTACTATCAGACAGCGACTAGAGACCGCACTTGTGCAGATGAAAGAACGAAAATTTAACTTTTACCTCCACAAGTGTGGTCTCCAGCCGCCGACTAATAGCAGAGCTATCGGCTTTGTTAGTGGAACACGTGGTCCGGAAACTTTTGTCCCCGACTGTACAAATAAAATCGTTTTTTGAGTCTAGGCATACTAAAGTGCTACAAAAAAACATCTAAAGAGTCTGTTGTGTTAAATTAATGATTACGTCACGATAATGAGCATGCGGAGCAATACTCAACATGTTCCACTCAACATACAAAAATATCTTCGCAATGCGTACAGGAACGCGTTTCCCGTACTTCTTCTAGTTACATTGCCTTCTACAGTTAAATCCACTAAAGGTTTTGGATCCGAGAATGTGCAATCAGCTGTTCTCAGTACTAAGAATGATACTGAAGCTGACAGAAAAGCCGCTGTGTATACTTGTACGGAAAGGTCTGTCGAGTTAATAGCGCAATAGTTCCAGAACAACCTTAAGGAGGTGCCCCCACAGGTGATCTGCCGTCTTCGCAAAGAGCAACACACAAGACTTTTCTTAGCCCTTTACTGAAGCACTCGGCCTCCTTATGCAAAATCAGTGCAAGCTAAGGAAAATTCTCGTGCTCTTTATTTGAGGTCTTTCGGTCTAAACAGGTGCGTAAAGGCTGCACTATATGGCTGGAAAGTAAATCCTGTTGCCCGGTTGATTTTTGCAAAGAGGGTGCACTAGCTTGGCATCTTTGTTTCTTACACCTATGAAGTCAATATGCTGACCCTAGACAGAGAGAGGTGTACTCAGCCCATGCAATGAAACGGGCAAGTCAAGAACGCGGGCACAGTTTAACTATTCGTTGTTGCAGGCTTTGATAGCGCTTCCTAAACACGAGGATGAAATGCAGCTCTATCCTTGCAACATCACCAGTCACAAGATGAATACGTGCAGCGGAGGTGTAAACAGGAACTGAGCCGTAAAAGTTACAAAAATTTCAGACGGCATGTAGCTCCTACTTAAGGCTCATGCCCATGGTAATGATGTCAGAGTATATGCTATTTGCATCCTATAGAGATATGACATGAGATATTCGAGTGGTTTCTGCGCTTTACGACCGAGCATACTCCTGCGCACTATAGCCTGTGTAGGATCGAGCCATGTTATAATATCGCGGTTGGTTGAACTGCTAAGGGCCTTTATACAAAGAAGATCGAGGCGACTTCCAGAGAAAAAGATCCGGCTTATCTAAAATTTACACCTTGTGGACCTGTTCTAACGTCCTAAGGGCGCCGATAGCCTAAGGACACTGAGAACTCTCACGCTTATAATACTTAAAATTCCTGAGGAACGAATGGCGCCTGTTTATTATCGATAATCAATTATCGCGTAGTGTTATTTGTCTCGCATAGGGACGAGTTTGAGGTTTTGATGAATGGGTACGTTTACTCATACCACTACAGTTTCATATAAAATCTTGAACATAGAAAATGCGCCCAGCATTTCTATTACGTGATTATGACGAAATTAAGCAAAACGTTTTTGCAAGCTTTTTGCAAGAACATTTTGCAAGCTATAGCTTTTTGCAAGCCATTTTGCAAGCACAATATCAAGAAGGTAGGGGGTCGATATGGTGTAAATGTGTTGTTTTCAGCACCATGCAAGCTTGCAAAAATTTGCTCCATGATGAACAGACGACCCCGAAGATGAGCTATCAAACATCAGATACGGTTCACTGAATGCAAGTCCGAAGTCGTATATTGCATACCGCTCAGCTGTGGATCCGCCTACATTGGCCAGACTGGCTGGTGTTTCAACGAGAGAGCTAGCGAGCACAGAAGAACAATTAAAAACAATGACAGGGGCAACCTGCCGGATCACTGTAGGGAATGCAGAGATTGCGGACCGATGCTGGAACAGGCAACGTTTATCGGCAGAGGCAGGGAGCGATTTGAAAGAGAGATTATAGAAGCATATCATATACAGAAAGCTGGGTCCACGTGCATTAGCACTTCACCGATTAAACTCTGCCGCCAGGAGATGGGTTTCTTAGACGGCCACGTGTAGTTCTAGATTCTGTTTTTTGTTCTTGTAGCTTTTTCTTTTCTGCCGATGGTGTTTTGAAATGTGAATTCAAACCATGAATATGTGTTTTTTCTGCTTCCGGTTCGTGGTTGATATGTCTTGCCTTATAAAAGAGGGTGTTTCCGCAATAAACTCAGTTGGTAGTAGGCGCTCTTTGTGTCATCCCCTATTTTTCCTGTGTGTGTGTCTTTTGCGCCATTCTGAACTTCAATCATGAATCGACTAGCCCCAAAGCAAGTTCTAACTGGTCTTTAGCCTTTCCGTATAAAGACTTTTATCAGGACATCAAGAACCCTGTTTAAAGACAAAATGGAATTGCAGTCGCGATTTCACCTTTATTGCTAAACAGTTTTTTCTTCAGGAAAAAATTGAAAATTGTTTGACTTCAACCGATCGTATTCCGGATTAATTGGTCGATGGTTCACTTGCTCATATTGTTCTTTGTCGGCTCTTATCGATTCTTGGAGTGCAATGTTGTGTGACGCATGCCGCCTCACTCCTGACGTCCCGCGTATTCTCCACTGCGTCAGACACAGTCATAGAAAAAGAGAGACACGAACACGTCCTTCGTTTGGTCCTTCGTTTTAGTTGCGCTGTTTCGTTCCTTAAAGATGCAATACCAACTCGCCCACTATGCTATGTTGCTACCGTCATAGAGCCGAGATCTTTCTGCCTCATTGAGCTTTTTATCAAGCTTGCCAGATTCCAGAGCTCCGCATGGCCTGCAAGCATCCGTTTGATTGCACAGTGGTTTCATCTGTACGTTGATAAGGCACCATCCGTCGCGCCAAAGGCTCACGAAAGCAATGTGATCACCCCATATGCGTTACGAACTGGAACGCTAGAAAAACATTGTATAATAAAGAACATAATTTTAGTGAGCAAGCGCTGATTCGGAGGTTCCTAACACCCGAGAAAAATCTCCACTGTCTGTTCTTTTGCCTGTTCGCAGCTGGCCGAGGGCGAGTTCTCAGTCCCGTGGCGCTGCCCACTCATCGTCGTCTTCTACTGGCACTAATCCGGTGGTTCTGACAGGAGCAAAATTTTCTTTCGTATGTCCGCAGCTGACCTAGTGCGAGCGTGCTGTCCCGTGGCACTGTTCGCTTTTCGTTGTCATCTACGTAGCAGAAATCCGTGATTTCGCACAGATTTGAATGCAGTAAACATTCTCAGCAGTTCTGCATGACTAAAAGTGCAAGAACTTCGAATTCTCTCCGCTGTTCTGTAGCACTGCACTTGTGAACGTTTAACTTCATTCAGCTTTTTATGGGAGATGAATGCACACGTTGTACAACCTCACCGAAAGCAGCCGAAAGCCGCTTAGGGATTTTAGCGCACTCAGCCAATTTTTACTAATACTGCATAAATGCCTAGTGTCCAAATATTCGATCAGTAAACAGGCTGTGCACAGTTTCATGTGTTTACTCACTTAATTTCTTTGCTCTTTAACCGGACACGTTATAGGAAAATGACACTGTTCAATCATTTCTTGGATTGTCTACCTTGTATACAGTTTGTAGCTTGACGTACAGTCGCGAATAAAAATGATTAGGAATAACGACCTGTCTCGGAAGCAGCAGGTAGCAACGGTCGACGCTGCAATTATGAACACGCCGATGACAAAATTGCCAGGTGCGTTCGCAACGCACGGCGGGCCACCAGCCGCTCGATGTGACTTCCGCCGCTCGGATGACGTCAACATGTTAATCTTTTTTACTCGCGACTGTACACTTTAGACTGCATCCTTTGACAAATGTACAGAGTCCAAGAGGCGTCTTTCTTTGCCACGCTGTGTAACTTGGACAACGCAGCGAGCTATGGAGAGAAAAATGATAGGTGTAATGTTGAGAGATCGGAAGCGGATAGAGCGAGCGAGGGAACAAACGCGGCTTAATGACATCCTAGCCGAAATCAAGACGAATAAATGGGCTAGGGCAGGGCATGTAATGCGAAGGCAAGATAACCGCTGATCCTTAAGGGTAACGGAGTGGATTCCAAGAGAAGGCAAACGTAGCAGGGGGCGGCAGAAAGTTAGGTGGGCGGATGAAATTAAGAAGTTTGCGGGGATACGGTGCTGCAAATGGCAAAGGACAAGGTTAATTGGAGAAACATTACAGAGGTTTTGCCCTACAGTAGGCGTACTCAGGCTGATGATGATGATGATGATGATGATGATGATGTTGATGATAATGTGACTTGTTTTGTATCGCAAGCGTTCATATGGTGTTGAGGGTGAGAGGAAATTTATTTTCACTGTTCTAAATGTTACGACTTTTTAAAATGCAAAAAGATATTTATATCCCAGAAGCAAACATGTTGGGCTGTTTTTTTTTTACAAAAGCTGTGCAGCACAAATAAGGTTAAGCTTAATTAAGCACGGTCACGTTATCAATATCCTGCTTGGTTACATGCACCGCTGCTCGCTTTTGCACTGCAATGACTCTCTTTCTAGCGGTTCATTCCCCTATGTGCACTATACTTAATGATGTTCATAATGCAATCTCTACTCCACTTGCTTATTGGTCTTCATTGTTCAGTTCCATTATACACAAAGCGCAGCTGAAGGTTGATAAAGCAACCGCCATCAATCGCCCCCTTTTAGCCCTTCGGCGGTCGCACCTGTACTTTGAGAGGTGCTCAAGCACACAAACGCGACTGATATCACATAATGCCGACCCTTGACTGGTACCGTCTCGAGCGCAAGTTTTGACACTTCTGACCTCATTCGGTCGCTGTATCGACGCACATCATTATCTTGCCAGCTGCGTAGTTCCTAAGAGATTGCAGCTGTCGCGGAAAGGTGGTTATCAGTGCTCTTACCAAACACATGAGCGTTCGGTCTATAAAGCACGCTCTCTCTCTGCTGGCAGTAATTCGTCTCGAGGCCTCACCACGGAAGCGATGGCAATTAATTACTTCATCTTGCTGACCCTTTTCACAGCGGCTTTCGGTAAGCACTTTTGTAAATTTGCTGTAAATCCAAACACGCCTCACAATTTGGATTGCTCGAGTTTTAAAAGAAATTGTTCTGGTGTGACGAATTTGGATGTAAAGATAGATGCTGCGCGGAAGGTCTTTTCCAAATTCGACATAAATGGCGGAATGAGCAGGTACTTTCCCTTAATCAACAGGTTTCATTTCAATTCATTTCATTATTAAGTCCTCAAAGGCCCCATTTAAGGGGTATTACATGAGGGGTGGGCGGGGAGTACGGCTGTTATGACAAAAAAAATTATTTTCGATGGCAGTCTTGAATTGTTGAAGATCTTCAAGGGAAGCGATATGGCCGGGAAGGTCGTTCGCACTGAGCTACAATATTTTTTCTAGCGTAAGAATACTCCACACTTCCCCTCAATATGTTTGGGGGAAAGTAGTGGCCTAATAAATGTAGCACTGTATATTTTTGCATTAAGGTAGTTTTATGCAAGCAATAGAGAACTTCTGCGTTGTATAGTGACGTAACTGTTACTGAGTTATTCCGCTTACTATTTTTGTAGTCCAGTACTTGCCAGAATAGAAAGTAGCTGATTTTAATTTCTTTAGGGATGTCATGTCCTAGGTGCACGAATAATTACCTTCATTTGGTGTTTTGAATTATAAAGTGCTGTTATAATTCTTTCACTATGCGTTCTGTGTAATCTAAATTTTGCTGTAAGGCTATTATCTCTATCATGGGTCTTTACTAGTGTTTGCAGCTAAAGGTAGCAGCATTAAGTAATAAAACGCAGTTTCTTGTCTAAACGCATTGACACTGAGGTATTATGAATTCGGAGGCAAAAAATACTAGCGTCTTTATTAGGCACTAAAGCGCTATCATGTTTGGAGCGTATCCTGCTCAACTTGTCCAACCTCACTGTAGCTCTACAAACAACCTATGAGTGCTTTGTTACCCCCTTCAGTTTAGTACACGGGTTTAAATCCTTCGATCTCTTTATCTCTTTAGGATGTAATTTCTTCATGCTCTGAGCGTGAGTTGATTCCAATCGCTTCACAATAAATATGGTAAGCTGGAAAAATTTGAGTAGTGAAATCACCAGTTCTTATGCAGTGTTTATTTTTAGTTTTTTTTTAATAATCGGACGAGAATATAGGATATGGGGGGGGGGGTGCGAAACAGATTGCTTCTCCAAATTTTTGCATCTCCAGGAGATTTCTGGAGGACTGACTAAATACAATACCTGCCCGAAAATGCATCTTGACGCAAACTAAATTCGCGCAGCCATAAAAGCACAACATGAGAAGAAAGGTATTTCTAGTACTTACCTTAGAGCTGTGAAATCAGTCATTCATTGTGAATTTTAAACTTTCCTTAAGGCTTCTTATCGGTGGCTTCGAGAATGAGATGGGGAGTTCTAAATGTGCGTGTCAGAAACGATGTTGGCGCTTTCTTTCCTTTCGCGGAATGTTCCCTACTTCAGAGAATATGAGGAGTATGATTGGGTGAAAAGGAAGTTCTCGCATAGTTTCAGAGAATTTTAGGAACCAAACTTATATCTCCTTCGCCATGTGTTCGCAGTTCTCAAGCTGCTGCTCTGAATAAGAGACCGACATACGAATTTTAGGTTGATTGAGGGAATTGTCGTTTACAGCATGGAGCATCATTATATATGACCGAACAAAGCTGAAGCCTGGGTGTTTTACTACCGCCATAGTATGAGAGCAGCCCACGCTAAAAAAAATAAATTGCTCTTTTTACCAGGGCTCTGAGAAAAATTGAACAAGGAAGAGGTAACGCAATGGTGTTGAATGGCGTTGCATGTTTAAAATTTCCTTAATGATGATTAATTAAAGTTTTCCCTGTGTGATGCAAAAGTAGGCAGGAGTAGCACAGACACCCAAGTGCTCCTCGCAGCTAATGGAATGCATGCTGCGAAATTGCTGCAGTATATTCGAATAAATAAACCTAGTATTTGTAACAAGTTTTTTTTTTTAATGAACTCGTGAGTTCTATTTCGTGTACTAAAATGACGGAGAAAAAAGCGCCGCATTTCTCTAACTGCCGCAAAAGCAATGATAGCTTCAATTATGCTTCCTAAAAAACTGGCTTTTTCTCTTTGTTGTATCGCGTGAAGCGTATTCCAGTTTTATCGAAGCCTTCAGCCCTAAAGTGTTCGTTACAGTTTTGTGGGGAAAAACTAAAAAAAAAAGCACCCGTTGGACATAACACAGTGATGGCACAGTCAACTGTTTAATGAAAGCTGCCATTTTCTTGGGTGAAACTGCATTCCTTCACTAACTAAAAAAGTATCTAGCCGCAAAAATTGTTGAAAAGACGTACGCTCTTTGTTTTGAGCTCTCCTTTCTGGTTGCAAGGTTCTATATTGACCTGAACCATCTTTAAAGCTAACCACTTAATATTCGCTGATCGCTTCCCTTACAGCGCAGCGAAACGCCATCTGCCGGCTGCCGGCAGAAGAAGGCATCTGCCGGGCAAGTATTCCTCGGTACTACTTCAACCCAGCGGAAGGAAAATGCTCTTTCTTCATCTACGGTGGTTGTGAAGGAAACGAAAACAACTTCGAAACTATCGAGGAATGCGAAAAAACATGCGGTGGTGAGTTTACATGTTTCAAATTCTCGCATTGGTTAATTCAGTGCATGCCTTGATATCGAGAGCATTAAACCAGAGGCGATTTAGTTGTGTAAGTGTGCCCTGTATCAACCGAAATTTTTGTTCACAAAGAGCCAGTATGCGATTCGCCACAACGCGATAAACTATTACTAGTAAGGTAGGCCAACAACAAGGTAATAGAGAATCCCTCTCGGTTTCTTATCTATGCGCCCACTAAACTTAGCAGAAGCGGTTTGCCAGAGATACCAACATTAGTGTTAGCATAGTTAACCACAAGCAGAGGGGACCGCAAGCCACGAAGCGAAAGCGATCTCTAAATTGGAATATCCTAGCATGGGACATCTGCAAAGTCTTTTCCACTGGCTTTAGAAATTAGTTTCTCTTAATTTCTAACTTACACCGCCGCGTTATTTTACGCACTTCTTTTTTTATGCATTTAGCAATCTTACGCACTAAAGATAACACAGAGGGCTTCAAGCAACAAGCTAAATTGGTTCGGCCTTGCACGGGATGCCGTCGATATTGTATTGAGTCGGCAAATTCGCTTAATTCATAAGCTTATATACTAAATAAAGCCAAACACACAAAAAAAAGCAGGATGGAAACACCAAGTGACAGTGCATTTCCAAGGGCTCGCCAACGTTGATAACGATAATGGCAGCGATGATTAAAGTGCCCTTTGTTGATAACTAGTGTAGGTGGTCGCCATGCCTTTGATATGCAAAACAGGCGCTGCTGCCATGTATGTAGACTTACTGAAAACGTTTAATACCACATGCACTGAATGCCAAATAAGCGTTATTTCACACCTAAAAAGGATCCTCTTGATCGCCGATCTCTATGCGTACATTTGAAATTAAAAAAAAAATTCAAGATTTTTTCATGTTCAGCAGAGCACACGCCAATTAGAATATCAAGATAGCGTTGGCGAGATTGCTTATTTTCGCGTCGAATTGGAAGCTATTCGCACCGGATCTTTAAAGTGGTTCTGGGGAAAAGGTGGCAAATTCGCCTTGCGTAACGCTGTTAAGACTTGATTTATTTTTCCTGAGATGTCCAATAATTGTACCCATGAACCCCAGGTTACACGCAGGCTTAGCAGAAATATATCTAAGAGATGTTGCTTGCCGTGACAAGAAAGTTTAGCATCCGAAGCTATCCAATAGAAATTACACCTCCGAAACAAATCAGAAGTTTGTCTCGCCATATAAATGAAGAGCCCACTCAATTAAGTTAGTGCTAATATAAATGGCGCTTGTGCCATAGGTAGAAAAGGTAACCTTGGCTCTTACCAACCCTTTAACTTAGCAGTGGTTGTTCAATGCAGCCCTGAATGAATTTCCTAAGATAGTTCGCGAAATAAAACGCAAAACAGACATCAAAATTCAAACCAGTGAAAAATTTCTACAGTTCCAGCCGTCTATATTTGATCCTTGCGCGTGCCTCATGTAAGTTAAAAAAGAGGAATAATAGGTGTCCACCTTATGCTGCAAAACACTTTCTTACTACGCCTCCTCGCAGTACAGCTGGTAATTTTTACTCACTGAAAAATTCTAACACCAAGCAACTTAAGTGAATAAATAAAATAAATGAATATTGGCCACCCTCGGCCTGGTTTCGTGGCTTTCTCAAAAACAGGGAGCTCTTATGTGGCCAGTAAGATGTAACGAGCATGAAAATGAAGCACTGAGAAAAATACAACTCTGATGCTTGAAAGAATTAAAAATAATTTTTCCATACTAGAATATCTTTATTTGAAGGATGGCGTAAAGAGAGTGTGAGGGTCTTCGTACGCTTGCAGGTTTGCTGCCCCTCTTCTTAAAAATTAAGCGCTTTCTCTGGCTTTCTTTCCTGAAGAACCGGAGAGGCCCAGTGACTTCGAAGGAGCCGACTTCGAGACTGGTTGCGCGCCAAAACCGGAACGCGGCTTTTGCAAGGGCTTCTTGGATCACTGGTTCTTCAACGTGACGTCGGGCCAGTGCGAGGCGTTCCTCTACAGCGGCTGCGGTGGAAACGACAACAACTACGAGACGCAGGAAGAGTGCGAATTTGCCTGCAAGAGTGCGTAGTCCGCTCGACGAGCGTAATGAACACTTCACGCCCTCTTTTGACGGGTTCACTCCCGTCATAGAAATGGTCTATAGACAGTCTATAGGCTTCTTATAGACTCCATGGCCTTCCTGTAGGTATTTATTTATGTCTACTCGTAGTCTATATACACTCTATCGATAAAAGTGTACTGAAAGCGTATGGCCATAAGTCTATAGATTGTCTATCGACTGTCTACAGAATTTGTATTGCCTACAGACTGTTCTCTAGGGCTTTTGTATAGATAGCATGCAGACATTACAGACACAAGTCTGGACACTCTGTAGACTGTCTAAAGAAATTCGTCTAAGGGTCCGCACATGCAATGGGCGAATACAAAGCCGGCAGGACAAGGGAGAACGGCTGTTATACTTGAAATTTTTTGTCGGGAAATCAAGATAGAAACTAACACAGGGTTTGAGCCCATTTGCTCAGCCAGAGCACTGTTTCAACACACTTCTGGTGTTAAATATATTCATTCATGCAGTTTGACAGCCAGCAATGAAAAACCAGTCACGAGGCTCGGTGAAAACAGTTTTGTCGGTTGGGTCATGCTCAATAGGAGGATATCAGTACATGCACTCACATACAGTCTCTCCGGATAAAACTTTTGGAAGTTCTCCAGATGTTGCAGAGCAGGCCATCTGATTTTCATGCTTGCAAATCTTTCCGACCAAATATGTCAAATGTATTACAATTTGAATGGCAAACGTTATATTAGTATCAGTTCAAAGTTAGTGTTCAAAAGAGCACGCTTCTTAATTGCAATGGCAAAAAGTTGTTCTAAAGAAGAGCGCTTTCCGAGTTTCGCAGTTCCTTTGGTTAGTAAAGCTACTATAAACTTATCATTTTTGATACCCAATTCGCGGCTGCAAAATTACAGTTCATTTAGAATACTAAATGCGCACACCTCGTTACATGCCATCGCATGTTCGACCTTCTAAAACTAAGCCGGGAGCAGCCTCTGCGTAATGTTCACATTTAGATTAAAGCTCCTATTATTTATATTTAACGCAGATTAGTAAATGGTACCCTTGTTTTGCAGACTAGGAACTCATTCATGAAGATGCTGGAAGATGCTGGCGCAAGTGGACAGACCTCGCAGCGGCATCGCACCTTCCAGGACTTGTTTTTTAAATAAATGGCTCACTGTGACGTGGTTCATACTACAAAGCTGCTCATTACTTATTAGCCTATTATTGCGTGTTATTTCCCGCTCAGATTCCACCTGTCATAACTAACAAAAATTGTCGTTTTAAACAGACGCGCACTTTTTTTTTACCTGTATGCTACTGTGTACAAACCAAGGCTACTCTAGAAGGGTTCATTCACCGTAAAAGTAAGTTGCGTATTATTCAAGAAATCTAGATATGTACGTTACGTAATCGCAGGGAAATGTTTCAACGACTTACTATATCGAATACACGCGCTTCTAATGCCCGATAGTTGTGAAGGAACGCATTACCAAATGTCCCCACTGACACTCGACGAAGCATCTCCTATACTATACTACTTCTATACTATATCATATTAAAGTATATTGTATCATATTATATTATATTATCCTGTACCATACTATACTATACTATACTATACTATACTATACTATACTATACTATACTATACTATACTATACTATACTATACTATACTATACTATACTATACTATACTATACTATGCTGATACTAAGCGGCGACAGGACAACCGAGTGAGCTACGTCTGCACTTTATTTGACAATCGCTTCGAATGCATTCATTGCTGCGGTAGTAGAGCAAGGGAAAAGACAGCTTTATTATTCTCGAAGCTTTTTAACGCACTGTTATTCAATTTTTTTAACCATAAACAGCAGTCCCTTGGTTGCTGCAAGTTTTGCGAGAGCATCAGAACGCGGCTTCTGTACTGCACACCCAAAGTGGTACAATGTTAGCGCCATCTCCTCGCATCCGCCTAAAGTAAGTATATGGAGGCCGCTAGACCAGTGAGACAGAGGGCGCAGGCATCGCGGTGAATTGAAACGCCGTGTCTGGTTTTTTTTATTCACTCGGGCGCTTGGTGTTATAAAAATTGAGCAAAAAAAAACACTAATACCTAGTGTCACGACATCTTTGAAACATATTCATGCAAAATTACATGAAAAGCATTTTGGGAAAGAAGCGATCCCGTCACTGGGCAATGGTAGCTTGTGCTAATATACGCCTGTTAAAATAGACCCCGAACCCAAGTAGGCTTCTGGGCCTCGCAACTACGGAAGGCCTAAGTAAAGAGATCAAGGCGCGAGAGGGCCCTTTTGAAGGCACGGTTAGCGGCGAACTCAAACGAGGACGGCCCGATGGTGCTGAGTGTGCGACGTCGTGCATCTTCATAGTACTTCTTGCCTGCATGTTTTTTTTTGGCCTTACTCAAGTCGTTACCAACATACAGCATCAATGGTCAGCGTTTTCTCCATCCCGGCACGCTCTGCATAGATCCCAGCTAACGTGTGCTTGGGTGGCAGCACGAGTTGTATGCCATGCAGGTTTTTTGCATACTCCACGCCCGCTTAGGAAGCAGGCAAACATGAAAGGGCTATTTTCGACAGAAAAGTGCGCCTGGGCGTGGTGCTTTTAAGCACATGTCACCCACACATCCACACGACTGACTGGTGCGATTTTTGTGCATAATATATGTGTTAACGTCGGCCTGCCTTGTATTAGAGAATAATCAAAGCGGGAGAGGTTGTATACATAGCTGCAATATGGCAGGAAAAACTTAAGCTGCATGCAAATGATGATTACTCTATAGGTATGAGCAGAAAGGCAGAAAGCACAATTTTTTGCTTCATATATTTCCCATCATGAAGATGTCGAAGAAATATTTGCTGCTACAGCATAGAAGTGGCAATTAAATTCGTTGTTGTGTGCGAACTGACGATTACTTTCATTTTACACCTGCATGCAAATTCGATTTTGTGTCTTCTAACGCTCTAGCTATAGCGGAGAACATCTTGAAAATTGCCCCGAAAGCAAGGTAGAGTGGAATGTTTCATTCAGAATGCTTAAAAGTGGCTCGGCTGAAGTATTTTTGTGGCCGAGAAATAAATGTTTCTGAGTGCCTTCTCTGCGAAGCTTTTGGACTGTTGGTAGCAATCCATGAGCATTGCTCCAGACGCTCAACTACTTGGGAGGGAAACAGTGTATGGAAGTTGCATGAAAGCGTGAGATCAATTGAGAGGCTTCTCAAACGAAACACAAGAGCCAACGGTGAAATGGAACAAAACTAACGTCTGGAAACGATGGCTACGATCCATCCCTGTAATGTGCTCACCTACACTGTCTCCGCTGTTTAGTAGATGAGAAGGCATAAGGTTCATTGTTGTATTGCGTTAAATTTTTTACCATAAAAGTTCGTTACTGAAGGTTAATGTAAACTGAGAGAGAGTGATTATTGCTTTCAGACATCGGCTGATGGTATAACGCGTCAAACGAGAGGGGCCAAGGCGGGGAGATATGCGATTTCTGGTCTGGGATACTTCGCAGTTTGCGTGGTGAGCAGACAAGTGTTCCACTAGGGAATCCATTTCTCAGCCAGGCGGCAGTCTTCCGAGTTGTTCCGAGAGTGCAACTTGTATAAACGCTTGCATGACGTCATATCTTAGTGTACATTTACAAAGAGCTCTCGCCGCGGTGCTTATCAAGCTGAGCACTATTTCTCCTAAATCCATCTGGCTGTCCTACCGGTTTCACACCAGTGCACTTTCCCCAATTCCTATCAATAGTACATCTTCTTTCTCAGCGGCTGAGAACGGTTCCATCCCTTAGCTCGCCTAAATTTCTTTATAATTCTGCAAACAAAGGATCAGAAAAAATTTTCGTTTGCTTGGAAAGTCATTTGAGACGACATCGCGGGTAGGAGAGGCGGTCGCGATAGTTGCAAAATTATTAAGACGCGGTGTACGAAACAGCTACCTGAGCGCAAGAATACACCAATAGCGCATTATTGTTTGGATGTGATGAGTAATGAAGTATGCGAACACTTGTGTGGAAAGCGTGCTTTTAGAATTGTTGCAATGATGGGGTGCGCGCTTTCTTCAAGTGGCAAACAGAAGCTGGTTTATGGCATCAGTGTGGAAGCAATATGAGTTCATGAAATGCACACTCATACAAAACATTTATTCCACTCCATCACAACAACAAGAAAACATCTGGCGTTTTAAACGACGCCTATCGAGATTGCCCAATTCACCCAAGAGGGAACCTAGTGGTAGTGCTTTCATCCTTTGAGACGCACCTCTTCGCGAGTCTACCGTGATTGAGTGCATCACCCCGTTCTAGTGACACCCTCCTAAGTTGGCAGTGACATTAGTTTCTACCGCATCGATCTCCCTACGTTCTTCTCAGAGCACTGCAAATAAAGAAAATAGGAAGCAATTAAGCACGGAACGATATGCTGTAGAATTCGTGATTGCTTTTTTCAATGTAGGATTTGTACGAGCGTGTAGCGAAAGCACTGACTGCAACATGTGCAACTGTTAACCTAGGTCAGATGTAATCGGGATATAGCGGCTCCTGTCCCGAAAGACGCAGGTTGAATGTCGGCATCGGCATTCGCATTTCGATGGAAGCGTAATGCTACAGGCTCTTTCTCTTACTCTCCGATGTCAATGCACGTTAAAGAACCCCAGGCGTCCCTCATACCCTGAGTCGGTTTTGGGACGTTGAACTCCATAAACCAAACCAAAACCGGTTCACTCCATTCACGGACGGACTTGACAATGTGGCAAGTTATTGATTCAGTTAGAATACTGATGTTAACCAAAAAAACCTGCATCAGTCCTGGCCCCGTAGACTTGCCACATAACAACCAGTTTTAGTGACAATCAGTTGACAATTATAACCTGTTTTTTTTTCTACTGCTCTTCTTGTTTTGCTCAGTTGTTTCATATACATGGCGCTTCAGCAAAAGCTTTCAATAACTGCACAGCATAGGGTGGTCAAAATAAAATGAAACTGATTGCATGGACTAACGATGAACGGCAGCGGAAGTGGTTTTTTTAATCGAATGTTCATAAGCTATTTAATAACAAGGATTCACAAGCTGACTTTTTATTTGCAGAGCGTGACAGTTGTAATAATAGAGCCATAGCCTCGCAGAAGGTGCCATATCAGTTTTTGGAAGCACGAGAAATCCATCCTGTCGAGCCGCACTAAACTAGGAAATGGGGTTAATTTTTCTCACACAATGTAAACTAAGCGAATGCGCACCACTCGAAATTTAATAGCAAACCCAACGCTGGCCGCTTAGTTGTACGACTATTTATGACGCCCAGTTCGCACTGCCTGCGGTTTTGCACCAGGGTACGTGATCTGTTTTGCTTTGTCACTCTCTCTAATGACTTCTACGCAGTTGGCGGTCACTACTGTTTTCTTGCAAGTAGTGAAGAAACAAATAAAAGTCTGTGCAGGCTGCACAATAGCGCAGGCACTTCAAAATAGGTGTCATGATCACCACAACAGGTCATTAGCGGAAGTTGCCTTGGCACTTAACTCTCTGCTCGTTTAGTGTACAGTTTCAGTGCTTTGCGTTGTGCAGAAAGTGCTCAGAGAGTGACTTCTTTGTTTCAGAAACTCATTGGCATAATCTTGTCTGCTTTTGGCAACTGGCCCTTAGCGCTAACAAGCTGACAGCGATAATAAAATTGTGAACTGCTAAAATTTGATAATCGGCCTGCGAAATAGCATCAGTGAGCCACGACCGCGGTGGATCACTGTTCCTTTTTGAACATGTTTCCTAGCTATTTGAGACAGCCTATTTTAAGGCGAAAGCCTTTAATGGCTGTCACCCAACTTCGCGCACTTTTGCGTGGCGTTCCCAGACACCCTTAGAGCGTGTGGGGGTAGCGGTCTCGGACTGAAAGGACATGCCCTCTACACAGCGTGGCAAGCTCAGCGGAGACCAGCTACCAAGTGACATGAGGTTTTTGGTCGTTTGGTGCCCAGCTTTCGCCGGTTGCAAGCCAGAGAATGAGTTGGAGCCAAAGGTTCACAAACAAAACAAAGTTTATGCAGCAATGAGACGATTCAGAGGATTTCACAATCACTAGTACAAACGCATACAAAGTGATTAACAAAACAATGCAACTCGTGCAAAGTTGAACCCGAGAGAGACTGCAATACAAAAAGGATAATGCACTTAAAGAGCACTAACACAAGGGAGAGGCAAACAAACAAAACACAATTTGTTCACCGCGGGCTTGGTGACAGTCCGACGACCAGAGCTCCACGACGATGCCGTCCCGCAGACTGGCGCACGCTGTCTCGTTGGTCCGTGGCTGGGCGAGTGGTGTTCTCACGGGAGTCGAGCGGGCGCGCTTCTCCGAAGCTTAAACGGCGGCTCGGACTAAGCTGACAGCGGTCAACGCCCTTCTTATATAGGCTTGGTCCGCGTCTGTTTGTTTTACGCGCCAAAGTAGGCGCGCACATACATATAGTATCGGCCGTGCAGTCTCATTTTTTTTCTCCCGCCAGCCGCGTGTCCTCATTGGTCAAAAGTCAGGAGTCGCTTCGAGGGGCATCTCGTAATTTCTGGCGTGGCGCCGCCGCTGACGTGCGAGTGGAGAGGAGTGGGACATGTCTTAGCGCACGCAAGGCTACGCCCTCTCTGCCGGTTAGGAGTAGAAGCACCTCCGACATTCTAGAAAAATCAGGGGGGCACTTTGTTGACCTAAAGTGCGGTAAGGCGAAAGCCTTAAGCGCAGTGTTCCTGCTTGAGTCACTGAAGCGTTGTTAAGATGTTAGGCTTCGCCTCTATGAGTGAAACGCGACAGCGTCTTGCAATGCTGCCAGGGAGTCCATAGAACGCCATCGCCCGTTCGGTTCTACGCCTTGCTCGTCGGTAAATTGGTTTTTGAGGAAAAGAAATCTGTCTCGCATATCTCGGTGGCCACCTAAACCTCGCCGTAACGGGAAGGGAGAAAGATGGGAGTGAACGAAGACGCCGTATTCACTAGACACGCCTTTGTTCATTCCGAACCTTCGAGCTGGCATGGAGGAGTGGTTAGCATGCTCGTCTCGCACTCCAGAGACCGGGGTTCGATTCCCGAACTCGACCAATTTTCTATTCGGTTTCATTTATTTATGTGGTCTGACTATAAAGGTTAATTAGGCTAATTGGGTAATTAAGCAATTAACTAAACTCAGTCCCATTTACTTCGAGCATCACTATACGATCCCTTTAAATGATTGAATGGTTACTTTCGCGCACTGTGACGTCACGACCGTTTCGACCAATTGAAAAGCGTGGCATTTCTGTCGACAACTTCTGCTTACAATGATGAGGCATTAAAGGCTTCTTCTGCCTTAAAAATCGAAGTCGTGGCTAACTCATTCCCTCCGGCGAGCGGTGGCGGAGGGGGCAGCCACACACAAGGCTAGTAGCTCTCCGGGGGTTTCCTTCTCCCCCGTTTTACGACCCACGCTGGCGAGATGCCTCCGCGCGGCGCTGTTTATGTTTCTTTTTTTCAAGGTTGTGCCGAATTTTGTGACAATGGCTCATACTGTCGTCCCGTCCATTAGCAGAGGGAGTCACACCTTTGGCAGAGTTTAACTCTTGTTAACTCGGCAACTAAAAGAGATAAGAAAAAACAGATGTCTGCTGCAGATAGAGGAGGAAAAAGTGAGCCAGGAAACCAAGTTTGAAGACTGTAGTTCAATTAGTTAATTAATTATAGGCGAAAATTCCGAATCTTGTCGAAATAGCGTGGCGGTCGATATAGCCACGGGAACGGTGTGACGTCACATCCACCGGAAGTCGTCACGGCATAGTGTCCTCGGCTTTTGCCTCTCAACACTCAAGTTGCCAAAGTGTCCTAGCAGTTTTTTACGCAGTTCTTGAAGTGCTCGCTACAACAAACTGCATATCAGGATCTCAGGCGGGTGTAAAAAGTACTTTGCAGACCAGGCATACTGCAGTCAGAATATAGCGCCGATCTTCTGCGCATTCTTCGCGTGCCGCACACGGTGGCGCTGTTTTCCTCCTTCCTCCACTCCTTGATCTACCCCGATCATTTAACCACCAGAGGTGACATGTTTAGGAGAACACACGCCAGCCTCTTCACCTATACCCCAAGAGGCCGACGCGGGCAAAACACTGCACGGCGTGTGTACTTCGTCTGTCACGAGAAAACACGATGAAAATGGCGACAGCCGTACTTTTTGCCTGGAGAATGCGTCTCATGCAGCTTATCGCTCTTCGTCCTCCCAGTTACGAACTTGAAGCTGGATGTTTGGCACTGACTACGCCTTTGAACCTAGGCTCAGTGTTTTTAGCTGTTTAAAAATTTCAATCACACTGGTGAAAGTTGTCTCATGTAAATAATCGCGTAAGCCGTCGCTGAGGCGAAGAGTGGGGAAGCGCAGTATAGATCGCTTCGCTTCTTTTCTGTCAGGTAAAAAGGCGCAGACTACGCTGGCCATGCAGGACTGGCCACATTGTATGCGCCAGAATGCAACCCCTTACGCTTTTCTGATAAGTGGTTCACAAATGTATATATTCAAAGAACAACAGTGGAGAAATAGGACAGAGAAATTCACGAGCATTTCCAACTGATGTTTATTTCGTCAATGACAACACAAAAGAACAACATACGCGAGACATTGCAGCGACGGAAGGCGCTCTATTGTAGGCAATGACATTCAGAAGAACAAATATTCGCAAGGGTACGTAAAAAAAACGTTGTTTCTCTCGCGCACAACTATCTACCGCCCCCTGCAGATACCGATGGCTTGTGTTAGGGCAGAAAATACGCCAGAATATTACAATCTCCTTTTTATTATCCCCCGAACTAGAATTCTTTCAGTTAAAAAGCCTATTTGTTCCATATCTTCCGCACTGCGGAGGGGTAGAAGGCTGATTGGAATTCGCAGAAAAACTAGCTCTGAGATACACAAAGACCACAAAATCGAAAAAGCATTAACCCCACGAATAGGCTGCCTACAAAGCAAATAATCTATAAAGTGTCAAAGAGCGCTATCAAAACAAATCCACTTTGTTACCGAGAAATATGCAAGCAAGTGAAAAGGAAAGAACAGCACGAAGCCTTGTGTACTCACCCTGAGATGGCAATAAGAAGAGTGAGAAGAAGCAGAGAATTTACGGTTGCCTTCCGGTGGCTGTACCAGTGTCGTTGTAGGGACGTCGATTTCTCAAATAGAGTACGTCTATACACTAAATGAAGTTCTAGTGTATCTATCCTATAACAAAGATTAAAGTATTGATTGCAATCTATTGCAGCTTAGAGTGACAATAACAGATGGCATTGCAGCAATGAATGGATTCGCGGTATCCTGTGATTTTTTGCTCACCTTAATTTATTCTTGGACTGAAGTGGAGTGAGCAAAATAAAACTGTCCATGACAAAATACTTAAGATGTGCATGTGAAACCGACATTTCAAACGATATCTAATGATAAGCTGATAGAAAGGCTTTCGTTTAATCACTTCATTTTCTGTTCTTCTGACACACACACGCGTTTTGAAGCTTAAGTATGTTTGGTTGACAAACGTGTTTTGGCGACACACTTAGCCAACCCGCCGCGGTGGCTCAGTGGTAAGGCGCTCGTCTACCGAGCCGGAGTTCCCGGGTTCGAACCCGACCGCGGCGGCCGCGTTTCGATGGAGGCGAAACGCAAGAGGCGCCCGTGTGCTGTGCGATGTCAGTGCACGTTAAAGATCCCCAGGTGGTCGAAATTATTCCGGAGACCTCCACTACGGCACCTCTTTCTCTCTTTCTTCTTTCACTCCCACCTTCCTCCCTTCCCTTACGGCGCGGTTCAGGTGTCCGCCGAGATATGTGAGACAGTTACTGTGTCATTTCCTTTCCTCAAAAACCAATTTACCAATTTACCAATTACACTTAGCCGCGGCTTGGCGACTCTGAAGTGCTGTTCATAACGTTTCTGTTGTAACAAGGAAGAGATTAGGCCCAGATGAAGGGCATCGTTAGTACTACCACTGCGTATAGATGAATAGAATTGCAGTGTCTACGATGTGCATTAATTTTCGAATGTATTGATAGCAGGCAGCTTTCAGAATGGTCGCGATGTTTATTTTCGGCTTGCGTTAAAAGAAATTGTTTTTTTTCATGGCGACTTGTATTAGGAGATTTTTAAAGCACCTTGGCAAAAACACCATAAATCTACTACTGGCGCCCCATTTGCCTTGCCACCCCGATGCTGGCAGTGGCAGACATCATCAAAGGACTGCACAATGTTATTTTGTTGCTCTGATGTAGCATGTGTTTCCCTTTTGCAGTTTTTTATTTCATGCTCTGTTGTTTGTCCTCGCTTCTGTTCACACAGAGGTGCAATCTGTTAGCCGCTTTAAGCTGAACGGGATCATTAGACAGAATGAGCAAAAAAAAAAGAACACCACTGCATTTCTGTCTCCACATCTAGTCAGAAGCATGCGAAGCTTTTAGACGTAGACGTTGTATTCGTGCTCTGGCAACCACTCTTTCTTCGTTCTAATGAGCCCGCCAGTAGTAACACTGTGAATACGAACAGATTACAGCTCTTGCACACTTCATTTCTGTCAGCACTGTGGAGTTTTTGTAATATTTAATAAGTGAGGACGCTGCTCTCAATAGCTTACTTATTTTTCGGCGGATGTGGATGATAGGTTTATCGTTTGGTTTATGGGCTTTAACGTCCCAAAGCGACTAAGGCTATGAGAGACGCCGTAGTGGAGGGCTCCGCAAATTTCGACCACCTGGGGTTCTTTAACGTGCACTGACATCGCACAGTACACGGGCCTCGAATTTCTCCTCCGGATGTGGATGATAGTTTTTTTTCTGGTTACAATGCTTCCAAACCTAAGCGACAGAATTTGGGCTTTGTATACGCAGAACTAATTTCTACAAATATTTTCCCTCTGCACCTTTTTGAGTGCCTGCTGACTCGACAAAATGTAAAATAGAGATTCGACATTCACAGAACTTCTAAATGTGTGCTAACAGTGATAACAATCTTATATCCCCCTTCTCCCTAAAAAAATGTTTATTCTTGTTGTAGTTCCTACAAACGTGTATTCTGCTAGCGAAATATAATACCAAGACTGACCATGGTGCACTCCAAACATCATTATCTTTCTGCCTAGTGTTTCAGTTTGTGGCAGGCAGCTGTATGGAAGCAAAAAACAATTACGCAAATTTTTCTGCTCCACTTTCTTCTGCATTTACTTGCTGATTTTTATATGCAGTTCAGCACATGTCGTGTGTCTGTGTGAGTAGCATGCATGCTCTGATTCTACGTGACTGTTACGACAAAGCTTGTTTGTTTGCCTTAAAATTGTGAAGTTAACAACACAATCATGGTCTTGCACTTGCAACACAGCCTGATTTTAGCCTATACTTTATGCTTTAGTTCGGGAGCGCTAAAGCCCACATTCATGTAAAAAAACCTTTTGTCGTTGTGGTCCTCTGGTTACAAGGTGTTTGCTACCTGACACGGTTGTCCGGTTGTGATGAGGTTACAAGGTCACGTGAGCATGATGGCAGGTGCAACACCTGCTTTTCGGCTCACAACGCCGACGACGTCAGGCTTTCTGGAGAACGCGAGCCATGACTGTTTTATGTGCATAGAATGACTGCAACAAACATTGCGTCATTCCTCGACTGTGTTCCATGCGTGGTGTCTAATAAATTGAGATACAGGTTTATTAACATAGCAATATAATTAGTAACAATGTACAAGCACAATAAATCTTCCAGAAACAACATCAAGAAAGCAAAACAATGGCCGCACAGTCCTAACGCACCTAATTCGCCTCTGACGTAAATACGCAAAGGGACCGGCATTTTTTTTTTTAATTTTGGGATTTGCGTATCTTGGTGAGGATAGGAGAAATAAACATCGCTTTCAATTTCTATTGAAGCCTTAAAAATGTACTGTTTCCAGACATACGAACGAAATCTTTCAACATTTAACTCCGTATACATTCTTAACGTGGGCCGGACATCCGCTCGACATACATGATGTCCCCTTGCGGACTTCTCAGTGATGTCCCTTGAAGGAGTGTATGTTGTCTGGGATTCTGCTTAATTTAAATGTAGCGCGTTCAGGAGTGTGGAAACTTTTGAAGGAATATTTCTACGCATCTGTTCTTGCCATCATCGTAATGATATATTACGACGACACATGCACGTGCTAGAAAATGACACCACTCACACCAAAACTGATACCATTCTTCTGCGATACATGGTACGGTACGATAATGGCGATGGTGTTTTTTTGTGTTCTCTTTTCTGAAGTTACCGCGCCCCTACGTAATTACGTACGACCAACTATCGGTGCTTGTATGTGATGGTGTCTCTTGGTGTTTTCTTGTGTTGCCTGTTTCGAAGTTGGCGCACCCCTTTGTAAATAAAAATTTATTTGAAATAAAGCGCCGACCAATGACAGAAAGTCTATCCTCAAGAAAATAATGTGAAGGTTTAATCGGACTCGGAATGCATAACGAGAAATCAATTTCCTCTTAATTGGAGAATTTTGGTTCGCTCATCTTCTCAAGAGGAGCCACATTACTCTGCCCTTCTGCCATTACCACTCTTGCGCAATTTCTTCCATAAACTAAGTATTGAAAAGGTGTCTACCCACGATAGAGCATCTGCGCTTTCTTTTTTGGCTCATTTGGCCTATAGATATCGAGCGGCATATCACGAGAAATCAGCTCTGTAAACTCCTCTTGTTACTTCTTAGCAGATCGAACCTTATAGAGTGATTTTAAGGTGCCCTGAACAAGCATGCATGAAGTAGGAAATACCGAATAAAAATATCTTAAATACGAATGAGAGCGGTCGCTGTAAAAATTGACATTTAATGCAGACACAGTGCTTTGATGTACATCTTTTATTCACGCAAAAATATTGTTCACACAGTGGTCCCTGCCTTACAGAAAATTTTTCTTTTAACACGTCCTCGGCGCAGCATCAAAACAAATACTTACAATACAAATCGATTCTACATAGATTAGAGACAGAGCAGGGGCTAGCTGACAAATATACTTTAGTAAGGTGATAATAAATGTGACGAATTAGTGGCAGATGTGACATCCACACTTAGCCAGCTTCGACGCTAGCCAGGGTGTTCGTGCACCGGGTATTGCTATCAATAGAATATCCTGACGTACCAGTACATATACACGAAGCAGCTATAGACAGTTCTCACTGCAGCACAGCACACAGTCTAGTGCTAATTGACAAAAAATTTGTAGAAGCGTTAATCCTGTGATCACTCAAACAAAGACAGAGGGCTGTGTAAAATATTTACCTATTGTTTCTGGAATTATTGAAAGACGAGGAAACTATAAGGGGGAAAGCGGCTTTGAAATCGCCAAAATAATGCCTAAAAGGCATTTTTTGAAAGTCGCTCCTTCTTATATGCCTCTTTTAATGTTGTCTCGAAGTTTGAGGTACTCTTCAAAAACTTTTTCGTGAAGCGCTTCGGCTATGCATTCGTCGAAATGTTCCAGCTATTACAGTATTTCTCCGTTACGGTTTCCTGCCTATATACGTTGCGGAGAAACTTTATTGATGTCTGTTTTACCTATTTTGACCCAGTTTCTGTTATTGCATACCAAGGACCGTAGTGCAGGTAAAGATATTCTTTCCGTTGCAGATATTTGAATTTGCAACTTTTGGCAAGAAATGTTTCCTCACTCTAGATCTGTCTGCAAACACAGCATCACAAAAACTCCAAACTGAAGTTCGTGCTTTTCAATAAGAGATTCAAGAGCATGAACTCAAATTTGATACATTTTAGATGCTTGCATTACAACGCTTACTGCGTGTCCTTTTATGCAGCCTCGCTATGTGTCACTTACTATAACGAGCATGTGTCAGGCAACCAGCAACTGTGTCGTGATTACCGGCCAATCAGCAAATGAATCGCTGCAAACCACCTGTGATCTCGCCTATTATTGCAAAAAAGCTGAATTGAAAACCTAAAAGAAAACATTTGAACCTTGCCTACTAATGCAAATAAAGAGACGATTAACTATAGAGTTAAAATTACTTGTAAGAATAAGTGAAAATGAGCTTCCAATTTACAGCTGCGAAACAGCATGCAGCGCTGGCTCTCCCAAGTATAAGCTCCGAGCAAAACACTGCTAGTGAAAGAGCCAAGAGGCCGACAAAGCAGCTTAAAAATGTTGACAGTTCTTGAATCTGCGTCCTAATGGCACTTGCTATTTCCGCAGCGCGGGTATCATTAAGTGCACCGCCAGAAGCACTCTTTGTAAACCCTGCATGCGGAGGATAAAGGCCAGTTTCCAGCAATCGACGCAAAAGGTTGTTGTATACTTGGGCGGAGATGTAATCTTTCCTTGAATTCAATGTCATTAGCGCTAGATTGAGCCGTTCCTTTGATTCCACAAACTCTCTCCTGTAGGGGGCCGTTGCACATTCGTCCATTCCCAAGACGAAGCAGGCGAAACCACGTCGCCGCGCGCAACCGAAACATTGCGGTTGTGTCTTTGACAGAAGTCCTTCGTCCTTCGCCTTTCTTAGAAAGACACGCCTCACTTTGCCATAAAGGGTTCGGTGGAGGTCTGGCCTGGTGAACAATAGGTCAATAACCTTCCTGCCCATGTACAGACAGGGCAGCAGCTGTTCCTTCTCCAATGCAACCTCCAGCTCTTCCAAACTGTCTATAAAATTTGGTGGAATCGTAACGGTGAGAAGCGAGGTCAGTTCTCCGCGAAAGTAGTTGGAGAGTGGCACAAAATTCATCATCGATACTATCAGGAAAATTTTGCGACACGACCATTTGCGGCCAGAATTATCTCGTCGTCGTCGACTCTCCAATGGTAGTGAGGTAGCAGAAAATGAAGCTAGCAGAAAAAGCTCCGAGTCACCATCCAAGTATCTGTCTCCAAATTCAAGCAGGTTGTCGTTGGCCAGCACAAGCGAGCACGCAAAAAGAGCGCCGCAAATGAGCCCCAACGCCCACCACGAAGGCGCTAGAGCTGCGAAGAGTGAAATAGGTGTACTGTATGCATCTTTCCATGTGTAGAAAGTCTCCTGCATGAAATTCAGAACAGGGGAAATGTGAAAGTTGCCGAAGACACTTGAATCGGCTCCCAGTAACGACATCAATACATCAGCTTCGCCGCGATATATACCCACCATAGCGCTATCAAAGCCACCCATATAAGTTTTCATCTTCAAGGTTGCGTTCTGAGCGAGCAGAGCTTTGTATATTGTGCGCTGCTGCCACCAGACGCATGCCGACCTGGCGCGTCCGTTAGCGCGCCTATCAAAGTAACAGGCAAAAGTAACTTCTTTTTCTTTAGGCGGCAGAGTAAAACGCGTCTTTCTTCCCTCGTTGTTGAGAGAACACATTCGAGAGAATACAGACATCCCGTAAACAACCGCAGGGCTTCCTTCACAGTTGTCGGGGCTCAAGATAAACGGACTGCCACCACACAAAAAGAAATTTGTACCAAGCGTGGCTACCTCTTTTTGACTCAACAGTACGCGACCATTAATAAAGACAATCCACTCAGTGAAATACACTACGATATGCTGGGATAAAAAGTGTCTGATGCACCAGGCTTTCCCTTTAGCCTTGCCAACGACTACGACCACAGTTCGCACGTTGCGCCATCTGTTCCACTTGAGGGCATTCGGAAATCTTCGTGCACAGCAAGGCCAATACGTTGCCGTTCCTGGATACGCGTGCATGATAACATCGTCAAGAGGATCCCTTTGCTTCCCGCACGATAGGAAGGCAACGGTGTCAGTTGGGCGGATCCGCTCTTGAAGAAGTGTAAATGCTCGCGTAATGATGTCGCTCTTAGGAGGCGGCTGAGGAACTTCTACCACATAAAGAGTCGCTGACCCTCGGATAGTAACCGACACCAATGTAGCTAGAACAATTGATCTTGCATCAAGAAACATCTTCAGCGCACCTTAGCTCGACCCTAACTTTGTTCGACCTTGTCTATAGACGTGTTATGGTAATCGCGCGCTAAACAAGGAACAGACAACAAACAAACGAATTCCGCCCTAGCTTTCGCTGTACTGAATTGAAGACAAATAAATACGACCGTGACTGCGATTCGATCGTTTAGTGAGGCAGTTTTAAATAGTTAAAAATAGGGTCAAAGTAATCTTCTCCAGAAGCAAATCACTATAGAAATACATGCGCAGGAACTTGATTTGCTACGGGTCATAGAGGAACATGGGCAGTAAATTGTTATTAGTATTGCTTGAAGGTATTATTTTGAATGGAGCAAGTTAACACCAAATTTTTCAATGTTTTCCATGGCACTTATGGCACATGTCAAGAACAAACCCGCATTATTTACTTAATGTTAGATTAACTGGCTTTGCTCTATTCCAGTAAGGACACAGATCCCATAAGAAAATAACTAGGAAGTTTTTCGTTAGATGAGGGGTATTTCCTTTCGCTAACGCCAGCTAAAATGTTTCTTCTTGTTTTGTATCGTTTATAAAATATCTCTGCTGCTATAAGACTCAGGAAAAGAGTAGTGTAAAGTAGAATACAAGCATAAACGTTCAAAATGCTTTTCGAAAAATGCCCATATGAAATACCACATCGAAAACAGGAAATCCGCACGTTGGCGGGCTCTATCAGCTCCAGTTCAGTCGCATTTAAAGCATCCTGGTGGCTGGTCCTTCAGCAGGCTTGCATCTTAAACACAGAGACGTCATTTGGTGTACACGTTGTTTCTTCTTAAAGTTGGCATTGTCTGTATACGGAATGCGGCGTGAGTGTAATTAGGGTCACTTTAAATTTAAGAAAAAGGTGCCGGCGATTACGTTATTTCCTAATGCGAAATTTCAGCGCAGCTCATCAGCTATTTAAGCTTTCCGATAGATTGAGGCAATGACATATATGTACAAAGACATTGAGGCGAAGACATGTATGTACAATTGAGACAACTTGTTATTTTTCACACATTATCTTTCTTCAAGAAACAATCCATTGACCGTTCTTGATTGTGATTAAGCAAGATTTGAGGTCAGTGAAATAGATGGATAGATGCTCGACTTGCTGCACCAAGTCCTGGTTCTCAAAGGCGAGGTGTGTGCATGCATTTCACAAGGTTGTCACAGCCGCGGGAGGCTTTACTAGTGAGAGGAGCGGGATGCTCTCCGGCATAAGTGGTAAGCAATTCCTGTCTGTATTTATATCTAAAGTCCCCACCCACCCTGCCACCCTGACAGTTGGCAGTTCATGGTTGATCAAGAGAGTTCGCTCACCGTTGTCAGCGCTAACGCATGAAGCCGTCATCTCTCTCTCATCACCCCACGCACTTATAAGCGCTATTTAGGCGTCCACTGACCCAGGGAGCCAGTTATGCTCACTTCCTTTTCTTAAAATGATCGGAGTGTAAAACGTTGCCAACGCCAATGAACACAATGAACGCCGACGGCCTATGGCTTCAGCGCCGCGTTTCTGGCACAACGTTGTCAATGCCAACGCATGCAGCGCACATCTGTCTACCGCCACGTAACTTAAAGCACGATTGCAGTATCCTCTGTTCCAAGAGGGCAGTTATGCGCCTTCCTTCTAATTTCCAAACGCCCGCTCCAATGGTTTCGCAGCTTAAAGCGCGACTAAGGTGTCCACTGCTGGTTATAACGGACAACAGTGACGGCGACGCCGCGAAATGCTGGAACGGGCGCCAAATAGATGGGCTCTAAAGTGTTTTACTGCGTTGCAGAGCTTTTCACTAAGTATAGTCTAAAAACGGTGAGTCGAACAGCGGTAAGAAAGATTCGCCCCTGTGGTTAGAGAAAACTGTGAGAAGCCATAGTCTATTCCCTTCCTCTAAAATTGCGACTCGAAAACACAGAGCTTTTCAACTAAGCACAACTGCCTTACTGTATGATTTATATGCGAACACACAGCGCTAGCCACAAAATATGCTGCTGTAAAATATTCCTTTACTAAACGCGCACGTCTGTACCATCTACGAAGTTGAACAGACTAGACTCTTATTTCCGCTTGGAATCATGAGGTGTTTGTTCCTCTAGCATAAATGCCTTCACACGAATAATTTCTCATAAAAGCTTTCACATATATGCACAAAAACAGGACACAAGAGGCTGGGTAGAGCCCTCCATTACAGCCTCTTTCACATAACATGTAGGGACGTTAAGCACCAAAGTTTACAATTTACAAGGAATAGATTTCCTTATTAGCGGTCATATTTCTCTCCTACAAAAGAATGCTAGTTTTACTGAAGGAACATTCACCTGGTTGACGAATCGTCCAAGCAAAGGAGCACAGGGAGAATATACGTATACCTTCATTATTTGAGGCGTACACTGAGAGAGAGGTTGCGGATTGGCAGGATTCGTGTCACTGATGGTACTAGGGTATCGAACTACTCACTTGCACATTTAGGTAATGAAGGTGGGCTTCTCAGTTAGCTTGCTAACCGTGCAAATAAACTTTCCCTCAGCTTGAAAGTTCTTTTTGTGCTGAAATGTTATACGTACCAGAATACGAGCGTGCCCGTTCGCTGGTGCAATCGAGAAAGTAACTCTACTTCGGCGCTCGGAGAAAGGGCGGGGCGTCGTATGGCTTGCGTGCAGGAGAAGAATGCGTTGACTGGAAACAAGCATAATGAGGAAGTAGAATTCAGTTGATAGCGCGTTGTGCTTTTATGTATTCGCAATGTGATTCCCAAGGAACGTGGTTGAGTCGATAAATTCGAGAACTCAACAGCCCAAGAAAACTTCAATTTATATATGAAGGTAGTGGAGTGCGCATTTAAATGCAATATCGATATTACTTTTTTATGCCAGGGCGTGTTACACGGCCAACAGGAGCTTCCATGTCCAGAAAGTAAGCTGCGCAAAACTGGGACGAAAAAGCTGATTCGCATGAAGCGAGCTGTTGTTTCCTTTCTAATTGCGCTTGCGCGCTCGCTTTCTTGTTGATTTTCTTTCAGGGACGACGTAGGCGATAAGGGCAGCGCTGCCCCCGAAGAAACTCAGTAGCTTGACTTCAATTGTTGAAGGGCCGTGCTTATACTCATGGCGGCAACTTTGTAATCTCACATTTCAAAACTGGTTTGGTTTGGTTGGTTTATGGCGTTTAACGTCCAAAAGCGACTGAGGCTATGAGAGACACCGTAGTCAAGGACTCCGGAAATTTCAACCACCTGGGGTTCTTTCACGTGCACTGACATCGCACAGTGCACGGGCCTCTAGAATTTCTCCTCCAAAGAAATTCGACTACCGCGGCCGGGATCGAACCCGCGTCTTTCGGGTCAGCAGCCGAGTGCCATAACCGCTGAGCCACCACGCCGGCACATTTCAAAACTAATGACATCAACAGGCTGCATGGGTGTGAGAAAAATACCTCGGGAGCTCAGCCATCTTTACGGAAAATTTATCTATTGCTATCTTCGAAAAATCAATTGCTGGGAAATGAATTCTGCGTACCCGCGTTTCTCGCTTACACAAGAGAAGGCACTGAAAAATAAGCAGTATATAATTACATGCAACAGCGAAATTTATGTAAAAAGTATTAAAGCTAAGTCTTAAGGCACGGAGGGTGGCATACCTGCGAATATATTTGGCAAGCGCAAATGCAGACAGTGGCGAAAGAATGAAAACGTGTTTATCTCGATTACCTATGTCCCACTGGTAATGAGCCCAGTTGTTGAAGTCGGACAATTTTCGCAGGCAGTGACTATACATGCGATTATTATATCCCTGTCAAGAGCGCAAGGTATATGCACTTACGAGGAGTTTAGCTAGCAATATGTTCACTCTGGGAATTCTGAACAGTTCAGGCCGAGTGCTCTCGCAGAAGAGTCTACTCTCTCTGAAGACCAGAGGGAACGCACTTACTTAGCCTCGCCGGAGGCGATTTCAAAGTCAGAAGGTGTAACCTATAAAAAAGGCGGAAAACCTTGTGCAGTCATTGATCAGTTTTAAGTAACATATCCCACATTGCAAAAAGCTGAACGCAGCAAAGAAAGTCAAAACAATACTCCTGTACGTAAAGTCGCGAGACGTGAAGCGGCCCTTCGGTGACGCCATTTCCATTCAGTTTGAGCTCTGTTTGTGAGCCAGCTGTTCGGGCGAACATGTGCTGATTCCGCCGGTCAGAGGGTAGGACGGGTCTGGGAGCGTACCAAGACTGTTTTACGGGGGCGTCCAACGCTTTGTTGGCAGCCTGCCTGCCAGCAATGCCATTTTTGGGAAGAAAGTGGCTGTGAAAGCGCGGAGGTTGAATAGAAGCCCTTGATGGCAACTGAGTGCAGCAAACAAAAGGTGTGTTAACAATGTCCTTTATGGAGGAAGGGTTTCGAATCTGGGGCACTTAAAAGCTGGTAACATGAGAATGAGGCGATGCTTGCTCCAGCTCATCGAAATAAAGCCACCAGAAGCCGTGTGTGCAAAGCTGAAGTAGGAAGCTGGAACAGCAGATTACAATGAAACCATAGATACGAACTGCACATCTTTGAAAGTAATACGGCGCAATATATCAGTGTTCGAACCTCGAATTGTCAAAAAAAATATTTGAGGTTCTGCATAAATTACATAGACAGATTCACGTCGTGTTTGTTCCTTGAAAGGTTGCAGCTGAGCGAATGGAAACCTAACATTTATACTTTGACATGTACGCTGAGGGATGGAATATAACTGTAAGTGTGCTCTTAATTGTAAACAAAACTACCTATTGCGTAAAATAAAACGAAATATACTGCAAAATCAATTTGCGCTGATTATAGTTTTTGTTCCTGTTGCGGAAGGGGAAACACGCACCATCCTTTGTATTTGTAGTAGTCGGTGTCTTGGCCTTAGGGCAGCGAGACTGGGAAGTGGCAGTCATCAGGTGCGCCAATCGCTCGAGGGAACCCAGTGACTGCATAGAATTTACGCGTAGAAGCAGCCATCTTGCTCGGACTTACCTTACCCAGATATTGGCTTTTTAGCTACTGCATTAAGATTGCTACTGCATTAAGCAGAACGACCAATTTCAAACAGGCGCTATCACTGTCTTTAGTACTTGAACACAAGCTGTTAACCCAGCCTGAGAAGTCCTTCTGGACAGAGATGAGGTGCCTCATGCTATTGGCTTGGCGAACCTAAACAACACGGCAACACCGCACCTGTAAACGGAACGGGGGGGGGGGGGGGGGGGGGGGGAGTCGCGCGAAGTGCCAGTTGGAAATGGAACTCCCTCACACTAGGCAATGTAGCTTCAAACCACTGGTCCTCCATCGCAAAATGCTGTCGTTTACGATAGGTATAAGGAAGCTAGCCAGCAACTACCACCACGATGATGAAGATCACCATGACGAAGTTCACCTTCAATAGTTCCCCCGAATATCATAAAAAGGATTCAGCAGCTTTAACTTTTTGTGTCGTAGCTGGGCACAGGTACCGGGCTTAAGCCCAGAGATAGGTAACTGATATTGCACCCATTCCATACGGGCCAGTGGACGTAGGCTGTCTGTGCTTCAGCATGTTTCTTGTTTTGATTCTGGATGAGCTAGGTACTTGCCTTCATTTGCAACATTGCTCGATGAAATAAATCTAACATGGTCACAGAAAATTCGGTTATATTCATTGCATGTGCTCTGTTGCTATAAACAAGCACGATTCTGAAGTTTACGCTGACACAAAGGCATTCCGCGAAACCGCGGTGGCTCAGGGGTTATCGGGTAGGGAAACTAGCAGAACACGACGCGTGCACAAGAGAAGGAGTTCACACGGAAGGTATGGTACTTCGCTGCTGACCCAAAAAACGCAGGCTCAACCCCTCTGCGGCGGTCACATTTCGAAGGAGGAGAAATGCTAAAAGCTTGTGTAATGTGCGAAGTCAGTGTCCATTGAAGAAACCAAGGTAGTCGAAATTACCCGGAGCCCTCAAATACGGCGTCCCTCATAGCCTGAGTCGTTTTGAGATGTTGCATTTCAAAAAATTGTGATCCCAGCAAGCCACCATTTTCCACGAACGTTTTGTTAGAACTTCGCCTACATCATACATAGAATTCACGAGTGCGAAAGGCTCCCTGGAACATCATAAAATCCCCGCAGACCTCTCCTATAACTTCACTAAAGCTCTTCATACCGACACCCCAACGGTCATTGTTAGATACACCCTAAGCATGATGAGATCTCAGGTACTTATCTTGTCAGCTGGATTCATGCTTATCTTAAACATAGGAAACAATACGTAGAAATTAATGGCTGCAGATCTAACGATCTTCCAATTACTTCAGGTGTACCTCAAGGCATCGTCTTATGTCCACTGCTTTTCCTAGTCTATATAAACGATCTATCTTCTTAAATCCCCGGAAATGTCTCTTTAAAGCTTTTTGCAGATTATTGCATACTTTTTAAGACCATAAATAACCAGAACGATCACTACATCTTGCAAAATGCGCTTCTAGCTTTTCATCAGTGGTGCGTAAAATGGGATCTGCAACTAAACCTTGATAAAACTGTTCTCTTACGCATTTCGCGCAAAAAAAACATTTTAGTTCTTTCTCTTACACCCTGCAAAATCATGTAATCCACGAGGTTACACAATATAAATATTTAGGGGTAACGTTAACTCATGACTTAATATGGACTTCACACATTGCAGACATTTATTTGCTCCTCGTCTTTTTCTAAGTTTTGCTACTTAAGGCGGAAGCTTAAAGATGCCCCAAGTAAAGTTAAACTCCTTGCATACTCAACATTCATTAGGTCCAAATTAGAGTTCGCTTCGGTATTATGGGATTCATTCAAAAAGAAAGACATATAGAACATAGAGATGGTGCAAAGGAAAGCGGTTAGGTTTATTTATAACAAATACAGGAGGTTAGACTCACCTACAACACTAATGAAAACCAACCATATTCCATTACTTGGAGTACGCAGAAAAATTTCCCGTCTGTTGTTTATGCATAACCTTTAAACACATAAACTAAACATACCCCAACCTGTAATTCTCAAACAATTGTCGCGCCGAACACACCATTCACAAATTCACTTGCTGGAGCCCATTTTTACAAAGACTGACTCATTCAAGCACAGTTTTTTTTCCACGGACTGTTTACGACTGGAACTCTCTTCCCGAGGCTATTTTCGAGTCCTCAAATTTTAGTAAAGCTCTTGAGAAGCATTTTCTCGAGTGAATGAGCGTTGTATTTCGTTATTCTGCTCATTGTTTGTAACCCCATGCATTTTCCTAGTATTTGTCATTTTCAATGCCTTGTATAGCCCCTCCTGCATGGGCCAATATTGTTACGCGACGGCCAGCCGAAGAATGAGACGTGGTGAACCATGGCTATGAGATGATTTAATGGCCGCTGGCCTAGCGCGGGCGCTCCGTCCCGCGCCACTGCCAGCTTCGTCTTCGTCACACTACCCGGGGCCTCCGAGCGATCGTCCCGATCGATGACGAACAACGGCGAAATGGCGATGGTCTTGAGTGAAGGATCGAACAATATGTAGAAGATGGTGCAGTGCTGGCCGCCACGATGAGAAAGATGAGAGAATGAGTCCTGGTCCACGAAGCATCCGGGCCGTAGGGTGCCAGGAGCTGACGGCCGAGGTCTCTGGACGCACCGAACGGCAGAGGCAGGGGGACGGTGTCTTCACGTTTGGGTCAGTGGGGTCTTGGGTCGGTGGGGTCTTGGGTCCGTCGGGTCTTGGGTCGTCGTGTAGTGTGGTCCGGGCGGGAAACGGGGCTGGGGTGAGCGTCGAGGTCGATTCAGGTCGAGCGGGCTGGGGCACGGCCGTGTGGCGCTGACCAGGTACTCACGGCCGACGTCCACGGCAGGCCCAGGACGCCGAAGCTCCGTGACCAGGATGGCGATGAAGGGACCCCAGCACCTCACACCAAATGTTACGCGGCGGCCAGCCGAAGAATAAGACGTGGTGAGCCATGGCTATGAGATGATTTAATGGCCGCTGGCCTATAGCACGGGCGCTCCGTCCCGGGCCACTGCCAGCTTCGTCTTCGTCACAATATATTGGCCTGCAGTATTTTGAAATAAATAAATAAATAAATAAATAAATAAATAAATAAATAAATAAATAAATAAATAAATAAATAAATAAATAAATACATAAATAAATAAATAAATAAACGAATAAATAAATAAACAAATAAATAAATAAGCTGGTCCCTTAGACGCAAGCTAAACTCTCCTCCGCACTTTTCCGATCCCCTGGTTAAGCCCTCCGACATGTGACGATCCTCTGTGCTACAAACGCATCACTAAGGCGCTCTACACGCAGGTGTGTGAATCTTTTCATTCATTCCACGAACCCTACTGTCAACTCAGCCTCGCCCAGACTCTTATACACCGCAAGCATCGCACTAAAACCCTTACGTCATCTTGCCTCCACTTATTGCGAATGCGGTCTTGCTCCTCCTGCCATAACTGCCCCTCATACTTTGTCCATCTGAAGCATTGCGTCTTTCAGTGCCTAGTAGCCTTCCAAACTCCCTTCTTTCACCTCTCCTTCCTCCCTGGAATACCAGGAAGGTGTCGCAACGACTGGGCGACAAGCGAGCTCTGGTGCTCATGCACAAAATATTTTGTGGGTTTAAAATGTGGCTCTTAGATAAAATTATTTTCTCTCTCTCTCTCTCTCTCTCTCTCTCTCACTTTGAAGACTGTTACACAGTCTTGAAAGGCTATGGTAGAAGTCAGTATTATCTAAGTTACGCCAAATTGAACGTGCCTTACGCATTTATGATCAGTTCCTCTACACGAGTAAGGGTTGGGCATTTTTAAATAGACAGTTTTTTGTTTCTCTATTGTAATGATAAACAGAGCAGGAGGCAAAACGACTAAACCCGCAACAGACACGTGTCGGATTCAGTCGACAACACAGGGCAACACTTACGGCTCAAAATTTATTGAAAATATATTGATGTAGTAATCTCGCTGCTGGTGACGCCTTGTCTGCTGTATTTTCTTGTTTGTTCTTTGGTGTTACGCAAATTATGTACCCACCTGCGATGGTCTTGTTGTTCAAGACCGCAGTATTTATAAATAAAAAAAATAAAAAAAACAACATGGCTTTTATAGACAGATTGCTCATGTGACCCCACTACCAATCGCAGAATCGGAGGAAGAAATAAATAACAAAACAAAACAATCTTCCGCGAACCTTGAAAGCCAACCCGCACATGAAAGCGAATAAATGAAAGGGCTCAGCATATTTCACGCAACTTGTGCATGAAAAGCATAAAAAGTTCCGAACACATAAAGGCGATAGCCGCACATTGAAGTGATGACATAGAAAAGCGGTGCATAAGTGACACAAAATGCACACGAAAAAGAAGCAATGTGCAATCAAAAGACCATAGGTGCTGTGACATGGAAACCCAAACCTTTCTGCAGGATGGAAAGAGACCGAGAGCTACAGTTTCACTAGTTTGCGAACGCAAAAAGGCAACCGCCTCTATAATCACTCTTTTAAGTTGTCGCATTCTTCTTTCTGAATTCTGAGCATGGTTGAACTGTGAGAAACAGTCGTGACAATTGTGGCAGTGAACCGACAGATTTGAACCCTGAGCCTCTCCTGAAGACTGTGCATGCTCTCGTAAACGAACATTAGGACCTACTGGTTTGTCCATTATAAAAACTACCGCAACTGACGGGAATCTTGTAAATGATACCTTTGGCTCATGCAACACGCATGCTCTTTTGAAATGCTTCTTACCGCATATTCCTGGTCACGAGTTGCCCTTTTCTACCAGGTTGCACAATCTTGAAAGTTTGCAAGGGGCAGAAAGAACGATGTCAATGGAATATTTGCCTCAAAACCTCTTTATGATTACGTGAAATATTATGCCGGTAGGAAATGACATCATATTTTCTGTCTGTCCAGTTCTTCGGAAAGCTGCTGTTTTTCCATTTTCTGAAGCTTCTTGGCTGCCTGTTCAGCAGCCGCTTTCGAGAGTCAACTCGAGAAATTTACGATCGCTCAACTTGAAGGATAAAAACTGTAATAACACGCATGAACGCATAATTTTCAAAGCGAAGGTTCGAAACAGGAAGGAGCTAAAGCCTGGTTTATCCTTTTAGAATGAAAAGAATCGAAGCGCAACCAAGATTTCTTTGATATAGGCTGCAAGGCCCAACGAACTTGTTCATTTTTGTTAAAATACACATTCAAATCTGAAAACTTATTCGACCCGTTTTTGTGGAAGCTCCAAAGTAAATTTGGGAATGCGTGAGCAGTTTTAAAAGCCATCCAAATTTTATTCAGCTAGTGCGTACTTGGATGAATGGTTTGAAGCAATTAAAAAATTATCTACATATATAACAATCGTTGCAATGAAGGATTGAGTTAGGTTATGCTCGAGCACACAGTTCAAGTGCGCAAGAAAGATTTCACAACACACTGGCATGATGACACTGGATCCAATACATGTTCCCATCTTGTGGGTTTGCAATCTCTCGTCAAAGGAAAGAATGGCGGAACGAAGATAAAACCAAGCAGCTCCAGAAAGGAATCTGGAGAGACACAAGAGTTCTAGAAATCAACCGTGCCGACCACATGAATCAGCTTTCTTACTGCAGTGGGAAGTTCTTCATGAGGGGTCGACTTTTCAGCACAGTAAGAGTGCAGTAAGGACCGCGCACGTGCGGTAAGAAGCACTTGGCAAAGAACAAACGTGTTGCATTCGGAACAGGTGTCATTTATAAGGCTGCCCTCAGCTGCGGGCGTTTTATGTTCGACAGTCAGATAGGTGCCTGAATGATCATTACCGAAAGCACGCGCGTTCCTTAGAGATGGCCTGGGGCTCGAATCTGCTAGTTCCCTGCCGCACTTGTTTAGGGCTGTTTCTTACAGTTCAGCCATACACAGAGTATAGGAAGAAGGACGGTACAACTTGGAAGAGAGATTGTAGAAGCAGTTTCACTTTCACTTCGGGAATTACTTGTTATGCCACCACTGATGCCGGGACATTTCTAAATATTGGGAACATACCATAGCTATCGTCTTTCAAAGTTACACCATTATTCATTCCTTACAACTTTCACCCGGAAAGCGCCTTCTTGCGACGTCGGATCTGGCAGCTCAACTGCGATCTTATTCGCCAGCTTCGGTACTAAAAGCGCAGCGATGAATTAAAGAAAAGGTGGAAAACAGAATGCAAAGAAATCCTTTCAAAAGCCACACTCTAGTTGCTTGAAACCAGAAGCGCTTCTGAGTATTTTTCAGGCACGTGAGAAACTACAGCATAAAGCTTTCGTGCCAATTGACTATAATTTTGTCTTCGGCGATCATGGACAAAAAGTAAAGTTATGCCGCGTGGGACGTTGCTGACTGCTTTAAATACGTGTAATCTATTAAAGGAGAAAATACGAGAGGCGCATCTTTGTATGTTTGGTTTGGTTTGTTGTGGTTTAACGTCCCAAAGCAACTCAGACTATGAGGGACGCCGTAGTGAAGGGCTCCGGAAATTTCGACCGCCTGGGGATCTTTAACGTGCACTGACATCGCATAGCACACGGGCCTCTAGAATTTCACCTTCATCGAAATTCAGCCGCCGCGGCCGGGATCGAACCCGCGTCTCTCGGGTCAGCAGCCGAGTGCCCTAACCACTGAGCCGCCGCGGCGGGCATCTTTGTAGGTCTAGGGGCCGACAGCTATGGGTGCCGTTTTAGAATCGGTGGACCACAGAGCCGCGGGAGGGTTATGTCAAAAATTACAGGAAAAAAAAGGCAGCGTTTCAACGTAATTAAATTGAGCAGACGTACGAAGGCATGTGTTCAGGCTGATTGGCTCTTTGTTTTGTGTTGGAGTGGCCTACCTTACACCACTGTCTTGTGGCAAGTGCTACGCAGGCCAGACGGGCCACTGCCTGAATAAACAATTACGGAAGCAGCGAGCAACAGCCGCAGCTCTGATGGGAGGTGGCCACTTGGCGGCCCATTGCCGCAAGTGCAAAATAAAGAAAGATTGCGAAATAGAAGAAGAAGAAGCGTGCACCCCTCTTTTTCGCAGCACTCGCGTGCTGAAGCGATTCGAGAAGCAAGTCGATAGGGAAATATTTGAGGCTGTTTGTATCCATAAAGCAGGAGAGAACTGCGTGAGCACCCCTTCAATAGCACTCACGAGTAAAGAAGTTGTATACCTGGCAAAAAGCACGAGCTTCAACCTATTGCGAATTTACGTTTCTTTTTTTCTTCTCGGTTTCGGCGATAACCTACGATCGTGTCAATCAACGATAAGCCTTCTGTCTCGAGCTTGCGCAGATGCACATAGTGATTCCTTCACTTACGTGTGCAATAAACGGGAGTTGAAGTCGAGCGCCCGTCCTGTGTGGTTCTGCTGGCTATCCTTTGTGTGTATTTTAGCGTTAGTAATATTTCGCAGCCTGTGCATTAAAACCACCTACTAGCCAGACTTCATTTTTTAATCACGCTCCTTTCTAGCACATTGCTCCCTGTTCTTCCCTACTTCCTTTTACGTGACCTTCGAATTACATATGTGAATTTGCTGGCCATCACAACGTGCCGTGCCAGTATTCTCACCTTCGCGCTGAACAACCGCCTGGTTTTGTTGGAGTTCAAGCCTTTTTCGCTTCCTGCGCTCCTTCACTTCAACACACGAGACGCTTCGTCAAGATAACGAGGTCAGAGCTGGGGTGGCAAGTGAGGTAAGTACTTGCACGTATGCCTGCGCATCGTCACGTCATCGCGAGTGAGTGCACACCATGACTGGGAAGTGGTGCTTAGAGCAAGAACTCGCTATGCTTCACATGTTTGTGATTTTCTTTGCAAGCAGTGCCTGCCGACCATAGTTGCTTGGAAGAATTGTAGTAGAAAATCGACTGCCAGGTCTGCGCAGATAACTTAGATTGGACACGAACTGCTACCTGCTTGTGTCGAGGAAGTGTTAAAACTCGGACCTAAATTTAGCATTGTACCTGAGGAGTCACCTGTTTCTCTTTTAGGTATGTTCAGACCATACCGAGGCGTGCTAGCAGGGAAGGTAAGAGCAGGTGTGTCACAGAAACTATGGAATCCCTCCCCTCAAAAACGCAGAAATCAGTCTTAAGCATGGCGGTAAAAGGTGCGGTAGATTATCTAAAGGAAAATGATCTTATGGTAATGATTTCCGATAAAGAAAGGGGATGTGTTGTTATGCCTACGTCAGTGTTCAGAAAAAAAAAAGCATAGACGGCTGTGCATAAAAATTTTGTGCACTCAAAGAGTGTCCGCGCTAAAGAACCTTGGTGCTGTGCCATCAAATGAACCTCGATTGCCTCACCAGAAGTATTATGGGTGCAAAAAAGGACAAGCTATGCTTGTTTTTCTCGGTCGGGACCCATAAGGAAGGGATACCTTTGAGAGCTATTGTCACTGAGCAAGGCTGCTAGTAGGGTGAACCCTCAAGTTCCTGCAAAAGAGCTTTAACCTGCTGCAATTGAATTATTCTTTTTTTTGCGAAGAACTAGAATGAGGCCATTGACTTTCTTTCAATACAAGAGGCATCGCCGATGTTTCTTACGAGTTTTCTATTGACGTGGAGGAACTCTTCTACCCCATACCTCAGGCAGAAATCTGTATCGCTGTTAGAAAGAGCATCGAGTCCCATGACTCAATCGCCTTCCAGAATTCTTCTGGCTTGTCAGTTGAAAACTTCTTGGAATTGCTCAGCTTTTATCATTCGTCTATCGTCTACTGTTGTTTTTTTTTTAACGTCGACTCCCTACAGAACAATGTATAATAAGGGAGTAATTACTCATTGGCATCCACCCAAGCGCATCCATACGGCTACAAAGGAAAGCTATACAGCTTTCTCAGAAGCTTGGTAGTTTAAGAAAAATTCGTCCTGGTCCGGGGTTCGAACCCGGGACCACCGCTTCACTGGAGCAGTCGCTCTACCAACTGAGCTAACCGGGACGGCAAGCTTATGGTAGGGCGAGAGCGAATTGATCAATAACTCGAAGTGGGAACAGCATATGACCAGAACAAGGTATATGCACTGGTTCGTGCATTGCTGTCGTTTTAAGAGACCTTTTTTAGCCTGTGTTTGCAAAGAAATTTTTTCTTGCCTTGACAACTCCTTTGTCGCAAACATTTTTAGGTATCTTGACGATTATCTCGTTCTGTTGAAAGGAGCGGTGCCTGAGGAAAGAGATGGCATTGTGGAGGGCGTTCCTGGCGTTTTTAAGGAATGTGTGAAGGACTGAAATTAACTCTAGAGTTTCCGGTTGAGGATTGCCTGCAGTACCTTGTTCTAAACATCAGCTGTAATGATCATTCAGTCTGTTGGATATATTGTCCTCGGTGAAAAAAGCCAGTCCTAAGCTATAATTCGGGCCCATTCAAAAACTGTTGATACGGATAGCTTTGAACTGCTTAAAGAATGAAGAGGAATCTGGACTCGTATTTTTACCGCTGGCACTCGATCTACACGTTCCGAGCGTTCTCGGAAACTTCGAATTATTGTCCTGAGCGGCCGATTTCCCTAACTTAAATAAGATTAACGTCGGGCTCACGGCTTTTTTTTGAACTCCGTGCAAACGGTGGGAGCAGTCGACCAACCTTTCTCCCAGTCACGTGGCTGCTTGCCGCTCTGCCACAGGCGGAGGGATATGTAGTGATCGGCGAAAGCAAAGAATCCGGGCGTATTTTTATTTCCGTGGGCCCAATTTGCCGGTATGTAGTCCCTGACTATACGTATTTATTCACGAAAACCTAAAAGAAACAAAACAAAAGGAAAAGCAAAGTTGCCACTCGACTGCCTGAAAGGCACTTCATGCATTGGTCGACTCCTCTCACCTTCCGCGGAGAATTAAAAAATAGGTGAGAGCCGGACGTTAATTCCATTTATTTAGAGACATCGGCTGCACAGGGCAATAAATCGAAGTTTCTAAAAATTCTGGGATTGTGTAGATCGAGCTCCCGAGAAAAAAGACGAGTTCAGGTTCCTATTCATTGCACCTGTAAGAGCCGCCCTTCAGAAATCCTGCGAACACACGATCAACTTTAATGTTCATCAACAGGCTTTCCGCCTGAGCCGCACTGGCTTAGCAGACAGCAGTCTCACGTCCGTTGCTGACAGCCTTGTCAAAGAGGTGAGGCATGGACGTAAGTCAGCACGCCTCAGCAGTGATGGTCCCAAGGGACGTCCTGAGTCCGTGTCCTACATGCACAACCTGTTGCATCACCTCAAAAGGTGTCGGGAAAGTTTCATTTTTTTTTGGCGCTGTTCAAAATGTGCAGGATGTGCCGCATGGTGAACAGCACAAAGGAAGCCATATTCTGTGGAACCGAGCACGCCACTTGGTTTGTAAACTGCTTTATTGGAGTGGTCTAACTTATACCACTGTCTTATGGTAAATACTACATAGGCCAGACGCGCCAGCGCCTGAATGCAAGATTGCGGAAGCACCAAGCAACAGTCGCAGCTCTGATGGGAGGTAGCCACTTGGCGGCCCGTTGCCGCGAGTGCAATATAAAGATTGATGCCGAAAAAAGAGGAGGAGGAGTGCGCACCTCTTTTTCACAGCACTCGCGTGTTGAAGTGGTTCGACGAGCAGGTTGATAGGGAAAAATTTGAGCCTTTTTTATTTATAAACCAGGAGAGAACTGCGTGAGCACCCCTTCAATAGCCCTCACGAGTAAAGGAGCTGCATACCTGGTAAAAAGCACGCGCTTTAACCAATTGTGAATTTACATTTCTTTTTTTTGTACTTTGTTTCGGCGATATCCTGCGATCCTGTCAATCAAAGATAAGTCTTTTGTCTCCAGCATGCGCAGATGCGCAGTGATTTCTTCACTTACGTGCAGTAAACGGCAGTTGAATTCTAGCGTCTGTCCTGTGCGTTTCTGCTTGCGGTCCTTTGCGTGTGTTTTAGCGCTAGTAATATCTCGCAGTCTGTGAATCAAAAGCACCTACTAGCCCGACTTTATTCTTTAGGACGATATGAACGCACATCGGAACGTGTAGTTGGCACTTCCGGTGCTGAGAATTATGACCGACAACGCATTTTTACCAATGAGCCTTCAATGCGGTCGCAATAGAACACCATAGTCGGATGCTACTCAACAATCAAGCGAGCAATGCGTCACAAAGGTAGATATCTAAGAGTGGCATCGGCCCAGCCTCATGACATCACGGAGAACCGCCTTGCAGCTGGTACGGCTGCTAGCAGGTGTAACCTAGCAGCTCCGCGGTGGCTGATCATCACATCGTCACAGTCACCGTCGTAATCATCAGCCTGAGCACTCCCACTGCTAGGCAAAGGCCTTTCCCAACCCGCCGCGGTGGCTCAGCGGTTGCGGCGCTCGGCTGCTCACACGGAAGACACGGGTGCGATCCCGGCCGCGAGGGCCGAATTTCGATGGAGGCGAAATTCTAGAGGCCCGTGTACTGTGCGATGTCAGTACACCTTAAAGAACCCCAGGTGGTCGAAATTTCCGGAGCCCTTCACTACGGCGTCCCTCATAGTCTGAGTCGCTTTGGAACGTTAAACCCTAATAAAGCAACCAAATCAAGCAAAGGCGTCTCCGATGTCTCTCTAATTAACCGTGTCCTTTGAGAATTGCAGCCACCGTATCCCCGCAAACCTCTTAATCTCATCCACCCACCTAACTTTTTGCGCCCCTGCTACGTTTGCATTTCCTTGGAAGCCAATCCGTTACCATTCCGGACCAGTGGTTGTTTTGCCTTAGCATTGCATGCCCTGCTCCAGCCCCCTTCTTCCTCTTGATTTCGACTAGAATGTCATTAACCCGCATTTGTTCCGACAGCCACTCTGCCTGCTTCCGATCTCTTAACGTTACACCTATCATTGTTGTCCCATAGCTGCTGCGTTCTCCTTAAGCTGAACCCTCTTCGTTAGACTCCTTTTCTGCCCCATAGGTGAGTACCGGTAAGATACACGTGTTGTATACTTTAGTATTGAGTAATATTTGTAAACTGCCCCTCATCATCTGAGAGAACTTGTCATACGAGCTCCACCACATTCTTATTCTTCTAGTTATTTCCCTCTCATGATCCGGATCAGCGGTCACTACCTGCACTAAGTAGACATATTCCCTAGTTACTTCCAGCACCTCGCTACCAATTACGAACTGCTGTTTCCTTGCAAGACTGTTCAACATTAATTTTCTGCCTGCTACTTTGATTTTCTGACCCAATTTCTAACCCAATGATCATGCTTTGCAGTTCAAGTCCTGAGTGACTTAGCAAGGCAACGTCATCAGTGAATCCTAGATTACTTTTGTATTCTCTGCTAAACCTTATACTCAACTATTCCAATTCAAGTCTCGGAATACCTCCTGTAAACAGGCGGTGAATAGCATTCGCATGATTGTGTCTTCCTGCCTTGCACCCTTCCTTATTGGAATTGTATTAATGTCTTTATGGTTGCCGCCGCGGTGGCTCAGCGGTTATGGTGCTCGGCTGCTGACCCAAAAGACGCGGGTTCGATCCCGGCCGCGGCGGCTAGAATTTCTTTGGGGGAGAAATTCTAGAGGCCCGTGTACTGTGCGATGTCAGTGCACGTTAAAGAACCCCAGGTGGTCGAAATTTCCGGAGCCCTCCACTACGGCGTCTCTCATAGCCTAAGTCGTTTTGGGAAGTTAAACCCCATAAACCAAACCTAAACCAAACCTTTATGGAGGACTATGGTAGCCGTGCAGTGGCTATAGATATTTTCCAATATTTTCACATAACATTTTTCTACGCCCTGATTCCAACGCTATAAACTCGAACGCTGTAAGCTGGACAATTTCCTTTGAAGAATTTGCCATGGTGTTTTAAAATTGTATCAAATATAGACCTACAGTCTAAATGAAATGCGGAAATTTATATTGTTGGAAGTGACTAAAGCGCGAACTCTCACCAGAGTGCGGATACAGGCTTCAGAAGATGGCGACAACCGCACTAGGCCACATATTGCGGCACGAAACAAAAAAAGAAAGGAGTGATCTTGAAGCCACAGGGAGACTGGCTTCCATATTCCCTGTTCTCTGTATATATTCTGTGTTAATATAGCAACAGACAAAAAGCTTGCGCGAGGAGGCCTTGGAAGTACGTGGACAGGATTTGGTAATTCAAGCCTTAAGTTGGAAAAGCCTGCAGATCCTTAGGATTTCTCGGCCAAAGCACTCGTTCCTTCCCGCAAACTACCAAAGAACTCCTTTACAAAACTAATGTGCGGTCGGTGTTGAAGTAAGCTAGCACGGTGTGGGATCCTCCTACCATAGGTGACAAAGGAAAACTTGAGAAAGTTCAGTCCATGGCGGCTCGATACGTACCTTGTAAGTCATTTAAACGCAACTTCAGTGCAACAATAGCACAAAAAGTCCTTGTTTGGGATACACTAGAACAGCGGAGAACTAAGCTGAGGCTCAAACTCTTCCAAAACATATACTACTTCCACATTGGCATTCCACGCGAAACATACATCTTCAAACCACATTTCGTATCCGAACGCCTCGACCAAGATCAAAAGGTACGTGAATATCAGTGCAGGACGGCAGCATACAGCGACTCTTTTTTTCCGAAGACCATTTGTCAGTGGAACAATTTGCCGGCCCTTGTTACTTCCATCTCATCAAACGAATCCTTTTATTCCGCTTTGAACAATGTCACGTCATTTCATAGCTAGATAGTGCGTCGTTATCTGCGCGCTGCTTCCTCGTTTCATGCGTTTCACTGAGTATACCAGTGTCTTCCTGTCAATGCGCAGTATACCTGCGTGAAATACACATTTGAAGTTTATTTTTTTTTCTTTGCATATGCATGTCTACTGCGTTGGTGCTTTGTCCTAAAACACACGTTTATTGGGTGAACAACACAGTTGACGTTCTTGTACCCCAAATTCTGTACATAGATGCGCATTGCATCAATGTTGCTATTCAATGCTTCCTTTGTGAATGAATGGGCTTCTGTTTATCTTTTTTTTGTATTTACCTGCATTTGTGCGCTGTGTTACTGTATCAACCCCCCCCCCCCCCCCCCCCCCACTGTAATGCCAAATGGCACTGTGGGTAGAAGATAAATAAAAAAATAAATAAAACATACGAATCACGCTTGCCTGCGACACGCCTCGCCGAAGTAAGAGCTTTCTTTGTGATAATTCACGACTCTCCTTCTGAACGACTCATCTTCGCTCTCTTCCGTTCCTTTACTGATTTGCTACTGCTGCCGCCTCTAGATGGCACTAGTCTGCCTGATATAAAGGAATGGACTAAAACTCACGAGCCCAAGAATGTCATTGTAGTTCAAAAGCGGACGCGGTGCAAGCCTTGACGCTCCAGCTGGGAATACCACTTGTTCAATGTTTGTATAAACACATACTTCTGCCTGCCGCAAACATCTGTCTTCTGCGAGAAGGCGGTTTAAATAACTCGCTTTCTAAATGCAAACCCCGTTCCCCGAGGTCTGAGCCATGACGTGATATGGTTTACACATATCACAAAGAAAAAAAGCAGCAACGACACCGCTTGGAAACAGTCCACCGAAGAGATGCCTCTTTCTGTGCGCAGTTTTTCGTAACTTTCTGGTATCACTAATTACCCCGATGGAATCTGGCTGTTATCACGCAACACATATATTCGCACAGCCCTAGTGGCGCATGCGAGGCGCTCGTGAGAGAAAAGATATTGATCATTCGTAGTTAGTTTGACCTATATACGCATACCTTTTTCTTGTTACAACGTTCATTTTCCGGTCCAAGTGCGAAGCTCCGTATGACGAGCCTTGCAGCTGACCCTGCGGAAACGAAGAAAATGAATAAATGAAAACAAAACAAATTCCTGCACAGACAGGTTCAGAAACGCGGCTGATGCTACGTAGGCATTTTTCCTTGGTGTTGTGTACGCAAAGCAGTGAACGTTTTTGCCTTCGCCATTCCAGTTTTGGTTTGGTATGTTTAAATGAAGACCAGCATACTCCCGCAAGAATAAGACCGCGCTGACCTTGGCCTAACTTCTAAACCAGTCAAGCCACTTGTCCACCACAAGCTTCGTCACATATGCCTGACGTCGTGTGCTGGAAAACAGATGAAACACGTCGTGCTAAACCGGCTCCACCCAGAGTTAAGAACTAACATCTTCTTCCCCGACATAATTGTTTTAACTGGGGCCGCATCTCTCGACCTCAAACGTGGAATTGAGCTCAAAGAGGAAGTGATAAATCACCCCGGCTGAGCAAAGCCCCGTGCTAGGCCGGGCTTAGTCCTGTAGAGGGCCTCCAACAATGTGTCGCACGATGCCACCTTGGCGGGCCCAGTGAGGTCACACTGTTGGAAGCGCACTTACGACTATGTGAGGGTTTTCATCTCAAATCGAACCGCTACCCTCGGCATTGGAGACGTGCACTCCGAACCGACCCGGTTCACAGGTCACGTGAAACACCAGGTCAGGTGCGACAGATCGATGGGGTGACCATTATGTGTTGATCATACCGTTCCTTCATCAGAGCTCAAGAAGTGAGGACAACGCTGTTACCAACAAACAAGTTGAGTGGTGCAGTATTAAAACGGTTTTTTCTGCTCACTTCACCGAAAAAGGAACTTAAGAGTTCAGCGGCGGCAACAGCAGGAATCTTGCTCGGCGGTCGTCGAATAAGGAGTCACTCCGGCTCTCTACGGCGTTTAATTTGAAGATGAGGAAGTACTTCCAAGATGAAGCGCGGAGACCCTACTACAATGTCGAATAAAACAGGAGAATTTGAGCTCGGATGGACCTCGCCAGGTAAATATAATTGAATCATGCATTACAAGCGATGCGTTAAAGGAACCATTAAGAAACAAATGCTATTGCCGGTAAGAGCTTATTGTTTAACACACCTTTTTTTCAATCCGATGAGATTTTTTTCTCAGTTTTTGAACTTAACCTGCACCACTTATCCCCACTTAGAGTAACTTAAATACATTGGTTTGGTAACAAACTGGCGAGTCTTTTTTACTCCCCATTTCTGATTTATAGCCGAGTACAACTCGTGTAGATAAGGCCTTAAAGTTCATATTTATCGGGATACTGGCAAGTTTCTTTGGATGATTAGCATAAAGCGCAAATCGAAGTTTCTGCGTTGCGAGCGGTAATATTTGAATTCTGTGTAAATATTGGAAAGAGTTTGTTTCCAGCTGTGTGCTGCTGGTTTTATAGACTTTTAGTAGTAACTGACATCATTGCTTTCGGGCTCGTCTTCATAAGCTTTTCTTGCCGGACTTTTTGGTCCATTTTGGTACACGGAGCGGGCGCCGCGGTGGAGGTATTGGCCTCTTCATAAACGATCACTGTGAAGTTTCTTTCTGCTGATGCCGTTTTGGATACGTTTAATCAGTTTGCCAAAGTGTGTAAGGCGCCATTTCCTGTGCGTTTGTTGTCACTTCCTCGGCCACCGTCCTCTTGCAGCCTTTCACAGTTTCTAGCAGTGCTTGAAGGCTCTCCACGGCGTTGGACTTCAGTGTATTAGTTCTGTTTGATTGGGGACCTTAATTAATATCAAGGTTTTATGCCCTACAAATGCATCTCTCTGGGACTACCTATCTACGTTGTCTGCTTATTGCCTGGAATGCACAATCAGAGGTCCTACTAGAGTGGACTAGTAATAATAGAAATAATAGACCAGAAATAATGGACTAGTCCAGTCCTGCTTAAATCAAGTAGCGGTCAGAGCTCCCAACTGTTCCTTTAAGTCCTCCACCAATTTACAGAAGTTGTCTCTCCACTTCTTCGTAGCATGCCGTCTCGCATTACCAGACACATCTGGTACTCCGCCTGTCGTAATTGCGCCGTGACAGCGCAAACGTCTTGGCCCCATAGTTAATGAATCCAAGCTTACTAAGCTTATAATTTCATTTTATTAGGCATCCTTAACCAATGAAGATTCTTCGAGCGATGTGTATGAAAAGTTGTGTATGAAACTCAATTTTTTTTTACTTTCCTATCGGCTGGCTGGTAAACGGGCCAGAAAGGGTCACTCATGGATGAACACTGAAATTATCACAATAACATCCTGTACAGATACTTTCTGAAAACACTGTAAAAAAAGTCGGAGAAATCAAGCACTGCGATTAGAATAGAAGTCGTCAAGAAAAAGGGTTGTCGCCCTTCTCCGTGGCGCTAAACGTCGTGACTTTTTTCATAAATGTCAGCAATTGTCAAGCAATGTAAGCACAGCGTGGTCTCTGGTAAATAACCTCAGAAGGGTGAGTTCCTTTAAACGCGCTCTTTTTATTCTTCTCGTCAGCCGTCGCCGGTAGTGGCAGATGCCAGCAACAGGAATTTTGTAAGAGCGTCCTAAAGTGCTGTTTCTCCGACCACAAGCACTCGGTCGTTACCGCAGTCCATATCTGCGTCAGCTTTTCTTCCTAGAATTTCCAGCTGTGAACTAGGAGTTCTTTTCAGCTTCTGTGCGAGCAAGCCAACTGCATATGCTGGAATGCTATTTCTCAACCACCGAGAGAATTTTATGCTCCGTCAAATGTCATCCTTTCCATATTGAATGGTTCTTTGCAGGGCGACGAAATTCCTAGACGCCTAAAAACTGCAGTCCCTCTACCACTACACAAGTCAGGGAAGTAAGCTATGGTCGAAAACTACAGGCCAGTTTCTATCTTGCCAGCAATTGCTCACGTCTTAGATACAGTGCTTCTCCGTACTGTGTCTACTTTTCTTAACAAATTTTCTATCCTTTCGGAACGACTGTTTGTCCTTGTTTCTCGGCATGGTAGTGTGGCTTCCCTTGGGGAATTTTCAGATGAACTTTTCTCAGCATTCGACCAGGTCCTTTTCTCGTTTGCAGCTTTCTTAGATGCAGCTAAAGCGTTTTAGAGCCTTAAATTTGACATCTCATTAAGCGAACTGCACTTTTGGGGATTCGGTGCGCGTTTTTACTGCTTTCCCGAAAACTACTTGAGCAATCTATTTCAAGTCCTTCCTACTGGTGATAGGGGCGTTTTCAGTTGTAAGTTGCCGCTTAATCCTGGTGTGCCTCAGGGGTCAATTTTATCGGCAATGTTGATTAGTGTTTTCGTTAATGGCTTCCCGTTGGCACTTTAAAAATGTTTTGTCTTCCAGTATGCTGACGACACTGTCTTTCTGCCACACCCTCTTCCCCACCAAATGGCGACTGAGATGTTACAGAATGGTGTGTGCAATGCAGCGCATTGGTTCACCTGTATACCATGGAATTGTTATGAATGCCCAAAAAGAACAAACTGTCTGGTTCCCTCTCCACTCAAGACTATGGTTATTAACTTGTTCTTTACCTGTAGATGTCGGACAGCGTTTTGTGTGAATATGCATCTGTTGCATATGTGACTTGTGTCAAATACCTTGGAGTACCTTTCTATAGTAGCTTGCCCTGTCGACACCGCTAATCATATGTCTGTTCAAAGGTGCCGCCAGTAGCATGGTTTCTGTTCAGAATCAAAAGTCTTCTGCCCCTGTCTGTAAAAAAAATGATCGTAAACGCTTCTGTTTAGAGGATGTTGAGATGTCAGAGAGGCCGGGTGCATAGCATTGTTAAAAATAGTCATTAAAATTTTGTGCACTATTCCTCGCTATTAATAGCTACAAAACACTATTGCAAAAGACCCATATTAATTTTTATGGACCACATAACAATTGATATGGGAACATATGAATTTATATGGGGCACATATAAATTCATATATATCCCATATGAATTCATACCTGTCCCAAATTAATTCATATGTTCCTTGAATATATAATGGACACACATAAATTTTAATGTGTCTCATATGAGTTCATATGGGGACACATATTAAGCCATATTGGACGTATATGAAGTCACACAATTGACTTCATGAATGTCCCATATGACCTCATACGTGCTCCCATATGAATTCATATGGGGACACATATGAAGCCATATTTGACATACATGAAGTCAAATGTGTCCCATATCATACTGAAAACTGCGCAAACAAAAAAAAGAAGACACAGAACGAGAAGGCACGACAATTCATGACTCTCCTTGTGAACGACTCATCTTCGCTCTCTTCCGTTCCCTTACTGATTTGCTACTGCTGCCGCCACTAGATGGCACTAGTCTGCCTGATATAGAGGAATGGACTAAAACTCACGAGCCCAAGAATGTCATTGTAGTTCAAAAGCGGACGCGGTGCAAGCCTTGACGCTCCAGCTGGGAATACCACTTGTTCAATGTTTGTATAAACACATACTTCTGCCTGCCGCAAACATCTGTCTTCTGCGAGAAGGCGGTTTAAATAACTCGCTTTCTAAATGCAAACCCCGTTCCCCGAGGTCTGAGCCATGACGTGATATGGTTTACACATATCACAAAGAAAAAAAGCAGCAACGACACCGCTTGGAAACAGTCCACCGAAGAGATGCCTCTTTCTGTGCGCAGTTTATCGTAACTTTCTGGTATCACTAATTACCCCGATGGAATCTGGCTGTTATCACGCAACACATATATTCGCACAGCCCTAGTGGCGCATGCGAGGCGCTCGTGAGAGAAAAGATATTGATCATTCGTAGTTAGTTTGACCTATATACGCATACCTTTTTCTTGTTACAACGTTCATTTTCCGGTCCAAGTGCGAAGCTCCGTATGACGAGCCTTGCAGCTGACCCTGCGGAAACGAAGAAAATGAATAAATGAAAACAAAACAAATTCCTGCACAGACAGGTTCAGAAACGCGGCTGATGCTACGTAGGCATTTTTCCTTGGTGTTGTGTACGCAAAGCAGTGAACGTTTTTGCCTTCGCCATTCCAGTTTTGGTTTGGCATGTTTAAATGAAGACCAGCATACTCCCGCAAGAATAAGACCGCGCTGACCTTGGCCTAACTTCTAAACCAGTCAAGCCACTTGTCCTCCACAAGCTTCGTCACATATGCCTGACGTCGTGTGCTGGAAAACAGATGAAACACGTCGTGCTAAACCGGCTCCACCCAGAGTTAAGAACTAACATCTTCTTCCCCGACATAATTGTTTTAACTGGGGCCGCATCTCTCGACCTCAAACGTGGAATTGAGCTCAAAGAGGAAGTGATAAATCACCCCGGCTGAGCAAAGCCCCGTGCTAGGCCGGGCTTAGTCCTGTAGAGGGCCTCCAACAATGTGTCGCACGATGCCACCTTGGCGGGCCCAGTGAGGTCACACTGTTGGAAGCGCACTTACGACTATGTGAGGGTTTTCATCTCAAATCGAACCGCTACCCTCGGCATTGGAGACGTGCACTCCGAACCGACCCGGTTCACAGGTCACGTGAAACACCAGGTCAGGTGCGACAGATCGATGGGGTGACCATTATGTGTTGACCATACCGTTCCTTCATCAGAGCTCAAGAAGTGAGGACAACGCTGTTACCAACAAACAAGTTGAGTGGTGCAGTATTAAAACGGTTTTTTCTGCTCACTTCACCGAAAAAGGAACTTAAGAGTTCAGCGGCGGCAACAGCAGGAATCTTGCTCGGCGGTCGTCGAATAAGGAGTCACTCCGGCTCTCTAAGGCGTTTAATTTGAAGATGAGGAAGTACTTCCAAGATGAAGCCCGGAGACCCTACTACAATGTCGAATAAAACAGGAGAATTTGAGCTCGGATGGACCTCGCCAGGTAAATATAATTGAATCATGCATTACAAGCGATGCGTTAAAGGAACCATTAAGAAACAAATGCTATTGCCGGTAAGAGCTTTTTGTTTAACACACCCTTTTTTCAATCCGATGAGATTTTTTTCTCAGTTTTTGAACTTAATCTGCACCACTTATCCCCACTTAGAGTAACTAAAATACATTGGTTTGGTAACAAACTGGCGAGTCTTTTTTACTCCCCATTTCTGATTTATAGCCGAGTACAACTCGTGTAGATAAGGCCTTAAAGTTCATATTTATCGGGATACTGGCAAGTTTCTTTGGATGATTAGCATAAAGCGCAAATCGAAGTTTCTGCGTTTCGAGCGGTAATATTTGAATTCTGCGTAAATATTGGAAAGAGTTTGTTTCCAGCTGTGTGCTGCTGGTTTTATAGACTTTTAGTAGTAACTGACATCATTGCTTTCGGGCTCGTCTTCATAAGCTTTTCTTGGCGGACTTTTTGGTCCATTTTGGTACACGGAGCGGGCGCTGCGGCGGAGGTATTGGCCTCTTCATAAACGATCACTGTGAAGTTTCTTTCTGCTGATGCCGTTTTGGATACGTTTAATCAGTTTGCCAAAGTGTGTAAGGCGCCATTTCCTGTGCGTTTGTTGTCACTTTATCGGCCACCGTCCTCTTGCAGCCTTTCACTGTTTCTAGCAGTGCTTGAAGGCTCTCCGCGGCGTTGGACTTCAGTGTATTAGTTCTGTTTGATTGGGGACCTTAATTAATATCAAGGTTCTATGCCCTACAAATGCATCTCTCTGGGACTACCTATCTACGTTGTCTGCTTATTGCCTGGAATGCGCAATCAGAGGTCCTACTAGAGTGGACTAGTAATAATAGACATAATAGACCAGGAATAATGGACTAGTCCAGTCCTGCTTAAATCAAGTAGCGGTCAGAGCTCCCAACTGTTCCTGTAAGTCCTCCACCAATTTACACAAGCTGGCTCTCCACTTCTTCGTAGCATGCCGTCTCGCATTACCAGACACATCTGGTACTCCGCGTGTCGTAATTGCACCGTGACAGCGCAAACGTCTTGCCCCCATAGTTAATGAATCCAAGCTTACTAAGCTTATAATTTCGTTTTATTAGGCATCCTAAACCAATGAAGATTCTTCGAGCGATGTGTATGAAAGGTTCTGTGTGCAACTAATTTTTTTTTTTACTTTCTTATCGGTTGGCAGGTAAACGGGGCCAGAAAGGGTCACTCATGGATGAACACTGAAATTTTCACTATAACATCGTGTACAGATACTTTCTGAAAACACTGTAGAAAAAGTCGGAGAAATCAAGCACTGCGATTAGAATAGATGTCGTCAAGAAATAGGGTTGTTGCCCTTCTCCGTGGCGCTAAACGTCGTGACTTTTTTCATAAATGTCAGCAATTGTCAAGCAATGTAAGCACAGCGTGGTCTCTGGTAAATGACCTAGATGGGTGATTTCCTTTAAACGCGCTGTTTTTCATTCTTCTCGTCCGCCGTCGCCGGTAGTGGCAGATGCCAGCAACAGGCATTTTGTAAGAGCGTCCTAAAGTGCTGTTTCTCCGACCACAAGCACTCGGTCGTTACCGCAGTCCATATCTGCGTCAGCTTTTCTTCCTAGAATTTCCAGCTGTGAACTAGGAGCTCTTTTCAGCTTCTGTGCAAGCAAGCCAACTGCATATGCTGGAATGCTATTTCTCAACCACCGAGAGAATTTTATGCTCCGTCAAATGTCATCCTTTCCATATTGAGTGGTTCTTTGCAGGGCGACGAAATTCCTAGACGCCTAAAAACTGCAGTCCCTCTACCACTACACAAGTCAGGGAAGTAAGCTATGATCGAAAACTACAGGCCAGTTTCTATCTTGCCAGAAATTGCTCACGTCTTAGATACAGTACTTCTCCGTACTGTGTCTACTTTTCTTAACAAATTTTCTATCCTTTCGGAACGACGGCTTGTCTTTGTTTCTGGGCATGGTACTGTGGCTTCCCTTTTCGAAATTTCAGACGAACTTTTCTCAGCATTCGACCAGGATCTTTTCTCGTTTGCAGCTTTCTTAGATGCAGCTAAAGCGTTTTAGAGCCTTAAACTTGACATCTCATTAAGCGAACTGCACTTTTGGGGATTCGGTGCGCGTGTTTACTGCTTTCCCGAAAACTACTTGAGCAATCTAATTCAAGTCGTTCCTACTGGTGATAGGGGTGTTTGCAGTTGTAAGTTGCCGCTTAATGCTGGTGTGCCTCAGGGGTCAATTTTATCGGCAATGTTGATTAGTGTTTTCGTTATTGGCTTCCCGTTGGCAGTTTAAAAATGTTTTGTCTTCCAGTGTGCTGACGACACTGTCTTTCTGCCAGACCATCTTCCCCACCAAATGGCGACTGAGATGTTACAGAACGGTGTGTGCAATGCCGCGCATTGGTTCACCTACCATGGAATTGTTATGAATCCACGAAAAGCAGAAATTGTCTGGTTCCCTCTCCACTCAAGACTATGGTTATTAACGTTTTCTTTACCTGCAGATGTCGGACAGCGTTTTGTGTGAATATGCATCAGTTGCATATGTGAATTGTGTCAAATACCTTGGAGTACCTTTATGTAGTAGCTTGTCCTGTCGACACCGCTAATCATATGCCTGTTCAAAAGTGCCGCCAGTAGCATGGTTGCTGTTCAGAATCAAAAGTCTTGTGCCCCTGTTTGTAAAGAAAATGATCGTACACGCTTCTGTTTAGAGGATGTTGAGATGTCAGAGATGCCGGGTGCATAACATTGTTAAAAATATTCTTTAAAATTTTGTGCACTATTCCTCGCTATTTATAGCTACAAAACACTATTTAAAAAGACCCATAATAATTTTTATGGGACACGTAACAATTGATACGGGAACATATGAATTTATATGGGGCACTTATGAATTCATATGTACCCCATATGAATTCATGCCTGTCCCAAATAAATTCATATGTTCCTTGAATATATAATGGAAACACATAAATTGTAATGTGTCCCATATGAGTTCATGTGGTGACATAAATTAAGCCATATTGGACGTACATGAAGTCACACATTTGACTTCATGAATGTCCCATATGACCTTATATGTACTCCCATATGAATTCATATGGGGACACATATGAAGCCATATTTGACATACATGAAGTCAAATGCGTCCATGGGCGTCCGGAGGGGGGGGGCAAGGGGGGGGCGGCTGCACCCCCCTGGAAAATCACTCACTCGAACCGTGAGTGATGGCCGCACGTCAGGGGCGGCGGTGCGCTCAGCCAAAAGAGTAAAAGCGGCCCTGCTTCCCCGCTTTGGGTCACATCTGCAAAGTGCCGCGTCCGGGGACGCGTCGTTGCAGACATACAGCGGCACCGGCGAGCATGTGTTTCGAGCCGTCTTGAGATGTGTGCCTGTTTCTTTGATCTCTAGAGAGATAGCGACACGGAGGCAGACAGTGCACACCCCGGCCACCGATGAATTCTTCAGGAGGGAGGGACAAATCAGCCGTGTCCATCCCCGCTTTGTCGGACTGCTCAGGGGCAAGCGGGCGATGAGTTGGCGCCGCCGCCGCTCGCTGTCTCCTCCGATCCACGGGAGAGCGCAGTTCGGTACAAGCGCCGCTTTCAGAATTTTCGGCAAAGGGGATTAGCTGCTTTTGTTCACGGCGACGCAGTCTCCAGAGGCGCCCCCACACCAGCGTTCCTTGCGTCTTCTCCGGAAACCAGCGCCTTTGGTCAAGGCAGCCCGATGGCGCCTGCCTGGCTCGCCTGTCACCTCTGGCTGGGCCTCAAATCCCAACAGCGCCCATGTACTGTGCGATGTCAGTGCATGGTAAGAGACCGTCCGTCCCTCATAGCCTGAGTCGTTTTGGGGCTCTGAACCTCATAAAAACACACAAAACAAATTTTCCGACCGGAGTGGCGAGTGTCCCTTCCCCTCGGAAGTCGCGCGGCGTTCCTTGCGTGTGCTGTAATGATCGGAGGCCCAGCCAGCGGAGAACGGCGAGACAGTCAGGCGTCATCAGGTATGCGGCCAAAAGCGCTGCTGTTTCTCGGAGAAGACGCAAGGAAAAGCTGGCCTGGAGGCGGCTTCTGGCTCGGCGTTTGCGGGGACAAAGGCTCTAATCCCCTTCGCCGGCGATGCTGAATGCGGCTCTGGTGCCGGACTGCGTTCCTGGGGACTGGCAGCGGAAACAGGCGAGCCAGACCGGCGTCATCAGGCTACTGCGACGGAAAGCGCTGCTGTCCGGGGGAGACAAAAGAGACACTGCGTGGGGCAGCTACTGGCGACGGCGTCGGCGTACACAAAGACGTCTAATCCCTTCGCCGGGAAGGCTGAGCGCGGTGCTTCTCCCGGACTGCCCGTGGACTGACCGACGAGACCCAGTGGCGACGACGGCGGGGCGGCGGCGCCGCTAACTCATTACCCGCGTGCGCCCTGGGCAGCAGACAAAGCCGAGGGGCGACACGGCTGATTTGTCCCTTCCACCGAACTGAAGAGGTCACCGGTGTGAGCGGTCAGCGCTCGCGTCCCCATCGATCAGGATCGTCACTCAGCAGCAAACGACCTTTGGGCCTGGGAAAACAGTTCGCGACTCAGAGACGCCAAGTTCCTCCTTGCCCGTGTATGTGTGTGTCTGTGCGGTGTGCGCCGTCACGTGGGGAGGGCGGAGCCAAAGAAGACGCTAGCAGCCCATTGGACGCTCAACCCGAGATCAGATTCCCTACCTGGGTACCAGGGGAATCTGAACTGCATTTAAGCAGCAATCTGTGGGGTGCCAGATCATCCTCCCTCATTTTCTGACTTTGGTCTCCGTGCTACTGTACAAAATGTAAAATAAACCTTCCAGCTTTGCTATTCCTCCCGAAGGCTTCCCTCCGTAGTCTGGCTGCTTCGTCCTAATGCGGTGAAGACCCTGGTCCCGATCTCCGAGCACAACAGTGCGCGCCTCTTTGTTTGTGCTTCGGTGTTTTTAGTGGCCGGTTGTCAACGAAGCTGAGAACAACCAAGACAGCGGACGAGAAAACGACGAGCGGCGAGTAGTGTGTGTGCAAATACTCGACTGTGCGGTTGCGCGAGCAAGATGGAGCGAGGTGTATGAAGCTGCGAGCGTGCATTTATCTTGTAAATAAGTTTTCGCTGCATACATAGTCATTTTTTGTTTTCAACGTACGCATTCAACCGTTTTTCCAATCAATGTGTATATATTTTTAACACTACCAACCCCGAGGAACTCCATAGCCAGCTTTGTCTCGCGCGGTCCCGAATGATGGATATTCGACGCTTCTTCAAGCGTCAGCGGTTGTCTGACGAAGCATTATCCAAATGCGCCCCTGCAGATTCTGGTGTGACATGTGACAACGGTGTAGCATTTGAACAGAGTGATGAAAGCTTTTATCACCGGACAGTAGCTGATGTCGTCGACTCCATGGAAGGGACTCTGTCAACAGTGAGTTCAGGTGATGCAGCAGGCCGTGATGATTCCATTTCTCCTTTCTTGGGATTCAAGTCCGGATTTGACCAGAGCGATGCAACCTTTCATCACCGGACAGTAGCCGGCGTCGTCGTCTCCATGGAAGGAACTCCACCAGCGAGCTCCGGTCACGCAGTAAGCCGAAACGATTCCCTTTCTCCTTGCTTGGGATCGAAGTCCGGAGACAACATCAAGAAAACAAATAACTTGCCTCAAGAATATGACTTAGGAGAGTTTCTAGGCAAAGCTAAACTCACTGGCATACCGGACTTTTTGAAGTTACGTCTTCTTACTAAGCCATGGTCGCCAAATGTCACATATGATTTTAAGAAGGATGTAACACCTGGAAAGAGGCCTTTTCGACATCAGTGGCTGGGAGATTACGCCCCCTGGCTTGCGTACTCAGCGACAGCGAAAGGCGCCTTTTGTCGTTTTTGCGTCATTTTTCCTCCGCGTGTTCACCGGGGTACTCAAGGTAGTTTTATCGTGCGCGCTTTCAGTAACTACAGAAAAATGCACGAGGCGTGCAGGGATCACGTAAAATCCCAATGGCACCAGGAGGCAATGACGGCCTCACAGAACTTTATGGATGTGATGAAAGGCAAGCAGCTACCCGTTGTACAGCAGCTGAACAGAGCACTGCACGCGCAAGTTGAAAGGAACCGTGAGAAACTATTTCCAATAGTTTCCACCATTGTCTTTTGCGCGACGCATGACTTGCCGATTCGCGGCAAGCAGTCCGATAGTGGAGTCTTCAATGATCTGCTTGACTTTCGTGTAGAAGCTGGAGATACTCTACTTCAGGAGCACTTTGCTTCTTCTGCTGGCAATGCCAAGTACACTTCTGTCCGCGTCCAGAACGAGATCATCACAATCTGTGGCGACATCCTGAGAGAGCAGATAGTTACCGAAACTAACAAAGCGTTTGCTTTTTCCGTTCTTGCTGACGAAACTGCAGATATTTCAGGAAAAGAGCAGATGTCTATAGGCGTTCGCTTTATTGACAAGGCGGAAGTCGAAGTGTGCGTTCGAGAGCAGTTTTTGGGATTTGTAGAGCTGGAGCAATTAAACTCCGCTTGCATCGCCGCGGCAATCTTGAAGCTTTTGACGAATGTCGGACTGATTCTTTCGAACCTCGTTGGACAGGGGTACGATGGATGCTCTACAATGGCTGGAAAAGAAGCTGGAGTGAACAAAATTATACAAAAACAGTTCCCGAAGGCACTATTTTTCCACTGTGCAAGTCACAAACTAAATCTCGTCATCAACGATTTGAACGACGTCTCTGAAATTCGAAACACAATTGGGATAATCAAACAAACCATAAACTTCTTCCGCGAGAGCGTGCTCCGGAGAAAATTGGTGCCCAACATTCCGATGCTGTGTGAGACAAGATGGTCTGCAAAGTACAAGTCTATTAGGATCTTCTCTCAGCATTACGTGGCCATAGTCGAAGCACTCGAGCAGCTCGCGTCCACGGAATCATGCTCGAACGCTGCAACTAGACAACGAGCTCACATCCTCTACTGCGCAACAACAAGCTCATCTTTCATCGTCTGCTTGCATATTGTAGCGAAGTACAGCGCTCGGCTCGAACCAGCTACGAACATTCTGCAAGGTGTATCCATGGACTTCCATTCTGTGCATGGCAACATCACTGAGCTACAACGTATTTTTCGCGACCACCGGACAAATGCTGTAGAGGAGTTCTCTAACATCATGAATGCAGCAAGGGAGGCAGCCAATCACTTAAATGTGGTGATATCTGTACCAAGACAAGTCTCTCGTCAGGCCCACCGAGACAACTACGGGATTCAGTCGCCAGAGGAATACTACCGTGTGGCAATATATGTGCCGTACTTGGACTCCCTCACTGCTTCTTTAGCTCGGCGCTTTTCTGAAAGCAATGAGAGGAGCTTCAAACTTCTCCAGCTGCATCCATCAAAAATGAAGCACTTGAGCCGTGTTGAGTTCGCTGTTCTCGCCGAAGAACTCCAGTGCTTTTACGGCATCGACAACTTCAAGGAAGAGGCCATCTCTTGGTACGAGATGTGGTGCAACAAAACTGGGGACCCATCAGAAATAACTTACTGCGAGCTTCTACATCAGGCCAAGACATTCTTCCCTGGTGTTGCAAAAGCCATTGAGGTGGCTCTGGCTTTGCCAGTTACTACCTGTACGGTCGAACGCTCCTTCAGTACAATGAGGAGAGTGAAAACGTGGCTACGCTCAACGATGACAAACGACAGACTGGACGGCCTTTGTATGATGAGTGTGCACCGAGAGCGTGTAATGAAGCACAGAAATGAATTTATCACCAGTGTCATCACGCAATTCGCCCAGAAAAATCCGAGGCGTCTACAGTTTCTGTTCAAGGAAGACTGACTGAGTGACTGTCGTTGCGTGTTTGTGAACATATTGTGCTGTATGCTGGTCATCAATCCGGGTGTGTCGAGAACCCGTATGCAGCAAGACTGAGCACTCTTCTCCACGAAGTGATAGTATCTTTTTGCATTTTTATTAATTTTAATTGTTTCTTCGTTGATAAACTCCAATGTATCTCTCCTAGCCTCGCTTTAATTTGCTGTTTGTAATTTTTCTTTCATGCATGTATTTTACTTATTTATTTTATTTGTATATAAATAAATAAATTTACTCCGCAAATAGTGCCTTTTTGCTACGAACATACCCCCCCCCCCCCCTCCGGCGCCAACAACCAATGGGGCCCCCCCCTGCAAAAAATTCTGCGGACGCCCTTGAATGCGTCCCATATCATACTGAAAACTGCGCAAACAAAAAAAGAAGATACAGAACGAGAAGGCTCGACACGGGCGCAGACTATCAACTGAATTTTTATTCACATGAAGAGGCCTATATAAGTATCTTCTGCCCAACGTGAGACAAGCACAAAAACACAACAACCGCGAAAAACAACCCGAAACACAATCACCCACTATCCCTTCGTGTGCACCGTGATGCAACCGTCAATTACACTTCCAAAAAATTGCGCACAAACAAAACCACGACAACCTTAACGGTCACGCTGATATCACACCAATGACCCATATCGCCTGCTCGATTTAAGAAATCTGGCCAAAAAGGTTATCTCCCTATCAAGCAATGCCACAGATGGTGATGCCACACAGGAATCTGAGTCTTTCTTGATTAGGTAAGCCTCCACCATCTCCCTGCATACCTGATGGCTATGTTTGAAGAAGACGCTGGTCCTGTTCAAACGAGGGTAGCATTTTTCGCAACCCTTGCAATGCACGGCGAGATTGGAGGAAGCCGCGCCCTTCGACGACCTACGATGCTCCGCCATCCGCTCGTTTACACAACGACCCGTCTGGCCGATGTACTTTTTTCCGGCGGCACTTCGTAAACAACACCAGTGGCTTCTTGAATAAACAGCGCGAACGAAGACGAGCACAAAAGACAAGAAAATGGACGACACAGCGCTGACTAACAACTGAGGGTTTATTGCTGATCACACAAGTATAAATACATAGATGTCGGCAGAGAGGGAAAGGTATACAAAGTGCAAAACAAAAAACAAACCATAAATGTGACAACAGCAACAGAAGCGCGCTAGAAATCAGCGGAGATTATCAGCCCCCAGGAGTGACAGCTCTTTTTCCAGTAGTGTTAGCGAAGGAGCGCTTATACATGCATTTCCCTGCTTGAATATGTTGAAGGCCTCGATAATTTCCCTCGCGGTTTTTTCCTGATTTTTGGCAATGACCTTGGTTTCATGATATAGCGGTACGCACTGTTTCTTCTCTGTCTTTGCCCATTCACAATCCCGGCAATGAATGCCGAGGTGACCGGAAACTACTTTTGACACTTTATAGCTGTGTTCGCTCAGCCTTTTATTGATACATCGTCCCGTCTGTCCAACGTACTGCCCTCCACAGGGCAGAGGGATGTTATAAACGACCCCCTTATCACAAGGGACGAAGCGTGACTGGTGCTTGGTTGTGCACTTCGCCACTTTTCCTTTGATCTCATTAACAGATCGGCACAAACCAGCCAGACGATCAGGCGCGGAAAACACAACATCGACACCTGCTTTTTTCCCCACTTTTTTCAGGGAGTGTGAAATTCCATGTAGATATGGAATCACAGCGACACGTTTGCGGTTGTTGTCCGATTCCTGGCCGTCTCGTGTAGCTGGTTCTGACTTGCTCTTCTTTAGGGCCGACTCAGCTACTGACGTGATAAGTTCTAGGGGGTACCCTGCCGAGAGCAACCTTTTTACCTGGAGTGAAACGCTGGAGTGCAGTCTGTGGTGGCAGGATTTTGTTAATGAGCTGTTCAAACAGGACCCTATGATACCCCTCTTAATGAGCTTGGAATGGCAAGAACCATAGGGAAGAAGGGGCTTGTTACCTCGAGGTTCGAAAGCCCAGCAAACGTGGCTAGGAGTGAAGTACAGGCCAAGGTCTAGAAACTTGATGCGGTTGTGAACAGGGGTTTCAAAAGTGATCTCAAGGGGGGAGAGAGCGTCAGAAAAAATGGACAGACAACGAGACACCTCGGTTTCAAACTCCTGTCCGGAACACTTAACAAAAACAAGGTAGTCGTCGACAAATCTAAATGTTTTTACGACCTTAGTTTCACCAAGGCGTTCGTTGAGAGCACGGTCGCATCTGGCGAGATAAATGTCACTGAGTATGGGGGCGATACAGGAGCCTATGCATATGCCGTTTTTTTGAATGAAGATGGATGAGTTCCACTCAGTAAAAGTTGATTGCAGGTACAAGGAAAGCAGATCCAGAAATCTTGCTACAGAAATACCGGACGCGTTTTGAAAGGCCACCACGCCATGTCGGTCAATGCATTCACTGACACTGGTTAACAGATCGTCATAGGGAATCGAATAAAACAAGTCCTTCACGTCAATAGAAAAAGCTAAAAGTTCATCAGCATTTTGCGTCGTCAGGAAGTCAGTTACTTGGTCCGAATTTTTTACCTGGAAAGGATCGTCAACAGAGATTACGGCGAGTTGCCGCTTAATGAATTCAGCGAGGCACTTCTGCCAAGTACCCCTCTCTGAGACTATCACACGGAGCGGGCAGTCAGGCTTGTGCGTTTTGGCAGAAAAGAACATATTAAGACATAGTTTATCGCTATTCGCAATGTCCTGGGCAAGCTTAGTGAGGTTGTAATCGTTGCAAAGTTTTTTTGCACGGCTCCTTGCCTTCTGTAAAGATGCCGTGCTGCATTCCCTGAACACGGCACACACAGCTTCGCCTGCTTTTGACAGGAAACATTCGTTGGGCAATACAACAAACCCCCCTTCCTTATCCGACTGTAACAGGGTTAGAGACTTGCCCCTCAGAAAATCAACAGTCTCTCTTACGGGCAAGCGCCTGGGATCCTTCCTTGGTCTTGACAGGACGTCCACGCCATCCAGAGTGCATCTGTCCCGATCGGCTGGGCTCGCTCTGGAGGAAACCGCTCTGACCATGGAAAGCAGCTCGGGAATGTTCTTCCGTGGTTCTACGGCGAACTTGGGTCCGCACCCGAGTACACGGCAGACGTTGTCAGGAAGTTCAACATCGCCAAGAACATGGACGGTGCTGTCCGGCGGTGGCCGCCTGTTGTTCTCCATTTGCAGGAGCCGGGGAAGCAGCAGATGCCATAGCCATTCGGTGGTCGTGTCAGCCATCCGGAGGTACTGCCGCCACTGGTGTTGGAGCGAGGGCCGAGCGAGCAAACTGCGTAGCAGTTCTCGATACAGGCGAGCTTGGCGCTGCCATTCGGAGCGTAAAATCCTACAAATTCTTCTTCCATGACCAACGGACGGTCGAATGAAGCCAAACAAGGTCACCACCTCTGGAGGTATGACCCTACGCCGGTTGCAAAAACCGAAATAACGTGCATTGCATGTTGCTGAAGCCACAAGGGGGATAACATGAAGCGGGTCAAGAAGATACCCAGTAGGAACGCCCGAAGAACAAGAAATAAGTTGCGTTAACACGTTTTGGCGGGCTAGTTGGTTAAGCATCTTGAATAAACAGCGCGAACGAAGACGAGCACAAAAGACAAGAAAATGGACGACACAGCGCTGACTAACAACTGAGGGTTTATTGCTGATCACACAAGTATAAATACATAGATGTCGGCAGAGAGGGAAAGGTATACAAAGTGCAAAACAAAAAACAAACCATAAATGTGACAACAGCAACAGAAGCGCGCTAGAAATCAGCGGAGATTATCAGCCCCCAGGAGTGACAGCTCTTTTTCCAGTAGTGTTAGCGAAGGAGCGCTTATACATGCATTTCCCTGCTTGAATATGTTGAAGGCCTCGATAATTTCCCTCCCGGTTTTTTCCTGATTTTTGGCAATGACCTTGGTTTCATGATATAGCGGTACGCACTGTTTCTTCTCTGTCTTTGCCCATTCACAATCCGGGATTGCCGGGATTGTGAATGGGCAAAGACAGAGAAGAAACAGTGCGTACCGCTATATCATGAAACCAAGGTCATTGCCAAAAATCAGGAAAAAACCGCGAGGGAAATTATCGAGGCCTTCAACATATTCAAGCAGGGAAATGCATGTATAAGCGCTCCTTCGCTAACACTACTGGAAAAAGAGCTGTCACTCCTGGGGGCTGATAATCTCCGCTGATTTCTAGCGCGCTTCTGTTGCTGTTGTCACATTTATGGTTTGTTTTTTGTTTTGCACTTTGTATACCTTTCCCTCTCTGCCGACATCTATGTATTTATACTTGTGTGATCAGCAATAAACCCTCAGTTGTTAGTCAGCGCTGTGTCGTCCATTTTCTTGTCTTTTGTGCTCGTCTTCGTTCGCACTGTTTATTCAAGATGCTTAACCAACTAGCCCGCCAAAACGTGTTAACACCAGTGGTACACTCTGTGAACCTAGTTTGCTTCCTGTGCGCTACCGAACAACCAGTTCCAGCACGACTGCCCTCAGACTCTAGCTTTTTACGCACAGCACTACAAATCCGCGGAAGCTTATTTTTGGCCGTGAAAATCACGTCTACTCCGTACCTCGCCCCCACTTTCTTGAGCCGGTGTGAAATTCCATGGACGTACGCAATTCCCACCACACGTCTCCGTCCCTCATCTTGCTCGTTATTGAAATCACTACTCCCCTTCTTGGCCAGGATCCTTTCGGATCTTCTGAGCCAATAACTGCTAAGGAACCCCGGCTTCCTTCAGCCTCTGCACCTGTGCCAGGAAGCTAGCCTCAACTTTGTGGTTATAGGATTTCGCAAGGGACGATTTTAAGCAGGACGTGGCTATACCAGCCTTGACTATTTTGGAATGCCTTGAGCTAAAGGTCAACAGTGGCTTCTTCGTTCTAGGGTGATATTCCCAACACACACCATTATCCAGGTACTCGATATTGAGGTCTAGAAACTAGAGGGTATCCGAGGTGGGCATCTCGAAAGTGAATCTGAGGCCGCCACCAGCATCTTTGAACATTTTTACGACGTCCGGAACCGCCCTGGGAGAGTTTGACTTCAAAATGATAAAAAAATCATCGACATAGCGGAAAACTCTTCGCGCTTGAACACCAAGATCCTCCGCCAGTTCATGATCCATCCTGCTCAGATAAATATCGCTCAATACAGGTGCAACCCGGGAGTCGATGCAAACATCCGACTTCTGGACGTACACCTTACCGCCCCACCCAACAAAGGTCGATTCCAAGTAAAAAGAAAGCAGTTCTAGGAAACTCTCTGTTGAAACACCGCATTCCGCCATAAACACCAACTCGTCATTGTCTTTAACAATGCAGTCTTTCACTCTCTTCATCAGCTGAGAATGGGGCAGTGAATAAAACAAGTTGAAATGAACGGCGGCGCAACAAGGACACTTAACAAGAGAGGGGACACCACATGCGCACCTCTTGTTAAGTGTCCTTGTTGCGCCGCCGTTCATTTCATCATGCACCAACTCGCCCCTCAGGCCATTCTTCTGAATAAAACAAGTCTTCCACATCGGTGCTGAAGGCGCAGTACTTTTTTCTGTCCAGCGCTGACAGGAACTCAACCACATTTTCAGAGTTGTTCACCAAGAAGGGACCCAAAGATTTCATTGAGTGATCTCAAGTGCCTCTGTAGAAACCCCGACACAACATCCTGCCATGTATCCCGCTCAGAAATGATTGCCCTGAGAAGGACGCCCGGCTTGTGAGTCTTTGCCGTAAAGAATAAGTCGAGAACTGTACCTTTACCATTCTTGACGGCCGTAGCCAGTCCTTCAAGGCTGCTTCCTTGCAGCGGCACCACGGCTTGCTTTTTGATGGCAGCGGGCTTTATAGCTACTTCCTTGAAGTTCTTTTTCACTGCCTCACCCGCTTTTTGGGCAAAAATCTTTTCTGGGGCGAGGACAAAGAACCCTTCCTTGTCTGAGAGGAGAGGCCTCAAGTGCGTAAAAAGCTAGAGTCTGAGGGCAATCGTGCTGGAAATGTTGTTCGGTAGCGCACAGGAAGGAAACTAGGTTCACAGAGTGTAACACCGGAGTTGTTTACGAAGTGGCGCCGGAAAAAAGTACATCGGCCAGACGGGTCGTTGTGTAAACGAGTGGATGGCGGAGCATCGTAGGTCGTTGAAGGGTGCGGCTTCCTGAAATCTCGCCGTGCATTGCAAGGGTTGCGAAAAATGCTACCCTCATTTGAACAGGACCAGCGTCTTGTTCAAATATAGCGATCAGGTATGCAGGGAGATGGTGGAAGCTTACCTAATCAAGAAAGACTCAGATTCCTGTGTGGCATCACCAGCTGTGGCCTTGCTTGATAGGGAGATAACCTTTTTGGCCAGTTTTCTTAAGGCGAGCAGGCGATATGGGTCTTTGGCGTGATATCAGCGTGACCGTTAAGGTTGTCGTGGTTTTGTTTGTGCGCAGTTTTTTGGAAGTGCAATTGACGGCTGCATCACGGCGCACGCGAAGGGATAGTGGGTGATTGCGTTTTGGGCTGTTTTTCGCGGTTGTTGTGTTTGTGTGCTTGGCTCACGGTGGGCAGAAGATACTTATGTAGGCCTCTTTATGCATGTGAATAAAAATTCAGTTGATAGTCTGCGCCCGTGTCGTGCCTTCTCGTTCTGTGTCTGTTTTTTGCGCAGTTTTCAGTATAAATTCCTACCAACTAGCCCAGTTTGTGTCCCATATGGGGACCAATATCACTTCTTACGGGGCATAGGGGAGCAAGTGTAGTTGTTATGAGAGAAGAAATGAGGCCATACGGGCACATGTGCCCATACGTCCGCAAAAAAGTAAGTAATTTTAATGAAACATGATAAACGGAAGAAAAAGATTATTGCTAGCCCCGGCATCTGCTATAGCTTCCGGAAGCACCTGAGCGGGTGCAGCAGAAATGAAAGATAACAGGCAGTGTGTAGAAGTGAAATGAAAGAGTTGAGGGGATAATTAGAAAAGACAGGGGGAGAGGTACGCTGGACAATAAATATATGTATATATTAACACCGTAAAAAAGGAGTTATGTGTCCTCTATCCAACTCCATTTTATAGTATAATCCCTGGTTAGGCTAACAGAACGAATCCCCTAATATGTCTATTGCCTTATAGTCAAAGAAATCTACATAACCTGGAACGATGATGTGCCCTGCCACAATCCTGCGTGTACCAGCCTGTAGTTCTATCCTCTTCTGATTGCGCCTCTGAATGCTTAGTCGGAAGTGTATTCTTCACGCCACTCCTCCGCTGGCTGCATGTTAAGCTAAATGACGCATTATGCCTGGAATTGATGAGAGAGATAGCTGTGCGTAACAAGAATTACGTACCTTCTGATTAGACAACTCAATAGCTCTACATCTACGATTGAAAAATTATGGCATCCTCAGATGGTGCTACCGAATCCGATGCTGCTAATAGCCCCAAAAGATATTCAGCACATTTGCAAGGCAAGTAGTTACAGCTACGACTGAAGTGTGTTCAGTTGGTAGGAAAACTGAAGTGCGAAAAAGCGTATCTGCTAGAGACATGAAAAAATAAAACGCTTTTTCCTGTGCTCGGCGTATATTCGTATGTCTCCCGGAATTTCGATTTGCTGCCAAAGTGAGAGTGGATGCCGGTGTGATTGCGTATGACGGGTTTCGGGCTGCACCCTGGGTAAGTCGGATTTAAAGCCTCTGGGTGCGAGTGCACTTCCATGCATTAAAGAAAACAAAGGAAGCTCGACGTAGATTAGTGGCTAGCGTGCTCAGCTGAGAAGGTGAAGGTCGCTGGTCGAAACTATGTTCTGACGCGAATTTTTTTTGTCGTATATTTTTTATTGCTTTCTACTCATGTTACGCGTGTATCAACGAGTTACCACGCAAATTGGAATCGTATGGCCACGACTCCCACGTTTTCAAAAAATGCCCTCCCCATATGACCCATATCGCTCATATGACCCCTGTCGCCCATATGGCCCTTATTGCCCGTGTCCAATAACATCATATGCGTATAAGGTTTTTTTTTCAATAGGGGAATATCTTCTGCAAACTTGGTCTACTGAACTTTGAATGCTTGCTCATCGAAATTGTTTTCATCAGTTTGTTTGAAATTCCATACTTAAAAACGAACACAAGAAAACACTTTCGTTATGTTGTTCCCCGTTCAGTGAAAAGATGTGGTTTGGAGAGACGCTGCGCACACGTTCCAAGTATATTCAACAAGCAAGTTGATGAGCACTCTTCCGTGGCATCTTAAAGAATTCTGAATGCACTACAAAGAATAAATGGTATCCTTGCAGCTAACGCTTAGAGCCGTTTTTCAGTCTGCTTATATTTCTTCTGTTCAGTTTTTTTAGTTAGTTTGGGTAGGCCTACCTAGTGGTAGTCTTTCCGTCATTCCTCGTAATTATTATGGTGGTATTATTTCGCTTGCTTTGTCAATATCCTCACAGGTTCATTAATGTCAATCACCATGTGTAATACCTTAAACTACTGTTACAGAAGCCAACTAGAAGATTAGACCGGCCTGTTTTTGATGTATTCCGCTCGTTGATGAAAGTAAGATTATTATTATTTTACCAATACCTTTGCTGGCACCTCTGCGTCCTTGACAAACTTTCTCAGCGCCACTACCATTCTCTGTGGCTGGTCATAGGAATGCAATAAGGGGTTCTCAACAGTGCGATAGCCGCCAACTTCTCCGCCCGTAATGCACCACTTTTACCACAGCGCGCCTACTGAGGTGCATGCAGACGCGATTGGTAAATGAGTCATTACTGTGCTTTCATACCATAGACTGGGTTCCATGATGCGTAGTGACGCACGCAAGTTGTAATCTCACGAAGGCCTAGACCAATTATACTTTAACAGAAAAAGAGCGTTTGGCCACACTACAGGTTCTTGACAAAACCTGGACCTACTTGTACGGATGGCCGTTCGACATCGTAAATGTCTTTCATGGTGTGTGTTGGCTACCATAACTGAGTGAACCTCCTGGCCGCCTTGTGCGCTGGGCTCCCTGACTCCAAGAATTTGACATACATGTTATCTACAAGTCCGGACGCAAGCATGCCTGTGCCGAAGCTCTGTAGCGCTCTCTTTTGCCAACTGCCGCATCCTCCACGACCCGTTCGCATCCGAAGTCAATCCATCCTTTCTTTTCCTCAGTGACATGATCTCCGGGAGAAGCAAAGATTCATCGATAACCTCCGTCATAGCTTTCCTGTCTCAGCCTTAAAACCTTCAGTCCCTCGCGTCTTCCGCCGCAAAGCCTCAATGGTGCTCATCGAGGAGAAATTATACAACCACGCAACAACTTTTCGGAGGGCCGAAAATTCCAAGTTGTCGTTCCCCGTACCTTACAATCCGAAGTCCAGACTTTCATCATCCATGCCGTCAATGCGCCTATGGCGCTCATTTCGAAACGTACAATTCGCATCGGCTCCGTTTTCACTGGCGCGGCAATTGCACCTCGCCCGTTACACAAGTACGTGAAAACCGTCGCGCTGCCCGCCTTGTCTCACGTCATGGAGCGCCATGGGATGTTTTGAGCGGCAGTGTGAGTGCTCTAGCACTGCTTCCCCAATTGGAAATCTTACTCCACGCCGCCACTTCCTACTACCCGCAAACAAACGTTCCCACTGAGCGCTTGAACTGTACACTTCGAGATCTGACATCAATATATACTGCATCTAACCACAATAATTAGAACGGCGTTCATGCACTCGATACTTTTGCCACAATGCGGCCACATAGACCAGAATTGGACTTTTGCCTTCATTGCTCCTGCGTAAACGTGAGCCGTGGTAAATGCATGATTTGATAACACCCTTGCCTACCGCCCGTATTCCTCCCAATGCACTTCTACTTCCTAGGCCGCGAAGTACGCCGAAGAATGGCGCCGCATCGCCGATTGCTTGCATAGGCTTATCAGTCCAGCCAAAAATCTCGCAGCGATGTTCTATACCCCACTGACAATTTCCCACCGGGCTAGGTAGTTAGGTTGTCACTGCGCCCACAATTCTCAGAAGATGCAAACAAAGCTGAAAGGCCCATACTGCATGTTACAGGTAACGTCTGCTGTCAACTAAGCGTTCTAGATTTTCACGTCTTTTTCCTATCTGAGATACCGCGGGTGGCAAACAGTTTACATTCAGCGTCTGAAGCGCTCATACGACCCGGTCACCTCATGTTCCCATTGATTTTCCAGGATGGCCCCTTTATTTTTCGGAGGGTGATTGTTGTGATGAAGATGGCATTCAATAAAACGGCGAGTTGAGCGAGTGGGTACATACTTAAAGAAAACAGAGCAACAGAGAACATATTGCAGAGGAGACAGCGCCTCTCTCGTCTTCTCGTTGGCGTTGTGGCGCGTTCGGTTTCGTCGGCAGACAACGAGGGTGAACGAATCAAGAGTCAGAGCTATGGTTTGTTGCAGCGGAAGTAGGCATCATTTTTTTCCCCCGGCCGTTTCGCCCTCAGAATAAACCTCCTTTAAATATACATTCACAAAGCAGTGTTTTCGAAATTGCTGTATAATTGTTGTCTATTTTCTTTATATTATTTATAATTTGTCACTACTGACAAGCGAAAATCCCATTGCTCTGGGGCCTTGGGATATTTTTCATATTCCTTCAAACGGCCAATGAAAGTGCGCACTTTGTAATGAAGTCATCCTTTCATGTAGAGCGCAACAACAATTCTTTTCCCTGCCGCGACTCTTTAGCATCGTTAGCCGGCTAAGAACTTCGTGTGCCGATTTCAGGACTTCTCCCGTTTCTTACTCTTACGCTACGCACCTGGCTTATATTTACAAAAATGAACAAGGGAGGGGAAAACCTCAGGTTGCTTCAGCGAACGTTTCGACAAGGGGACTTGTCTTCGTCTGGGCAAAGCGTTCATCATTGGCAGGGATTAAATAGGGCTTCGCTCCGAGGAGGAAGGCCCCGGGGGTGGGGAAGAAAAGTGGTGTGAGAGGGGATGCGTGTCAGGAAGGGGAGGTAGGTGAACCTTGATTCGCTAAGCTGCAATAGTGGAAAACTTATATCCGGGGGGTGTGTAATGAACAAAGGCTTTGAAGGGGCTGCGACGGGGGGAAACGCAGTAGGACCTGAAAAACTCAGATAAGAGGATTAGTCAGCATGGTACAGGGAAATGAGAAGAAGGCAAACAACATAGGCTGGCACTGGAAGGAGGGGCATTTCCAAGGAAGGACAAGGCAGGGGGGGGGGGGGAATGGCTCGAGTTGAGAGAAAGCGAAAAAGAGGTGGGGCGGAGGGGGTTACAGGAATGTCATGGTTTCCGAGAACTGATAGTAGGGGATTAGGAGAGAGAAAAAAAAGGGGGGTGAGTCACAGGGAGACGGTGAGAAGGCAGGAAATGTGGTGGAAGATATGACGTGGGAAGGGTGCAAAGAGCGATAGTATACTCAGAAGTACTTGTATTTGGCCGTGTTGGTTCATAACTTTTCAGGAGGACACAGGGGCGCAACAAAAGACCCGGACATTGAAGCAGACAAGGACAAGCCCTTGTCCCTGTCTACCTCCACGCCCGTGCCCCCCATCCCGCCCCTGTGTCCTCCTGAAAAGATAATATACTTATGCGAGGTTCTAGGAAATGGTCTGAGCACGTGCAAGACATTTGTTAATTTAAAATTATGCTAACCCTGGAATGTACCTGACAGATTCCAGGTTTCCTCTAGACATGTTAATCCCTGTTGGTTGCAGTGTTTTAAATTTGTGGATTAGGAATGCTTCTCTGTATTTTCTGTCCCTAGTTGATTTGAAGCCTGACTGAAGAATAAACAATTTGAGTTCGTCGAATTTGTGATGCCGTTGATTAAAATGGGTCGACACTGCCTTCTGTTCATTCCGTGTTGTGTCAGCCCGGTGCCCGTTTAATCTGGCACTCATTGTTTGCCCGGTTTCCCCGATATATTGTTTCTGGCAGAAGGAGCACTGGAGCATGTAGATAATATTGGACGATGTGCAGTCAAAACTAGTCTTTATATCGAAACTGAAATCGTTTGCCGTACTTTTAACCGTAGTGTCCCCTTGTAAATGTTTGCATGTCTTGCATCTAGGTCGAGAGCATGAAGTTACTGTCGGTGGTGGTTTCTTACCGAGCCTAGCATGCACCAGGATGTCCTTCAGGTTTGTGTTGCGTCTGTATGTTACCCTTGGTGCGTCGAGAAATATTTTCTTGAGACGGTCGTTACCAGTTCAAATGGGGTGGTATTTCCGCAGGATATTGTTTATGTTTGGAAGCGCGTTTGAGTATTTCGTTATAAGTGCAGGAGGTCGTTGACTGTTAGCTTTTGTTCGTTTTTTAAGAACTACATCTCGTTTCAAAGTGGTTGCTCGTTGGAACGCATTATTGAGGGTGGTGTGTGGATGGTTTCTGGTGATTAGTGTGTTTTTTAGCGAGTGTAGGTGTTTCAGGTAGTCGTCGTCGTCGCTACATATTCGTCTTAGTCTCGTTGCCTGTCCTACGAATATACCTTGTTTGCAGTGTCTTGGATGATGGCTAGTGAAATCTAAGTATTGTTGTCGGTCAGTGGGCTTCCTGTAAAGTGTGGTGTTGAGCTTGCTATTTTCTAAACAGACAGTGGTATCAAGGAAATTGACGCGTTTTCGCGGAGTTGAAGGTGAATTTAATGCTAGAGTGGCATGAATTGAAATGTGTGACGAATGTATTAGAGTCTCAGCCCCATGCTCCCATATCATGAAAATGTCGTCTATGTAACGCAGGTATATAAGTGGTTTTTTTAGAAATGAATTTTGAAGTTGAGATTCTAGTAGCCCCATAAAAATGTTCGCGTAAGTGGGTGCGAAGGGAGTGCCCATGCTTGTTCCAAATACTTGAAGGTAGTAAGAAGAATCGAATTCAAAGTAGTTGACTGTCAGTACCAATTCAAGTAACGTGAGGTACACTTCATTTTCGTGCGGGTGAGGACTTTGAGTTAGAATTTTGGAGAGTGCGTCGATACCTTCATTTATGGGAATATTTGTGTACAAAGCGGCGACGTCAAGTGTGACAAGTATGCTATCTGCTGGGATAATGGAAGCGTGATTCAGAGACTCTATTATGCGGAGAAAGTGCGGTGTATCCTCGACAAAGGAAGGGAGGTGGGTAGGAATATCTGCAAGAATGTTGTTCATGAAAATTGATAAGTTCTCTGTGGGCGTGTTATTGTTTGAAACGATAGGTCTGCCGGGGATATCTGCGGTAAACAAGTCTTCTGCGGAAACTTTATGGATTTTGGGAAGTAGGTAAAAGCGTCCTGCCTGTTTGTTTAGCGCATTTAAGAAGTGGTAGTCGGACTGCGTGATTAGTTCCCGTGATAATAAGTTTGCCAGTTTGTTCAGAATCAATTTGCAGAACTCTGAAGTGGGATCTGAATCTAATTTTCTATAATGACAAGGGTTGTTGAGTTGCCTAAAAGCTTCTTTTTTGTATTTTTCGGCCGGCAGGATAACTATGCTACCTCCTTTGTCTGCAGGCTTAATGACTATATCGGTTCTAGAAGCTAAGTGGTTCAGAGTAGCCTGTTCTGTTGGGGTGACGTTTCTGCGTTTTCGAGCTTGCTTTGTTTGGTCTATAATTTCTTTCGAGACAGATTTAATGTACAAACAAGTCTAATTCGGGACTCTTCTGCGCTTCCGGCGTCCATGTGCTTTCGGCTTTAAGAGGTATGGGATTAAGGCTGGTTACTTCAGTAGGGTGAGCACGTGTTGACCACGTGTTACAGGGAAGAGCTAGGTTAGTAATCGGGGTGTTCGTTTTTTCGGCAACGTTTTTCGAAACGTTGGCTCAAGCAACCTCAGGTTTTCCCCTCCCTTGTTCATTTTTGTGATCGCAAAGGACCATCAACCACACCCTCTCTCTACCATGGACTCCAGTCGACGGAAGATGACGGAACAAGGTAAGCCTCTCCCCCTTCTTTCATTGCCACATGTAGCGTTGATAGGTGATAGTCAATACAAGCACATCCACAATCACTTTCCTCCCGGAGAACATGCACCATACATTAGGTTTGAGAGCGGCGCCAAAACCAATGACATAAGGAAAGTGATAGCCGCAGCACCACAGAACATCACGCACTTCTTCATTCACTGCGGGACTAATGACCTGAAACATAGCAGTGCGGAACAGACCATTGAGGCCATGAATACACTAGTACACGAGGTCCATGCCAACAGACCAAACACGAAACTGCACCTGACAACCGTGCTTCCTAGGGTAGTCAACTTGCACCACAGACACATGCCACAATCCCGCCAACTCGCAGCTCACGCACAGGACTCGTTTAAGCTCAAGAATTTTTTGCTGGACATGGAACATTACCAAAAAGACGTTAAAATCATCCACCCCGCTCAGATCCATCATGACCCTGAGGCACTCCTGGAAAGAGATGGACTTCACCCTAATTTTTTTGGCGTCCAAGTAATGGCAGACAACATAAAGTACCGGCTGAGAAACACATTTAAGCGGACGCTACCGCCCACTCATGCTCCCTCTCCCACTGTGGCCAACACTCAACAACAGACCACCCACAAAAGCGACAACACCCAGGAACGAACACCGCCTACCCCCGCTAGGACCCAGGACACCTCCACACAGTTCACTCCAGAGACTCGCGACGCTGGCACGCAGACGGTAACCGTGGATCCCACACCAGCGGAACAGCACGTAGGAATCCCACCGAAAGTAGCCACTAAACAACAAAGCCACCACTTCACACAGACACCTACGCCTTTAGTGACGCACACTAGCACCCAGATTGTCACCGATGCGGACCTCGACACCGATACCACACCCAAACACACAACACCCGTCAGGAGGTCCACTCGGCGTAAGCACAGATGACTTACATCTGGCAGCACCAATTGCCCCGAACCCAAAAGACGAATTTTTCTGGTCGCCAGAAAAATAGCCACTAAACAAACTAACTACCGATTCCACCTACACACTTACAAATCCTACTCGCAGCACAGGACAATACCCAAAGGACTTCGAGTTAATGTTAGGTGCTCCCTCGGTGCGCTCAGGCCTGAACTCATCGCTCGATGGGAAAAGGTTTCAAAGGACGCATCCCTTTCATTCATAGCTATTTTAAAAGAACATTGTCAAGAGCAGTTAAATTTCCTCGATGATCAACTTAGTAAGATAGAACTAAATTCGGACGAAAGCCAGGCACTAGCAGATTTTGTAGCCAGAAAGGAACGAAAGCTGCATGATAAACAACATCGTAAACAAATTAGAGATAAATTTCCGCTAGATACGAATACATCTAGACAGTTTAACAACCGCCCGCCAATTTCGATACAGACAAAAGATACGCCTTTTCCGCCGCAGGACACCGACAGCAACATTGTCGATATTTCCAAATCCTTAAGTGATAGCGACAAACGGATTCTGAAGCATGGCCTTACATTTTGTCCAACTAACAATAATTTTAACGAGTATGAACTTCACAGAGATATCACAGAATTTGCGCGAAGATTGCGAATTAAGGAATTCTTTGCCGAAAAAACGAACACCCCGATTACTAACCTAGCTCTTTCCTGTAACACGTGGTCAACACGTGCTCACCCTACTGAAGTAACCAGCCTTAATCCCATACCTCTTAAAGCCGAAAGCACATGGACGCCGGAAGCGCAGAAGAGTCCCGAATTAGACTTGTTTGTACATTAAATCTGTCTCGAAAGAAATTATAGACCAAACAAAGCAAGCTCGAAAACGCAGAAACGTCACCCCAACAGAACAGGCTACTCTGAACCACTTAGCTTCTAGAACCGATATAGTCATTAAGCCTGCAGACAAAGGAGGTAGCATAGTTATCCTGCCGGCCGAAAAATACAAAAAAGAAGCTTTTAGGCAACTCAACACCCCTTGTCATTATAGGAAATTAGATTCAGATCCCACTTCAGAGTTCTGCAAATTGATTCTGAACAAACCGGCAAACTTATTATCACGGGAACTAATCACGCAGTCCGACTACCACTTCTTAAATCCGCTAAACAAACAGGCAGGACGCTTTTATCTACTTCCCAAAATCCATAAAGTTTCCGCAGAAGACTTGTTTACCGCAGATATCCCCGGCAGACCTATCGTTTCAAACAATAACACGCCCACAGAGAACTTATCAATTTTCATGAACAACTATCTTGCAGATATTCCTACCCACCTCCCTTCCTTTGCCGAGGATACACCGCACTTTCTCCGCATAATAGAGTCTCTGAATCACGCTTCCATTATCCCAGCTGATAGCATACTTGTCACACTTGACGTCGCCGCTTTGTACACAAATATTCCCATAAATGAAGGTATCGACGCACTCTCCAAAATTCTAACTCAAAGTCCTCACCCGCACGAAAATGAAGTGTAGCTCACGCTACTTGAATTGGTACTAACAGTCAACTACTTTGAATTCGATTCTTCTTACTACCTTCAAGTGTTTGGAACAAGCATGGGCACTCCCTTCGCACCCACTTACGCGAACATTTTTATGGGGCTACTAGAATCTCAACTTCAAAATTCATTTCTAAAAAAACCACTTATATACCTGCGTTACATAGACGACATTTTCATGATATGGGAGCATGGGGCTGAGACCCTAAAGACATTCGTCACACATTTCAATTCATGCCACTCTAGCATTAAATTCACCTTCAACTCCTCGAAAACGCAAGTCAATTTCCTTGACACCACTGTCCGTTTAGAAAATAGCAAGCTCAACACCACACTTTACAGGAAGCCCACTGACCGACAACAATACTTAGATTTCACTAGCCATCATCCAAGACACTGCAAACAAGGTATATTCGTAGGACAGGCAACGAGACTAAGACGAATATGTAGCGACGACGACGACTACCTGAAACACCTACACTCGCTAAAAAACACACTAATCACCAGAAACCATCCACAGACGACCCTCAATAATGCGTTCCAACGAGCAACCACTTTGAAACGAGATGTAGTTCTTAAAAAACGAACAAAAGCTAACAGTCAACGACCTCCTGCACTTATAACGAAATACTCAAACGCGCTTCCGAACATAAACAATATCCTGCGGAAATACCACCCCATTTGAACTGGTAACGACCGTCTCAAGAAAATATTTCTCGACGCACCAAGGGTAACATACAGACGCAACACAAACCTGAAGGACATCCTGGTGCATGCTAGGCTCGGTAAGAAACCACCACCGACAGTAACTTCATGCTCTCGACCTAGATGCAAGACATGCAAACATTTACAAAGGGACACTACGGTTAAAAGTACGGCAAACGATTTCAGTTTCGATATAAAGACTAGTTTTGACTGCACATCGTCCAATATTATCTACATGCTCCATTGCTCCTTCTGCCAGAAACAATATATCGGGGAAATCGGGCAAACAATGAGTGCCAGATTAAACGGGCACCGGGCTGACACAACATGGAATGAACAGAAGGCAGTGTCGACCCATTTTAATCAACGCCATCACAAATTCGATGAACTCAGATTGTTCATTCTTCAGTCAGGCTTCAAATCGACTAGGGACAGAAAATACAGAGAAGCATTCCTAATCCACAAATTTAAAACACTGCAACCAACAGGGATTAACATGTCTAGAGGAAACCTGGAATCTGTCAGGTACATTCCAGGGTTAGCATAATTTTAAATTAACAATGTCTTGCACGTGCTCAGACCATTTCCTAGAACCTCGCATAAGTATATTATCTTTTCAGGAGGACACAGGGGCGGGATGTTGGGCACGGGCGTGGAGGTAGACAGGGGACAAGGGCTTGTCCCTGTCTGCTTCTATGTCCGGGTCTTTTGTTGCGCCCCTGTGTCCTCCTGAAAAGTTATGAAAAGAAAAGTTTTTTCAGCCCCGGACAAATTGGAAAACTTATGCAAACTAGTAACGTACCCAAAAAGAAAAGCTAAGGGGTGTAAAAAGAAACACCAGGTCCCCATGGTCGCATGCGCAGAAGGAGTGGTATACAGGTTGCCGCTTACATGTGGCAAAGCATATGTAGGCCAAACGGGGCGATGTTTGAACGAGCGGCTCCGTGAACATCGGAAGAACATGGAACGGAAAGGCGATGGGAATTTGGTTGTTCATTGTCAAGAGTGTAAATGTGTACCTTCCTATAGCGAGACGAAGATAGTAAGCAGGAACCGTGACCAAACGGCGCGTGAAATAATTGAAGCCATGAGCATAGCGGACAGTGGGGTTGCATGCGTGAGTAGCACGTCCCTTTCACTACTATCAAAGGAAAGGGCATTTTTGCAAAAGGGAAGGTAGGACTGGACATGTGACGAGACAGTTTGTCGATTTTTTATCATCGGGGTGTTTCCATCTTCCATTGTTATCAGCTGCTGGTCCAGCGCTAAGTGTGTGTGTCTCTATCTTTCAGTCCGTGTCTTTTAAAGCGCAGGTATATTTCAATTATGAACCAACACGGCCAAATACAAGTACTTCTGAGTATACTATCGCTCTTTGCACCCTTCCCACGTCATATCTTCCACCACATTTCCGGCCTTCTCACCGTCTCCCTGTGACTCACCCCCTTTTTTTTTCTCTCCTAATCCCCTACTACCAGTGCACGGAAACCATGACATTCCCGTTACCCCCTCCGCCCGCACCTGTTGGCTTTCTCTGAACTCGAGCCATTCCCCCCCCCCCCCCTGCCTTGTCCTTCCTTGGAAATGCCCCCCTTTCTTTCTCCTTCCAGTGCCAGCCTATTTTGTTTGCCTTGTTCTCATTTCCCTGTACCACGTTGACTAATCCTCTTATCTGAGTCTTACAGGTCCACCAAGCGCCAACCCCCCGTTGCAGCCCCTTCAAAGCCTTTGTTCATTACACACTCCCCGGATATAAGTTTTTCCACTATTGCAGCTTAACGAATCAAGGTTCACCTCCCTCCCCTTCCTGACACGCATCCCCTCTCACACCACTTTCCTTCCCCACCCCCGGGGCCTTCCTCCTCGGAGGGAAGCCCTATTTAATCCCTGCCAATGATGAACGCTTTGCCCAGACGAAGACAAGTCCCCTTGTCGAAACGTTGGCTCAAGCAACCTGAGGTTTTCCCCTCCCTTGTTCATTTTTGTGATCGCCAAGGACCATCAACCACACCCTCTCTCTACCATGGCTTATAGTTAGACGACTTAAGTTTCGTCTTCAGTTTCGATTTGTTTTGTTTGTGGCGGCATTTTTTTTTAATGCGCTTCGAAGAATCAAAAACGCGGTACTCCACCCACTGCCCGCTGACGATGACTTCGCCGCTCTCACTACAGGGCCTACCGCATTACTTACGGGCACGCTGCGCTAACTGGTATTTGTTAGACAACCGAGGTTTCGATCAACAATTTTTTTTTCCCCATGAGGGGGCATGTTTCGCGCGCGCTCCGAAGACCCTGTAGCGTTGTAGCGTCAGAATCCCTTGGCAGCCTGCGCAAGCGCGACGCACGCTACAAAACATAGTAATATCATGATTCCGCTTTGTCTGCGGTTGGTTTTATCGACGGCCCAGGCAGCAGTGAGCCTGAGGATGCCGTATTTCTGCGAAACAGGCCTGCTACGTAGGCGGCCGCGATCCGGTGCCCAACTGCAGGATTTCCTCTTCTTGTTTATTTATTTATTTACAATACCCCTAAGGGCCCTCGTGCGAGGGTATCACATAGGGGAAGGGGGGGGGAGGCGATACAAGCATGAAATTATGGCACAGGCACTTGAAACAAGATACACGTAATAACGAAGTATGAAATAAAGCTAGTAATGTACACAAATAACACAACAAACAACGCAGAACAAAATACTCAGTAAATGCACATAATACAACAAAAATACCAAATCTGTTAGTCCATGGTTTGTTTTAACGAATGCTGAAACCATTGTAGGTAAACCCCAGTAGCTATGTGTGATGGCAAGTTATTCCAATCTATTATAGTGCGAGGAATGAATGATTTCGCGTAGAGCGATGAACGGCATGTTATGCGTTTTATTTTGTTATCCTGGTCGCGGCGAGGAAAGACTGCAGGGTGTGGCAAAAAGAAGTCGTCGTGGAGGGTGGGATGGTGATACAGTTTGTGAAGTAAGGTTTGGCGAGCGAAATGTCGTCGACATGATAGTGGTTCCAACTCGGCACGTTGTTTTAATGCTGTGACCCTGGTGAAGCCTGAATAATCTGAAAAGATGAAGCGAACAGCACGGTTTTGCAGGGATTCAATGTTGTTTATGATGTAAGCTTGTTGAGGGTCTCATATGGCAGAAGCATACTCAACTTTCTGGCGGATTAGCGTGATGTAAGCAAGTTTTTTTAAGGGTGAAGGCGCGTGTTTGAGATTACGCCTAAGAAGGCCGAGTGCGCGGTTTGCTGATGCTTACATTGTGTTAATATGGTAATGCCAAATTAGGTCACACTGAAAGTGAACTCCTAGGTACTTGTAAGTTGCTGTAAGTTCTACTCTATCGTTATTGAGGAAGTAGGCTGTAGGAATTCGAGTGGAATGTTTAGTAAACGACATTAACTTTGTTTTAGATGCATTTAGAGACATTAGCCAGGAGGAACACCAAGCCGTTACAGCGTAAAGATCAGTTTGAAAGGAATGGCGGTCAGTTTGATTAGTAATATTACGATATATTACACAATCCTCCGCGAATAACCTAATTTGAGACGATACACACTTGGGTAGATCGTCGATAAAAATTAAAAAAAACAGAGGGCCAAGTACACTTCCCTGGGGGACTCCAGATGTTACGGGGACAGAAGACGAGCTAAAGCCGTTGACAGAGGTGAATTGTTTTTTATTATAGAGGAATCGTTTTATTCATGAAATAACGTTGGGATGGAGACTTAAGTTTGTCAATTTGGTTGAGAGCCTGTGATGGGGAACGCGATCAAAAGCTTTAGAATAGCCTAAAAATACTGCGTCAACCTGTAAGCCAGCGTCTATTGCGGAAAATATGTCGTTAGTAAATCCTGCGAGTTGAGTGTCACATGAATAATCCCTGCGAAAACCTTGCTGGTATTTGAAAATGATATAGTGCTCCTCTAGATAATTAATTACTTCAGTATGAATTATGTGTTCCGGGAGTTTACAGATGTTGCTGGTTAATGAGATGGGGCAATAGTTAAGTGGAATAGTGCTGTCTCCGGATTTGAAAATGGGTATTACTTTCGCTGTACGCCAGTCATCAGGAATTGTACCAGATGATAATGATTGTGAAAAAAGTGATGTCAATACCTGATAGAGGTTAAGAGAGACATTCTTTAGTATTTTGTTATTAAATCCAAGGTGATCAGAGCTAGTAGTAATTTTGAGGTTATTCAAAAGGGCAAGAATGCCTGATTCACTAATGATAATTTCTGGCATGGAAGTGACGGAAGATGGCTGTAACATTGGCGAGGAAGTGGTGTCTTCATGGGCGAACACTGAAACGAATGCGTTGTTAAGAAGCTGTGCACACTCAGATTCAGTTACTGAATCACCGTCAGGATTAATTAGTACAATTTAGGGGTGGGAACTCGGATTGATGACGCGCCAGAATCTATGAGAGTTATTGGTTAACATGGTGGACAGGTCGTGACTGAAGAAATGATGACGAGTTGTTTTAAGCAGTGACTGATATTCGTGATCGCAATGCCTGTACTTTGCCCATGACGATGGAAGACCTGTTTTGACTGCTTGGCGGTACAAGCGTTTTTTCTTATTATTAAGACGACGAGGGCGATTTGAGAACCATGGTGCATTTTTATGATATCTGATGGTGATGACTGGCACCAACTTGTCAATAAGATTGGTCAATGTGTCTTTAAGCGATTGCCAATTTGTTTCGACTGCGCGAGATGAATAGTAAGCTAGGAAGTCCTCCGAAAATGATTGCAGTGCACAGTTAATCCCATCGAAATTAGCGCGGTTTTAGCAACGAATTCGCTTAGTGGATGTTTTCTTTCTACCGAATGGACGAGTGATGTACCCGGTAATGATGTCATGATCGGATAGGCCTTGTAAATGCAAGATTTCGGAACAAACCGCAGGTTTATTTGTTAGGACGAGATAAAGAATATTTGCCGTTGTGGCGGAGCGCCGGGTAGGATCAATGATAAGTTGAACAAGTGAAAAATCTAGGCAGGTATGAAGGAACATGTGGGCTTCTTGATCACTGGGGTTAACCGTAAGATTAGGCCAAGCAATGTTTGGGAAATTAAAATCACCAAATACAAGGAAAATGGAGTTAGGAAAACGCACATATAAGTCACTCAATAATCTATGAAATTCACCTGAAAATGTGGCAGTCATATCTGGCGGTCGGTAGAAGGCAGCAATAACAACATCAGCAACACTGATTTTGCACCGTATCCAAACACATTCAAGAAAAGTAGTGACAGCGATGGGGACAGCAGATATTTGTTTCTTTGTAGCAATAAGGACGCCACCCCCTTTTCTATTTTTCCTATCACAACGAAAAAACTAAAATTCGGATTCACTGAGTAGAATGTTAGCATCCGGAATAGAATCATCCAACCAAGTTTCAGTTAATCTCAGAAGTGAAACGCACGTTGAATCGACGAGGGAAGAGAGGCAACAGATTTTGAAAGTGCACTTCGGATATTAGTGAAAAGGAAAAAACTACTGCTATTCTCTGAATTAAGACGAATGTTCAACGAGGAGGATGAAGACGCTGAAAAAGATGAGGTGGCTGTTGGAACCGGTCAGTCGGTCGTGGAAAGACTAACTGGCACCGTTCGGCCACTGGCGACATCCCACAGATAAGTATTCTTATTGATATGCATTTTGTAGGAAGACTACTTTTCAAGATAAAACTTGATTTTTTCGCAGTTAGTAGCCAATAGAATGGCAAATATTGTTCATGTTTGAAAAAGATTTTACCGCTTTTGCGCTTTGTAACGAAGCGCAGCTTTCGACTGAAGCCCCCAAAACAACAATCATTTTTTCCCCGTGGTAGGAAAAGAGTTAAAACTCTTCTCTGAATTAATGACAAAAAGCACTCATTGGTGAGATGTGTAGCATTTGCCCTGCATGAAAGACACGTAATTATCTTTTGTGGGCCGGCGCTAGGGCGCCTATAATGTTGGTGCAATCACCAGATGCGTGCTCCTTAATGAATCGAGTAAACAGGACCCCTTAGCTCCTGACTACCTCGGGAGTGTTACATATTAAAGACTCGGGCTCGCTCAAATGCAGGGCATCAGCTTTGTGTTGACAAGATACAGGGCACACCACTCTTTTGTCAATGGTGAGTAAAAAGGGTTAGCTAAAGTTACGGAGGACCGGCGAAGCAGAAAGAATAAAAAAATTAGTTCTCGGAAGTCATTCGGTCTTACTGCACAAGCAGCTGCAAAAATTAGGATTCGAGAATTTGTGAAGCCGCTGTTACTAGCATTCAGGACGTTGTCGTTGATTGATGACTTGTGTTAATGTTTTCCTTTCATCACTGCATAAAGCGAGAGTTGCACGCATGGCAACACGCCAGCAAAGTTTAAGAAATGGTGGTAATCTTGACAACGCAGCGAGCTCACAGACTCAAGTCGAAGACGGCTTGCTAACCTGCAAAGTATCAAGAAAAGAAAACTTTGAGACATTCCTAAACGAGAGAATTGCCTGCTTATAGCTTGCTTTGAACCTTGCTGTCAACAGCACCAAAGCGGCGACCATGCGTCTGGTTCTCGGCGGGTGGCTTTAAGCCCATGATGGAATTAAATTTCTAATCGGAGACATATCTGCAGATTTGGACTCCTGTTCCTAGAAATGGCGTGCCGTTGAGTTTACCGAAAAGAATCATTTCGAAAGTATACAGAGCACCATCGATCACTGTGAAATGCTTCGAAGGCATGTGCTGTTATGCGTTCTGAGCGAAATTTTGTGCCACATACATGGCTCCCTCGACGCTTTCAAACAGCTGTTGTATATTTGAAAAAAAAAAACGCGCTGTTTTTCGTGCTTCAGAAATAGCGTACACGTGTTAACGTTCAACGGTGACATTTGTAGGTTTCCCGAGTGGCGTCTGGGAATTTTGGTTTTTCCCATTAGCGTCGTCCTCGCATGTGAAATCTACCTCCAGGGTGCACTGACAGTAATTTCGTGCGTAACTGCAAATTTTGGTCGTAGTTCGCGAAAGGTATCTTTCTTTTGCTGTTTACTTCACATACTTGATAAAACACGGCACATACACTGCGTTTCTCAGCACATGAAGAATGTTTTTTCCTCTAGACCAATTTTACTCTTGATCACGTGCTGCCATACGTTTTCGCATTCTTTACTACAGTAGCTTTGTTGTCACAGCTCTCAATCGCATAATTATGCTGCAGATTTCTAGCGCAGATTGCAGAAGCACTCACTGTTACTAAACTGCCCTCACACCATATGGGGACTTGATTCTAACGGTTGCGGTTGGGGCTGCTACTGCGTAGATGCGCTTGATCACTTGAGTTTAAAAACTCTGGAGGCATTTCAAGGCCGGTCGCGTTTAAAGGAGATTGGAGGAGTTTTGTTGGAGCCCGCGCATCTACTTTATGACAAAGACGTTAGCCCTAGAAGCGTGACGCAGGCTATGTGCACGGCGCAGTCACATGCTTACAGAAGCTTTCTTTCAACGATTACGAGAAGCAGGCTTCTGTCTAGAATGTTCGAATGAAAAACTCATGGCCTGTATTTTTTCAGCTCTTAATCTCTACATTTTCCTGAATAACAGCGCGAACTTGGACGAGGAAAGAAGAAATACACATGGACGTGCGCTGACGAGCGTTGTATTTCTTCTGTCCTCGTCCCAGTTCACGCTGTTATTCAGGAAAATGTCGTACCAATTCGCCCAAGCTTCCGCTTTAGTCTCTACGTAACCACATGAAAAAAAATCATTTAAATTTCCAGATAAACGAAAAAAAAGATTGACAGATATTCCCAAGCCATCAATGCTGAAAAAAAAGTTCTATGATGCAATGACCTCATAGATCATTCATCATAGAATATCATACAATATGTATGACATATCATACAATCTGTATGATATATCGTACGAATTGCATGATATATCATACAGATTGTATGATATTCTATGATGAATGATCTATGAGGTTATTGCATCATAGAACTTTTTTTCAGCAGGGATAGCCTAGGTTTGGAACTAAGTTTCGCAGTTGTTGGAAGTGTTCGGACGAAAACGCCTGAATTTTACACTGGTACTTCGTAGATCGAAGGATTAAATATTCTGCTTTTCTATCATTCAAATGGCACTAGAAGAAAGAGAAAAATAAGTGTTAAGGAGGACAAATTCTGCATGCTATTCTAGGTGATGCTATGAAGCAGAATGTTATGTGAAGTATTATTTACTGTGTTCACTACAAAGCATAGCAATGCTCTCGTTGCAATATGATGAATTCCAAAGCTATATAAAACAAAACACTGACTGATATCTATAGTACTTTCTGGAAAAAAATTTTATTGATGACGTCATATGGAACTTTTGTCTCGTGCTAAGCTTGACTACGGTACTTACCTTCATCAGCCAAGAATGAATTAAGCCTGGAATCGTCTCTGCCTGTGCAGGCTGGATGGATGGATGGATGGATAGGAGCGCCCCCTTTGAAACGGGGTGGTGGCAATTGCCACCATGCTCACCTTTCTTTATTTATTATTTTTTTGTTTACTGTGTTGACAATTCTCATTAAGATTCTCCATCACCTTTGCCTACGGTTTCCTACTATTCTAACCTTATGCCACATCTCTGCTTTTCAGCCACCAATCCTCCAATCGCTTTTTGCTGACTTCCAATGCAGATTTATTTACATGACCATTGTTATCTTTAAACCCTAGGGCCTCGGAAAGAGTGACTGTGCCTGCATCGACATTCGGATGGATACCATCACATTTGATTATCAGGTGTTCAATTGTTTCCACAGATCTACCACACACTGCACATGTGTCATCTTCGTTAAATTTCTTTTTGTAGCTGCGCGTTCTAAGACACCCTGATCTAGCTTCAAAAAGTAGGGCACTGCCTCTTGAGTTGTCATAGAAAAATTCTTTCCTGATCTGCCTTTTCCAGAATCGATATAGTTCTACACTGTTTCTTTTCCATTGAATTCATCCAATTTTTAACTTCCGCGTTTTTAACCTGTCGTTTAATGCTCTTTCTTTCTCCGTCCTCATGACCGGCATACTTACTGGTTAGTTTTCTAGTTCTTTTCCGCCACTTCGATTCAACGTTCTTTCTGTATAAATATTTAAATACCTTAGCTGCCCATCTGTTATCGTCCAATTTCCTCAGGCGTTCTTCATATAGTATTTTACTCTTAGCTTCCCGTGCCTCGAACGATGCCCAGCCCATATCTCCTTGTACTGCCTCGTTTGTGGTTTTGCCGTGGGCACCTAGTGCTAATCTTCCAACAGCTCTCTGATTTACGTCTAATCTCGACTGAACTTCTGCCCTTAAGCACAGAACCGCATTGCCGAAAGTAAGTCCCGGCACCATTATTCCCTTCCAAATACCTCTTAGTACTTCATATTTGTTGTACCCCCATAATGCCCTATGTTTCATTATCCCGGCGTCTCTTCGTCCTTTTGCCCTAAGAGCCTGTTCATGCTTTTCCGTGTATACCTGCCCTTCGTTTAGCCATATCCCGAGGTATTTGTATTCGGCCACTTTGGGTATTTCGTGGCCTTTTATTGTAAGCACCTGATCAGTTGCATCGTTAAAAATCATCACACCTGATTTAGTTGCGCTAAAACTGAATCCTAGAGCGTCTCCTTCGTCTCCACAGCAATTAACCAAAGTTTGTAAATCTTCCTGGCTATCTGCTTACAATACAATATCGTCCGCATACATTAAACCCGGGAGTCGCTGTTCAACTACATTTCCGCCTAATCTGTACGATAGATTATAACCCAGATTACTTTCTTCTAGCCTTCTTTCCATATTTATCACGTAAAGCATGAACAGCAGCGGTGATAGAGGGCAACCTTGCCTTAATCCTTTGTGCACCCCCACAGTTGTGGTACTTTTTTTCCCTTCCCATGTAATTTCAACTTCATTATCTCGGTAGATTTCCTGTAGAAAATCAATTACCTCATCACCAACACCTAAATCTTTCAATATGCTCCACAGGAGTTCCCTGTTCACGTTATCGTATGCACCGCTTATGTCTAGAAAGGCTATAAACAGAGGTCTATTTTCCGCCTTAGCTATTTCTATGCATTGGGTAAGCACGAACAGGCTATCATCTAACCGCCTACCCCTTTTGAACCCATTCTGAAGTTCTCTGAGTATCCTATTCCCTTCTACCCATGACTGCATTTTTAATTTCACCGCCTGCATTGCCAGCCTGTACATAACAGATGTTATCGTAATCGGACGGAGGGATTTTATGTTCATCTTATCTCCTTTCCCTTTATAAATCAAATTCATTTTACTCTGTCTCCAGCTGGGCGGAATTTGCTGATTTGTTATGACTGCCTCCAATGCTTTTATCAGCGCGTCCTTACTTCTTGGGCCAAGTTCATTAATCAGCTTAATTGGAATTTCGTCTATCCCTGCGGATGTGGTTTTAGGAATATTCGCTTCCGCCTTTTCCCAGCTAAGACTAGTCAGTTCTAAGCTGTTCTCTTCTGTGCTGTCCTGTGTTGCCGCCTCACTTGGGGAGATTACCCCATTGGCGTCGCTAAAAGACGCAGCTATAAATGATGTAATGTAGTCCACAGCATCGCCTCCCTCTAAACATTCTCCCTCAGCATCTATAATCTGTTCCTGCTTTCTTTGATTTGTTTTTCCCAACCAGCTTATATGGTTCCAGAATTTTCTTGGCCCCCTGTATTTGCCTCGCGAACTTCAGCCAGCCATTTATCAGAGGACTGCTTTATTTAAGCCTGGACTAGGACCTGAACTTGCTGTTTCTTTTGTCGATAAGATTCCCATTTTTTCCCTATTTCCTCTATAGATAACTGCGCTCTCTTTGCTTCTCTGTGTTCCCTTGAAGCCACCCGTCGTTGTTCGATGGCCTCCTTAATTTCCATATTCCACCAGCTTCGTGGCTTCCTCTTTCCTCTCCAGCGGTTAACTCCTTTCACTTGTTTCATTTTCGTAGCGAGGAGCAGTTCCAACTGATTATAATCCCAATTTTCCATGTGGCGTTTCTCAATTACTTCTTCTATATCGGCTGATATTAGCGCTATTTGTTCATCATTTAATTTTGCGTTGTCTTTTGGACTTCTTTGCATTTCTCTTTTGACTAGGGCTCCCAACTGTAGACTAATACGTTTATGATCACTTCCTAGGCTGTCCTTCCCCTCTTCGTCTATTTCCATTATTGCGAGCTTGCTATAGATGCCCTGCGACATTAGACAGTAGTCAATGGTTGTTTGCCAGTTATGGGATTCCCACGTGATTTGTCCCTCACATTTAGTTTTTCTATTGACAATAACTAAGTTGTACCGCTCACACAAGTCTAGCATTAACTTCCCGATACAATCTGTGTACCCATCCATATCCTCGATGTGGCCGTTCATGTCTCCAAGCAAAATAATATCGACACCGTCTCTAATCTGCTTTATATCGTCATTGAGGCACTTAACTAGATCCTTGTTTTCTTGCCTGCATTTGTCCCCGGTCCCTAAATAAACTACCCCTAGCCATGTCCTTTTGCCAGCAATTGTACCTGATACCCAGACATGTTCTTTGCAAGTTGATTTTATTCTTTGCCAATTTGTATCAGCATACCTACTCCTCCTCCCTTCTTCTCCGTTGTTGTTCTGTTGCACCCTTCCCAGACATAGCCATCGATGAAAGGTGGATCTTCTAGATCCCTCAGATGTGTCTCGCATAGAGCGTACACACCTACTGCTTCGTCCTTTAATTGCTGTTCTATTTCTAGCCATTTCGCTCTCTTTCTACCCCCTTGCTTGTTTATGTAACTGATCCTGGCGTTAAATTTCTTTTTCGTAGTTTTCTTTCTGGGCCTCCTAGTGGCCATTTTGTTGGGATCAGCCGCCATTGTTACATTTACATCGCTTCTACCTGCCCCTACGCCCTGAGCCACCGTGGACCCCCTAAAAAAGCTACCGCACGGCCTCCCAGCCGCCTGCCTATCTCTTCTCCTACCCTTCCACTGAAATGGATGCCATCTCGTCCAAAGTCTCTGCCCGAACCTGCTCTGTGCACTTCCTTGTTTATTTCTACCACCTCAAAGCCTTTCTCGAGGCCTAACTGCCTTATCTCGCGATTAAGATTCACAACGTCTTTAGCAACCTCTACATTCCTTCCTTGTACCTCCGGCACTGTACACACCACGATCTGCGCTTGCTGTGCTATCGCCCTTATACCTTCAACTCCCTCAGCTAATGTTTTCCCTACTTGTGCGGCGTTACCATTCAGGACATCATTTAGCCCCGCCGCTACCACTACCAAGTTACGCCTTGCAGCCTTCTCGGAAAGTTCACTTTTAGTTGCTCTCAGGACATCGTCCACTGTCTTTCCTGGAAACACCCCGACTGCTACCCGCCTATCACCCTTCACCCGGTCCAGAATAGCTCTTTTGCAGCGCCCCATGTTTGAGTCAAATTCAATTATTCAAATTCTTTATTTCTGCCTTGTAAAGATACAGTCACCAGCGATAAGCACTAGGGTACTCTGCCACTCCCTCCTAACTTCCGGATCTTGCTGCCTCTTATAAGCGACTGTGCCCTCATTTCCTGGAAATAGCTCGGACCCCTTCTCAGTACCGCCTCTCGAATTCCCAGCTGCCACCTGTGCATAGCTGTTCCTGCCTGAACATGTCTGACCTACTGGCCCCTCGCTGTCCATGCCAGTGCAAGCCCCATCCACGTGGCTGGCGCTGGAATGCCCGCCATTGTGGCTTTCAATGGCGGTGTGAGCCGTTTTTGACTCGATCTGAGATAGCTGTACTTGAAGCTTACGCTTCTCTGCCCTCTCTATCTGTAACTCTGTTTCTAGAGCATCCATCCTTAGCACTAGTTCGCTGTTCGCCTGTTCAGCCCTGTCCAGGCGTGCACCTAATACGCAGAATTTGCACATAAAATCTGCGCCTTCGGCCTCCTCCACTGAATCGAACCGCGTTTCTTTTAAATTCACCGATTCCTCACACTCCATACATCTAACCTTCAGTAACTTAACCATCGTAGCAACACTCGATTATTGCTTGCATCAAATGCCCAGATATCTACACGCTCAAGACGAAAACACGTGCAAAATTAAAATAAAAGTCTGGCTACCGCAAATGCCGATCAATCACTTGGAAAAAAAATAGCTATCTCTCTAAAAGTTTACGCACAAAAAAAAAAACACTGAGACAACTGTCGGCCAAATAGTCCCGGCCGAAATTAGGTCACTGACCAAAATTCTATTCCTTAACCTGCACTTCCCCTAACAGCCTAAAAAACTAAACGCACTTTTAAAACTATTAAAGGAAAGTACTCATCTATTTTACGCAGTCGTTCTCGCAGTCTGTCCGGTCCCGGTCTCCACGCGTGATCCGAAGAGCACCAAAAACGCACGTCCGCACAGCACGGCTGTCAACTCTGGTCAACGGCTGTCAACTCTGGCTACAAATGGCACCAGCGCCATCTTTGGGCACCAACACAGCATTGGCGGCATTCGGTCCTGTGAACTCGAAGCACACCAGTCAGGGCTTCCGTTATACGCGGCCAATATAAGTAGGTACCGTTGTCAAAAGTAGTACGGGCCAAACGTTACCATTCTCAACCTTGCACTGGTTGAGATGTAAGGATTTTTAAAAGACGCTAAGCTGCAGAGGCATCTAACAGCGCATGCATGTAATTCTTAGGGGATCCTCAGGAGGCTCAAAGAGATGCAAGACTCGAAAAAGCGAAATAATCCAGCAGGAGCACAAAGGTCGCCATCGTCGACATAAAGGTGTGCCCAGCAATGAGATCAATAAGAGTACGAGTGAAAAAATTCTGCAGGGATGGTATCATTAGAACACACACAGAAAATTGGGTACCAAAAATGGGGCTAATGAAGTATCACATGTTTACCCTTGTATTAACGCTGAAGGTAATAAAACAATGTCCGCAAAGAGGTTAGCCATAATTCAACTCTCGTGAAATGCTTTACTGGAGCGCGTAAGATTTGGATACCATAACCTTTCACTCCCTTGAAGTCCCCTGTGCCTGTCGCCACCGCGATCGTCGCTGTGACGAATATACGAGGTCTGTTAGAAAAGTATCCGACCTTTGGCCGTAGAAAAAAAAAATGGCATAACTGGAGCGTTGGAAACCTAATTACCTTCGAAGTAGTCTCCTTGGGACTTCACACACTTCTCCCAGATGTGCTGCCACTGTTTGAAGTATTCCGAAAAGGCCTTTTTCGGAATGGAGTTTAGCTCAGCTGTCGTTGCAGCCATAATGTCCTCTCTTGTCTGAAATCGGGCTTCTTTCCATGGCCTTTTGATTTTGGGAAACAGCCAGAAGTCGCAGGGGGCCTTACCAGGAGAGTAAGGAGTATGTTGAACTACAATAGTCCGGTTTTTTGCCAAAAAAGTCTGAATCGAGTGAGAAGAATATTCAGGAGCATTGTCGTGATGGGTGCGCCAATTTCCTGTTGACCGCAGCTCCGGTCTCATGCGCCGCACAGCATCATGTAGGCGACGGAGGACATCCCTTTTGTACTCTTTAATCATTGTTTGACCCTGGGGCGTGCGTACTCGTGCTGTGCCACACAGCGAGAGTTCGAGAAAGCAGTCAGCATCACTTTGACGTTGCTGACCATTTGGCAGGCCTTCACTGGTCGTGGTGACGTGGAATGCTTCTACTGTGACGACTGGGATTTGGTTCCCGGGTCGTACCCGTACACTCAAGACTCATCACCAGTGATTACGGCGTCGGTGAAGTCAAGGTAACTGTTTGTGGAATCCAGCGTGTCCTGTGAGACTTCAACACGAAGCTGCTTTTGCTCCACCGTGAGCAGCTTCGGCGCGAATTTCGCCGCAACTCTCTTCATGGCCAAATCTTCGGTGATAATGGAATGTGCAGAAAAACTACTGATTTCCACCTCTTCCGCAATTTCTCGGATAGTCACACGACGGTAACGTATCACCAGAGCGTTCACTTCGGCAATGATCTGGCTATTTCGACATGTTGATGGCCGACCAGAGCGTGGCTCGCTCTCCACCGATGTGCGGCCATCTTTAAACCAGTTGTACTAATGCTTATTTTGTGTGGTGCTCTAAGCATCGTCTCCGAAACCCGTCTGAATATTTCGAATGGTTTCCACTTGGCAGTCGCCCCGTTTCTGGCCAAAATTTGATGCATTAGTGCTGCTCCTGTCGCACCGCCATTTTGCTTGCACTAAAAAACTGACGAGAGCACTGCGCACTACCTCACTCAAACGCTGCCTCCCAGCGACTGACGCTATCGGCAGGCGGGAAAAAAATTCGTGCATGCGCACGACACTTCAAGGTCTGCTGGTGCAAGCGCGCTTGTTTCATATCCATCAGGTGTTCGCAAAAAAAAATAAGGTCGGATACTTTTCTAACAGACCTCGTATACTGATGCAGCATTCAAAATGCAGAGGTCCCAAATGCTGGTGCTACACAGAGTCGCATGCTTCACAATAATGCCACGTATCATTGCAGTGTTTCTTCGTTCACGCTCAAGGCTGCAGGAAAGGGTCGTAACGCTTGTCTGGCTGAATAGCAGACTGCGAGGGCGTTCGAAACTGGGCTTGGCCCGCAAGGGGCACAGCGGGATTTACGGAGTAATAACGACCCTTTCCTGCAGACTTGAGCGTGAACGAACAAACACTACAATAATACGTGGTATTATTAGAGGCAAATAAAGTCTTCATGTATGAAGCAGCGCATAGCAAACCCTCTGAATTTATGTTTCAACGGGAAAGAATAGTTAGCAAACCTTAATAGCCACTCATTTGCCATGAAGGAGAAGCAGAGCACATCAGCAGTTCATACGGTTCTTTCAGATAAAATGCTTATTCATAAGCCGTTACACGTTTTTGATTGTCTATATACCTTAAAGTTAAGTGGCGTACCTGCAAACATACGTCCTGAAGAGTATGCAGCCTTTTCGTCCATAACAAATCCACACTATAGGGTAGCTCGTCCCTTCGTTACTCCTCGTGTTGATACCAGCATTATTTCTCCTGAAAGAGTTGAGAATGTGTGAAATAGGTGCACACCAAGGCCTCGCTCTCCGAACCGTGACAAGCCGAGCAGCCGAATAGCTCAATTCGATGGCCTGCCTATTCGAATTTACAGCCGAAAAGGTTCTTAGAAGAAGGCTACCGTTTTGAACGGCTAATTTTTTCTCCTCTGAATTCTCCATTTCTGATTAACCCGTTAACTCGCCGTTTGTTTTTAAAAAATCTTGTGTATTAAGTATGCAGTATAAAATTGGAACATAACCGTTGGAAGTGTCTTATCTAGAAACAAACGAGACACCGTCATGCCACAAGCATTGTTCATGCTTCGGGCAAACGAAGTTTCTCTATAGTGTGAATAAACGCATGCCACGAATTACCCGAAGTTCTTACCTAAAAGCGTGAAGATATTCTCTGGATTTAAAAGTAATTTTCGTAAATTTTCTCTCTTTCAGCGTGAACTACGCAGTAACGCACGGAAAAAGTTTTCCCTGCCTTTCAAAGCCAACGTATTTAAAATACAAGACTAGAGGACAGGTACAATTTTGTGTCTGGGTCCTTTCGTGGCGGCAAATCTGTCTCGAACACTCACCGTAATTGACTCGTTAGTGCAGGGTACCGCGTGTTTGTGTTATAACCTCTGGAGTTTTGAATTAATTCCATCAGAACTCCTTCTCTGAGGCAAAATTTTCTGAAATTGCTGTAAACAGCTAAACTGTATTTCCCATTAAACGAAAACATGTCTCAAGCGTCTCTAACCCTGTCGTGCCACATCATTATGCCAGCCCGCCTTGATATCGCCACGGTGTGAAGGTCTTTCTAAACACTACTGGATCCACCTGTCATCTCGGCTGCATTACCAGAGGCGGACATCTTTTCTACACTATAAACAATATATGATGAGGTAGGATACACTCATACTCTATCTTGTAGTAAACTTTATTAGGTGATCATAGCGCGGCAAGAATTCGCAAAATGGAAGTTTTTATGGGGGTTTATAGTTGCCCAAACTGTAAATGCGTGCTATTGCCCTAACAGTTGGACAGAAGCCAGGGCCAGAAGAGTTCTGTGCAGGCGGAAGAGAAAACTCTGACTTCAAGGGGCGAGAAGAGGTGGTCTCAAAGCATTGTTTCAGAAAGTAAGTAAATAATAATGCGTTCTCTTGCAAACGTCATTTTATATATGCCTTTACAAGAGCTGCCATAAAAATTTGGTGGCTGCTTTAATTTGGCACATGGTCTCCGCAGTATATGTGTCGAAATTCTTTCTTTCAATGAAACAATCTGGGAACTGTGGAGAAAATTTATTTCTCGAGGCGATCAAATTTTTCGGAGGCAGGTCAGAATTTAAAGTAATGCGCTGGTTACAGTGCTTATATAAAGGTTCAATCACTCTTGAACTTCAATTGTAATTACAGACTTTGTGGCATCTGAAATTCATATATGCTGTCAGTCTGACCATTTCTGGAAGGTTGATGGTCTTAGCAAATTCCTTTCATTGCTTAGGCCAGCACACTAAGCAAACCAAAGTACACACTTGGCAGGCGCACAGCTCGCATAAATTTAAGACGCTGGCGGTGCGTTAAACTTTTTCTGAGTCTGTATATATAGTATTGCAATAACAGTGCTCCACGAACGCGAAGGCTTCGCTGCGTGGTTCAACCTACTGCTGGCTCGGTAATGTACCTCAAAGACATGATTTTACGGGTTGTTTTAGGACTCGTTCCATATGTAATGAGTTAAAATAAGGTTTTAAATAAGAGATAAGATTTCATATTTGATCAGCCTGTATGTCCCTGTGATCAAAATAACTCAAGATAAATCTAATCCCTGGTTTACTAGAAGGCTTAAACAACTAAGGAACAAGAAAAAGCGGCTATACCGGACTGCAAAGCGTGCCTGTACCATTTCTGCTTGGAATAAGTACAGTGGCACACTAAAACTCTATTGCTCCACCTTATCTGCTGCAAAAGAGAAGTATTTTTCACATGATCTTCCAGCCCTTTTGAAAACTTACCCAAAAAGTTTTGGAAACACGTATTCCCTGAGCGTGATGATAGTTCCATCTCTCTACAAAGTAACAACACCCCCATCCCAGACAACGAGTGCCCCTCAATATTTTAACACCTTCTTTTCATCTGTGATCTCTTCTGAAGATCATTCTACCCTTCCGGAAGTTCCCGATCTTAATTACCGCTACATGACACCTATTCAGATAACTTAAGAAGGCATCACGTGTCTCATAAATTCTCTTAAAGTATCTACTTCGGCTGGTGTTGATGGTATTAATTCTAAAATTTAAAGAAATATAGTTTCAGTGGCAAGCAAAATTTTATTTCATATTTTTCAGCAATCATTAACTATAAGAACACTACCCTCAGACTGGAAGATAGCTAAAATAGTCCCAATTTTTAAATCTGGAAACAAAAACTCAGCTGAAAATTACCGTCCTATATCTCTCTCGTGCATCTGCTGAAAAATGCTGGAACATATAATTTCATCGCATGTTTTCAGTCATCTTGAGCAGAATAACTTTTTTTTACGCTAATCAACACGGGTTTAGGAAGGGTCACTCCTACGAAATACAGTTATTCGAACTAACTACTGATTTGCATTTTAATATGAACGATAACCTTCAAACTGATTGTATATTCCTTGATTTTGCCAAAGCGTTCGACTGCGTATCTCACTGCCGCATAGTTTCGAAATTATCATCACTCCGTCTAGACTCGCAGAGATTAACATGGCTTCGTAATTTCCTCTCGCATCGCAAACAGTTTTTTATATTTGTTAATAATATAAGCTCTAACCTTTCCCCGGTTAACTCCGGTGTGCCGCAGGGCAGTGTGCTTGGTTCCTTATTATTTCTTATTTATATCAAAGATTTACCTAATAATACAACTTCTAGTATGCAAATTTTCGCGGAAGATTGCATTGCATACCGCCCTATTAGATCTACTAATGACCACCTGGCGCTCCAATCAGGCCATTTTGCTATTAACGACTGGTGCAACTCATGGTTAATGACTCTTAATGTATCAAAGTGCAAAGTCATCTCTTCCACCCGTAAAAATAACAAGTCTAGCTATACATACCGTATTCAAAATGATCTACTCTCTCACGTATCCCATTACAAATTCCTTGGCGTTAACCTTTCTACAGATATTTCATGGTCATTCCATATCTCATGCATATGCGCCGTCGCCTCAAAGTCATTAGGATACCTACGCCGTAATCTCCGAAATTCACCATCTAATATTTGAAGACTAGCATACCTCACTTTTGTTTGTCCACAACTTGCATTTGCTTCTCCCATTAGGTGTCCCTATCATAAGAACATGATCATAGCGTTAGAATCTATCCAAAACAGGGCAGCACGATTCATATTGTAGTTTGTGAATGTATCGGTGTCCTTTTCCCCTTTGTAATCAACCCAGCAGTGTATAACTTTCAAATGCATTTGTTCAGTTTTAATTGTTTTTTTCTAGTTTCAAACTACATCTCTGTGTACCCATCAGTTTAATCGTAAATATTATAAATTCTTTCTACAGTGTGCTCCTATGCGATCTGCCACCGTTGTATGCATGTGTTTATTTTATTATTTTGTAATGGCTCTTAGATGAGCCACAGGCATTTTCAAGCTATTTTCTTTAGCTTTTGGCCTGTGGCTCATCTTAAAGACTGTATGCACATTTGTAAAATAAAATGAAGTTTGTAAATAAAAACTATAACTACCGTTCAAGCGTCACTCAGATTAAAACCGATCTTTCTCTACAATCATTAAGCACGCGTAGTGACATCGCTCTCCTAACACTATTTCACAAATATGCGCACTTCAATAGAACTAGCGCATTTCAACTCGATGTCTCATCCCGCACGTCGAAAAGATTGTATAATCAGTTCAGTTTCGCAAGACTATATGGTGACACATTGGCTTTCAATACATCTGCACTGCCACGAGCCATCAGATTATGGACTGATCTGCGAGACAACATCGCTTCCGCGTCTAATCTATAACCTTTCCATTCTCAACTCATCACATATTTCACTGAAACCGTCATTTAGCACGCCTCCGTTCAAGTCTTTCTTTCTTTTTTTTCTGATTTTTTGTTCTTTGCTTTGCTACTACTCTCGTATCATTCGGATGTTTTCTTATGTTTGCCTGCCATGTTTCCGTGTTTGCCTTAATCGCGCTATTTTACTCATTGTTCCCACGTTCGGTGAGCACATTATCCTTTATTGTAGTGCTTTATTTTGTACCGCTTACTCCTTTTTTTTCTTTTCTTGTTGTTATTTCCGCGTTGTTTCTTCTTCTCCACTAATTTGTTGATATATTGTTTATCATGACATCATGTTTCCCTTTTGTTTCCTTTGCTTATTAATACACTGTGTAGATTTTTCTTTTTTTATCATGATCGTATGTTCCCTTTTGTTTCGTTTCGTTATTAATGCACTGTATTATATATTTTTTTCGCCCCCCTTACACAATGCCCAATGGACCTGTAAGGTACTTAAAATAAATAAATAAAAATCATAGAGCCATTACCTAAGCTAGTGGGCAACCGTCAAAATGGTATTGAAGTTTAAATGTAGCCGCGCTGGAATAGAAGACGCTTATACTAAGAAAGTTTTAGTAAGAGTTTCGAAATTTGAGAATCTTTGATATGTACTCCTGCAAGCCATGCTATACTCACTAGCCTAAACACTGCGAAGATTAGCGTTTGCTTTTGACAACTAACGATCTTGTTTTGGTTTTTGAGCGTACGCCGAACTGTTCTTGTGGGTGGAAGTTTTTGCACCCAGAATTTTATCTTTAAAACGGTTAGCTGTTGGGCTAGATTTAATTGCATATTTAGGTTAACAGCGCTGTGCTCGTCCTTTCGCGTCTGTCTTCTGCATGTCTGGTTTGGCAATGTTTTATTAGGCTGCTGTCTTAAAAAACGGACCGTAAGCATTTTTCCCATATCTCAACACAGCGGAATGAGACTGTTGTCGGCTACGAAAAAAATCACGAGACCTAGCCTATGCAAAATGCGTTTAAGGATCTATGTTATACACACAAGTCTAGGTTTCTTGGGCTAAAATTTTGAAAATGGAATATTGCAACGTATGGTTAAGAAAATATTGACGGTAATGGTCTATTCTTCTTATATGTAGTGAAATCTTTATTTTGTAGTGTTTCCAACGATCGTATTGAGCAGTTAAAAATGTCGTGGAAAACCAAACGGTAGCGCTTTTCACAATAGCAATCTCTTATTGGAAAGAACAATACAAGACTCTCGTCGGCTGATCTGCTGGTATATTGACTGTTATACTGAAATCTTGCATAATACAGAAAATTGCGTTCATGAATGATTTGCTCTTAAAAAATGTGTTGACCAGAATTTCTGGGTATGTCCTATGATATATGTATATTGCTAGCCAAGCAATAATGTCGGTAAAAAGTGATTGTTAGGAAACAACTATTTAAGAATTGCGCTTCATCTTAAGGGTAATCGGTATTCTGAGAAATGCAAGAAAGGCAGTAGAGGCTTAGGATGCCTCCGCAAGCTCTGGTGCGTACTTGTACGCGGTGTAACGAAAATTAGATAAAGGCCATCACTTTGAACCATTGCAGCAGACCATTTCTTGATTACTGCCGATATGGCCGCCGTGGTGGCTCAGTGGTTATGGTGCTCAGCTGCTGACCCGAAAGACGGGGGTTCGATCACGGCCGCGGCGGCTGAATTTCTTTGGAGGAGAAATTCTAGAGGCCCGTGTACTGTGCGATGTCAGTGCACGTTAAAGAACCCCAGGTGGTCGACATTATTCCGGGGCCCTCCACTACGGCGTCTCTCACAGCCTTAGTCGCTTTAGGACGTTAAACCCCATAAACCAAGCAACCATTATGGCCGATATAGCAATGCTGATGTGTTTCAGGAATGTGAAATGTCCCATGCTCCAGAGCAAGCAAAAATGCACAATTCGCGCCGCTATTACTTTTTAGAGTATGATCTTGTCTTACTATTAAGTTAATGAAAAAACGTCGAATGCATGCTGGAAAAGGAAGTGTACGCGCCATTACAAGCATGTTAGGCCCTGCAAGGGAAGTGCACAAGTATAAAAGTGTAGTAGGAAATGGCATACAACTGGCGGTATAGCATTGCTATGCACGGCATATTGCGCGAAAGCAATTTACTGCGGGTGGACAATGACCACACCAACCTGCAAGCGCGATTGAGTCCTCTGGCTCTGGGAGCCCGTTATGCGTCTTTCCTTTCCTCATAAGCAACGGAGTACACAACTCATAGCTACAGAGCAGCGTCTAAGGGAATGAATTCATGCCAACTTGTCCAAATGGCTATTTTATCACGGAGTTATAAAACGTTTTTAATGGCAACGCCAAAGGACAAACTAAATGCTGGCGGCCTATTCCGGTGTCGCGCTTCTGCCACAACATTTTCAATGCCAACGCATGCTGCGGTGAGGCTGGAAAAACTTTACTGTGCATAAGCGTAGGAGATTGAGTTGCTAGCGTTCCGCAGGCTGCGGAGACCTTTGGCAGCGCTGCCCAGTTCAATGGCCTTGGAATGAATGTCGGGGTCATCGCTGGGTCTTAGCTTATCCCAATCTTCTTTAGAGGTGTCAGGGAAGAGTTCTGAGGTAGTCTTACGGACTTTGCACGCCCAGATCATATGGTCGGAGCTATCTTCCATCACAAAAGCGACCGGAGCAAGTGATACCCTTATTTATGAATTAGATATGTAGTTTGTGTTGGAGGGGGTCCCCGTCTGTATTTGTATGCACATGACGTGTCGCTGTCTGGTCGGTGTTTTATAAGATAATGAGAGTGTTTGAGACAGAAATGGTAATAGCGCTACAGCAAGAAGTACGCAAGAAAGACTGACACAGGACATGCGCTAACTTCATCTGAGTTTATTTACTGCAAAGCCAGCAAATATATAGAACATTTGAGGCATGCGCAGAAACCGGTACAACAAGGCATCAACAAAACCGTTCGATATATGATATCTCAGTCTTTAAAAGGCGGACAGAAGTATCATAAACACAATCTAGTCCCTTCTTTTTAATGTGGAGTGCTTCCAAAAACTCCCTTGCCTTCATATCACCACTCCTGCCCAGAATTTTTATCTCCCGAAGCCGTGGCTCACACTTCTTGCATTGCTGGCATCTTTTTTGCCCCGGCCCATGTTCTGCCGCGCGATTACAAACGAAGCAGTCAGCGCAGTGCTGCGTAAGATGCGCACCTCCTAGATTTGTTAGCGATCATGCGTGCTCAGCCGCGCGGTCATTAGCGCACCGCCCCGTTTGGCCCACATAGGCTTTTCTGCAGGTCAGTGGTATCTCGTACACCACACTTGTGCAGCACCTCACGTACTGCTTGCCATGCTTTTTGTTCCAGGAGCTCTTTTTCTCGCTCCCAATTCACGGGCATAGCTGGCCAAGCTTTCGTGGAGCAGAAAACACAACCGGCAAGCCATGTCGCTTTGCCACCTTCTTCACATTGTGCGCGACCGTGTGCACATAAGGCACCACTTCTGGTCTCACGTACTGTTTTTTTGGCTCAGTCGACTTTTCATGCATCGCACACTTGATTTTTCTTAGGAGGGCTTTAGTAACTGCTGTGATAACCGTGCATGGGAACCCCGCCGAAACCAACCGATCAACCTGTCTATCAAAACTCGTCTGCATAGCATGGTGACACGAGTTCACGAGAGCTGACTCAATACAGAGGAGAGCAATGGCGCGTTTTACAGTTTTTGAATGTGCTGATGAAAAAGGCAATAACTCCTTCTGGGCCCGAGGGGGGTATCGCCAACAAACATGATCCTCGCCCAGAGTAATGTTAAGATCCAAAAACTGTAAGCACTGTAAGTGTAAGTAAAAGTGGAAGTGTTCTTCTTGGTGCTTTGTAATGGTGAGTTCGTGGTACATGACTGGCTTACCGAAAGGTTCCGGTTCTTGTCTTTGCTCGACCGCTCGGCCGGCTAATTCTGTAGCGTGTTGGTGGGAAGCCTCATTTCTAGGATTCCCCTCATGAGCTCGGATCCATATGAGTTCAATACTTCTCAAGCGATGAGATTCTTTTTTTTCTAGGAGTATTTGTGCGGCGGGACCGCGAACTCTACCCCTAGCAAAGCTGCTGATCGCCAACTTCGAGTCGCTTGCTATTGCAGTAGCGTCAGTAACGTCGTTGGCCGCGCCGATTTCAACCAAAAATGATGCCCAACAGTAGTTGAGTTTGTCCGAAACAACGGCGGCTTCCAAATTTGGCCTGGGCTAGTGTCAAAATTTCGCCTGGGTCGCCCCCAAAATTTGACTTTTGGTCAAATTTGGACCAATTTGAACCAAAATAAATGCCCAACCATTAGTGACCGTGAGCGACACGATGGTGACCGCCAAATTTGTCCCGGGCCATTTTTTAAAACTTGGCACCGGCCACTGCCTAAAAAGTAGTTTGCAGCTTTGAGACTTGGGCCATCTCGTTCCTATGATGCCACTTGCGGCGTCATCATTCACGCCACCGTGCTTTCGCACGCCGAACATTGGTTTAAGCAGAGTTATAAACGGCCTAGTTCTTTTTTCGAAGTCGGACAACTCAGTCCGTTAATTTTGTCGAATGGAGCGGCCGAATTTTGATGGAGGCGAAACATAAAGCGCCCGTGTGCTCTGCGATGTCGCTCCGCATTAAATACCCACAGGTGATCGAAATTATTCCGGTGCCCTCCCCTATGGCACCACTTTCTCTCTTTATTCTTTTACCTTTCGGCACTGTTCCCTCGGATTGGAGGGTTGCGCAGATTGTGCCAATACTGAAAACAGGCACAGCCTCATCTGTTACTAATTTTTGTCCGATATCACTAACAACTTCTTCTCGTAAACTAATCGAACATATTGTAGCCACTTATATAACTTCCTTTCTAAATGACAAAGACATTCCATCGTCACACCAGCATAGATTTAGAAATGGCTTTTCGACCGTCACTCAATTAACTTCTGTTGTACATAGTTTTGCCGACATTCTAAACAAAGCACGGCAGATGGACGTCATTTTTCTAGATTTTAAGAAAGCATTTGACCTTGTTTCTCATGCCAAACTAATATATAAGCTTGAAAATATCTGTCTTCCTTCTTTCATAATTTCCTGGGTTTCTGCTTACCTTTCTAACCGCGCCCAGTTCGTCAGTATTGATGCCCATTGTTCCAATTACCTTCCGGTCACTTCTGGCGTGCCGCAAGGAAGTGTGCTTGGACCATTACTGTTTTTGGTCTACATCAATGACATTGTGGATGTAATTAGTGAACCAGTGCAAAACAGGCTTTTTGCCGATGATTGTGTTTTATTTCATTAAGTCAGATCCTACGAAGACCAGGTAATCCTTAATTTTAACCTTCACAACATTCACTCATGGAGCTTAACAATGACAAAACAGTCTTTATGAAAGTGACCAATAAACAAAGCAGCCTATCATTTCCGTATGCCCTTCCAAATCACCCGCTTGAGGAAGTTAACGAATACGAATACTTAGGTGTTACTATAACCAATAAACTTAGCTGGAACAAACATATAACCCACATATGTACGTCATCCTTTCGGAAACTTTGCGTTATTAGGCATAGATCATAAGGTGCCCCTTCTAGTGCAAAGCTTCTAGCCTACACATCCATCATCAGAGCGAAACTTGAGTACGCATGCACCGTCTGGGACCCTTACACAAAACATAACATTGAGACACTGGAAATGATCCAGCGAAAGTGTGTAACATTCATCTTTAATAAATATCGTTCTACTGATTCTCCAACCACTCTTATAGCACAAAACAACATACAAGCATTGCAAACACGAAGAAAAATTCAAAGATTGAAATTTCTTTTCCTACTCAAAAATAACACTCTCCATGACCCCAGATTTATTTCTTAAACCGATCACAACGCGACTACCTCGACATCGTCACACGGAATACCTAACACCTTACAGCGCCAGAATCAAAGCTTTTATACTAATTTTTTCCTCACACAATAACTCAAGGGAATGAACTCCAGCATGAGGTTGTAAACAGCATCGATGCCAATAACAAAATTACTTATTGATAATTGCTGAGTAGTTTTTTTCCCTTGTTCTTTACTATGTTCTATTACTGTTATGTTAGTTTTGTGCTATGTAACCTGCCGCACCTCTTTTTTTTGCGCTTTTGCCCCTCCTGCTTGGACCCACCTTCGGGTCTGCAGTATTCTCTAAAAATAAATAAATAAAAGAAATAAATACTCCCACATTCCTCAATTCCTTAATTGTGCGATTGGGGTGTCCGCCAAGAGGTGAGAGAATGACGGCGCCTTTTGATTTTTCTTTAGCTTTCAACTGTTTACCGAATGATGGTTTACGGGAAGGGGGGTGGTTTAACCTCCCAAAGGGTAAACCACAGCTATTACAGCCGGTGGCATCCCTTGGGTGGACGCGGTTATTGCGCCGCGCGACTGTTCCTTCAAACTTTCCTGTCACATATTTCAACTCTCCTCTCTTTTCACGTGGCAGCGATTGTAGCTCGAGCCAATGGGCAGGCCCGTACACTTTCTTTTCCATCCTTCCTTCGGACGCAACAACAAGGTCCCAAAGTGACTCGGACTATGAGGGATGCCGTACTGAAGGGCTCCGGAAATTTCGACCGCCTCGAGTTTAACCTCCACTGAGGTCGCACTGTACATGGGCCTCTAGAGGTGGTGGAGCTGTCAACATCCGAGTTTTTACGCGAAGCATACAAGGGGGTACCCAAAAGAAACCGGACTTATTTTTGTTTGAACTTATTTGTTCACATTTTAAGCACAGACCTTCTATCTCCTTCAACGTATTCCCCCCTTGCAATGATACGCTTGCCGAATCTTTCATTCCATTTTTCAAAACATTGTTTAAATTCATCTTTTGTGATGCTTGACAGTGCCTCCGTCGTTTTTTTCTTCACCTCAGCAACATCAGCGAAACGCTTTCCATTCACCTATTTTTTTCATTCTAGGAAACAAAGAAAGTAGCACGGGGCAAGGTCGGGAAAGTATGAGGGTTGAGGAATAGGGGTCATGCCATTTTTGGCCCAAAATTGTCGTAGAGACAGGGTTGTGTGAGCAGGGGCATTGCCATGATGGAAAAACCAGTCACCCGACCGCCACAAATCTGGCCGCTTCCACCGCACACTGTTGCCCAATCTTTTCAAAACATCCAAGTAGAAAGCCTGGCTAACTGTCTGACCCTGCGGAACAAATTCTCAATGGACGACTCCTCTCACGTCGAAAAAACAAATCAGCATTCTTTTGAGATTTGGTTTCACCGGACGAGCTTTCTTGAGGCGAGGTGAATTTGAAGTTTTCCATTGGCATGATTGTAGCTTTGATTCAGGATTCGATTCAGGAACACCTGAGTTGTCCCATACCATCGTCCTTGTACGTCTTTCTTAATATTTCAAGAGTTTCCATGCAACTTTTTCCGAGCAAAAATCACAATTTCACCGGCGCATGCTGTTCACGAAAATCAGCCATTGCAAAAACGACATTCACACAAAACAGTCGTTACTCTAAAACTCCGCCTAAACTAGTCTGACCTCCTTCAACGACGGCACTCGGCTTACTGACTGTGGAATGTTCATTCTATGCGCTCCTAGTGGCAAAACGCGGTACCACAGAAGTTTTCCCGACCAAAAAATTTAGTCCGGTTTCTTTTGGGTACCCACTCGTACTACTTTAGCTACCACTTCAGCCCTTCACCGTGGTTATGCGCCTCCAAATCACGGGATACATGACGTCACACCACGTGACACGATGACGTCACGACAGTGGAGAAACGGGGGCCCACCTCGCGCCGTCGCTGTGGTTGTGCGCCTCCAAATAACGTGATACATGACGTCACACCACGTGACACGATGACGTCACGACAGTGGAGAAACGGGGGCCCACCTCGCGCCGTCGCTGTGGTTGTACGCCTCCAAATTACGCGACACGATGATGCTTCGCATTCTCCAGGCTTAACCAAGTTAAGCCTCAGCCATTTTTTTAGCATCCTCACTGCAAAATCCGCATGTATGTGTGGAGCTTCTGAGATAGTTACGCAAGGAAAGGTGCACGACGGGCTGCCTCAATTTTTTTTTCGAGACGTCTGCCATGAGGCTGCCTACATCGCTGGCCAACTTAATCGCGCTTTCAGCTACATGGCGGCAGTGAAAGATGGATATTCGCTGCATGCGTTGTCGTTGACTTTGATCTTGCAGAAACGCGGCACTACCCGACCGCGGCGGCCGCATTCCGACTCAAATACATCAATACCATTTGGGACGGAAAGACTCCTCCCCCTCTAGACTGGAAGTCGGCCATCGTGCAAACATACTGATGGAAAGAATCGTCACCCCTTCCACCCCCCCCCCCCCCTGCTCTTTCACTTATTGTGTCGGCAAGCTGATGGAGGCGATGGTGCGTGAAAAACTCCCCGATTTGCTCGAAGCACAAGACATTTTTGCGGACCCTATTTTCTGCTTCTGCCCCCACAAGTCAGCACAGGAAATTCCGCTGCTTCACCGCGACATCCTAGATCGTGCCTAATGTGTCCACAACTACAAGTAGGTCCTGGCCTCTGATGTTAAACGCGCAATCGACAACATCAAACACGAAGTAATCCTGAACCATCTCAGTTACACCAACTGTGACCACAAAACATTCCATTACATAAGACAATTTCTTACAGACGGCCAAGCCCGTACACGCATTCAAGATACAGAACATGTGCCATGCGTACACCATCGGCTCGAGGGGAACACTTCAAGAGGTGGTCCTGTCTTCCCTCCTATTTATTCAATTTGGCAATGCTTCATCCTCCCTCCAAATTGTCTTCTCTGCCCGGGATACATCACGCTCTTTAAGCGGATGATATTACAATCTGGGCCACTCAAGGTAACCTAGGCCACATGGAGCCCTACGTGCAAGCAGCGGCGAATATAGACGACTACGCGACCTGCTGCAGTCTCCAGTACACCTCAGCTAATTTTAAATTGCGCATATACTCGTAAGTCCCTCCTATCGGGACACAACTCCGCTTTCCATCAGTCTCCCCTCGGGACCGGTCCGGGAGGCCAAGGAGATCCGCGTCCTTGGCATCGTTATACAACACCAACGCACGGCCGACACCACCATGGCATGTTGAGCCGCATGGACTGCCTAGTCTCCAACAAGCGGGCCGGATTACGAAGCAAGGATGCACTTCGGCTTGCCCATGCTTCCGACACGACTAGAATTCTCTACTTGACCCTCTACTTGCAGCTGCGCAAACACGATGATGACCAACTGGAAGTCGTCCACCGCAAAGTCATCAAGCGGGCTCTCGACCTCCTGGTCAACACGTCTAACCAGAGACTTCTGGCTTTGGGCGTGGTGACGACCTTCCGGCAGCTTCGAGAATCCCACTTAGTAAACCAGTACATGCGTCTTGCACAGACCACCTCCGGTGGCCGCCTATTGGACCGGCTGCACATCCAACACGACTACCACATTGAAGAAAGGGAGAGAGTGCAAGAACCTTGGAATCGCTCCCTCCGGGCCCAACCCCTTCCCCGCAAAATGTCCAGAGAAGACCATAGCGGTCGTAGCCAAGCGCGCGTGGAAGCGCTGCCGCGATACTAAGGTCACCAACAACACGTGTATTACGTGGACGTTGCCGGGCCACAACACAGGGGGTGGTATACGGCCGCAGTCGTACACAATACAAACATAGTTAACGGGCTCCCTCCCACAGCCTACCGTGCAAGAAACGCGGAGGAGAATATCATTGCTCTAGCTCTCACTAAAATTAAATCGAAAAAGATCATCTCCGACTCGCCAAGGGCATGCCAGAACTGTGAGCTGGGATGGGCTCTCCGTTTCCCTGGCGCATACTGCAGCCTAGCTGCCGGTACGAAGCTCGAGCCCTACGTGACCTGATTTTGGCCCGTGGTCAGAAGGGACTCCAGGGAAATGAACAGAACGACCAGGCCGCCGCGAACTCTCTCCCTGGGCTATCTACCTGTCCTTGGAAGCCTACTCCCAATCAGACAATCTGGCCCTTGCATTCAAACACATCACCGATTACTACAATGAGAAGAACCGGCGCTACCCGGCCTCTTGTAAGGGACTGTATAGCGCTCACGAGCGCCTTCTAATCAAAGTTCTCATCAACAGTGTACTGTGCCCGGCTGTGCTTAAGCATTTCAACACATCCTTTGATGGCGCGTGCCAGTTCTGTGGGGAGGTGATTGTCATCTTCCACATGGTTTGTGCGTGCCGATAAAACTCATAAATCCCCCCAACCACACCAGAGAGGAGAGAGGGGCGGCTCTGGGCTGTCAAGACCTCAAGACCCAAAAGGCATTGGTTCAATGGACGCGGGCTGCGTTGCTTGCCAATGGGGCCCCGGAATAAGGGCACCGCCTTGTATTGTCAGGGGAAGGTTCAAATAGGGCCCTACCCCAATCACCTCTCTGTAAATACTTAATGGATGGTAATTTTTTCTACCACCACCACTGCGTTTTGATGGAGGCGAAATGCAAAACGCGCTTGTGTGCTGTGCGATGTCAGTGCCCGCGCAAAAAATCTTCAGGTGGTCGAAGTTATTCCGACCTCCACTACGGCACGTCTTTCGTAATTTCTTCTCACACTCCCTCCTTTATTCCATTAATTACGGCGTGGTACGGGTATCGACGGAGATATCACGGTACGTCTGACCACCCTAGGAATCTTCAACACCTTTACGGAACTAACAGAAGCCATCCGTGCATCTCAAACACTAATCCTTCAGACCACACAAGCTGGACGAGCTATCCTAAGCCGAGTAGGAGCAGTTGCGGACATCCGCGCACTTGATGCTCAGTCCTCTGTAGAAAAACAACACAGTAAATGCATCAGCATGGCCCCGATACCGGAACATATGCTTAAAGACGTTCACACAGGCAGACGACGAGCGCGAGCATCTTACCTACGCCGACGCTTAGCCAATTCCCCGAACGTGGCTTATGTTGACGCCGAAGCATCCTCGAACTTCGTCAAGTACGCAGCGGCGGTAGTGGACCACCGCTTCTCCACTCTATTTAGTACTTCTGTAAGAGCCAAAACGCCAGCAACTGCGAAGATCACCGCCGTGGCAATTACCATATGGCATAAGACTCACAACATGCGTGTCAAAACTTCCTGAGAGACCAAGTAGCGAAGCACATGCCCAAGCACACTGCTCACCAAGCACCACTAAATCACCTGGAGACGAGGCACAAGAACAAAATGGGCGGGAACATACTCTAGCTTGAGGCATCATCAACCGAGCGGGGTGTTGCGACTCGTGTAGCATGGCCTGACAGGTGATGGGACGAGGATGATCGGAGACTGGGTTACGAGGAAGGCAAGGAAAATTATACAATTAGTTACATTATGTAGCTGTGCAGCAACTGAGAGTATATCTCAGTCAAAGAGTCTCGATGAGAGGAAGCTGCTTGATGTGAGGGATCCTCTGACTGTCCTTTGCGCCGAGTTTTATTGGAGTTTTCTTCCCTAAAATCTCTAGATGGAGGCCGGGTTTGCTGAGGAAGGCGTGCACAAGTTCACTCTGGCAGATCATTACGCACTCGCTTCCCAGGGAACACGTCCCCATCACATGTTGAGCTTGAGAGGAGGGTGTCATCTACATCTTGCAGACACAGGAATTTTCACGAGTGACGTCCCCACGAGTGATGCCCCCACGTCCCCAACATGGCAATATGAGGTGTCAAGTTTCTTACAGAAAAACGTTAGTTCACTAACAATTGTTGATCCGTTTCTTGTGTCTAATTCCTCTGGCTGTTGTTGACTATTTAAAGTGTCATAATCCGGGTTGGTGTGGGATCTCTGTGGGTGCCTTTTTGGAGCTTTTCTCCTTTTATCTTAAATCCTCCTTTATTGAATGACAAGGGAAGTCGTACACTGAAAAACAGGGGGTGTTCATTGGTTCCAAAGTGGCTCCAGTACTAAGTAACATCTTTCTTAGTTATGTAGACGAGGCTATTAAAAGTAATTCAAGAGAGCACGTTGTTGGGTGATTCGGTCGTACATACTTAAAGAAGGGAATTGCGCTAAAAAGACACGGACGAGAAAGGACATGGATGGGTGCCTTTCTCGTCCGTATCTTTTTAGTGCAATTCCCTTTTTTAGCTATTAAAAGTAATTTGGGCGTCAGTAAAAAACGCATCTTCACATATGTGGATGATTATCTTGTCTTTGTCGAACATGATGACTTCAATAGGAAGGTCGATGAGGTGTTAAAGATTTTTCACGAAAATGGACACGGCCTAACTTTCACCTTTGAAAAACCTCACGGCAATGAGCTACAGTTTTTAGATATAAGATTGACAAGAAAGCAAGATCACGTGTGCTGGTCCTTCCTTCAGAGATCAGAGAAGCCTTTGCTCAGTTTTCGTTCAGCGCACTCCAAGGTTGTTAAATGTGGCATAGCAGTTTTTTGCTTAGGTGTTGCTAGAGCTAAATCATGCGTGCATGCTATCAGTACCAGTTTTAATCAGCAGGTTCAGAGGCTAAGAAGTGCGGGCTTTCCAGATGATGTCTTATTACTTGCTTGCAGTAAGATATTTAAAGCAGAAAGCTGGGCTAGCTGGTGTTTGGATTGAGAGGACATAGTAGTAGCGCAGTAAGATAATGAAAAGGGTGAAAAGGCAACAACCACAGGAAACTTCAAAAATGGAAAAAAGAAATTCGTTGTTCTACCATAAATTCACCAAATGTCACACGGTTTGAAGCAAGTAGCCAGCTGATACGGCATTGAGGTTCTTTTTCTGCACCAAACAAGCTCGGCAAATTGTGCGCCATTGTAGACAGAAGGGCCAGGGAAGAGGAAAAGAAACGAAGAAAAACAAAATAGGTTGCCAGATTAAGCATGACCTGAGGTTTCTCCCTTGTGCTGAAGGGGTTGTGTATCAAGTGCCCTTCACATGCGGGAAGACCTATATAGGTCAAACAAGAAGGTGCTTGAACCCTCGCTTAAGAGCCCACAACACTTCTTTGAAAGGGGCTCCGTCGTAAAACTTGGCCTTACATTACAGGAACTGTCCCCGGAGTAACCAACCTGATTCTTCTGAAAAATCATGTACCCCTATCTTTAATGAAACTAGGATCCTGTACAAGCACAAAGATTAACTAACAAGGGAAATCAGTGAAGCGTTTCATATCCAAAAAAACAGTGACTCGTGCGTGAGCACCCCCTCAGTAACAGTTCATGACTGTGAACTAAAGTATCTTGATCCAGGTGATTGATGTATCACTATAGCTTTCGGTGTTGCCATGCACTCTTGGTAGGCGATGGAGTACACATTGCGTGTTGTTTCTAATAAAGCTTTCAGTTGATAGTCAGCGCCGGTCCTGTTGTCCTCTTTTCTTTGTACCTCGTCTTAGCGCTGTTTTTTCCCCAGCAGTATATACCAACTAGCTCAACTCTCCGTTTCACATTAATTTGAAAGCACTGGGCGCCCATGTGCTGATTACAGTATACTTCTTGCGATACAACAATAGAGACCGCCGTTTCGATGACGGTCTCCGGACTAGCCCCCGCCGGGACGGGAGGGACGCTGCAGCCGGCGTTTACCAGACGTGCGGCTCTTCGGCTCCGTCATTTTTTGGCAGGAGCCACGGCTCAAGTCATCGGACCCCATCAATTTTGCTCCATCTGGATTTGGCAAGTTCATCAGCATCCGTGGACACCAATTTCATCTAGGTGGGCCCACTGTTACAAATTTTAGAGCGGGTTTTGCTTCCTGCCTCCAGCCCCGACGCTAAGCCTAACAGCTGCGCCGGAGTTCGGCTGCAAGGGAGCCGCTTTCGGCAAGATGACAGAAACGCTTCTGTAACGCGGCTATGACCCGGACGCTATGTCTTGGTCGACCGTTCCCGTCACTGTGGAACCCAAATCGGCACCCGCGGACCCGATCCGCAATGAAAATCTTCTGCGTCTGCTTGAGCGCCGCTCCAGACGAGAGGCCAAGATAGCGGCGAACGCCGCGCCAACCACCAACAAGACTGCTGCTACCCGCCAAGCTGGCCACAAACCCGTGACCAAGTGGGGGCCCAAGCCTCTACCGGAATTCAACCAAGACGAGTTCGTCATCGTCATCAAGCCCCGGAAATCATTGGCCATCCGGGACGCCTTTCAATACGGCGAACTCGGTGCAGCGTTCGGCGCTTTCCTCGGGGCGCCTAAGGCGGCCGAGTTGAGCCTCCTCCTATGCAAGGAGCAAAATTGATCCTAGCTACCAACCCGAACGCCCACGTCGAAGACCGTCCGCTAGGCGAGTTTTCCATCAAATCCGCCAAAGGAGATGTGTCTCTCGCCGGTCATCTGAAAGAACATGAAGAGGACGTCTGCTATGGGGTCATTACGGTAGCCAACCAAGAGACGTCTGATTCTCTCCAACCTTGCGTGCAGTGGAGGAGCGGCACTTTACTAGATATCCACAAGTTCGGCTCCTCAAACAAGGCCAGGCTCACCTTTCCCGGCACGGTGAGATCTCGATACGTGCACTACAACTCCGAGATTGTCACAGTGCAGCCATACTTGCGCACTATTCCGGCCTGCAGCTTGTGGGGAACTTCGGCCATCGGGCGGACTCTTGCCCCAACCCAACCCAAGACAAGTGTGGCCTGTGTGGACAGCAGGCACCCATAAAAGGGGGGGTGCGGGCCCCTCACGAGTGTCTGCCAAAATGTACGGTTTGTGGTGGTGGCCATGCCACGAACTCGCGGGCCTGCAACGCAAAATGTCGCCATACCAAGCCAGCCGCCCCTAAGGGCGGGACATCCAGCGGGACGGGCAGGCAGCCACGTCACCCAAGCAGCATCGGCAGCGATGCTTTAAAACGGCAGACGCCTACCAGCGGGAAGGACGTCAAGAGCTGTCAAGTGCCACCACCGCCCCCACACGTCCTCAGCGACTCCAAAAGAGCGATACAAAATTACTCGGCAGGTTTTATCTGCCACCCCGCTACACGCATCATTCGCGGCTGCACTCCCGACCATAAGATCAACCTGGTCTGGGTACCCGCCCACGCGGGAAACTCTGGAAACGAAGGGGTCGACCGACTAGCCCGAGGACTAACAAACCGGGCGGCCGGCCCCACGGACCCAGACGCTCTTGCCGAGGCTCCCCAGACCTTTGCCGAAATTACCAACCTCTACAGAGAGATGAGACGCCAGTTCCCGCCTCCGCACCCCGACTTGAATCGAGCGCAAGCCACCTTGCTCCGCAGGTTGCAGACACACTCCATCCTTAGCCATTCTAGACTCACTCATCACAGACGGGGAATACGACCCCGTCTGCCAAAATTGTTACCAGGGAGAAATCGCCACCCAGGCTCACATCCTCTGGGGTTGCGCGGGAAATCCGCCCCCTCGAACCTTACTGCCAGCTCCCTCCGAAGACGGATGGAACCAACTCCTCAGAAGGCCAGACAAGAGCATCCAACTGGCACTCATTTCGTGGGCCCAGGAAGTCGCCCCCACCTGGGGGCCACACCAAGCCCACCTGCCGTAAATCCCGCCAATCTATGGCAATAAAGTTGTTTCTCTCTCTCTTCCCCCCACACGGCGGCCAGGAGAAGCAAGCCCGCTCCCAAGACAACAATGGCGCGACCGGTTCCTGAGCCAACGCCGTCAAAAATGGCAAACCGGTGAGCGGTTCAGGCAGGGTTGCCTCCTCCTCCCACCCCCTCTCTCCTCCCCCTCACTCGGCGGCTCACGCTGAGCTCCACAACATTGTAGCTTCTCTCCGGGCACAAAAGAGATGCTACTTGCCAAAATTGAAGACTTAGAGGCTAAAACAGCTCCCCCTCCCCCTAGTAACTCCGACACGGACGCTATGGAGAGCGAGACGGCGGCGACGCCGGCTCTGGAACCTTCCCTTTCCGAACTCGAAGCCCGTCTTAATGCCAAATTTGACACCCTGTTGGAGACAGCGATGGAACGCCTCATCGCTAGAGTCATGGAGGCTATCCCCTCTATGATCGCTCAACACGTCGCGACTAACACCCGCCTTTCTCGCAGAACCGGTCCTCTTAAGGACGTATCTGGTCGGCCCTCCAGATTGTCCCGCCGAGTAAATGACCTTGACGATGACGAAGACAGCTGCCCCCCTCTAGGTGCTGAGCTTCAGCCCCTGGTATCTGGCTCGGGGGTAGCCTCACTTCCACCTCTCACCTCTAAATCTGAGCATGGAGGGATACCCCGGTGTAGGCGCTCCCCACTTTCCAAATCGGCTTTCCCCATTACGATTACTCAATGGCACTGTCGACCAACAACGCAAGTCCGACTCCCAGATTGGACCAAGTTCAGGCAAAATTATAACATTACCACACCCATACATGAGCAAGGCTAACAGTCGTGGTCACAACATTTGGTCTCTGGCCTTCGCTCCTCCGAAACCCAAATTCAGCTCTCAGAGGCGGTCTCGGATGTGGACAACCACCTGCTTCACCTCTGGGAGGCCCGGCATTGCCTCGTCCGTCGGTGGCGCCGGCAAAAGCACGACCGAAAACTTAAAGCTCGCATCGCCGAGCTCACTGAACGAGCGGCTGAGTATGCGGCCCAACTAGCCGACTCCAACTGGGTGGCCCGATGCAATACTGCCGCGCGGCAAATGTCCAGCCGGAACACGTGGCGGCTCTTTCGCGCCCTTATTGACCCAACGCAAACTCGCACGGAAACTCAAAAACACCTCCAAAGAGCAATACACAGCTTTCAGGGCAACACAACTCAATTGGCGCGCAAGCTCCGGGACCAGTACTTGTGCACCACCGAGGACCCCCGCGGGCCAGCGAACTCTTATGCAGGTTCTGAGAACGTTGAGCTGGATCAACCGTTCCAGCTCCACGACCTGAGGGCGGCCCTGGCAAAAATGAAACGCGGCACCGCTCCGGGTCGGGACAAAATTACAGTCAAATTGTTAGCGAACCTCCCCGACCCGGGATACCTGTCTTTATTGAATTACATTACCTCATTCTGGCTTGGGGAAGTGCCACTCCGCATCGACTGGAAGACCGCCCTGGTCACCTTCATTCCTAAAGCTGGCAAGGCCATCAGCACGGACAACCTCCGCCCCATCTCTCTGACTTCCTGTGTGGGCAAACTCATGGAGACGATGGTACGTGACAGGTTGTCCGAGTTCATGGAATCCAAACACCTTTTCGCAGACACCATGTTCGGGTTTCGCCCACACAGATCTGCACAGGATGTCTTGCTACAACTCAATCGGGAAGTCCTCGACCTCGTCGAATGCCCTCACAATGACAAGGTCGTACTCGCCTTCAATTTAAAGGGTGCACTTGACAACGTTACCCACGATATCATTCTCACCCACCTCTCTCAAACTAACTGCGGCAGAAACGCCTTTCAATACATTCGGCAATTTTTAACCGACAGACAATCTTACATTCGAATCCAGTATAAAGAACACGACCCTTTTCATTTAGGAACCAGGGGTACACCCCACGGTGCGGTGCTCTCTCTCCTGTAGTTCAATTTGTGTATGATGCGCCAACCTTCCCAGCAGGGCGCTGCCGCCGGTGTGCAGCATGCGCTGTACGCCGATCACATCACCCTGTGGGCCACACAGGGTTCCCTTGGAGACATTGAGGCCAACCTGCAGGAGGCGGCGACCATAGTGGACCGTTATGCTCGCCACTGGGGCCTTCCAATGCTCCACCCAAAAGTCTGAATTTGTGCACATACGCCCCTCACCAAAGTGCACAGCCAAAATTTTTATTGTCTCTCGAGACAAGTCCAATTCCTGAAAATATCGAAGTCCGCGTACTGGGGCTCTTCATGCATCAAGACAGACGGTAAGAAACAACATTGGCCAAACTCCGTCAGGTGGGGGACCAGGTGGGCCCCCTGGTCCGCCTGGTTTCTAACAAGCGTGGGGGGTTACGATGTAAGGAGGCCTTGCGGCCGGCGCATGCATTTGTAACCAGTCGAATTCTGTTGTGATGCGTGGTTCATGAGACGCGCGCGTTCATGCGAAGGAGCAGACAAGTTTCCAGGGGCGAACGCTGCGTTTATTCCCTCATGTTCGTCGGTGCGTGGCTGGCCGATAATAACCCACCCGTAGGTTGCGGCGCAGGCCTTTTATTGGGTTATTGGCGCGCATGCGCATTAGCGACGGCGGCGGCGATAGCCGGACACCACATCCCTCCCCTTTTATATTGGATAATTTAACAAGCTAATCTCCAGCTTTATATCTGTCCGGTGGTCGACGGTCTCTGGTCGGGTAGCGTCTTGCACCCGCCGTCTGGAACGCTTGCGAAGCGGCAGGGCCACTGGTGGTAGGGGCGGAGGATGTCACCGGATCGACGCTTGGTGGAAACGCCAGGAACTCGTCTCCCTCCTGGTTGGATGCCTCGCGGTCCGGATCCGTGATCCGCGCGAGCAGCTGGTCCTTGTGACGACGCCAGGTGAAACTGCCTCTGGGTGTGTTAGCACGAACGGTAAAGGCCGATTCACACGACGGACCGTTCGCCCGCGGCCCGCGCACTACGTATTCATGCGTCAGCACATTGAGAGGCGCGCTGCCGGCCACGGCCACTCACGGCCGGCAGCGCGCCTCTCAATGTGCTGACGCATGAATACGTAGTGCGCGGGCCGCGGGCGAACGGTCCGTCGTGTGAATCGGCCTTAAAAGACACAGGGCCGGACTGCCCCACAAGAACACCACGAACCCAGTTTGATCTGCCTCGATAATTGCGAGCCATCACTTGGTCACCGACTGCTATGTCACGATCACGACGTGGGCGAGCCACGGATTGCTTGAACTGATTATATGCAACCCTTCCTCCCACCGCTGGCTTGACAACATCGAGTCGATTTCGCAGCCGTCGTCCTAGTAGCAAGTTTGCTGGTGACTCAGTTGTTGTCGCATGGGGCGAGTTGCGATAGGTAAGCAAAAACTTGTGAAGCCTCAGATGTAATGTGTCCGCTCCGCTAGACTTACGAAGAGCGTTTTTAAGTGTCTGAATGAAACGCTCTGCAAGCCCGTTTGAGCTGGGATGATACGGTGCAGTAAGCACGTGACGACAGCCCAATTCTTTCACAAAAAGCTTGAACTCTTCGGAAGTAAACTGCGGACCGTTATCAGTGACCATGGTTTCTGGAAAACCAAACCGCGCAAACAGCTCTCTCAGTTTGTCAACTGTAGCGTTCGACGTAGTCGAGCGCATAACAAACACTTCCGGCCACTTGGAATGCGCGTCCACGACGACAAGAAACATTGCGTTCAAAAAGGGGCCAGCAAAATCTGTATCTACGCGCTGCCATGGTGCTGTTGGCCAAGACCAAGGATGCAGGGGCGCTTTTGCACGGCTCGGAACGTTGTTCTTGACAACTTACGCAGGCCTTGACACGATGCTCAAGGTCCGCCTCGATGGACGGCCACCACACGTAGCTGCGCGCCAGTTGCTTGCTGCGCACGATGCCTGGGTGCCCCTCGTGGAGTTCGTCCAGCAGCAAGTTGCGCAACTTTGCCGGCACGATCACTCGCATCCCGAACATGATGCAGCCTTGGTGAACTGTGAGCTCGCTGCGTCTGTCAAAAAAAGGCTTCAAATCTTTTTCAGTCACAGAAGCCGGCCACCCCACGTTTATGAAATCTATCACTCTACAAAGCAAGGGGTCCCGAGCTGTTGTTCGAGCAATGCCTGGCTTGAAACTGGCATTGATTGCAACCGCAATGAATAAAAAGTTTCCTCTCTTTCTTCTGTTTCGTCTTTCACCACTGATAGCGGCAGGCGCGAACAGAAATCGGCTTCAGCGTTCTCGCTTGATTTTCTGAAGATAAGCGAATACCGGTACGCTGACAGCGTCACAGCCCAACGCTGCAAACGCGCTGCTGCAATAGTCGGAATACCGGTTTTTGGGCCCAAGATTGTTTGAAGCGGTTTATGGTCGGTGACTAATGTGAACGAAGGACCCAAAATGTAGAAATGAAACTTCTTAACACCAAATATTATTGCAAGGGCGTCTTTCTCAAGCTGGCTCTATTTCTTCTCGGCATCGGTCAAGGTACGCGACGCGAAAGCGATTGGCTTTGTGCTGCCCAACATTTTTGGATCCCTTTCAGTTTGCAAGCACCCCCGGGCCGCGCCCGAGAAAGCGGCCCCCGTCCGCTTCCTCTCACCACGCGGCGCTGCTGTCGCTGTCGGCCCGGAGCCGCCGGAGCGCTCGCGCTTGGCAGTTGCTGTGACCAACGTTTTTAGATCCCTTAGGGATCTAAAAACGTTGGCTGTGACAGCCCGTTCTCATCCGCGATAACATTGGGAACGAACACGTCGAACTCAAATTTGCTGTACTTTTAGAGCTGTCACATTGAAACTTCAGTCTCATGGTTAAAGAAATGTTTCGCCTGGCTAGTAAGGCTGAGATAAAGAGCAGGCTGATGCAAGTTCGCAAAAAAAACAATTGTTTGCATTGCGCTTTATCGCATCGCGTTTGCGATGTTTAGCGCTGATGATATGCGTCTGTTGGAGTAAAGCTATCAATATTTCTTCGGGAGAATGCACGAAACATTAATGAAAGGTTAAAACTAGCGATGTTCCGCTTCTAGATCAGTCACGAAATTCCGCGCTATATTATCAACGAAGCACCACAGAAACGAGCAGCTTTTGGCACGTTCTTTAGAATGCCAATTTCAGTGAACACAAGTATAAATGCAGACACACTTAGCTGGTTGCAGGAAGGGAATAACCTATAGAAGAGCTTTTTATTTGCAATTATCGCACAGACGGGAGCAGCGTCCTGCACTTTCATTTTTAGAATGTTAATTTCGTTGAACACAGACAAGCATTAAATGCACACACACTAAGTCGGAAGCACGGAGGGAATGGCTACAGAAGGCGAGCTTTTTTATTTGCAATGACAACCTTTTATCTGTTCTCCAGCCGACGGTTCACGTCTCTCGCATAGAAGTGCATGCGTGTCACTATGACAAAATGCAGCACTTGGCACGTAAAAGTGGCCATATGCTCTGCACATTCAAGCCGAGCAACGTTTTGCAATTCCAGCTCGTCTACACCTCTCAAAAAACGTCCCCAAAAACGGGACCTTCTTTCAAAGAAATCGAGATTGCTTTGTTTACAATGTTGGTAAACTCTAGTATCTTTTTGGTGGGATGCTTTAAGCACCCTTGCTTGAAGCTTTTGTATACTGTAAGATAAGCGTCACTGCCAAGAACTGGAACAGGGGAGCTGATATCTTCCATGCTGATATCTGCTGGCTGCTCTAAATCAGGCGGCGGCGACGATGGCGTAGACGCGAAGGGCCACTCTGGTCGGGCAAACAGCGTGGCGAGCGCCACCGCGCGGCAGGAAACGGAAAGGCGACAATCCGCGCACCGCAGCTTTCAAACTGAAAGGGATCCAAAAACGTTGGTGCTGCCATCATCCGAAACATGAGAAAGAACCGCGCCTAAACCATAGTGCGATGCGTCGCATGATAGCTGCAACGGTTTGCACGGGTCGTAGTGCGCCAAAATCGGCGGAGACGCTAGCAAGCTCTTTATTATGCGAAGCATACTAAAATAGCCCAACCCAGCTCCTCGAGCGCGGCGGTATCGTTACCATTGACCTTTCGTGACCTCCATGTCATACCACGTGATGCGTGACGTCACAGCAGATAAAAAACGGGGGCCCAACTCGCGCCGTCGCGCGAGGCGTCGTGACCAAGGATGACCACGTGGTGCGTGACGTCACAGCAGATGAGAAACGGGGGCCCAGCTCGCGCCGTCGCGCGAGGCATCGCGACCAAGGAGGACCACGTGATGCGTGACGTAACGACATAGGAGAAACGGGGCCCCAGCTAGCGCGAGGCGTCGCGACCAATGTGTTTCCTGCTTCTGCCGCTAGGTGAGCTATAGTGAACACGTGATGCTGGAGCGGCGGTATACAAGGGGGTGCGCCTGCCTCTGCTAGGCGTACACGGGATAGAGATGCCTCCTGGAGACAGGGCTGCTCGTTGGAATGAGAAGCAAAAGTTGCGGTGTGCTACAGAGACTCATGAAGAGCGTGAAGAACGTCTAGCCAAGCGGCGTGCTCGATATGCAACTCGGCGACAATATGCTTCGCATCTGACTAGGCTTAACTAACCTAAGCTAAGCCTCAGCCATTTTTCTTGATGAACGCTTCCTGGCAACGCTCATCCCAGCACCACGGGGCGTTTTTACGTAGCAGCCTGAAAAATGGTTGTGCCACCGTTGAGAGGTTAGGAAGGAACTTGCCGTAGAAGTTGAGGACTCCCAGGAACGACTGCAGCTGCTGCCTGTTGTTAGGGACTGGAGCCTTGAGTAGTGCGTCAACCTTCTCCGTCGTTGCAGAGATGCCTTATGCGCTGATTCTGTGTCCGAGGTAGCAAAGTTCCTGTTGGAAAAACGAACACTTCTCTTTCTTGACACGAACGCCTCTTTCAAGAAGTCGTTTTAACACAGCTTCCAGATTGGTGAAATGCTCTTCGTCACTTTTACCAGTGACCAGAATGTCGTCTAGGTAGCAGCAAACGCCGTGCAAGCCCTTCAGCATGGTGTCAATTATTCTTTGGAAAATCCCAGGTGCGGACGAAATTCCAAACGCGAGTCGATTAACAGCAAACAATCCTTTTTGCGTATTTAACGTGAGGTATTGTTTTGAGGACTCAGACATCACCACTGGCTGATAGGCCCGGCTGAGATCAATCTTCGAGAAATGCTTACCCCCCGACAAGGCTGCAAACAGGTCGTCCACCTTTGGTAATAGGTAACGGTCGACGTCAAGGCACGGGTTAACGGTCGTCTTGTAGTCGCCGCAAATCCGTATGCTACCATCTTGCATGATTACGGGTACAGCAGGCGTAGCGTATTCTGACGTCATAACCGGCGATATAATTCCCAGTTGTTCCATTTTGGCCAACTCAGCGTCGAAAGCTTTTTGCAACGCGAACGGAACATTCCTAGCTTTAAGGAATCTCGGCTTCATACCAGGTTTAAGAAAAAGTTCGGCGCGTTCTTCCGTTATCGTGCCTAACTCGTCTTTGAAAAGAGGTTGGTACTTCGCCAGCAATGCGGCAAGCCTCTTTTGAACGATGATATGAGTAGGAGTGTCTGACCTTGTAATGTTGTTCAGGTTCCAGATTTTCGCCCACTCCAATCGGACGGCGCGGAGCCACTCCCGGCCCAGTAAAGGTGCATATGTATCAGCAGCGCGAACACCACACAGGAAGAAGAAGGAGAAGAAGGTAAAGAGCGCTTCTTCTCCTTCTTCTTCCTGTGTGGTGTTCGCGCTGCTGATACATATGGATCGCAACCAACTAGCCCGACAGATGGTGTTATTCCAGTAAAGGTGGTTCCTTGTGGTCTACGACGTAGAGTGGAAGAACTGCAGAATGGTCGCCGTGCTGCACGTTGACCGAAGAGACGCCCTGGGGTCGTACCACTGCTCCTGTGTAGGCACGAAGTTTAACTGTAGTAGGCACCAGAACAGCCGAAGGAAAGAGCTGACGGAACTGCGTCTTCGACATGACGGAAACAGCCGCTCCCGTGTCCAACTCCATGTTCACCAAGACGCCGTTGATGGTCATCTGTACGGCGACAGCGCCGCACTGAGCTGCCGACACGCCGTTAAGACTGAGGGTCGAAGCTTTCCGAGACACAACTGTCAGCATCTTCACATGCGCATGCGCCGTCGTTAATGCGCGCATGCGCATTAACGACGGCGGCGGCGATAGCCGGACACCACAAATTCTAAAATCGACTCCATACCTCCACCTGCGGAAACAAGACGGGGTTTCACTCGAAGTCATCCTCCACAAAATTATTAAGCCGGCTCTAGACCTCCCGTGAACACCTCCAACAAGCGCCTCCTGGGGCTGGGAATGGTGAACACGTTTCGGGAGCTCCGGGAAGCCCACTTGACCAACCAATACACCGTCTCTCGAAGACATCGTCGGGTCACGGCCTCCTTGCCCGACTACGCATCTAACACACCACTCTCATGGAAGAGCGCGTACGTATTCCATCCCAGTGGAGATGCGCCCTCCACGTGCGCCCTCTTCCCACGAACATGAACCGTGAGGACCATAATGGCCGGCGCCTGGCGCGGGCGGAAGCCCTGGCCCGCCACTATTGATCAAAACCCGGCGTATTCTACGCGGATGCATCCGGGCCCCACCATGGGGAATGGTACATGGCCGCAGTCGTCCACCAATCCAAAACAGTGAACGGACTTACTTTCCGAGCCCGCGACATAACACACGCGGAGGAGCTCGCCATTACGTTGGCTGCATCTGATCCGACTTCAAAAACAATTATTTCCGACCCGCGAGGGGCCTGTCGGAACGTCGAGCAGGGCTGGGTACCGTATCTAGCCTACCGCATTCTCCAAAACAGCGTCTAAACCGGGGACCCCGCTCACCGGCGTATCGTTTGGGCTCCTACTCACATGAACCTTGAAAGAAATGAGGCAGCTGACGCCGCCGCCCACGCGCTCTCTCACCGGACATTCCCGTCCGACCCCGACGATCAGGAACTCGAATTTATTCCAGCTTACACCTTCAAAAATATTGTTATACTCTATCAATCTGGCCACGGTCTTTATCCCCGCTCGTGTAAAGGTCTCTCAAAGGCGGAAGAGCGGCTTCTGCTCCGCCTGTATACTAATACTTTGCTGTGCCCGGCAGCTCTGAAACACTTCGACCCTTCTTTCTCGGGAAGCTGTCCGCTCTGTGCGGAGAAGTCTTCGGACATTTACCACATGGTTTGGGCCTGCCCCTCCAACCCTGCTATCCCCCCCTCACCCCAACCCTACCCTGGGGGACTGGGAGGCGACCCTGCTCGGCTGCTCTGACCTGCAGGCCCAACGGGCCTTGGTCGCGCGAGCCCGGGCGGCCGCCAACGCCACTGGGGTCCCGAACTAGGGACCTCCTCCTAATACAAGTAAGTCTGGCCCCCTCTGTGTAAGCTCATGTATAACCTCCAGTAGTGTACGTGTAAATAAATGTTTTCCACCACCACCCGCAGGGACAACTACATCGAAGACTACAGCGTTCGTAGGACTCCACGGCGCCAATGGCCCCTGAAAAGGACCAGCACGATGAAACTTCAGAAGGGCCGTTGTGTGTCAAGCTCATGTTTGTGTTGCGTAATATAATGACGTTTCGAGTCTTATGTAGTCCAGTGCATCCTGGTAAGTGGGCACAGTGATTCCGGTGAATGGTCTGATTATTTTGCAGATTCTAGTTGAGTGTGAGAGCCCAAAGCATACAATTTGAAATAATCCATTAAAGATGCTGTGGATTATGTTACACATTGTCTATAAGAGTAAGCTATTATCGCGCAAAATGAAAATTTGTGAACTGAAACAATGCATGCATAACATGGTGACGCAACTTTCGTGGGTTAAGGCCCATTGTAGCCGATGTAGGACAGCTTGCGGAAATCAGTCGGCTGCTTCATTTGGGCTTCCTGCGTTTTTTATTGTATAGCACCCACATTTGTGTTCTCTCTGCCAAAAGACACATAAAAAGGACTGATGAGAGCCGCTTTTTGGGACGCCCGCTTTCGAGCCCCTGCACGGCTGATGTGAGATCCTAGCGGCTTTGTGTGTGCAGCCCCAACTAGGCTTAACGGGGATTTTCCCGCACAGATCCCAAATGTATGTTCCACCTGCCCTCAAGTACCCTACAAGGCGCCAGTGCGGGAAGCTTGTGGGCGCGCCCTTTTTCCAGCCCAGCCACGGCTAATATGTGACCGCCAGCTGGTTCGCGTAAGCAGCGCCATTTAGGCTAGCAGAGGATTCAGCACGCAGCCAACATTGACGTTGCACCGTACCTCAAGTACCTTATGATGGACCAATGCCGACAGCAGTTGGGCAGACCCGTTTTCTAGCCTCGCCAAGGCCTATGGGGTCCTCAACGGTTTCGTGGGGGGCAGCCACATTTCGGCTAGCAGAGGTTTCTTCAGCACAGAGCCCACATGAACTTCGCATCTTCGCTCATTTACCTGACGTGGTACCGATGTGGGCAGCAGCTGGGCACACATGTTTCCCAGCCCCGCCACGGGCTATTTGTGGCCTAAAACGGTTTCGTGTCGGAAGCCCCATTTGGGCTGGCGGAAAATTTTCTAGCGTCGAGCCATCGCTTGCCTGAAGCATGCGATGGCTCGAAGCTATAAAATTTTCCGCCAGCCCAAATGGAGATTCCGACACGAAACCGCTTTAGGCCCCAAAAAGCCCGTGGCGGGGCTGGGAAACATGTGTGCCCAGCTGCTGCGCACATCGGTACAACCTAAAGTAAATGACCAAAGAGGAGAGACATCGAGGAGCCGATCGAGGTCTAACTCCTTCCCGCCTCTACCACCAGCCGGCCGACAGGAGGGGGAGAAGCAAGAGAAAAAGAAAAAGAAGCTTTCCCAGACAAGTGGCACCAAGATGAGCTGGGCTTCTACCACTGCTTCGCACTCGGTAGGAAAGGGTAGTGACATAAACAACACAAACAACAAAGACAGTCGCGTCACAGAACCGAAGGACGCGAACAGTGATGCGCTCAGACGCGAGCTAAAACTCGCTCGAACGCAAAGTTGAGGAACTCACAAAAACACTAAAGGAACAACAGCGGGAACTCGACACGACTAGAACTCTTCCAAAACAACAACCACATGCATCGAATGAAGGAGACCTTGAACACGAATGCAACAGATGATGCAGCAGACGATGCAGGATATGATGCAGCAAATCCAATCGCAAATGCAGCAGATGCAAGTACAATTCCAAGGGCAGACCTCAGAGATCAGAAGCGCTTTTCGAAAACAAAACAATACCGAAAACATTAGGGAAAAGGCGTACAACCATCCAGCGCTAACAGCTTTCGCAAGCGAACAAGGCAACAGCTGTAACGCGTAAACATGATCAATACGTATCGGCAAGAACAAGAATACTTAGATATTTGGCAATGGAACTGCAGAGGCTACAGCAAAAAGCAGGCCCTCCTAAAACAATATATAAACACACAACTAACACCTCCTGATGTAATTGAGCTCCAAGAGATTGGAATCAAGCCGACCTTACAAGGGTACGAGGTTTACGAGAGTCAAAACTAAGGTAAAGCGGCCGTCCTAGTCAGCAAAACCATCACTGCCATCAGGCACGATACCACCGCCGACACCGACATTGAGCACGCGCTTGTTGAACTCATAACGAAAAAGCGAAAGGGAAGCAGCACGTTCTTACTGAACCTGTACAGCCCGCCGAGACAAAGAAAAGCCAAACTCTTCGAACTCTTTTATGGAGCGCACAAGCTGGCCAAAGAAAATGCACTCATCATCGTAGGAGATTTGAACGACATGGACAGGGGTTGGGGATACCAGAAACAAGACATCAAAGGAAGAACATTAGTTGAAGTAGCGGAATACTTTGGCTGCAGTCTAATCACAGATCCTGCGACCCCCACGAGAATCGGGAATAGCGTGAGTACGGACACATGCCCGGACCTCACTTTCGTAAGGAAGAGCAGGGAGTCACAGTGGGAAAACATGATGGAAAATCTAGGCAGCGATCACTTTATCCTCCGGACACGAATAGCATCCGACACCATAAGACGCCAGATTGGACAGGCGAAAATCACTGACTGGAACGCTTTTCGTGGGGCTTGCAACAAATCTGAAGGCGGTATCCAATCACTGGAGGAATGGAGCGGCATGCTGAGAGAAACGCGACTACGATGCACAAAAATTCTAAGGAGAACGACAGCAACGCCCGAAGTAGACGCCCACCTCCTCAGACTATGGGAAGCGAGACGCAGTCTCACCAAAAGATGGCGGAAGCAAAAACACAACAGGAAACTAAAACTAAAGATAGCAGCAATTACGGCAAAGGCGGAAGAATACGCGATGAAACTCGCGAAACAAAATTGGGAACAACTCAGCGACTCGCTTAGGGGAACTCTAGGCACGGCCAGAACCTGGAATCTCTTAAGAGCACTAATCGATCCGACCAAAATAAAATCAGAAAACAATAAAACCATCCACAGGTTCACCACTCCTTCGAGGTATCAGACATCGCCTTACTGGAGAAGGCACGAGAAAAATGTTTCGGCGATCACAACCCCCCGCGATACCAAGGAACGTATCGAGGAGCCGAAAACGAGAAACTCGACCGCCCCATAACTGTGGAAGAGGTTTACGCGGCCATAAAAAACACCACCAAAAACACCGCAGTCGGAGCGGGCAGAATCGACAACGCCCTAATCCGCAACCTGAGCGACGACCTCATACAAGAGCTCAGCTTTCTTAACAAACATTGGGAGGCGGAGATGGTCCCCGAAGATTGGAAACACGCCGAAGTAATAATGATACCTAAACATGGTAAAAATCTACAAATTGAAAACCTCAGGCCCATATCACTCACGTCGTGCCTTGGCAAGCTTTACGAACGGGTTGTAACTTTAAGACCGCAGAATTACATGGAAGATAACGACTGTGTACCACATAGCATGTTCGGCTTCAGAGCAAAGCTCTCGACGCACAACGTTCTCCTCCAAATTTAGAGGAGCAGCCTGGGGAATTTTTCGCAGGTATCCAACAGCTGAAAACCTTACAAGATTTAAAAAAGCGCGCGCAAAAGCACGACATGTCCGTCGCAGTGCGGGAAAAAACTCATGGCAGAGCTACATATCATCTATAAACAGTTCCATCACATCCAAAAAAATGTGGGAGCAAGTTCGCATACTTAATGACAGCTTCTCCCCTTTCACAATTCCCTTTCTTACTGACCCTGGTGCACAAACAAATATACAGGAACAAGCAAACATCTTAGGCGAACATTTCTCTAGCGTTTCCAGCTCTTCACACTACACAGAACAATTTTTACAGTACAAAAATACATCTGAGAAACAAAGGCTACCCAAAAGAACCTGCACAAATGAAGCATACAACAGTTTCATCACAATTCATGAAATAAAAAGAGTTTTATCTGCTGGCAAACAGACCGCGCCCGGCCCTATTCAAGTTCATTATCAAATGCTGGCATAAAGCAACGTTTGGCTACCGATCAGAAGATACGACGATTCCATTCAATATAGTAATAACAATATTCTGCAAGCCCTCGCTTCTCTTCTGCCTCGATGGAGGTTGGGATCCATGTTTTTTGGTATTGGCGCTACCTTGAGGGTCTTGCGAAGCTCGTCGGGGATCGTTGCCGTCCTCGACATTTCTCGCATCTGCTCGCGGTATCCACCATCGCTGCCACGTGCAGATAGAGGAGAGTTAAAAGATCAGAGGAAAGATAAAAAGGAAAAAAAAGACGCGCGTCGCAGCAACAACTGCGTCTGCCGGAGCGGACGCTGCTGAAAAGAAAACAGATAAGCGGCCGAGGCCGCGCTCGCCGAAGCGAGGATAGTTGCCAAAGTTTAGGAATACTGGATACCCTTCCTGAAGTTTCCTCAGGGCACAACCCACTGCCCCCATTGTACAGCCTGCCCACTGTATGTAACCTTACATTAACACATTTTCAGAAAAAAACAAACGCCACGCGAACACATACTACAGGGATACTTGACATTGCAAGAAAAATATGCTTACCACACAGAATTTTACACTGACGGCTCAAAAACAGCTCAATATGTCGGAAGCGCGGTAGTACAAGGAGACTGGAAAAAGATAGTAAGACTGCCAAACTGTACGTTTATTTTTACCGCCGAATGTTATGTTGTTTCTGTAGCTGTTGGTAGACTAATAAGTAACAGTATCGAAAACAGCTTCATCTACACGGATTCACTCAGCCTGCTCTCAGCTTTACATCCAAGAAATGCCGCTGAACCATTAATAGAAAGCATAGTACACAACATAGAAAAAATCAGCACACAGGGGCACACAATCAAATTCTGCTGGGTGCCGAGCCATACTGGAATAGTTGGAAATGAAAGAGCAGACTTGTATGCTGCAGAAGTTCACAGTCACGAAATCAAAAAAGTCAGCACACCCCATAGAGACTGCATGAAATTAATACATTCTAACTTGAAAGCTAAATGGCAGACAACTTGGGACAATGAAATAAACAACAAGCTGCATTAAGCAAAAAACCTGTCCAAGTGGAATGGAAAACCTGTACGCACATGCAGCGTTTTATGGAGGTAATTTTATCTCGGCTCCGCATAGGACACAGACACCTGACACATAACTTCCTAATGACGAAACAAGAGAAACCTCTTTGTGAAACATGTGGGGATGAACTAACACTAATCCATATTTTAATATGTTCAAAACTCGAAACAAAAAGAAAAAAGTACTTCACCCTATTTTATAATGAACACATTCCTCTTCATCCAATGGTACTCTTGGGCGACAATGCATTTGTAGATGTAAGTTTCATTTTTAGCTTTTTAAGAGAAGCTGGTTTTCTCGATAAACTATAAATTTTAACCTATTGCCTTACTTGTTTTTGAAACACCTCAGCCACTTTCTCATTTCTGAGAAGACGGCTGAGGTCGCTATTCCATTGGGTGGCAACCTCGAGATCCTTGCCCCTATTTAAAGCTTTTACCATAAGTCACTTCTAAAATTTTGCCTTATATTTTTACTAGGCAGCACGAATTAACGTTTTAGGCCCTTTACACCTCCGTTCATTTAGACTTTTGTGTAATATCCTATATAAAACAATTTTCTATACCCTGAGCTTGGCGCATGATAGCCTTAGTCGCTTATGCGCCATTAAACCCAACCCAACACAACACGTGATATGAGCCTGTACCAGAGCAAAAGAACAACATTTAAATTGTAGAAGATACAATTTTAATAGATCAGCAGAAATCTGTACATCTTGATCGGTACAAAACAGTATATAAGACGGAATTAGAAGGCATAGTTACAACATTAACCTTTACTTTAAATGCCCATGGAGTACGCGCGGCTACTACCCAATAAATGCGCATGGAAGTGTTGGCGCAGCTATGTGCTGCGCACGGAAACATTTTCAGCCCTCTATTTAAATTTAACCATCAAAACTAAGTATAGCTTGATTTTTTGGGTGAATAACCATGCAGGTTGGGAGACATTCGTCTATGAGACTGCTGCTATTTGTACAGTGTACCACGACTGCTAAAGTAAAGAAATAGTTCATGTTTGTATGCACGAAGGCCTGCCAAAGTCACCGCCACAATTATCCGCTTTTCTCAAAGCAGCCAGCACCAGCACTCTCAGCGCAGAGATTATGCCAAAGGGAAATGAAAGCTTCAACCTTCGTGAGATACTGGCTGGGACGTTTAAGGTGTTTTCATACTGAGAACAAAATGCGCTTTTAAAAAATTCACATGCCCCTAGCACTTTTCAGCTAAAACTGAGCATCACAAGGTGGGCATTGAGTCAGGAGGGCGTCGAACATACTGCCATCTCAATCCATTTCCGTGGAATGCGCAGAAAGTAAATTAATTTACAATCGCTAAATAGTCTACTCATTGGTACGCAATTCGAGTGGTAAACACAGTATTTCGGTGATGTTTTGCTTGGTTTGCTTAAAAATAAATCTCGAAGGCTATTTAAACCACTCCTGCACGTGGCCATAAATATCAGCATCATCAGAAATTATTAACTCTGAAAAATTCTGTCAATGAGCGCAAAAGGATTCCATAAAAGACTCATATGTTGTCAAAATTGCTAGCACTCAGCATCGCCACATCTTGGAGAAATGCAGGCTTTGGAAACAACTATTTTACTCTAGAGAATCTTTTAAATTTTGTAGACTATCCCTATTTTACAACGGCATAATTTTTACCTTATCTCATCTAACATGTTTGGCACAATCTACAAGCCTGCCCGGATATGCACAGATACATAAGGCAGAGTTTAACATCAGAAAATGTTATGCTATCCTTTGAACACTGGATCTATTTGCTTTACAAATTACAACAAATTTATTAACACTGTACCATTACTACGCTAATGCAAGTAAGCAAAAATTAAGCTCAGATTTTCCCAAACTTCTCCCCACGTGAATGAGGTTATAGATATCACATTGAAATTATTTTGGAAGTAGGCCTACTGTTCTCCATCGGATAATTTACTGCTGTTATATTTGTTACAGAGGAAGTCCTCCGTGCCGGTAACATGTTGATGAAGTACTTCTACGTGGCCTTCTGGACATTTTTCCTTTTTGTTTCCTTAAGAGATTCTGTAGGTGAGTAATGCATGCTTTGATGACTGAGGACTACTTCAATATGAACACCAATCGATGATAGTTAAAAGCGCAAGCATACAGGACAGAGTAGACCAAGGAGCACACAGTCCGGCGCTTAACTTACCAATGAGTTTTACTGCAAGTAAGCACGTCAATATATAAAATACTAAAACTTTGCACAAGCTCAAGTAAACCTCAGACGTTATCGAAAAAAAGCAAGACATGCTCCTAAAAGGACGTTTATATATCTCCGAACTCATATCCACTCTGAAGCATGCTCATTTCCCAAGTAAATGACGTCACAGATGGCTCACTAACACATCCAGTAATTTTCTGGATGATACCTCAGCCACCTATCTGGTGAGCCGATCGGAATGAACAAACAACACTTCGATATAAACAAAATGCGGAATGATTGACAGGAAAAGCAATGCTTAGACAGGTTTGCAGCCTTCTTTTTCAAGCAATTAGCGAGCTCCATGAAACGCACGCTCACGCATCGGCCAGTCTAGCCTGTGTACGTAAGGCCGCAAAATAGAGGGATCTGATAGCCAAATCCCGTCCTACATGGAACATACGTATATCTATTATTTTTGCTGCGGGCGTTCTTCCTATGCCGCTCATGTCTTCTTTGAACGGCACCCACTACTTTTTCAGTTTGTTAGGAAAGGGGAAAAGAACCTTTACTCCGTATTTGGCCCCCACTCTCTTTAAATCACAAAAATAGATATGTTGCATGTAAGATTGGCTTAGTCTGTGAGATCCCTCTGTCCTGCGGCATTACTTACATTGGCCAGAACGCTAATTCTTTGCAAAAGAAGGCTACAAATTTGGCTAACCATCGTCTTTTGTGTTAATGCACTTTGCATTTTCTTGACACCGAAATTTTGCTTCTTTTGGCGCACCATAGAGGTGGTTGACAAATTCCATATTATCTGGAAAAATATTAGGAGCTTTAATGAGCCGTCTCTGATGTTACCTACTCGGGAATTGAGCATGCTTCATAGTGGATAGAGGTCCGACGATATATACGCTTGCTTTTTGAAGCGGATTTTAATTTTTTTTATGATAATATCTGGTGTTGACTATGCGCGTTTGCGCCGTTTTAGGGTAGCATAAATTGGCGTTCTTACTTCCAAGAAACGCTGTTGTAAGTTCAGCGCCGGTGTATCTTCCTTTCCTCCTATTTTGTCCTGTTTGTTTGCCCTGTTAAATTATGCGGAATCATTACCAGCTCACCTAATCTGCCGTTCTTCTTCATGAACACCTAATTAGGCACTGTAGAGTTGTAGGAAAGTTTGCTTAAAATAAACCACGCGCACTGGTTCCACACTATCAAGCCAAATGAATTTTTTTTCCAATGCTTCAGTGGTCCTGAAGAATCATCAAACTTTTAGACGGTAGCATTTCATTGGATTTGTTACACCAACCAGCAGTTGAAAATTCCGTTCTATACATTCATGACCGGGTGTCCAATAGTTTACCAATTATTGCAGGCCTTCTAGCGTGGTGCGCGGCTTTCTCAGTGCGAAGAGATGCAAAAAACGTACCCCTACTTCGTATTCAGAGGACAAAATATGTTATACATGGCGACTTTTGATGAAACTGTCATTCATGTTCTTTCACATCAAATGTTCATCTTGCACTGGGCTACTGTACCAGCTGTTATACTGAGTATGATCGTGCACCATGTAGTTCAAAGTGTCAGCATGTGACAGCAAACTGAATACTCTCTCCCATAGAGTCAAACTCCCTCGGGCCTGTTCGCTCGGGGGCGAATTATGCAGACATGTCAGCATAAGCATTCAGTGCAAATTCATGTTGGCGTCTCGGTTTAGGAGACGTTAGCGATGAGTGGCGACCATTTATTTCTAAACTAATCGCGTAGGAATTACTACATCTCTAAGAGCCGTAAACAGAGGATGACCCCTTGAAAGCAAACCTAACGCTGTTACTTTTTCAGGCGAAGAGAAAAATGAAACTTGGCGCGCCATCTATTTTATTTTTAGGAATATAGCGCTTTACTTGCTGCGCAAGCGCATCAAACTGGACGTCAGTAAAAGTTATATAAAAAACCACTCTAAGCGTAGGGTTTGAATCAACGCAATCTCATGCACTGATTTTGATGCCTCATTGAGCATGTTTTATAACGGCGGTCACGAGCGTACAAATAGCATTTTGCCCCTGGCACAAAATATAGCACGATTGTTCTTCCAGGTAAGCTATTGTATTGCGGTAGCATTTGGAAGTATATTAAGGATTTACGGGGAATTTCTAGATATGATAGCTGCAGTTGCTTTTCAGTGTGGGGCGCGCTTCTATGTCTTAGGTTTTAGCGCAGTGCAATTGTGATAAAGTACCCAAAAATATGTTTACGCCGTGTCGATGGCCACCGCAGCGCCGCCTTTTTCAAACAAGACGCTTGTCTATATCGTAACGCTTCACCTGACAACACGTACATCCACGCCGGACCTTGTGGGGTTTAAAATTGGAGAGATAAATCCGTTCTCCCCGCTTAAGCGCGGCTGACATAGTTCAAAACTGTCCAGACCCCACCCCGTGGTCGCGAGCGCTACCGAGCGCACGCCGACCACGGCGGGCCTTGCTCTGCGGGGACAAAGGAACGACACAGTGGCTGACACAAAAAAGGCATTTACTGCTATAACAACAATAACGCCAGCTAGCAACAAAATACACTGAGGATGGCCGACTCACCAGCACGGCTACGAGCGAACGTTCGCCCACGCTAGGGCAAAGGGAAGCTCCGAGACCGGACGGGACGAGCTGAGGGGAACATGTTTCCACACGAGGTCGCCCGCCGACGAAGAGCGAAGCGGCTCGCGAAACGTACGCGAGCTATCCCGGTGCCGAGCAAAAGAGACCCCTCAGTCCCCGCGAGCGCGCAGCAAAACGCCATCCGTGGCGCTGGTGTCGCTGCGACGCGAGCGCCCTCCCCTGTTAGTTAAGGAGTGCGCTGCGGGGCACAGCTGGGGTACATTGCGCGAAAGCGAACCACGGAGGGGCGAGTGCGTCCCCACATCCCCCCCAACCTTAAATAGACCCACGCGCCTGCAAGTTACATGCTATGGAGAAGTCTCCTGGTCTTCATGCACTTGAGGCAGGTCGTGCAGCGGAGGTCACGCCGACGGTGTGCACTCAGTGTTCCGCGGTATTCCGAAGGCGGCGTGAAGGTCTCCGCTGGGACGAGTCGCATGGCCCGCGGACTACCTGTCCGCAGGCCCGCGAATAGGAGGGCCGGTTGACCACTGCAGGCCAAGATTCTGCAGTAGTCGCCAGGGTAACAGCAGCCGGAGGTGGCTGCTGTCTGGTCTCGCAGCGGCTGCCCCGGATGGATGCGGCGAACAGGATACAGGCCGCTCCGTCGCAGCAGGCGGCAGCGAGACGATGTGCACAGGACAGCAAGCCGGAGTGGCTCCACTGGATCTGCAAAATTTCCGAAACACACTCCGCATGTGTCGTGTTTTGTCGGGGACAGCAGACGAAGGCCAGATGGGTGGAAAACCGAACGTGGTTTATTCCATCACAGCTTGTAGTGGAATCCCCGGTGGCCGAGCAGCGCGGCTTATCTTATAGCCAGCTCTCGCGATCGTCGCGCCGCCGCTATCGCTCTAGCCGCGATGATTACACAACACTCCTCCCCTTTTATTTAGAGGGTGCAATTGTATCCTTATACAATAGTTAAAAGCCAGCTTCGTATCGCTCGGGTGGACGGCGATTTCTTGACGGGTAGCGCCTTCCAAGAGCCGACGTCTCGGATGTAGGAGCGGGCGCCGGAGGGACCTCGGGAGGCTGCAAGGGCACCGGCTCCTCTGATGCTGGCTGGTCACCTGTTTGGTTTGGAGGGAAAAGCAGGAACCCCTCCACGTTGTCTACGTCAGATGACCCTGGTGTCACCTTAGGGCTTGTGTTACCCAGCAGTTGGTCGAGGTGCCGACGCCAGATGAACTTGCCTCGGGGCGTGCTCACCAGGACTTTGTAGGAGACTGGTCCAGTTTTCTTGAGGACAGTTCCACGAACCCACTTCGGGGAGCCTCTGTAATTGCGAACTAAAACACTGTCATTAATGCAAAAACAGTCTCTGTTGCTTTTCCTTTGCTGCATTTGGGTGAACTGACTGCGCATCACCTTCCCCTCCACCGTCGGCTTGATTGCATCCAGCTTAGTACGCAATCTTCTACCCATCAAGAGGTTAGCTGGTGCCTCTCCTGTCGTAGGATGAGGTGTATTTCGGTATGCCAACAAAAATTTATGAAGTGCCACTTCGACAGATTCACCAGGAGGTGATTTGCGCAGAGCCGACTTTAATGTTTGCACAAAACGTTCAGCCAGGCCATTTGTGCTTGGGTGATAAGGGGCGCTCACGACATGTCTGGCCCCGATGTCCCGCATGAATGCCTTGAACTCTTCGGACACCAGTTGTGGCCCATTGTCGGACACTACCGTCTCTGGCAATCCGAATCTGCAGAAAAGTTCACGCAAGCAAGCAACAGTACGTTCGGACGTTGTGCTCCGCATGACGAACACCTCTGGCCACTTCGAGTGGGCATCTACTGCCACGAGAAACGTGGTTCCTCGAAAAGGCCCCGCGAAGTCCAAGTGAATTCGCCTCCACGGAGCGGTCGGCCATGCCCAAGGATGCAGAGGTGCCTTGCATGGTTCATTACGTTGTTGCTGGCACGCTTGAAACTTCGTACCCTTGTTTCCAAATCTGCATCAATTGACGGCCACCAGACGTAGCTGCGAGCCAATTCCTTGCTCCTAACGATTCCAGGATGACCTTGGTGCAGTTCGTCGAGAACAGACTCTCGAAGGGTAGACGGGATAACAACCCTCATGCCATACATGAGGCACCCTTGACACACGCTGATCTGCAAACGTCTGTCGAAAAATTGCTTTAGGCTTGCATCACGCAGGTACGATGGCCAACCTGTGCTAGTAAAATGGAGCACCTTACTAAGCATCGGATTACGTGATGTGGCACGCGCAATCTCTTGGGCGGATAGGGGCATCGACTCCAGGCGCAGTGCATAAAATGATTCCTCGCCTTCGGACGTGCCGTCTTGCTGGCCCTGGAGAGGGAACCTTGAAAAAAAATCTGCCTCTGCGTTGTCACTGGACTTTTTGTACACGAGCGAGTACTTGTAAGCAGACAAAGTGACGGCCCATCGCTGCAAGCGTGCTGCCGCGATCGGTGGAATGCCTGTCTTCTGCCCCAGGATGGTTTGTAACGGCTTGTGATCCGTGATCAATGTGAAACATCTTCCATAGATGTAGAAATGAAACTTTTTGACTGCAAAAATGATGGCAAGTGCTTCCTTTTCTAGCTGACTGTACTTTTTCTCAGCGTCATTTAATGTGCGCGACGCATAAGCGACCGGGCGAGGGCTTCCATCGTCCGCAACATGAGAAAGTACTGCACCCACGCCGTACTGGGAAGCGTCACAAGCCACTTGCAAAGGCTTATCGGGGTCGTAATGCGCCAGTATCGCGGATGACGCCAACGCATTTTTGACTTCCTCGAACGCCGCTTGGCACGATGCATCCCAGCGCCATGGATGATCGCGACGCAGCAGTTTGTAAAAAGGACTGGCCAGAGTAGACAATCGTGGAACGAACTTCCCGTAGTAATTGACGACGCCCAGAAACGACTGCAGCTGCTGCTTGCTTGTGGGCGCGGGAGCTTTCGTCAAGGCTTCTATCTTCTCTGGCGTTGTGCTGACACCTGCTGCGCTGATAACATGACCAAGATAGCGCAGTTCTTTTTGAAAGAACGAACACTTTTCTTTCTTTACTCGAACCCCGCGCTTCGTCAACCGCTTTAGGACAGCTTCCAGATTTGCAAAATGCTCGTCTGCCGTCCTTCCAGTGATGAGAACGTCATCCAAATAGCAGCTGACGCCTTTCAGGTCTTTCAGCATTGTGTCCATAATTCTTTGGAAAATGGATGGTGCCGATGAAACCCCAAACGGTAGCCTGTTTACCGCAAAAAGTCCTTTATGGGTATTGAGTGTCAAGTACTCTCTTGACGACTCTGACACCACCACCTGATGATAGGCTCTGTTGAGATCAATCTTAGAATATTCTTGGCCCCCTGCGAGCGCCGCAAACAACTCATCGACTCTCGGCAGTGGGTACCGGTCAGGTTCAAGACAAGGATTTAGGGTGGTCTTGTAATCACCGCATAGTCTTATACCACCGTCCTTCTTTACTACTGGTACAACCGGTGTGGCATAGCTGCTCGTCGCAACTGGTGAAATGACTCCCATGCCTTCCAGCTTATTAAGCTCGGCCTCGACCGCAGGTTGTAATGCAAAGGGCACACTTCTTGCCTTCAGAAACTTCGGCACGCTACCATCTTTTAGCGACAACTCTGCTCTTTCTTCCGAAATTGTTCCCAGTTCGTCATTAAACAAACTCTGGTATCTGTCTAGAAGTGCGCGTAGTCTGGCAGTTTGACTCGAACAAGCAGAACCATCTGACCTGGAAATAGCGTTGAGCTCGAAGATACTGCTCCAATTGAGTCGGATGGCTTGCAACCATTGTCGACCTAGCAGCGGAAGTCCCTTTTCTTTCGTGATGTAGAGAGGTAGCTGGGCCCTCTGCTCTCCGTACTGCACGCCCACGTGAGCGACTCCAACAGGCTGGACTATGGCTCCCTGGAACGTCCGCAGCTTCAGCGTCGTTGGCATGACCTTGATTGAAGGAAACATCTGCCGAAACTGATATAAAGACATGACGGACACAGTAGCCCCTGTATCCAGCTCCATGACCAAGGGCCGCCCTTCCACGTGCACAGAAATTTTTATCGGAGCCAGACCAGGCGAAATAATTTCCTTCATGCTTACAGAAGCTTGAACGGGAACCAACATCTTCATCGAGTTTCGCCGCGCTCCCTTCGTCTTTTGCTGCTTGCTAGCTTGGCACACCCTTTGAATGTGTCCTTTCTTATCACATTTGAAACAGGTGGCTGCTATGTGCGGACACAGTCGGCTTGCATGCTTCGCCGACCCGCAGCGATAGCAATTTCGCTGCGTCATATCGCTTTCCCCAACGGCTCTGACCTTGTGAACGTCCGGAACGCCCGTATCAGAGGCGTGCGCCTCTGCTACGCTCTTTTTCGCTGCTTCCATGGCTAGCGCTCGTTCCACGGCTTTTTGAAAGGTTAGCTTGTTATCCTCCGTGAATAACACTCGCTGTATATCTTCTCTGCGCAACCCGCAAACAAAACGGTCCCGCAGCGACTGATCGAGTGCGGATTCAAATTCACATGTCTGTGCCAATTTCCGCAACTGTGCAACATATTCCGAAATCGATTCAGTCTCGAGTTGCGCTCTCCTGTGAAATTTCGCGCGTTCACTAATTACCGACGGCTTCGGTGACAAGTGGTCGCCTAGAAGTTTCTTTAGCACGTCGAAACTTTTAGCTGACTGCAATTCCGGCGCTGTCAATGACTTGAGGAGACTGTACGTCTTTGGGCCTACGAGACTCAAAAAAGCGTGTACCTTGTCGTCCTCGGGGATACGGTTGACCAGAAGAAACGACGTTAAGCGTTCCTCGTACGACGGCCAGTCGCTCGTAGACTCGTCGAAGGGCTCGATGTGTCCCAGTCGACCCACGATTTGCGTCACTGCTCCCGCCGCTGCCAAACCATCTGTTTCCATGTCGGCTTGCTGTAGAACTGGTCAGAGTCCCACCCTCGTCGCCAAATGTCGTGTTTTGTCGGGGACAGCAGACGAAGGCCAGATGGGTGGAAAACCGAACGTGGTTTATTCCATCACAGCTTGTAGTGAAATCCCCGGTGGCCGAGCAGCGCGGCTTATCTTATAGCCAGCTCTCGCGATCGTCGCGCCGCCGCTATCGCTCTAGCCGCGATGATTACACAACAGCATGCCTTTAACGTAGGTCACGGGAGGGGAAACTGCGTACACAAGGGCCCCGTGGCTCAATGCTCAACTCGCTAGCAAAACGTGTCGGGCGGCCGTGCAGCGAAAGGTTCGAGTGAACAAAGCCCTTTCTTGAGTTGAACGAGGCTGCTCAGTTCATGCGAGGTTAAAAAAAACGGGTGGGGCAGCAAAGTGCGCCCCTCTCAACACCACGGTCTGGTGGTCGTGTCATTTTTGACAAGGTGCAGGCAGCTATGAATAGCTTTAGGCCTCACTACCATAGTGACGGTCGACGACCCCCAACAAAAGAAAGACCCGAAACGGGTTTCGTGCGCGCAGCCGCGAGGAGACATCTGCGTCGTGGGATGGTCCTACCCCACTCACTGCACGAAGCAGGTTCTGAGTGATCGGCGCCCACCGTATCGGACGGTGTCGGAACGCCCGGTGCCGAGCTGCAATACCAGCGAGCTCGTAGCGGCACCCGTGGTCAGGCCACCCGGCTCCCGGAGCCGCGACTCCCAGAGTCGAAAAAGAGACAGCGAGAAAATATGTACAGAAAACTCGGACCACCCACGCGGCTTCCGTACTCACTCGCTTCGGGCTCGGCAACTCCGCGGGCGCTAGGTCTCGCGCTCCCTCGACGCGGACCAAGTGGTTCTTGAAGAAACTCCAGGAAGAAAAACTTGACAAAAAACATGCGGAGCATGTCGAAAAGTTCAATCATGCTGCGGCGGAATACACCTCGCACTCAAGAAAGCATGCCGCTGGTCCTAGCGATCAAAATTCACACTAGGCCTACCACTTGTCAAGTCCGGACAGAGAGCGTTCCTCGAGCCGAACTGAGAGTCGTCCAATGTTCCAAGAACAGGCCCCACGTTGGGCTGCCAGATGTGGGGTTTAAAATTGGAGAGATAGATCCGTTCTCCCCGCTTAAGCGCGGCTGACAGTTCAAAACCACCCGGACCCCACCCCGTGGTCGCGAGCGCTACCGAGCGCACGCCGACCACGGCGGGCCTTGCTCTGCGGGAACAAAGGAACGACACACTGGCTGACACAAACAAGGTACTTATTGCTATAACAACAATAACGCCAGCTAGCAACAAAATACACTGAGGAATCGAGGATGTCCGACTCACCAGCACGGCTACGAGCGAACGTTCGCCCACGCTAGGGCAAAGGGAAGCTCCGAGACCGGACGGGACGAGCTGAGGGGAACATGTTTCCACACAAGGTCGCCCCCCGACGAAGAGCGAAGCGGCTCGCGAAACGTCCGCGAGCTATCCCGGTGCCGAGCAGAAGAGACCCCTCGGTCCCCGCGAGCGCGCAGCAAAACGCCATCCGTGGCGCTGGTGTCGCTGCGACGCGAGCGCCCTCCCCTGTTAGTTAAAGAGTGCGCTGCGGGGCACAGCGGGGGTACATTGCGGGAAAGCGAACCACGGAGGGGCGAGTGCGTCCCCACAACCTCCACTGTTAAATTTCGCCGGCATGGTTGCGTTTTGATAGCTTAAGGAGCTCGTCGGCTCGCCAAGTTCATGTGCACCGTGACGCTTGTGGTGGCGCCGCTGGCCTGGCAACACGCACAGCCGAACCAGAGTGTCACCGCTACATGCAGCGGGTGCGGAGGCACCCTGGAAAGACTTGGTGCTCTGCAAACTAGTGGCGCTCGCCAAATTCATACAATAAGACAAGGAACACCACGACTAATCAATTTCGATTCGCGTATGAAACATCTGTGGACGTGTCAGGTCGTGCTTGGCAAGCCGAGGAAGAGGTTGCGACATTGCCAAGCAGGCTTGGCATAGCCTTGAGGTCTGCTAATTTTTCGGATGTGTTTATCTCTGTTTGTTATTATTGCAGTTTATTATTTTTGCTTGTTCTGTGAGAATACAGCATTTCGCTCCTTTCTTTCACAGCAACTCAGTATATCTTGTTGCACTCAATGGCTGAGACTTCTCAAGACGACATCCCGAAAGGATCTTTATGAAGCTCGCAAAACCTTGAAAGCTTAGTCTAGATTGTTCCGATGCAGTGCAAAAATGATCTCCATCTACTAAAATGGACAATTCCATTTTTTCCTCAGGAATGGCTGCGGCGATTTTTAGCGATGGTCCATTTGAAGATGAATGTGATAAGCCTCCTGAAAAAGAAACAGTGTGTGAGGAAAGGAAGAATGCAGTTGTCAGGTGGTACTACAATAAGACAGCTGGCTGTTGCGTTGGTTTTAACTACAGTGGATGTCACCCAAACGTCAATAACTTCCCGGACAACCAAACATGCCAAGAGGCATGCGATCCTCGTAAGAAGTTACTTTTTCCAAACAATTCTATTTTTTAGAGTTCATGTCATTTCATTTCTTCAGGTCGTATCTATACTCCAAATCGGAAGTTTGTGGCAGCATTATGGAATGGGGAGACCGCCTCAGGGAATGGAGAGAACTCGTCAGAAGGGTTCCTCAGCACCTCGTCGTATGTGTGCTGCTTGCTCGCGGCGTGCACAGATGTGGTTAAAAAAAGTATATGAACCAATGCTGTCCACAGACTGCAAACGTTTGCACGCCTGCCTACATTAAACGCAGAAATTTTACAGGGCATTGAGCCCTTTTTCACATTCGCACATTTAGTTCAGCGTATGTAAACGTTGACGCAAAGAGGAGCTCAGCCAATTGGCGCCATCTGGTTTGTGGAACAAAAACCATCTGGTCTATGATTTCAGACGGAATAAATAAGGTGTAGGACAAAACATGATACGTCAGCAAAGTTTATCACTTCATTGTTTCAACAGGTTTGCACTTTCTCAACGTCAACACACTAACGTTCCTTTTAAGGTATTAAAATAGCACAATAGTCATTCTAAATAAAAAATAATGCAAATTTAAGTGTTGGTCTAAAAAGTTAAGAGTACTTGAAAAGAGTTGCCTAATAACAGAGTCATTTTGAGTGTATAACTATGCAAGCACAGACAGCGAACGTTGAGAAAGTGCAAACCTGTTGAAACAATGAAGTGATAAACTTTGCTGACGTATCATGTTTTGTCCTACACCTTATTTATTCCGTCTGAAATCATAGACCAGACAGCGCAGTTCAAAGGACACTTGAACTCCGCCTTAACCCTTCCCTGTGAACCACGAGCTCTACTCGTCGCCGGAGATTGCACAAATGTCGCCAATGACGAATAACTCGTCCAGCTCGATGCTGCGGTGCTCCCACTGCCAGAGGCGAGTTACGGTCGGCAGTTGCATAGCTTCAAACTCTCTACAGTACAGGGTGGAGTTTGTCCCTAAATACAAGTTTCGCGCCTGTAGCGCGTGTTTTAAGCCCGACAACAATAATTTGATAATGGCGTCACTGTTAAAAAGTATCAGTGGCGGCGATGTCACGAGAAAAAGAACTACTGCTTGGAGCACTTCTAGCAGAAGCTTTGCTGACGATCTAGACTTTGTTTCCGAGAGTACCTCTGACTTCGTTTGCTAGCTGCAGACGGCTTCAGATGACGGCGATACCTACGGCGATTACGACGACAGCGACGCTATCTCATGTTACCTACAGATGATGAAAAATTGATTTGTTCAGGACGAAGCAACATCTGTGTATTTTGGAGTGTGTTCAAGCGTATCATACAAATAAATAGAGCGAATTTCTGTACCTTGCAACCCATTAGTGTGGCATTACTGAGCGAAAGTCACGGTCAACAATAGCTCGGAGTTTTTGTTTTTTAATTTTCGCGTAATTTAAACCGGAAACCAATGAAGTAATGTATTTTCGGAATCATAATTACATGGGAAAAATTATCACAACTTAAAATCATTTTGGCGATTGTGGTAAGTATTTTGGGAATTCATTTGGCGATTAAAGGGATAAAAGTAGGACGCGGAACGTTAATGGCTCACTTCAGGGTCCTGGGATCCTCTTAGGGTATCTCCTCTCAGACACACATCGGTTCTTCTTTCTTTCGCCACCACAAAGCGCTCAACGAATCCTCACGATGGCAATGCGACTCCATAACAGAATCCTACCGCTAAAGTATTCCGTCTTTGTTGTTTAGCTTCTGCCTACATATCCATATACGCCGAATTGATCACTGTCTACATTCATAGATTGTGGGGAGCCCTCATGCCTAACTTGGTGCACTGGTCCAGCGGTTAAGCACTGCACCACTACCCTGGCGGGTGCCTGTTTCAGCCACAGCTCCTGTTTGAGCTTAAGAGACCCAGGTTGCTCTTCTTGAGCAACCTCTCACGACTAGTCAATAACAGAACTGCCACCTGCCACGGTGAGAATGTTGTAATTATGTCACAATTTCAAGTGACCTAAGTGGCAGGCGGGCCATCGGCTTTTCTTCTCACAACGTCGACACCGACGATGCCACATTTTCTGCACAACGAGAGCCTTCACGCTGCGGCGTTAATAGGTGCGAGACAAAGCACTGTGTCAGCGTGAATAACAAGCCCCTTATCAATCTGAATGTGCTGACAAAACCTAAACACGAAGCTTTGTAAACTAATTGGCTGTAACAGCAGTTACTGTATTCCGGTCTTGATTCCGGCCATAATCAAAAGTAATCATGATTATATTTATCACCGTAAGTGGTAGCAGTCATCAAAGGCACAAGTAACCGCAGCGGTGGCCTAGTGATTTGAGCATCTGCATCGCATGTGGGAGGTGCGAGGTTCGATCCCCAGTGTCGCCAGGTACCCACAGGCAATAAAATGAGTACCAACTTCCTCTAGCCTGGTGCTCGGCTTATTCAGGGTGAAATTCTTGGGAAATCGGTCTGTGACCCCACCTTGAGAAGAACAAAAATACCTTGTGCCATGGCACTCTTTGGCCACAGATGCCCTTGTGCCATAAAAATCATCATGATCAAAAGCACAAGCGATTGTAGAGTGAGTAAAGCTCAGTTTTAAAGCGGGAGCGTTAAAGAGCTTATGTCTCAGAAAATATAGCCCCTCTGTCGGCGTCATTGGCGTCTGCTTCATTGACCGCGAGGGAAAATTCCAGGAAATATGCCCACCGAAGCAAAATACGAGGCAGATGGGCCATCTAGGTCACGTAACTTTGCGGTGTCATCCCCACCTGCACGCTGGATATTAAGCGAACTGCGCACAGTGGAAGATGGCAGTCAAATTAATGACTCATCGAGAGAGGCTGCTGGGGAAGAGTAACCGAGGTCGCAGAAGCCCCACCGGAGGCCGCGCCTGCCGCTGCAGGGTAGTGGCGCATCGCTTAACCGCTGCACCACTGAGCCAGGAGTGGTACGAGGACGCCCCAGTACCTATGAATATTAAGTACAAAATGACAATTCTGAATATATTGTCACGCTGTAGTGACGGCAGTCCAGCGGTCAGGAAGACATCAGCAAGACTTGCAAACGAAGCTCTTTATTTGGGCTCACTTGCGCCCGCAAAAGAACTGAATCACTCGGCGGCGGCGTGAGCAACAAACGTGCTCTTCAGTCGTCGAACTACGAATGCCCGCCGCTCGTGGCATCGCTCAATTTAAAGCCGACGAGGAAACTTCGATATAACAGGTCAAGATCATCTACAGTAATCTGGAAAAACGTAGATGCAGCTCTTCTTGCTTGTGATGAATCGAGATTAGTCCAGTCGCTTCTCGCGTCACAAACAAAAACGATAATACCCCTTTCCTGCTGCCTTGAGCGAACGAACGGCCACTATAGTGATACGTGGCATTATCCCCATCTCAAAGAAGCGTCGCCTCGCTGCTTAAACTATGAAAATAAATACGGAGAATGTAAACATCGAGTCCATTAGCGTTCATAGTAAGGTTTAAGCCGTACGACATGTACGACTTCCGGGCGTGTGCGTCGTCGTTGAGATGCTGTAGTGCCGTCAGGGATGACTTCATAGTCGAGGTCACCGATGCTACGGAGAACCTTGTACGGGCCAAAGTAGCGTCGAAGCAACATTTAACTCAATCTATGGCGGTGAATTGGCGTCCATATTCAAACACGATCAATAGGCTTGTAATGCGTGTCTCGTCGGCGCAGATTGTAGCGTCGGGCGTCGGCGTGCTGCTGGTCTTTAATGCACAGCCGCGCAAGTCTTCGGGCTTCCTCGGCGCGATCAAGGTAGGCGGCGACGTCATGGTTGTCTTCGTCTGAAACGTGCGGGAGCATTGCGTCGAGTGTTGCCGTCGGCTTCCTGCCGTATACAAGCTGGAATGGGGTAAATCTGGTAGTCTCCTGGACGACAGTGTTATAGGCAAAGATCACGTAGGGCAGAATGGTGTCCCACGTCTTGTGTTCGGCGTCGATGTACATGGAGAGCATGTCTGCAATAGTTTTGTTCAGACGCTCTGTGAGTCCGTTGGTTTGCGGATGATAGGCAGTTCTCCTCCGGTGGCTTGTCCGATTGCAGTTCAGAATGGCTTGCGTCAGCTCCGCTGTAAACGCCGTTCCTCTGCCTGTGATGAGCACTTCGGGGGCGCCGTGTCGCAGGAGAATTTGTTCGACAAAACATTTTGCGACTTCTGTTGCGGTACCATTAGGCAACGCTTTTGCTTCGGCGTATCGGGTCATGTAGTCGGTGGCCACGATGATTCACTTGTAACCTCATGATGCAGTCGTAAAGGGGCCGAGGAGGTCTATTCCTGTTTGCTGAAAGGGCTTAGTTGGAGGTGGTATAGGGTTCAGGAGTCCGGCTGGTCTAATCGGAGGCGTTTTGTGTCGCTGACATTCACGGCACGTTTTCACATAATGGGAAACATCGGCAGCTAGCTGCGGCCAATAGTACTTCTCCTGGATGCGGTGCAACGTGTGAGCAATCCCGAGATGCCCTGCAGTCGGCTCATTATGACATACCTGCATAATTTCTTGCCTAAGGTTCTTGGGCACGACAAGAAGATGTACTGTCCTGTTGGACGCGAAGTTCTTCTTCAGGAGGACATTATTGTGAACGACGAAGGACGACAGTGGGCGCTTGAACCCTCGGGGAGGCGATGAAGTCTTGCCTTTCAGGTAATCAACTAGGCTTTAAAACTCAGGATCCGAGCGCTGCTGCTGCGCAAAACTATTGGCGCTTACCGATCCTAAGAAAGCGTCGTCGTCTTGGTCTTTGCTTGCTGCGTCGACGGGGGCTCGCGACAAGCACTCTGCGTCGGAATGCTTGCGGCCAGATTTGTAGACTACAGTTATGTCGAATTCTTGAAGACACAGGCTCCAACGAGCAAGGCGGCCGGAGGGATCTTTCAAATTGGCTAGCCAGCACAGAGCATGGTGATCGCTCACAACCTTGAATGGACGTCCGTACAGGTAGGGTCGAAATTTCGACGTGGCCCAAATAATGGCGAGACATTCTTTCTCGGTCGTCGAATAGTTGGCTTCGGCTTTCGACAGTGACCGGCTAGCTTACGCGATAACTTTTTCCTCTCCACCATTTTTCTGAACGAGCACCGCTCCTAAGCCCACACTGCTTGCATCGGTATGAATTTCGGTTTCGGCATTTTCATCAAAGTGCCCGAGCACAGGAGGTGACTGTAAGCGGCGCTTCAGCTCCTTGAAAGCTTGCACTTGCGGCGTTTCCCATTTAAAAGGCACGTCAGCCTTGGTTAGTTGGGTCAAAGGCTCAGTGATGCGCGAAAAATTCTTGACGAATAGTCGGTAATAAGCGCACAATTCAAGAAATCTGCGAATAGCTTTCTTGTTATTAGGCTGTGGAAACTCTGCGATCGCAGCCGTCTTCTGAGGGTCTCAGCGAACTCCACCCTTGCTTACGATGTGACCAAGGAACAGCAGCTCCTCGTAGGCGAAGTGGCACTTCTCAGGTTTAAGTTTTAGGCCTGAAGACTTGATTGTTTCCAGCACTATCCGAAGCCTTCTGAGGTGGTCTTCAAAGCTTGTGGAGAAGACAACAACGTGATCTAAGTAGACTAGACAAATTCGCCACTTCAGGCCTGCGAGCACCGTATCCATTACTCGCTGGAACGTCGCTGGGGCAAAGCAGAGGACTAATGGCATCACATTGAACTCGAAGAGTCCGTCTTGGGTGATAAACGCAGCCTTCTCGCGAGCTCTTCCGTCGACTTCAATTTGCCAGTAGCCGCTCTCCAGGTCCATCGATGAGAAGTACTTAGCGTTGCACAGCCGGTCCAATGTATCGTCGATGCGGGAGAGGGGTTAGACATCCTTCTTCGTAATGCTGTTCAGGCGGCGGTAATCGACGCAAAAGCGAAGGGTGCCGTCTCTTATTTTCACTAGGACGACTGGTGCTGCTCAGGGGCTCCTCGATGGCTGTATGACGTCGTCACGAAGCATTTCCTCAACTTGCTTGCAGATAGCTTGGCGTTCTAGCGGCGATACGCGGTAGGGGCTCTGTCGCAGTGGTCGGGCGTGTTCGTCTGTGACAATGCGGTGCTTGAGAAGCCGGGTTCGTCGCGCATTCGATGCTGATAAGTAATCGCTGTACCTTTGAAGAAGACTGCGTATTTTGTCTTGTCTGCTCCGTGGTAATGCTGGGTTGATATCAAACGTTGGTTGATGGCCTTGGTCAGATGGGTCTACAGGTTGGTCGGGTAGGGCAAATATGTCTCTGATGTCGGCCAGCTCGTCGAGGAAAGCGATCGTCGTACCTTTGTTTAGATGCCGGTATTCTTCGGTGAAGTTGGTTAGCAACACCTGGGCTTGGCCATGTCGGATTTTGGTGACTCCCCTTGCGACGCCCAATCCTCGATCCAGGAGTAACTGCGTGTTCCCCTCGATGATGCCTTCGGCATTTTCGATGTCTCCAGTACCTACGCAGGCGAGGACACTTGATCGGGGCGGCACGCTGAATGCTTCGTCGAGGACGTTCAAGGCAACGTGATGAGTCGCGCTCGTCGCAAAAGGTATGGCTTTGTCCGTGGAAAGCTTGATCGACTTAGATTGAAGGTCGATGATCGCTCGATGTTCATTCAGGAAGTCCATTCCCAAAGTCACGTCTCGCAAGCACTGCTGTAGGATCAGAAAGGTTGTCGCATAGGTTCTCCCGTTTACAGTAACTCTCGTGGTGCAGCGTCCTGACGGCGTAATCAGGTTTCCACCTGCGGTGCGGATCAGCGGACCATCCCAAGTTGTTGTTACCTTCCTGAGTAGGACAGCGAGTGGCACACTCATGACGGAGTAGTAAGCTCCGGTGTCCACCAAGCAAGTAACCGTGTGACCGTCGACTATAACTTCAAGGTCACCTATTCGCGTTTTTGTATTGCACGTTGTCTCTTCGGTGTACGATCTCGGCTTCGTCGGGCAGTGTGATTTCGGTGGGCGTACTCCGAAGTTACTTGCCTGGGCGGTGGAATAAGGTTCAAGTCTGGCCGCGTCGTCGTCCTCGTCGCCCGTGTTGTCGTCGTAGTTGAGGCATGGTCTTGCGTTTTCGTCGATGGAGGATCTTTGTTCTTGCGCTCAGAAGCAACCTCACTTCCAGAGGCTGCTTTATTCAGTTTCACCTTCGGGGGCTGGGGGAGCGTCCACGCATCGCGTAACCTCGGCTAGGAGATACAAAGCGCGGTGAAGATGGCGACGGGAAACGTGATAGGCGGCTCAGCGATGAGCATCCTTCCCGACGCAAAAACTCCTCGATTTCGGCTGGTCGCTGGCCGGGTCGGCGTCGTGGAGCATCGTAAGAGAACCCTCGGATGCCCAGTCTTCTGTATGGGCAGAGCCGGAGAATGTGACCGGCTTCGCCGCAGTGGAAGGATAGTGGGCGGCGCTGGTCGGGTGTTCTCCACTCGTCGCATTTCCTCGGCACTGTGCGGCGCTCGTAGGACGGGCGGGTTGGGGCGCGAGGGTGGAGGTCCAGCGCAGCTGGCTAAGGCCGATAGGTACTTGGGTCCCGTCGTCGAGGTGCAGGACGGCGCACTGCTGCGGTGTAAGTCATGGCTGGGGGCTCCATAGGCGGCTTGGTGGTAGGCGTCACACCCAAGGCCTGTTGAACCTCGTCCCGGATGATGTCACTGAGCGATGTAAGTCGCGGCTGCGTTCCCGTTGGCAGCAATCGTCGGACCTCTTCTCGCACAACTTGCCGTATAACCTCCCGCAGGTTATCTTTGTTAGCGGTGTTCAGGCAGCTTGCTGAGAGAAAGCGTTGCTGGCGGTCATACTGGCGGGCTCGGGCATCAAGAGTTTTTTCCATCGTGGATGCCTATTCTAAGAATTCCGCGACGATTTTCGGTGGGTTGCGGACGATCAGCTATAGGGTCATACCCTTAAAGTAGAAAATAAGTGTCTCCTCCAATGTTTTTGGCGCCCTTTTCTTCTCTTTAACACAATTTTCTTGCAGGTGGCTTTGACTGTAAGTGGCTGAAACTTTGTTTCTTTGGTCGTTCGCCAAGTACAAAGACACACTGACGCAATTGAATATGGGGGTAGAAAAGGTATTCATTACCTCTCAGGGACGCTCGAATTGTTTCCCAGTACATAACCAAGATGGAAACCAGAACTAATATGGCCATGAGGTTTTCAAATTTGAGATCATCAACACAAGAGGGTAGAAATTTGGACAGTTGGCGGTAGCCTTGTAGAACCGCAAGACGAAATGCACAGCATTATAAATAACAGCATGAGCAGTTCTTTAAAGAGCACTTTCTCCTGCTTTTCTGTTTCTGTGTTTCGTAGTACCTTGCTTCAACATAATGGTTCTCAAGAAGCATTTACCTTGGTTCATATTATTTTCATGGATCCTCCGGTTATGTGTGTAATGCAAGGCAGGCCTTTGGGTTTTAAAATTTTTGTGTAATATCTACCTCAATATATTTGGCAACGCTTGTATTTAATAAGCAGTTGTAATGGAATTGAAGATGTTCAAAAATGATTTCAATTTTTTTCAGCTTTTTACACCCTGAATGAGCAGGAAGAAAGCGATAAGGAAAGCGAGGACAAGAAGAATAGTAGAAACAAGGAAGGCAAAGAACAGAAACGCAAGAAAAAGGAATGCCAGAAGAAAGAAGGCAAGAAATGTCAAAGAAATAAAAAGAAGAAATCCAAAACGTCGGCAGTGGTAGAAGGTTAGAATATTGGGATACTAACAGCTCTTTCAGTCTTGATTTCAAAACTAAAGAAATTTTCTTCAGACACTGCACTGCGATCACTTGCGGTCCTTATCTGTGGAGCAGGAGACTACGCACCACTTTTTCCTTTTGCACCGGTAGTACAAGTAATAAACCTTGAAACTATCTTGCCCGAAACTATTTAGTGTAGTTTGCCTTGTATATTGTTGTACCTGATATGCTCCTATTACTGTGGGTGCTGGAGTAGCGTAGGTGTTCAGCTTTGAGGGCACGCACACATCAGCACAAGCAAACAGCTGCTGCCTCTGCTTCAGCTGCGGGCTTTGCTGCTACGGCTGCTCTCGCTACTTTTATGGCGGCGCACTGGGCCACCTCCGCGTTGGTGCGCGCACTCGGCGGCGCATTGCACTGCTTCCGAGAATGCTGCTACTGCCGCTGCAGACCCTGGGTTGTCGTCGGGAATGGGATCACGGCCCGCACTGCCCGCCTGAACAGCAGCTGGAGGTTGCTGTAGGACAACTTTTGCGTTGACAGTATGCCTTCAGAGTTGCTTACCACCGCCGACCCAGGCTACAGACAGCCTCCATCGAACTGCATGCAGGCCGCACATTAGCGATGGCAGGTCGGAAAATGGGCAAACCAGGCTGCAAACAAGCCACGCCGCTTGTACACCACGCGGCAGCACTCCCAGTCTGTGCTGGTGGTTCCGCCGTAGTAGAGGGCGGTACAGGAGCTGCGTGAAGCTGCGAATAGGCAGGGGAGCTCTCCGATCACGTATCGATCGCCGTCTGTTGCGTGGGATCTCCCCGGTCGGAAGTGGAAGAAAACTGGAGGACGCTCAAGTTTCGCCTGAAAGAGAGCAACGCGACAGCGTTTTGAAGCGCTGCCAGGCAGCCCACGGAACGCCATCGCCCGTTCGGTGTGACGCCTTACCCGTTGGGCAATCCGCTCGGATTCTCAGAAGGCCTCCCAAACAGCCCATCCGCTGTCCGAAGAGATCGCGAACGGGCTGCGGTGACCCTGCTTCCCGAATGGGCCGTCGTGCGTCTCCATTGTGATTGGGGTTTTTAAGGAAAGGAAAGGCGCAGGAACTGTCTCACGTATCGCATCGGTAGATACCTCCACCATGCCTTGAGAGAGGAAGTTTGGAGTGAAAGAGAAAAGACAGAAAGAGAGGCAACGATGGAGGTCTGCGTCTCCCTTGGTGCCGCATTCGTTGACCGCAACAGTACACAGACGTCTACATCACAGGGACTAGAGCGGTACGGGTTTAATGACATTGCAATGGTTGGCACCCGCACAACACATGACGCACTCAGGTGTTGTCGCCGCTGCCTGCCCGTTTGAAGCCCAAGGAAGTCGCTAAGGGTTGCACCCACACTGCCGCCCGCAGAGGCGAAACCATCGTGTTATTACAGGGCTCCGCGTTTCAAAGGTCCACGCCTTCAAAGGTTTTGTTTGCCAGACCTCCAAGTTCAAATCCTTAGCCACTGTGCAATGTCCGCGCATGTTAAAGAACCCCAGGTCGCCGAAATTACCGGAACCCTCCACTACGGCGTCCCACATAGCTTGTGTCGCTTTGGAGCGTAGAACGACTTAGCATTCAAAAGTTTCGTCATTTCATCGCAAGTTTTGTTAGGCAGTCGTCATGAGAGAGGGCTAAGAGTGACAAGTTATTTTTAAGGTTCAGAAAATGTGGTCTTTGCCACCTTCGTACTTGAGGCAAGCGGTGGCAATACTTATGGTCGTTTGCGATCAAAGCGACACTTTTCTGTGGACTTTTATTCAAGTGAGGCTTTCTTCGACTTTGCCAAATTATGTTATTTCCCCTGTAGACGGGAGGCAATTCAGTGCCAGTCGAATTTTCATTCATTCATTCATTCATTCATTCATTCATTCATTCATTCATTCATTCATTCATTCATTCATTCATTCATTCATTCATTCATTCATTCATTCATTCATTTTCTTTCTACTTTTGCCATACAAATTACCAAAACACTGACTGAACCCATAGCCAGAGGCTAGTGTGGGGTTCAGAAACAAAATATATGAAGGCAATGACACAGCGCTTGTGAAAAATGAAAAGCACAAAATCACGGCGAAAGACCCAAATACATCATACAACAAGGAAAGAATAAAATAATGTGCATTTTACAGCAGAATGAAAAAAAATCTTTCATGAACAACATGGTACAACAGACACCAACCGAAGACAACTGTCACATATGTCAAATAAGGCTCATAAAGTATGTTCGCAATTCTCTATTCGTTTCATGAGACTGCTTTATTTCTGGGGGTAAAGCATTCCAAACCTTGGCTCCTGAAAACTGCACCAATCTTTCGCTGTAAACGTTATAATTCGGTGGTAGATTAAAGTTACTATGTGTACGGTTTCTTGTGAGTCGAGAAGATGAGCGAAACAGGGAGACATTGAAAGGTTGATTATATTTGACTATGTTGTTTACACACACCGCTATCTTTAAAGAGCGCAAAAGGTCAAAAGGAAGGATACTTAATAGCTGGAAAAGTGGTTTACTTGGCTCGGTATACTTGCTTTGTGTTGCAATTCGGATAGCCCGTTTTTGTAATCGCCGGATCGGATCAAGGTAAGTATTGTATGTCAAACCCCATGATTCTATACAGTATGTTAAATGACTATTAATAAGTGCAAAATAAAGGGTACGCAGAGTTTTTGTGTTAAAACAATCGCGGGCCTGTAGTAAGGCGTAACAGCCTGAGGCCAACTTCGAACAGACGGCGTTAATCTGATTTTTCCAGTGAAGATGTTCATCTAGAATGACTCCAAGATACTTAAATGAGTGTGTTCGTTCAAGTGGGTGGCCATTAATAAAAATGTTAATTTGGTTGCTATGGATGACTTTTCCTCTTGAGCTAAATACTATATATTTGGTTTTGCTTGAATTAATTGTTAGCTTGTTGGTAAAAAACCAGCTTGAAATTTTTTCCAATTCAGTGTTTGTTTTTGCTTCTAGATCCTCATGGTTGTCAGCTGTAACTATGATCGCAGTGTCATCTGCATACATTAAAATATCCGAGCAACTTAGGACCTTCGGCAAGTCATTCAAATATAACGAAAATAACATGGGCCCTAAAACAGATCCTTGAGGAACCCCTGTCTTTAAATATTGAAGGCATGATATAATGTTATTCATAATTACAGCTTGTTGGCGGTTTTCAATGTAACTGGAAAGTAAGCGGTAGACTTCACCGCGGAATCCATAATGGTTTAACTTGTTGAGCATAATAGCGTAATCCACGGTATCAAACGCTTTCTTTAAATCAACAAATACAATGGCGGCCAGTTTGTTTTCATGTAATGCTGTATTAATTAACTGTGTCAAACTTAGGACTGCAGATGCCGGTGAATAGTGTTTTCGAAATCCATGTTGCTGTTGACAGAGTAAGTTATACTTTTCTAAAAATTTGCAAATATTGTTAGATAGAATCTTTTCGTAAATATTATTAATAACACTTAGGACAGAAATGGGTCTGTAGCTTGACGGGTTGGATCGGTCTCCATCCTTGTATACCGGGACAACTTTGGCAATCTTTAGTACGGAGGGATATATTGCACATTTTAATGAATGATTAAAAAGTTTGCATAATATGGGTACCAAGATATCAGTGTTGTCCTTAAGCAAGCGTGGGTAAATTCCATCCAGTCCGGCAGATTTATTACCTGGTAAGCTGAGAATAATGGATGTAATTTCATCGGGTTCGATCTCAAACATTCCAAAAGTATTGAGAACTGGACTGGATGCAATATATTGTTGTTGCGATTCAGGAAGTTGAGCAGCTAATGACGGGCCGATATTGGTGAAAAAGGAATTGAATATTTCTGTAGTATTGCGATCTATTCTCTCCGGAAGAACCCGGCGCAAACTGGGTTTGCCAGCGACTTCATTTATTATTTTCCAGACCTTATGTGTATTGCCGGAAGCCTGTTCAACGAGACGCGTGTAATATGCTTTTTTACGTGCCCTCATCATCGACACGGATCTATTGCGCAGGCTCTTAAATTGATTTAGATAGTAAGCATTATCTTTGTGTTGCCTCCACTTGCGGTACCATGTATCCTTTTCTTTTAGAACGGCCAGGATTGGCTCAGTCATCCAAGGGCATAGTGGCACTTCGTAAGAGCGAACACTAATATTTCTCCTGCACTTAGTAACCATTTGAGAGAGCATGTCTATTAGGTTACTAAATTCTGTATCAACATCATCATGGTATATTAGACTAGGGTCGACGGCCAATAGATTTTCATGCAGTAGTGCATAATCTATTTTAGATACATACTTCTTGCTCTCACGCTCTGGTTTTATATTAGTGTCGACAGTAACAAAAAGTGGAAGGTGATCGGAAATGGGTTCGCTGTAAACCCCAGCGCGTATCCCAATCGGTATATTTGTTAATGCGTATATTTGTTAGAAGTGGTCTTTGCTTTCCGGTTCCTGAATGCTCACTTCAGTTTCGAACACCTTTCGAATGTCACGAGTGGGCAGTTCCTCAAAGATTTGCTTGACTATGTCTTCCCTGAGCCAACGTACTGAACTTTGCATAGTGGAGGCTATGGTGGATTTTTTTTAAAGAGTAAGGAAAGTGGTGGCGCCAGCTGGAGTGAAATTTTTCTTCAAGTTGCACTCTGGTACGTTGCCAGTTAAAACAAGGATGAAGGAGAAAGGATTGTTTTTATCATGGGGAGCTCGCTGCAAGTTGTGTTGCAAACCAGAGTCAATAGAACACGCGTTTATTGATTGGTGGGGTGCGCTGCTGTTTTGGGACGTGCTCCAGCAAACAACAAAGATATATCCTTGACACCATATAGGATACGATTACTAGCCGTTAGGCTGGACTTTTATACTTCCGATATATTCTTCCTTCTTGGCCTGCACAGTATTTCGCGAAGCAGGATGGCTGTATGACAGTGCGATGAAGGTGCGCGGTCTGTTCGCGATTACTTCAAAGAAAACGCGTTTAAGATGCGTGGAGTGTACAAGCGGATATAATTTTGAGATGAAGTTATCAGTTGGATGGGACAGTTGTGTCGCTTGAAATGGTTTTCAGTGTCTCGTGTGAGCGAAAAGCCTCTCCACTCCTGACATATGAGAGCCCAGTAGAGCACATAATCTGTTTGTAACCTATTGTAAACTGCTGAAACAGGGAATAAAGGAAAAAGAAAGAGCCTTCATAGCGTGTTCTGCGCGCGCTCTCCTCGCAGTCTGAAAGAGCGGAAATCGATTACCCGTACCCCACAAGATTTTTTATTTGGAGATTCTCGTGTTACAACTCCACCAATGCCAATAACAACGCCGAGACCAATTTTCTGCGGCACGGCGTCCTTCACGGTACAGCTTCAAAAAAGAACTCCCTATTTTCCGGCTTCTCGCCTCAGCCAACCAGGTCTACTTAGACATGCAACTTGAATACTCCTATGTAATGGTCACCCTCCTCCCACTCCGCAAGCAGGGCCCACCGTTACACATACTCAATGTATACTGCAATCCGAAATTGCCGAATATATCATTCGCAGACCTCTTTAGCCGGGCGCTGAGAGTTGGGGGTCGACCCCCACCTGATTGTGGGTGATTTCAACGCTGCCGCTCGGATGTGGGGTTAATTTCGTGAAGAGAAGCGCGGACGCAAGTTGGCGGAGCTTGCGTCAACGCTGGGCCTCACTCTTCGCACTGACTCAGTCCACCCAACTCGTATCGGAACTCCGTGACTAGGGATACCTGTCCAGACTTGACCTCCATCCGCAACATGCAGTATGCAGACTGGGTCAACACCGAGGAAACCCTCGGCAGCGACCACCGACTCCTGAACACTACGATTAGGACCCATCCTTTCGCGCGACCAACAACGCAAGCCCGACTCCCAGATTGGACCAAGTTCAGGCAAAATTATAACACTACGACACCCATACATGATCAAGATTACCAGTCTTGGTCACAACATTTGGTCTCTGGCCTTCGCTCCTCCGAAACTCAAATTCAGCTCTCGGAGGCGGTCTCGGATGTGGACGACCACCTGCTCTACCTCTGGTAGGCCCGGCATTGCCTCGTCCGTCGGTGGCGCCGGCAAAAGCAAAACCGAAAACTTAAAGCTCGCATCACCCAGCTCACTCAACGAGCGGCTGAGTATGCGGCCCAACTCGCCGACTCCAGCTGGGTGGCCCGATGCAATACGGCCGCGCGGCAAATGTCCAGCCAGAACACGTGGCTGCTCTTTCGCGCCCTAATTGACCCAACGCAAACACTCACGGAAACTCAAAAACACCTACAAAGAGCAATACACAGCTTTCAGGGCAACACAACTCAATTGGCGCACATGCTCCGGGACCAGTACTTGAGCACCACCCAGGACCCCTGCGGGCCGGCGTACTCTTATGCAGGTTCTGAGAACGTTGAGCTGGATCAACCGTTCCAGCTCCACGACCTGAGGGCGGCCCTGGCAAAAATGAAACGCGGCACCGCTCCGGGTCGGGACAAAATTAGTCAAATTGTTAGCCAACCTCCCCGTCCCGGCATACCTGTCTTTATTGAATTACATTAACTCAATCTGTCTTGGGGAAGTGCCACTCCCCATCGGCTGGAAGACCGCCCTGGTAACCTTCATTCCTAAAGCTGGCAAGGCCATCAGCACGGACAGCCTCCGCCCCATCTCTCTGACTTTCTGTGTGGGCAAACTCATGGAGACGATGGCACGTGACAGTTTGTCCGAGTTCATGGAATCCAAACACCTTTTCGCAGACACCATGTTCGGGTTTCGCCCACAGAGATCTGCACAAGATGTCTTGCTACAACTCAATCGGGAAGTCGTCGATCCCGTCGAATGCCCTCACAATGACAAGGTCGTACTCGCCTTGGATTTGAAGGGTGCATTCGACAACGTTACCCACGATATCATTCTCACCCACCTCTCTCAAACTAACTGCGGCAGAAACACCTTTCAATACATTCGGCAATTTTTAACCGACAGACAATCTTACATTCGAATCCAGTATAAAGAACATGACCCTTTTCATTTAGGAACCAGGGGTACACCCCACGGTGCGGTGCTCTCTCTCCTGTTGTTCAATTTGTGTATGATGCGCCAACCTTCCCAGCAGGGCGCTGCCGCCGGTGTGCAGCATGCGCTGTACGCCGATCACATCACCCTGTGGGCCACACAGGGTTCCCTTGGAGACATTGAGGCCAACCTGCAGGAGGCGGCGACCATAGTGGACCGTTATGGTCGCCACTGGAGCCTTCCAATGCTCCACCCAAAAGTCTGAATTTGTGCACATATGCCCCTCACCAAAGTGCACAGCCAAAATTTCATTGTCTCTCGAGACAAGTTCAATTCCTGAAAATATAGAAGTCCGGGTACTGGGGCTCTTCATGCATCAAGACAGACGGTAAGAAATAACATTAGCCAAACTCCGTCAGGTGGGGGACCAGGTTGGCCCCTTGGTCCGCCTGGTTTCTAACAAGCGCGGGGGGTTACGATGTAAGGACGCCTTGCGGCTGGCGCATGAATTTGTAACCAGTCGAATTCTATATTCGACTCCATACCTCCACCTGCGGAAACAAGACGGGGATTCACTCGAAGTCATCCTCCACAAAATTATTAAGCCGGCTCTAGACCTCCCGTGAACACCTCCAACAAGCGCCTCCTGGGGCTGGGAATGGTGAACACGTTTCGGGAGCTCCGGGAAGCCCACTTGACCAACCAATACACACGTCTCTCGAAGACATCGTCGGGTCGCCGCCTCCTTGCCCGACTACACATCCAACACACCACTCTCATGGAAGAGCGCGTACGTATTCCATCCCAGTGGAGATGCGCCCTCCACGTGCGCCCTCTTCCCACGAACATGAACCGTGAGGACCATAATGGCCGGCGCCTGGCGCTGGCGGAAGCCCTGGCCCGGCACTATGGATCGAAACCTACGTGGATGCCTCCGGGCCCCACCATGGGGGATGGTACACGGCCGCAGTCGTCCACCAATCCAAAACAGTGAACGGCCTTACTTTCCGAGCCCGTGACATAACACACGCGGAGGAGGTCGCCATTGCGTTGGCTGCATCTGATCCGACTTCAAAAACAATTATTTCCGACCCGCGAGGGGCCTGTCGGAACGTCGAGCAGGGCTGGGTACCGTATCTAGCCTACCGCATTCTCCAAAACAGCGTCTAAACCGGGGACCCCGCTCACCGGCGTATCGTTTGGGCTCCTACTCACATGAACCTTGAAAGAAATGAGGCAGCTGACGCCGCCGCCCACGCGCTCTCTAACCGGACATTCCCGTCCGACCCCGACGATCAGGAACTCGAATTTATTCCAGCTTACACCTTCAAAAATATTGTTATACTCTATCAATCTGGCCACGGTCTTTATCCCCGCTCGTGTAAAGGTCTCTCAAAGGCGGAAGAGCGGCTTCTGCTCCGCCTGTATACTAATACTTTGCTGTGCCCGGCAGCTCTGAAACACTTCGACCCTTCTTTCTCGGGAAGCTGTCCGCTCTGTGCGGAGAAGTCTTCGGACATTTACCACATGGTTTGGGCCTGCCCCTCCAACCCTGCTATCCCCCCCTCACCCCAACCCTACCCTGGGGGACTGGGAGGCGACCCTGCTCGGCTGCTCTGACCTGCAGGCCCAACGGGCCTTGGTCGCGCGAGCCCGGGCGGCGGCCAACGCCACTGAGGCCCCGATCTAGGGACCTCCACCTAGTACTTGTAAGGGTTGGCACCCTCTGGGCCAGCTCGTACATAACCTCTTTAAGTGTATCTGTATATAAATGTTTTTCACCACCACCGTCCCGCTCGGATGAAGAAGGCTGGGAAGATTGATTTACCATGGTGGAGGAGAGGCACAGCGCGTCGTGCTTCGCGCCTCCTTCCTCCTTGCCGCTGTCATCCCCGTGTACCGACCTCCCTAGCGGTACACGCTGTACCGCCATGATACCGTACACGCAGGACACGGTACAGACAGGCCAGCACGGTGCGCAGGTATCCGAAGGGGTTTGAGGGGGCCGGGAAAGTAGCGGGTGTGACAGTGCTGAAGGTCGTAACGACGTGTTGCAGCGACCTGAGAAGCGTCGAGACGATCCCGAGCGATTTGGCGATCGACGTCAGCCAGGAAATGGAGTCACAAGCTGGTAGAAGGGTCATTAGGCAGTAAGCTCTCGAAAAGTAGCGACGGGTTTGAGCCAAAGAGCAGGTAAATGGGGGATGATCCGGTGGTATCATGGCGTGTGGAATTTTAGGCGAACGTCACGAAAGGTAAACTGACGTCCTAGTCATGACTGTGGTCTGAGGCATACACAGACAACATGTCCGTCAGGGTGCTTTTAAGGCACTCAGTCAGGCTGTTTGTTTGAGGATGGTTGTCCGTCGTGAGCTTGTGACGGGTAGAGCATCAGCGCAGAAGGTCGTGGACCAATTTAGAAAGGAAAAAGCCCCGATCCGTAATCTTTTGACCAGAAGCGCCATGAAGCAGGATGACGTCATGAAGAAGAATGTCGACGACATCGAAGGCACGGCTGGTCGGGATAGCGAGCGTTATAGCGTACCGGGTACTGTAATCGGTCGCAACGGCAATCCGATTGTTCCCGGAAGTTGATGTGGGGAAAGTAGTAAGCAGTCGAGACCAACACGCAAAAATGGGTCAGTCGAACTTTCGATGGGCTTAAGCCGGCCTCTTAGCGGAAGTGGGGCACTGCAGCAGCATACCCGTGGGCAGTGCGGTCAAGGCCAGGCCAGAAGAGCCGGCTGCGCACGCTGTGGTACGTGCGTGACACGCCGAGGTGCCCTGCAGTAGGAGCGTCATGAAGTTTGGCAAGTACTGTGGAGCAGAGATGGGTTGGGACGACGAGAAAGAGGTCGGCACCATCTCGATGCATGTTGCGTCGGTACAGAGTATCGTGATGCAGCACGAACAGGCGCAGAGCGGGATCGGAAGTCGACGGACAAGGGAGAACGCGTAACTCACTCACACTTTTCACGAAGAAACCAGAGGTAGCTGAACAAGCAGCGATAGCACTAGCTCTCAAAGACTCGAGCTTCACAACTGTGTACAGCGACTCTAGAGCAGCCACTCGAGCTTTCGCCAAGGGCGGAATAGACAAGGCGACGCTACGAATCTTAGGCGGAAGTAACATCACCGATCACTCCATCGAATGGTTCCCGGCACACATGGGCAGCTGGGCAGCTTAGGTGGTGGCCTGCGGAATCTCAACGAGATCGCACACGAGGCGGCGCGAGGGCTCATCGGCCGCGTCCCTCCGGTTTCCCCCGCTACTCCACATATCGAGTACAGGGATCAATTATTCACGTACAACGAGCTCACTAAGCACTTTTATCTAGGCAGATGAGCGTTTCCCCTCCCAGATAAGAAATTAACCCGCAGCCAGTCGGTCACGTTACGCTTGCTCCAAACGAACTCATGCCCGAACCCCTGGCGCATGAAGCACATCGACCCAGACTACGACGGACATGTATGTGACCAGTGCAGTGAACGTGCAGACTTGACCCATATGCTGTTTGGTTGTGCATCAAGTGACGCCTACGCCCAGAACAAGGAACATTGGGACAAAGTACTAAAAAGTGCTTCACTTCACGACCAGCTTCGGGCTGTCCAGGAGGCCCGCGCGGCGGCGGAGAGCTTCGGGCTCTCTGTGCCTACGTGGGAGCTGCCCTCTACACCTGGCATCTAGCCGAGTGTCCTTCAGGACCCCTACTGTGAGAAATAAAGTTTTACCACTACCACCATCGGAAGGGTCGTGCGGAGGCAGTCGAGCAGAGATGAATCAGGGCGCTGCTCGTCCCCGATGTGTAGAAATTCCGATAGGGAAAGAACACTGTCGTTGTTATAACGGGTGTGGGAATCAGGAAGATTGCCAGGATGGCGGGACAAAGAGTCAGCGTCTTGGTGCAGCTGGCCGTGCTTGTAGCCAATCGTAAAGATATATTCCTGAAAGCGCGAGGACCAGTGACCCGTACGGCCTGAAGGGTCTTAAAGAGAGGACAGACAAGACAAGGCATACATGGTGGTCCGTAACTACGCAGAATGGCGTCCCAAACAAATAAGGACAGAATTTCATTAATTCCCAAGCAAGCGCCAGGCACTCCCGCTCGGTAGTAGAATAGTTACGTTCCGAGGGGGATAGCAGGCGGCTGGCGTAGGCAGTGGCGTAGGCATAGTGGTCGGGCTGGCGCTGTGCAAAGATGGTGCTAATAGCATGGCCACTGGCGTTTGTGCGAAGTTCCGTAGGCACAGAGGGGCTGAAATGGGCCAGCAGAGGTAGAGCAGGGACGGTCGCTACAAGTGCTGCGAAGGCGCGAGCTTGGTCAAGGCCCCAGGCGAAAAGTGAAGTTCTGGATAAACCGACGGGAATCATAGCCCGAGGAAATTTACATATCTCTTCAGGAACGGGGGGTGGCGAACTCGCGAATGGCACCAACTTTGTCAGGGTCGCGCTTCAGACCGGAAGCATCAACCAAACCTCTTAGGGCCTTAATTTGGTGCTGGTGGATGCTGCGCTTCTTCTAGTTTATTTGGAGACCTGCGTGACGGAAGACCGCAAGGAAAGTATAAAGATGGAGTAAGTAACTTTCGAACATGTGGAGCAAATGGCAGCGTCATCTAGGTAGCACAAGTACATCGTCCATTTGAAGCAGTTGAAGCAGCGCAGAAGCGATTGCACCATGCGCTAAGGAGACCGGAGCGTTGAAGAGGCCGAAAGGCATAACACTGAATTGGTGCGGCCATCCAGGGTGAAAAGGGCAGTCTTACGATCCCGTTAGTCAACAGCAATTTTCCAGTAGCCTGAACAGAGATCAATATACGAAAAATAGCTGGCTCCGTGTAGACAGTCAAGGGCGTCATCAGTTGTCGGAAGAGGATAGACGAATTTCATTGTTATATGATGGATGGTGACACAGAAACACAAACCGCCATCTTTCTTTTCGACCAACACCACAGGGCACGCTCAAGTACTGGTAGAACGCTCGATAATGCTATCTGCCTACGACTGGATAACATCGCGCTCAGGAAGGGAGACGCGTTAGGGCCTTCTGTGTATGGAGCAGGCACCGCCCGTATTGACGCTATGGGTTACGATAGTAGTTTGGCCGAGCGGACGATTCCCGAACTCAAAAACGTCAATGTAGCACACAAGCAGGGTGCTGAGGGCGCTGGCATGGTCAGGTGGTAAATCTGCCGCGATCATTGCAGAAGTAAGGTCCAGGCGTCAAGCGGATAACGAGGGAGGGTATCGAGACAAGAGTGAGGCTTAGCTGTGAGAGCAAAAACGGTGCATTTGGCCAAAGGGCCCAGTTCAAAGAGGATTGATGCCACAGGGTAAAACTTTGAAGGGAGGCTGAAGTTCACGAATCGAAGGTAGTGGCGGTTGCCGGTGACAGTGAGGACGGTGTGTGTAAGGATGACGTTACGCTGAAGGACAACGTCGTTGATTGGGTAAGTGGTGTAGGCACCGTCAGGGACGGGTGGAAACGGGGACAGTGGAATATAGAATGCAGGGTCGCGCGGCAGGTGACTAAATTCAGCGGCACGTTAGCGAGGCAGCTTGGTATTGTCGCTTTCAGAGCAGAGTGGAAGGACCAAACGAAAAAGGCCAGTGAAGCAATCAATTAGCGCCGCGTGCGTCGTTAAAACGTCGATGCCGAGGATCACATCGTGGGGCAAATGGTCGAGGTGAGTGAACTGGAGAGGTGTAGTAGGACCGGCAATGCAAACACGTGCTGTGCACATTGTAAGGACGGCAGCAGCACCTCCGTTGGAGACACGAACGGCTGAGGTAACGGCAGTTATCACAACCTTCTTCAGACGACGGCGAAAGGAGGAGCTCAAGACAGAAATCTGAGTGCCAGGGTCCGTCAGAGCGGTAACTGGTGAACCATCAACGGAGATACTGAGGAGCTTGTGGCGAGGAGCGAGGGTAACGAGATAATTTTCGGAACGGGTGATCAATGCAGCGTCACCTCCGGGCGCTGTATTCGTTAGTTTTCTGATTGAGAGCATGGAAAGGGCGTAGTGGACGGGCACTGAAGTTGTGGCGCATGACAGCTGCGAACCTGAGGTGAAGGCGAGTGGCTGAACCTGCACGTGGTCAGAGTGTCGAAAGTGTGCGGGGCCTCAGCCCGGGATGACATATGGCGTGGTTCGTAGTCGGCACGACGATCGTAATTAGGGGTAGGTCCGTAGTGTTGCGAGGTACGGGCTGTGGACTCGGTGAAGGCTGTGAATTGGGTCTTTAGTAAGAAAATGTGACCCAAAAGAAAAGAGGGCCCCAGGCCCTTGGAAGGTACAGAGAGTCTTCCTCCAGCAGCGGAATACCTCCCAAGGGCCTGGGTCCCTCTTGTCCTTTGGGTCAAATTCTTTCAATAAAGACCCATTTCCCAGCCTTCATCGAGTCCATAGCCCGTACCTCGCAACAAACTGGTGGCAGCGGTGGGATAAAAGCAAAACTGGTTGGCAGCGGCGGGATAAGGAAAGGCTGGTAGACAACTGCTGACGAGAGAGCGTCTTCGAGGATCTGGGATCAACGGAGCTCCGCTACGTGGCTCAGGGAGTCACCTTCGTCGCAGCGCAGCGTGAAGGCCTGGAGAGAAGACAACCGCTTAAGGCAACCTCGACGATCTGGGATCGACCAGGCTGCATGGTGTAGCTTCTTTGGCGGCGGGATAAGGACAAGGCTGGTGGACGTCTGCTGACGATAGAGCGCCTTCGAGGATCCGGGATCAACGGAGCTCCGCTAAGTAGCTCAGGGAGTCACCTTCGTCGCAGCGCAGCGTGAAGCCTTGGCGTGAAGACAACCGCTCAACCTCAACGATATGGGATCGCCGGACTAGGCAGTTATTGACTTCGGAAGTCACGGTGGCCATCGAGGGCTCCTGGCTGGGTGAGTGCCGAAGCGACTACCTATTGCCAGATGATTTAGAACTGGGTTCTATCTGAGCAATCGATTGCGTTTATTCACCACAGGGTGTGTGATTAGTTTCCAGATTTTGTAGTCGGCTCTCGCCAACCATGGGTATAAAGAAATTGAGTAAAGATGAATTGGTGCTGTTGGCAGCTGAACTTGGTTTAGAAGTAAACCAAAGTATGAGGAAACCAGAGATTCGCCATGCAATTGAAGAGGTGGAGTTTGAAGTCAACGAGGAGAGTCTTCCTCCAGCAGCGGAAGAGAGCAGCTGCTCGCGGAGCCAGCCTGAACCTTCCAAGGGCCTGGGCCTCTCTTTTCTTTTGGGTGACATTTTCTTAATAAAGACCCAATTTCTGGTCCTCATCGAGTCCGCAGCCGGTACCTCGCAACAGTAGTCGGTAAAATGATCGTAATTATAGCTAAGTTGAGGTGGCGAAAAGTAACGGCTTTGGCAGTGGCAGAAAATGTGGCTTACACGCGAACAGGTGAAGCGTTTTGGTCGGTCGTCCGAGGTGCGCCAATAAACAAAATCCGGTAGGGGTAAGGCGTTGGTATGATCGGAGTCGATAAAGCAGCATGAACCAGTGGAGCGGTGGCTGGCGAACAAGGCGACGCAGAGGGCAGGCCAGAATTGAGGCCCATGTTTGCAAACTCCTGGCGAACGACGGTCTGGATCAAGGCAATTGTAACGTTGGCCAGCTGAGGGGCGAAGGCGACGGGAGTCATCGCCTCCAGTTCTCTGCGTACAATTCGGGTCACATTGTCAGGACGGGATGGCTGTTGCAGTGTTCGCATGTCTTCGCAAGAGGATGTCGCCGCCGTGTTCGGAAGACGGTCGAATGGGGAGCAATACAGCGGTATTTAGCTTGCTCCAACTGCCAGCATACCTGGAGGGCGGAGTCAACCGTAGCGCAATCTTTGCATAGGATAAGATTAAAAGCGTCATGAGCAATCCCCTTTAGGATGTGGCCTACCTCGTCGGTCTCTGACATGGTGCTGTCTACTTTACGGCAACGAGCGAGGATGTCCTGGATGTAGGAGAGGTATGACTGTGGAGGACTAAGCTCGGGAAGCAAGCGCCCAGCTTGCGTCCTATTGGCTTGTCAATTAAGTCCGGGGCTTCTGTTTACAAGTATCCCAAGAGGTGAATCTTCCTCATGCGTCTGGAACCAGACACGCGCCGGGCCCTCCAAGTAGATCACGTTAGCAATCATGATGGTCGAGTCTTAGCGGTTATGCTAACTTACACAGTCAAACATGGCGAGCCAGTCTTCGAAATCGGCGTCACCGGTTACACAAAAGGTGTCCGGGTCGCGTTACGGTGCACCGTAGCATTATTTCTCCTTTTCCACCAGCAAGCATTTCGCATATTTTGTGATCTTAAACTCCCAATGCACTTGGACAGAATACTCTGCCCTTAAAATTAAACGCGTAGAGCACTGTTTACTCTTTCTTACTTCCTTGCACGGTAATTTATGTTCTCAGTGTATTGACTGTAGGAGATCGGCCGCAATTCAACAAACACTAGTGTATTAAGGATGTTTTTTTTTAGTCGACTGCCGTTGTTTTCTAATGCGACAGGTTTCAGAGGTTGCTGCAATAGAAAGTCTCACAATAATAATAATAATAATAATAATAATAATAATAATAATGCCTTTATTGTCCATCACAAGGATGAGGGAGGCAGAGAGAAAAAGCTAGGGGTGTAGCTTGACGAGCTCTCGCCTCCCCAAAAATGGATATAAGTTGTACAGGAAAAATATGCAGACAGCATGGCAGCATGCCAGCAAAGCTTAAAAAAAAGAAAGAAAAACGTGGCAGTAATACTAAAGAAATAAAGGAAGCATGAACAGAACCTATTTTTTGACACAACTGTAACACTTTGTAACGCGTAACAATCAAACGTAAAGGCAAAATTACGCAAAAATTACAAATTGCAAAATTGTAATCACATAAATTTAAACACAATTACAGGAATTACAATTTAGAAGTTACAAAATCACAACCACAAAAAAATTATACAAAATTACAAAAATTACAATTCAAAGTTACACCCGGTTACATATACTTGAAACAAAGTTTTGCAACTCTTTTTTTTTTCGAGTGCTCAACAGTCATGTTGTGGCTATGGCAGAGGTTTAGATAGTGCGGTAGACTATACCTAAGCATCTTTTTGCCATACCCTGTTCTGCATGCATAAATGTGCCATATTTCTTGTTTTGTACGGTGCGTGTTTTTTGCATAATGAAGCCAGTTTGGCAATGAAAGGAGTATTGTTTTTATTTTCGGTTTTGTATTTAAAGAGTAAGTAGTATGCATATAAATCATTAATTGGCATTATGTCCCCTTTCTCGAAAAGTGGTTTGGATGGGTGGTCATATGCTACATTATATACTATTCTAAGATTTCTTTTTTGTTGGGTGAGTAATTTTCGGAGGTTTGTGAAAGATGTATTTCCCCATACCAAGTGACAGTAATTTAGATGGGAGCAGAACAATGACTTATACAGAAGCATTTTCACATTCACAGGGAGAATGTTTTTGTGAGCGTAAACTGTTCCTATGACACGGGATAGTTTAGATGCTATGTAATTTGTGTGCTCGTCCCAAGTCATTTTCTCATTGAAAAATACACCTAGTATTTTGAAAGAGCTAACAACATCTATTTTAAAATTATCAAGAAATATACCATCATTATTTTGGATGTTCTTGTTCTTGGGGCGGAAAATAATAGCTTTAGTTTTTGAGGTATTAATCTTGAGGGCATTAAATCTTGTCCACTTTTCAAGTTGAGTAAGCGTTGTGTTTGCTTTTGCAATCATAGATGAGGCGCATGACCCGGAAAAAAGCAAGGTGGTGTCGTCTGCATATATTACAATTTTCGTTTCTTTGTCTATTTGTGTTATGTCATTCACATATATATTAAAAAGGATTGGGCCCAAGATGCTGCCTTGGGGCACACCAGATAAGATAGCTTTGACATCTGATCGGTGACCGTTTAATTCTACATACTGCTGTCGATGTTTAAGATAACTGCTCAAAAGTAACAAGGATTGTCCACGGAAACCATATACCTGAAGCTTTTTAAGCAGTAACATGTGGTTAAGATGATCAAAGGCCTTCGAAAAATCTACATATATTCCTAAAGCTAAGCATTTGTCATCAAAAGAGTTTAAAATGAATTCTTTTTGTTCTAACAAAGCAAGTTCCGTAGAGAGATTTTTCCGAAATCCAAATTGTGAAGGTGTCATTATATTATGCTTATTACAGAAGTTATTCATCCGGGACAAAATTATTTTTTCAAACCCTTTGGAGAAAACAGGCAATATTGACAATGGCCTATAGTTTGCAAAGTCATTTTTGTCTCCCTTTTTGTATACAACTGTTACCTTTGCAGTCTGCATCTTCTGTGGAAACACGCCATTGGCTAGACAAAGATTAAATATATGTGTGATATAGGGTGCAATTATGTCGAGTACATGTTTCACAGATTTAATCTTAATACCGTCAGCGTCGCTACTTCCGCTGTTATTTAATGCCAGAAATACTGACACTACTTCAGCCTCTGTAACAGGACTTAAGAAACAGGTGTGATCCACGGTGCACTTTATGTAATTCAAAGCCATTTTATCATATTCATTTCTTTTCAGTTCCACAAAAAAGTCATTAAATGCATCTGCTAACTTCTTGCCGGACCATTCTTCATTTTGGTGAATAAGTGTTTTAACTTGAGTTGGATTGCTAGGCTTTAGTAGCATGTTTAGCTTTTTCCAAGTTATGTCGGTCCTTGATGTTGGATTAGAGAAGAAATTGCGACAATATTCATCTCTAGCAGCTCTGATGTCTTTATTTAATTTGTTACGCACAGTTTTGTATGCTTTAAAGAAATTGGAATCACGTGTTTTTAGGAACTTCTTGTACATCCTATCTTTTGCTAGGATTCTGGTGAGCAAACAAGGTGTTATCCATGGCTTACGGATCTTTTTTGACTGCCTTAGGTGCTTCTGAGGGAACGTAGAATTATATAATCTCACAAAATTACTCAAGAACAAGTTATATGCAGAATCCGGTTCTGTTTCTCGGAGGACATTCCTCCAGTCGAAGCTGTTTATTACGTGTCGAAAAAGTTCTAAAGTTTTAGGTGTTATTTCTTGGTAAAAAACAGGTGCGCTCTTGGCACGTGCGTTGTTGTTCTCAACGCAGAAGTATATGGCATTATGGTCACTAATATCTGTGCATATTACACTGGCTTTGCATGACGATGTGTATCTATTTGTTATAAATAAGTCAAGAAGCGTCACAGACGTGGTGGTAACGCGGGTAGGAGAGCTGATAACATTTGTGCATCCGAAGGACTGAATGAGTTGTTCCAATTCTCGCTTAGCTGCTGTATCAGCTAGCATGTTGATATTAAAGTCACCGCCAAGTACAACACCGTACATGTTATCACCAACGAAGGCCAGAAAAGATTCCAACAAGGCAAAGAAATTGCGAAGGTCTCCAGATGGGGGGCGGTAAACAACAGAAACAACAGAAACAAAAATCACCTTTCTACGTGGTCAAGTCGAGCTGCGGTGCAATTTTGCCGCTGCTGCAGCAGTTCTGAATGCTGTTGGAAAATACTCTAGGGTGCTTTGTCACACATCTCCCAGCGTGCACATCGTTTCTTTGAAGTTCTTACCTATCCGAAGCACGGTAAGAACGGTACGCATTACGCGGGTTACAAAGGTGTATGAAACGAACTGCGCCATAGAAGCCTTAGGTATCCGTCCTTATGGTTCTTCGGCGTCGTGTGACCAGGTCGGGGAAGTGCGGCACCGGTACTTTATACGCTTACAAAGAATCATGCGTTCCTCTCAATGAAATTATTATAAGACGCTTTTGATCTGAATTTTTTTCGCTTGTATCAAGTGAAGAAGATACATCCGAGAACTAAAAGCGCTGCTCTGCGTAGTTCACGGCCACACATTGCGACCATGTGTCTGGCACGTTGATAATAGATAGGTTTCAAATATAATGCGATGAAACCACGAACCTACCATTCTAGTGCGGCAGACAATAAAGTGAGCGCAATACAAAAATGTTAATTAAAAGTGTATTGCAGCGGCGACCGATCTGCTTTGAAGGCACAATCAACCTCCTCCTGCCATTGCCTTTTCACAATTCTGCCTCCGCAAGGGCGGAAGATCCGTAAGGTCTGTCGCAAACCAGGGAACATTCATCGGGGATTTCTATTTTACAACATTTTCTTTCACCTTGCTTCTCCCGGAAGTTTACTAACAGAATGCATTGCGTTCTCTGCAAAAAAGAAGCAATGCGTGGCGGGCTTAAGAAAGGCAGTGCCTAAAACTTGCTTACCTGATTAAGAGATATTAGTCAGCGGAAAGGAGATACAAATTCTACGAGAGTTAAATAAAGTGTAGCGCTAATAATTTGAAAGAGTGAAGAAATAAAATAAATAATTTTTCAGCGCATTTCGAATATGTACGGCATTTTGAATCCAAGTGCTTCTAGGAAGGAGGCTATGAATTTAGCGATCCACTTAAATGAAGCATGTTGCTCGCCAGTTATTATTAACCTACCCATGTTTGGGATAGCTAAGGAAAATAGGCAACGAAGGCGTTAGGACTTCGTGCTAATTTCCAGGCGTGCTTTTAAAACACTTGATTAGTTATGAGGCAATATACCACACAAACTGTGCGCTGAAAACGCCGTTGCTGTTGTATATTCTTTGAAAACGGTAACCATTTGTTGCAGTTTTCTGGCAAAACATTTGTGTGCTTTGACTCCTATGTTCGAGTAAGTGCGGGTAAGAGCTATCATCTATTGCTGTTCTTTTTGTGCTACACGCCTCAAGAAAGATGCTTTTTTCAGGCGCAGATGTAAGACGTGCGTTACAAGAGTTACAAATTAATGGGTGGGGGGGGGGGGGGGGGGGTTGCACTCAATATCGGCTCTACTGCTTCCGCCACAGATCTATAAATAGCCTCACCTGACCTCGAAGAAAGCGGTCAACTCTCCTTTCTTAAGCACTGCTCTGCTTATATTCCTTTTACTGCTCATTATACGACATCAGGTGTCATGCTGTCGCTCTTTCTAAACCGCCTATCACATCTGTCAAACTCTGGAGATGACCAAAATTACGCCAGTGGATTCCCAGCGGTTCTCCTATTGCTGTGTTTTAATTATCACCCCGCCTCCTGCCACATTAACTGTAGCATCTTGCCGTTTCTCTCATGCACCATTTTCCACTTGCAGGCCCCCACCCTGGACCGGTGTATTTCACACAGTGCCTGCTTTAATTGCCACACATTTAGCCCTTCCAATAGCATCCCACATGCTTTATTTTCTGAAAAAGAAAACTCATTTTGCTTGGCCAGGAAACATCATTCTCACAAGAAGTTCCTATTGAAAAATCGTGTATATATTTGTCATATGTAGCTAGTCCAGACGAAATTATGGTTTGTGGTTTAGTGGGGTTTAACACCCCAAAGCGACTCAGGCTATGAAGGACGCCGCAGTGAAGGGCTCCGGAAACTACGACCACCTACGGTTGTTTAACGTCCACTGTCATCGCACAGAACACGGGCCTCTAGAGTTTCGCCTTCATTGAAATTCGACCGCCGCAGCAGGGATCGAACCCGAGTCTTTTGGGTCAGCAGCCGAGCGCCATAACCACTGAGACTTAAGTGTCATATGTGTCCACAAGCGCATACGTGCCCACGTATGTTACATTTGTCATGTGTGTCTAATATATTAGATTTTTGGAAAAGCAAAAGACGCGGGCAGGGAATTGAAATGAAGTGGAATATAAAATGGTTACCACATACTTTGCAGGAAACTGTCACAGGACACTACAGCATTATTAGTTTTTTGTGACAAGACATGCACTACCCATTGCTCTGTTTCGCAGTTATACGGTAAGACATCAGGTCCAGTGCTGATTTGCAGGGTTTGAGGAGAGAAAATATACGCTACTGTACATCCACAGGTATTATGAATATTTATGTGCACTGTGATAAGCATTGAAATATGTCGGTACATATTTCAGAGTGCATGCACTTTCTTTGCTAGTGTTCGCATTGCGCACGTACTTTTAATTACCCCGGAACCCTGGTCCGCAATCAGCTGGCGTTATTCGCTACGTAGATTTACAATGGCTGAACAAAGCAGAGAATGCTTGTTGACCTTGTTGCCGAACCTGTATCCAAAGACATTGGAAGCGCCGAAGGACAGACAGCTTGAGTAACCGGACTATATAACAAGAAGGCACAAAAAGAAAATATGGGGAAAATGGTGTCGAACAAGCCCAGTGTTTTTTTTTTTCGTGTGTTGGTTGGACACTTGTTAGTCGCTTGTCCGTCGCTCCTTTTCCGCACGCGTGAATATATACAGGACACCCATGACCGGCTGTTTCTCACGAGGTTGATTTAAGATGATAAGATGGAGATCGGATCTTCTCTGTGCGCACGGGTGTCGTGAGTAAGTTGAGGTATGCTACATATAAATCCATGCAAGACGCAATTTCGGGTAAGTGCGAACTCGTATGCAGCATGTATGGGTCCATCCGACACAGCCGTCACGCATATGAATCCGTATGAGGCATATCTGTTTATGCGTGGCACAATTCTTGACACGTATGGCTCATATGCTGCCGTCTTTCGGCACCTGTCGCGAGCACTTCCAGACACCCTTAGACAGTGTGGGAGTAGTGGTCTCGGTCTCAGAGGAGATGCCCTCGAATCAGCTTGGCAAGCTCACCCAGAAACGAGCCATCAAATAACAAGGGGGATGGTCGTTTGGGGCCCAGCTTTCACCGGTCGGGAGCCACAGAATGGGTCGGAGCCTAATGCAAAGAAAGAAAACAAGCTTGATATAGCAAACAGACAATTCAGAGGAGTTTCCAGCCACTCGTACGAGCACATAAAAAGTGACCTACACAACAATGTAACACATGCAAAGTAACACTACACAGAGGAGATCATGTACCAAAAGTTCACTAACATGCGGCAGAGGCAAACAAAACAGAACGCAATTTCTTCGCCGGGCACTGCGACAGTCCGAATACCGGTGCACGACGAAGGGGCCGTCGCGATAACTTGCGCGCGTTGCCTCGGCGCTCCGCGGCTGGACGAGTGGTGTCTACAGAGGTGCGAGCGCGCTTATCCTCCTTCTCTCCGGAACTTAAACTATGGCATGGGCTGCCAGACAGAGCTACACGTCTTTTCTATATAGGGCATGCAGCGTCTGTTCCTTTCTCCGAGCCAAGCCAGGCGCGCACATACACATAGCACTGACCGCACAATTTGTCTCCCAACCTCTCGCTGGGCGCGCATCGCCATTGTTAAGGCGTGAATTTGGGCCTTTTGGTTACAAACAGAAACTACCGCGTTTGCGGTTCTTTTTTTTCTTTTTGTTTATGTATGCAACCTTTCCTATTTATTGCCTCACTGCAATAAAGCCTTGTTGTTAGTAGCGCTCTTGCTGTGTCTTCTTTCTGCCGTTTCCTACGCTAGCTGTTTTCATCGCCATTGATTAGGCCTGGAGAGAGGCATCTAGGAAACTTCAGTTGCGTATTTCCGAACCGGCACCGCAGGTGCGCAGGAGAAGTGGGCAGGGCGTCACTCAACACGCTCAAGGCTACGCGCTCTCCGTCGGCAATGAACGAAGATTTCTTGACGTTTCTAGAGCCGTCGACGCCGCGCGCGCTCATGATTCCTCGCGCGCCTTGCAGGCTTTCCAAATGTGTAACAATTTTTGCGACTTAAAGGGCAACTGAAGCCCCTTTTCGAGAATTTCGCGATATTCAAGGATTCAAATCTATGTAGGCTGTAGGTAAAGAATGCCAAGTGTTTTGAGCATGCCGAGTGAGATAGAAAAACTGCGTGATCAGCTGCGGAAAGAATTTCGCGCCGAAATTGCAGCAATGCACAGTGCAACAGAAAGGGATTTACGTAAAGAAACCAGTGAGCTATCGCAGAGCGTAGATTTCTGCAGCAAGAATTATGATAACATGTCCGCCGAACTCTCAGCACTAAAGGAGGAAAACAAAACGTTAAAAGAAGAAAACGCTGCGCTATCTTCTGATCAATTTGTGGGAATCTCCATGATTACATAATTGCAACTGGTAGGTTGATTTGCTAACTCCTTTAAAAGTCTCGGAGTTTTTTGTTTTTTTTTAATTATTATTCTCGCCAAAATGTTCTTTGTTATTTCACTTCAAATATTCTTCTGTCGTTTTTCATGAATACATTTTTCAAAATTCACGTTTGGCTGCGATATTTTCTCGTAATCTTATGAAAATTTCCTTATGTATACCACTATACCTTGGCCAATCCCCCCACGTGGTTATGTGCCATTATAAAGAGGTGAAGAAGAAGAAGAAGAAGAAGATCTTCTGATCGCGACTGCTTAAGGAACATGCTCCTTGCTTTTGCGCTTCGGCTGACCAGTTTGGAGCAATACTCTCGAAACAGAAACCTGGAAATTAAAGGGCTTCCCGAAACTGACAACGAAAACCTCCCTGACATACTCCAAAAGATTGGAGAAGTAATCGAAGTGCCCATAACAGCTCAAGATATTAAAGCCTGCCACCGGGTTCCGGCTAAGAAGTTCACATGCCCAAATGTGATAGTGCAGTTTCCCAACCGGTCCAAGCGTGACGCTGTCCTGAGTAAAGCAAAAGAAGTCAAAGCTAAAACTGCTGATCTTGGTTACACTGATCTTGGTTAGACTGAAAGTTCTGCCGTGTATATATATTAACGAACACTTGTGCCCCACTCTGAAAAAGCTAATGAGCCTGACTGTGGCGTGGAAAAAGGATAAAAATGAAAGTTTGCCTGGACAAAGAATGGCAAAATTTTCGCCAGGCAAAATGAGACTTCCACAACTGTGCGCATCACCTGCATGGGCGACTTGGACAAGATTGTCTAAGCCGCTGGTGCTGGTCACGCAGGCCAATACTGTCATCCTCAGAAGACTATGCTATAATAATTTTTTCAACAGCGCATGCTACACAAGGACACAAGACGAGGAAACACACACACGAGCGCTGAACTGCAACTTTATTTGAGAAAAGGCGCCAACCTCTACATATATACCCTCAAGGAACCGCCCACTAGGGTAAAACCTAAAATCACTGCACGTGTCAAGCCACAAACAAGAAAAAATATTCAAGAGTTAAGCATACAATACAAGGGTGACCAAGACCGCAAAAAAGAAGAAAGATTACAAGAAGCAGCGAGAAGAAATTATTTCACTTGCCCTTTTTTTGCGTAACAAACAGTGGGCAGAAATCGTTTTTAAAAGTGGTAAAAGCACAAATCGCGGTAACTAAGCATGATGATGAGCGAGGCGAAAAAAACATCTGAAGTGCATGAGGGCCAACGACTAACACGGCTAAAAAAGTGGTGCCAAATGAGATGTAAAAAGTGCTAACGCGAAGACTAAAAGAGATAAAACAGAGGTACAAAAAGGAGGGTAAAAGCAAAAGTAAAAACGAAGGAAGAAGTACCGGAAAAAACCAGGTCAAAATCACATAAAACCAGACAGGAACGCTATCTCTTTGTTTGACAGAGAAACAGAAGGCGTACTAACGCATTCACTCTTGAGGTTACAAATCTTGGCTGCTTCTATTATTTCGCGAGTCAGCTGGTAGGGGCATTTCTTCAGAATGGTTGTTCTTTTGAACATAGGGGTGCATTGTTCATTAGAACCTAGTTTAAGTTTGCAATTCTTGCAGTGCACTGGCAAGTTCCTGAGTGATGAACCAGATAGATCCCTACGATGCTCCATTAATCTTTCATTAATAAATCGGCCTGTTTGGCCGATGTACGCCTTTCCACAAGAAAGAGGGATCGAGTAGACTACACCCTCAGCGCACGTGACCAAGGGATCTCTGTGCCGCGTGGTACAACCGGAGTTAATTTTTGTCTTTGCATTGATTCTCCGGCACAGTCTGGAAAGGCGCTGGGGGGCCGAGAAAACGACATCAACACCTGCCTTTTGTCCTATTTTTTTTAAGGTTATGCGATATTGTGTGCATATATGGAACAACGGCGACCTTTTTATTTCGCTGCCGAACGTTGGCTGAAGCGTTAGTATTCGTGCGCTCAATGCTTCGGAACATCTTTTTCGCCACAGAAGTGAGTACTTCTTGTGGATAACCTGAGTTCGCCAGCCTGCACACCTGAGCTGAAAAGCTTTCTTCTAGCTTATGCTTGCATGTTTTTGTTAAGGCGTTGTTCAGAGTAGACTGTACAATATTTCTTTTTACTAACTTTGAGTGCGCGGAATCATATGCCAGGATGGGTTTTTTGCCCCTTGGTTACGCAAAAAAAGGGCAAGTGAAATAATTTCTTCTCGCTGCTTCTTGTAATCTTTCTTCTTTTTTGCGGTCTTGGTCACCCTTTCATTGTATGCTTAACTCTTGAATATTTTTTCTTGTTTGTGGCTTGACACGTGCAGTGATTTTAGGTTTTACCCTAGTGGGCGGTTCCTTGAGGGTATATATGTAGAGGTTGACGTCTTTTCTCAAATAAAGTTGCAGTTCAGCGCTCGTGTGTGTGTTTCCTCGTCTTGTGTCCTTGTGTAGCATGCGCTGTTGAAAAAATTATTATGAATAACCAACTAGCCCGTGAGCTCACCCTGTTCAACTATGCTATACCTGGAAAACAGTTTGCCTTGCAACATTCCTTTAAAGTCTTGTACACAGAACACAGATTTTGCAGTCCATATAAATTCGCGATCTCTTATATCTAAACAGGAACATGTTTCAAACTTTCTTGATGAGTGCCGCATCCAGTTCGATGTGATAATGTTCACAGAAACGTGGTATCGTCTAGACAGTGACATGTTATCTATAGACGGGTACAGTCATTATTTTTTAAACAGAAGTGAAACTCGTGGTTGGGGCGTTGCGATGCATGTCAAGCGAAACATATCCTGCGACATTTTTAAACCATTTACGCGGATCACTAGGGATTATGAATCGTTGTGCGTACAAGCCGAAGAACAATTGTTTACTGTGGTATATCGGCCGCCAACTGGCCGCCATAGCATTTTCATTGAGTTGGTTGAAGAAATATTACACAATGCTACAGATAAAAATTATCGCTTGTTGCTAGGCGGTGACTTCAATGTGACTTCAATGTTGCTAGGCGGTGACTTCAATAATTCCTATACACAAATCGGGTCCTAAAACTGAACTGAATAATTATCGTCCGATATCGTTAACAAGCACTAGTTGTAAAATGATGGAACACATTATTTTTAAAGCCATAATCTCATATCTAGAAAATAATAATCTCATTTATGAAAAACAACATGGTTTCAGAACAGGGCTTTCAACAGTAACGCAGCTTGCTGAAATTACTCACGACATCGCTAACACAATTAATGAAGGCTACCAGATAGATGCTATATTCTTAGACTTCTCTAAAGCGTTTGATGTTGTTCCTCACGATGACCTTGTAACAAAATTACTATCTTTTGGCATTGATCGCAACATTGTGTCATCGATTTCCTGCTATTTGCAGAACAGAAAACAATGCGTTAAAATAGGTGAATACGTTTCGCAAAACCTGGATGTGTATTCGGGTGTACCCCAGGGATCAATACTTGCGCCTCTTTTGTTCCTCATTTATATAAATGATATTCATTCCTGTGTTAGTTCATCGATCCAGCTTCGCCTTTTTGCAGACGATTGTGTCGTATATATAGCTGTAAAAAAATCTCACGATCAAATTCTCCTTAACAATTCCCTAGAATCAATCCACGCTTGGTGTATGACCTGGGGAATGAAACTTAACGCAGATAAAACCAAAAGTATCACATTCACTAATAAGAAGCATCCTCTAAGTTTTACATACACACTTGGTGACACGCAGGTTAAAAAATATGATCAGGTGAAGTATCTGGGGCTCATCCTAACATCTAACCTGCGTTGGGAGCCCTACATCAAATCCATTTGCTCTAAAGCTGAAGGTAAATTACATTATTTAAGGAGAAAGCTCCGTAACACGCCGGCCCATATTAAACTCAGTGCCTATAAAACTCTTATAAGACCTACCCTAGAATATGCGGATATAGTCTGGAGCCCCCATCAAAAAAGCTTAATCAACAAATTAGAGCGCATCCAAAAACTAGCAGTGAGGTTCGTCTATTCAAAGTATTCACGTCAAACTAGCGCTACCAGTCTAATAGTTCAGTCAAATTTACAAAGCCTGTCACAGAGAAGAATCATTTCCAGATTAAAGTTTTTGTTCCAACTTCTTCACGGTCACTTCAAAATAGCCAATTCACAATACTTACACCCGCCATTCAAACACTCGTCTAGAACAAACCATAGTAAAACACTTCGTCAACCAGTCAGCCGTGTAAATATCCACAGGTACTCCCTGTTTCCAGATGCTATATCATATTGGAATAAATTGCCTGAAGATGCGGTGAAGTGTACGTCCGTGGAACTATTTCTTAATTATATCGAAAAAATTGACTTTTCTGTTTAATTCTCTCCTAATCTTTTTGTGTTTGGGTCAGAGAACATGTCTGTATTTTTGAATTTTTGTTTTTACTCTGTTTGATCAATGATGCATTGTAAACACTCCTGCATGGGCCCGAAAAGGGCCTGCAGTATGTTCAAATAAATAAATAATAAATAAATAATAACATGGGCAGTGATAACGTTCATTCTTTACAGCTGAATAATACAGTGACTGCGTGCGGCTTTAAAAATGTGATTTCGACACCAACTCGCGTTTCGCTGACTGGACAATCATTGCTTGATCAGTTCATTGAAAACGCAGACACAGCAGTTGAAACTGCGGGCACTATAAGCTATGACATAAGTGATCACAGTCCCATCTTTATATCATATTCAAGCAATCTCTCCAAGAAAAAAATGCTTAAGCCTCCAGTAACCTCTCGGTGCCTATCGACAGCAAACATGGATTCTTTTCGCGCGTGTATTTCAGACGGTGACTGGTCTCTTGTATATGAGAAAACAAATGCGAACGATGCCTACAATGCATTCCTCTCTATTTTGCGCCGTTACTATGACACCTGCTTTCCATATAGACGAGTGAAATCGAATGGAAGTATAAGAAAGCCTTGGGTTGGGTCCGATCATCTGAAAATGATAAAGAAGAAAAACAAAGTTTTCAAAAAATTCCTGGACACCAGAGAGCCATCTGCTTTCTCAACATTCAAGATATGCAGAAATAAGTTTAATGCGGAGCTAAGGAAAGCGAAGAAATTGTATTATAATAACCTTTTTACAAATACGTTAAAGAGTCGTCCTCATAGGGCATAGAATGTTATAAACATGGTGTTGAAGGGCCGAAATCCAAGGTTTTCTGCGGCAGAATTTCTAAGAAATACAAACCTCTCCGGTGTTGACTTAGCGTAACACTTTAATACTCATTCTGTCAACTTGACAAATACAAAAGATAGCCTGGAAGCAGATTTCACCTTTCCATCTCGCTGCATTGATACTCTTTTTCTTCAGCCAACCGATGAGGCAGAAATCTGTTCCACATTTTTGAACTTACATAACAGTAATGCCAAAGATGCTGACGACTTGCAAATAAAGCCGGTTAAATACGTTATTGATATCATCGCACCCTGTTTATCGTATATATTTAACTTAGTACTTGAATCAGGTTGTTTTCCAACCGCTATGAAGAAAGCAAGAGTCTCCGTTATACATAAAGGGGGCGAAAAAAATATTAATAACTATCGACCGATATCTATACTTCCTTTATTTTCAAAAGGACTAGAAAAACTAATATTTGCACGTATTAACCTCTTTTTCTTGAAGCATAGCTTACTAACCGACTGCCAGCACGGTTTCCGGAAAGGCAGGTGTACTGAAACGGCTTTACTTACGATCAAAGAACTTACAATTAACAACATCGACAACAACTACCTTACACTCGGTATATTTATTGACTATAGCAAAGCTTTTGACCGCCTAAATCATCAAAAAATTACGAGGAAGTTTAGCGGCTGAAGTGGTGAAAGGCGAAAGCCTGAGTACTGCATTCTGCTACGCGATTGTCCACTTCACATTTTGTTGGTGCATTAATTAACTTCCAATTAATGACGCTTAAGCTTCGCCTTTAGGAGTGGAACGCGAGAGCGTGTTGTAGCGCTGCCAGGGAGTCCACGGAACGCCACCACCCGTTCGGCACGATGCGTCGTTGCCCTTTGAACGCAACGCTTTTTAAGGAAAGGAAATGGGGCTGTAATTCTCTGTCCTCTCGGTGGACACCTGAGCCGCACAGTACAGAAAGGGAGGAAGTGTGAGTGAAAGAAGAAAGAGGGGCCGTAGTGAAGAAAATGAAAATTGTATTTGAGGAAAGGAAATTACGCATTAACTGTCTCACATATCTCAGTAGACACTAGTCGAAAATTGTATTTGAGGGAAGGAAGTTGCGCAGTAACTGTGGCACATATTTCGGTGGACACCCGTCAAAATTCACGCGCGGTGACGTCACGACAATTTGGACCGTTCTGAAAGGCGGACAAATACGCCTTGCTCGTTGGCCAGCTTGATGGTTTGGAATGAACAAAGGTGCCTCTAGTGAATACGGTGTCTTCGTTCACTCCCATCTTCCTCCCTTCCCGTTACGGCGAGGTTTAGGTGTCCACCGAGATATGAGAGACAGACACATTTCCTTTCCTCAAAAACTAATTTATCGACGAGCAAGGCGTATTTTTCCGCGTTTCAGATTGGTCCAAATTGTCGTGACGTCACCACGCGCGAATTTTGACGGGTGTCCACCGAAATATGTGAGACAGTTACTGCGCAACTTCCTTTCCTCAAATACAATTTTCGACTAGTGTCTACTGAGATATGTGAGACAGTTAATGCGTAATTTCCTTTCCTCATTTTCATTTTCTTCATTACGGTCCCTCTTTCTTCTTTCACTCACACTTCCTCCCTTCCTGTACGGTGCGGCTCAGGTGTCCACCGAGATGACAGACCAGTGCCTCAACAAAAACGATATACAACAAGCGGATGCCCTGAAGCCGCTCACGGCGTTTGGTCAATCAGGGACGCGCGCCTGGTGCGAGAAGGAGACTGTACGGCCGATACTGTGTGTATGTGCGAGCCTACTTTGGCGCGTAGAACAAACAGACGTGGTCCAAGCCTATATAAGGAGGGCGTTGACCGCTGTCAGTTTAGTCCGAGCCGCCGTTTAAGCTTCATCGAAGAGCGCCCGCTTGACTCCTGGGAGAACACCACTCGCCCAGCCGTGAATCAACAAGGCAGAGTGCGGCAGTCTGCTGGACGGCGCAGTCGTGAACCTCTGATAGTCGGACTGTCGCAGCGCCCGATGAACAAATCGTGTTTTGTTTGTTTGCCTTTCTCTTGTGCTAGTGCACTTGAGTGCAATAATTCTTTTGTATTGTAATCTCTCTCGAGTGTAACTTTGCACGAGTTGCATTGTTTTGTTAATCACTTTGTACTTTGTATGTGGTTGTACTAGTGGTTGTGAAATCCTCTTTATCGTCTCTTTGCTGTATAAACTTTGTTTTGTTTGTGAACCTTTGGCTCCGACCCATTTTCTGGCTTGCAACCGGCGAAAGCTGGGCACCAAACGACCAAAAACCTCTTGTCACTTGGTAGCTGGTCTCTGGCTGAGCTTGCCAGGCTGAGTCGAGGGCATCTCCTGTCGGGTATAACAAGGAAAGAAGAGCGGCGAGGGCCAAGGCTCTCATCGACCTGCACGCCAACGACGAGCACGCGCGGTACGTGGACGCGGCCGAATACCAACGGAACGCCTTCGCAGCGGTCGTCATACAGCCGTCGACCGGCGCCACGAGGACGGCAGCGAGCGTGAGAGGCGCCGGAGCGGAACAAGCGGAGGAGGTGGCCATCGCCCTGGCCATTGCCGACGCAGACTGCTACACGGTGCTGAGTGACTCGAGACAGGCGGTGCGAAACTTCGCCAAAGGCCAAGTCTGCAGGGAGGCCGAGCGCGTACTACGAGCGACTAAACTGCAAGACAGAAGAGTAAGAATCAAGTGGTTTCCGGCGCATGCGGGCGACGCGTCGGAACGCAGTGCGAACCACAATGAGACGGCACATGCAGCGGCGCGAGCGCTAACCAACCGCGCCCCGGCAACACACCGTCCGACGTGGTTCGGAGCCAAGGACCGCATGACCGACTACAGCGAAATCACGAAGGCCTACCGCCTGGCTCGCAGGACTCTCCCACCCCCGCACCCGAGGCTGAGTCGAGCGGAGGCGGTACTACTGAGACAGCTCCAGACCGGATCGCTACCGAGCCCGAGACTGATGCATCGCATGTACCCCGAGACCTACCCGACCGATACGTGTAGAGTCTGCCGGAGGGAGCCGGCAGATCACACGCACATCCTGTGGGACTGCATCAAAAATCCAAAGGAAGCAAGATCAGGAACAATCCCGCCGCGGCTGGAGGCAGCCGCGAAGAGCAACGACCATGACCAACAGCTATGGGCCGTCCAGCAGGTCCTCGGGGCGCTCGAAAGGCAGGGATCCAGCGAGCCGGCAACGGCGAGCGGAGACCCGCGCCGAGTAACGGCAGCCTCGTAGACGACGTAGGCCCTCGTCGGGGCGCGCGAGCGTCCAACTGCAGGCACAAATAAAGTTTACTCCAATCCAATCCAATCCTGTCGGGAGTGTCGAGAACAGAAAAGCATTTATTTTAGAAAGGGACGGGCAAGCAGGGGCTCGCCCTCCGACGGGCGGCGGCAGAGGAGGGTGCGTCCGCCCGTTCACATTACTTGGCGCTCGGCTTTTACACTAGCCGGCGGCACACCACATCCCCTTAGATGTAACTGTCGTCGGCGCTTCGGCGGACGCGCGCCTGTTATTTCGCACAGCGCAGCGTTCTTCACCCGAGCAGCTACCCCTGGACCCCGCCACCCCGCCCCCAGGAGGAGGCGCCGCCACCCCCCTGGAGGATCGCCGCCCCGGCGCCCGGCTGCCGGCCGGCTGCCCGGGAATGCCTGCTGCACCCCTGCCGTCCCAGCAACCCGGTGGAGGTGCTGCCCGCGGCCCCCCACCCCCCACCAGCCACCTGCCTGCTGAACCCGGACCCCGGCCCGGCTCCAGCATGTCGTCAACCGGTCCCCCCGGAGGACCTTCCTTCCGAGCGCCTCCACCAAAGGCGCATTGTTTCAACTTTGCGTTGAAATCCGAAGCCTCGGCCGACGACATAATTGACGGTATCGAGGAAGTCGCTGGCCCCAAGATGCTGGAGTCCCTCCAGCACCAGGGGGGCTTCAAGTTTTGTATCGCCGTGGCCTCGGCCGCGGCGGCGCAAAAGCTACTTGCAGCGGGCGCCTTCACAGTGCAAGGCGTCCCGGTCCCGGTCACCTGCGTGGGAGCTGCCGCCGTCACCATCACCGTGTTCCGGCTGCCCCTCTACGTCGGCGACGCTTCGTTGGCCTCGGCGCTTAGCCCCTACGGCAAGGTGCTCGAGATAACCCACCCGCTCCTGAAAGGCCGGCGTCACGTCGACAACGGTCAGCGGCTGGTGCGGATGGAGATGCGCAAGGCGGTACCAAACTTCATTTCAGTAATGGGGTACCGCGCAATGTGCGACTACCGCGGGGTTCGCAAAATCTGTTCCCGCTGCGCACAGGAGGGCCACGTCGGCGCAACGTGCCGCACGCCACGCTGCTCGCGCTGCGAGGCATTCGGCCACGATACGGCTGGGTGCCAAGCGGCCTGCAGGCGTTGCGGCGGACCTCACGCGGCGGCGGACTGCCTGCGGCCGCGCTCCTACGCGGACGCCGCTGCCTCCAGGAAGCCCGCGCCCCCACCACCTGAGCCGCCCAAGGGAGCGGGAGGCGACCACACGAAGGAGCCGTCCGAGCCCCGCCCAGCCGACAACCTGCAGGCGAACCAGGGCGAGAGCACCCCGGTCGTCCAGGCCGAGCACCCCCCGGCCGAGACCCTCGAGGAGGACCCCGCCGAATCGTCCGCTGCAGGCAGCCAGACCACCACGGCTGTCGACGCGGCAGCCGAGGGCAAGGAGCTCTATGGCTTCGATCCCGCGGCGTCGCCGGCCGTCTCCAGCACAGCGTGGGCCTCCTCCCCCGACCCCCTATCACCGTTCGGGACCGGGGACGACGCGAGCCGGGACACCGACTCCTCCACATCCTCCGCGGAGGACGCCGCCTCACCCGAGGGCGGCTCCGTGCTGCGCCTGACGGGGGACCTGACCCCCGAGCAGCGCCAGGCCCTCACTACTCCGACCGACCAGGGCCTCCCCCGTCGTGCCCCCCCGCCGCCCACCACCTGAGAAGGAGGAGGGGCCTCGAACCGCCAGCGCCCCGACGACACCCGGTGCCCCAGAGACGGCGTCGGGAGTAACGAGCGACAGCGCCTTGGTGAGCCAGCCGCTCGATTTACGAGCGCAGGCGGTCGAGGAAATGTACACCGGCAAATTAGCGGGGAAGCACGCTAGGCAGGATTCGGAGGAGTGTTCCGACGGGACTGCCCCGCCCCAGGCTAAGAAACCGGTGCCTAGCTCCGCTCATGGCGGGGCTTCTTAATTGTACAGGAATCACGTCGGCGCCCTGTCTTACCATCATGGCGTTAGTGCACCTCCTCTCCCTGAATGTTCAGGGATTTCGATCGCCGGATAAGCAGAGAGAGGTTATGCACTTCGCCCGCGCACAGGGCGTCGACATCCTGTTTTTACAGGAATGTAACCTACGCTACCCACGCGAGGTGACCGATTTTAAATCCCGGTTTTGTGTTGAAGCCTTTTTTTTGTTGACTTGTTCAGTTTCGTGCGGTGTTGGCGTCGTATTTGTCAACAGTTCCCTCCGCTCTGGCGCGCATTGCACCTACGGCGTCGACGGCCGCACCCTCGCGGTCGACTTCTTCCTGGGTGGAATGCGCGTCAGAGCGTTGGTGATTTACGCGCCAGCCCGCCGCTCCGATTCTTCTAGTTTTTTCGATCTGTTAGATACTTTTCTGTTAGACAGTTACCCTTGTTTTCTTGTCGGCGATTTCAATTGTGTTTTGGATCCCGTACGAGACGTTCGCGGTCCAGGCCAGGGGTGACCCTACGCCGGGGCCCGTTCTCTGCGGGACATTTGTATTCAGTTTTGTTTAACAGACGCGTGGGTTAAGTTACACGGAGACAGTTTTGGTGGCACCTGGGAGCGGGGCATGTCTGGCAGTCGAATTGACAAATTTTTGTTCCCGCGCGAACTTGAGTGTTGTTTAGTAGCGTGTGATGTGCTCGCGTTTCCCCCGGGCACCCCACGCATTAGCGATCATCGACCACTGTCAGCAGTACTGGCCATGGGCGGGGGCGCCCCACGTGTAGACGCGTGGCGTATGGATCCATGTCTGCTGACAGATTGGTCGAGCGTGGTAGCGCTTGAACACGCGCTGGGAAACCCGGGCGGAGGTGGTGGTGAAAAACATTTATAATGCAATAAATATTTACAGAGAGGTGTTTGGGGTAGGCCCTATTGGCCCTTTCCCCTAACAATACTAGGTGGAGCCCCTATTCCGGGGCCCCATTGGCAAGCAACGCCGCCCGAGTCCGGTGAACCAAGGCCTTTTGGGTCTTTAGGTCCTGACAGCCGAGCAGGGCCGCCTCCCAGTCCTCTCTGGTGGGGTTGGGGTTGGGGGGGATAGATGGGTTTGACTGACACGCCCAAACCATGTGGAAGGTGTCAGCCACCTCCCCACAGAACTGGCACGCGCCATCAAAGGATGTATTGAAATGTTTAAGCACCGCCGGGCACAGTACAGTGTTAGTAAGAATTTTGATGAGGAGGCGCTCATCAGCGCGATCCAGACCCTTACAAGGGGCAGGGTAGCGCCGGTGCTCCTCCTTGTAGTAATCGGTGATTTGTTTGAATGTAATGGCCAGATTGTCTGATTGGGAGTACCCTTCCAAGGACAGGGAGATAGCCCGGGGAGAGAGTGCGCGGGCGGCCTGATCGGCCTGTTCGTTTCCCTGGAGTCCCTGGTGACCGGGGGCCCAAATCAGGTTGCGTGGAGTTGGATCTTCAGATCGACAGCTATATTCCAGTATGCGCCAGGCAAGCGGGGGAGCCCAGCCCAACTCGTAGTTCCGACAGGCCGCTCGCGAGTCGGTGATGATGTGTTTCGACTTGGGAGTAGTGAGAGCAAGAGCAATGGCAATCTTCTCCGCGTGTGTTGCGCTGTAGGCTTTGAAAGTGAGCCCGTTGACTGTGTTTGTGTTGTGTACGACTGCGGCCGTATACCACACCCCATGGTGTGGGCCGGCAACGTCCACGTAATACACATGTTGTTGGTTACCATAGTATCGCGCCAACACTTCCGCGCGCGCCTGGCGACGACCGCTATGGTCTTCTCTGGACATGTTGCGGGGAAGGGGTCGGACCCGGAGGGCGCGTCTCCAGGGTGCTGGCACTCTCTCCCTTTCCTCAATATGGTAGTCATGTTTGATGTGTAGCCGGTCCAAGAGGCGGCGACCGGACGTGGTCTGTGCAAGACGCGTGTATTGCTTGACTAAGTGGGCCTCTCGAAGCTCCCGAAATGTGTTCACCACGCCCAAGGCCAGAAGTCGCTGGTTGGACGTGGTGACCGGGAGGTCGAGAGCCCGCTTGATGACTTTCCGGTGGATGACCTCCAGTTGGTCATCATCATGTTTGCGCAGGTGCAAGTAGGGGGTTGAGTAGAGGATTCTACTCGTTACGAAAGCATGGGCAAGCCGCAGTGCATCCTTGCTTCGTAATCCGCCCCGCTTGTTGGAGACCCGGCGGACCATGCTGCCCACCTGGTCTCCCACCGTGCGAAGTTTGGCTAGGGTGGTGTCGACTCTGCGTTGGTGGTGTATGAAGAGACCAAGGACGCGGATCTCCTTGGACTCCCGGATCGGTCCCGAGGGGAGACTGATGCAAAGCGGAGTTGTGTCCCGAGGGGAGGGACGTATGTGCACAAATTCTGATTTAGACGGGGCGCACTGGAGTCCGCAGTAGGCCGCCGACGAGGGTCCCATCTCTTGGGACGAGAGAAAAGCATCGTGGCAGGCGCTCTTAGTTCGCGAAGGCAGGGAGCGAAGGAAACGCATCACGGGCGAGATTAACACCACCCTCGCCCGTATACGCGCCGTCCAGCGAGGCGCGCCGCTCACCTTCGCGATGCGCGACTACTTAAGCTTACTAAAGGCGCGCTATCACACGCTGCTACGCCAGTCATCGCGTGCGGCATCCCGAGCATTAGCACAGGGCAGACCCGTGTCCGACCCCACCGTACTACGCCAGGTACGGGCAGGTAACCTCGATGTATCGCGGCAGGTTCGCGTCGACGAGGTGGTTTTGCCAGACGGGACCAGGAGCAGCAGCGCGTCTGTCATCCGTGACGCATTTACGCGCCACTTTTCGCTGCTCTTTGCTTCTGGGACCGAAAGGCGAGCCACGAGCCCTTTTACGGACGCCCTCCGTAGCTTTTGCTCCACTCTACCACAAGTTCCGGACGATTTAGGCGCGCAGCTTAGCGCCCCGGTCACCCCCGACGAGCTGTTCGCCACGTTGAAAGGCATGAACACCCCTTCAGCTCCAGGCCCTGACGGCATACCCACCAGCTTCTATGCGAGGTTCTACACCGTCTTGGAGTCCCACCTTCTCCAGATGGTGAACGCCTTTGTCAGGGACGGCGAGAGGCCGGAGTCTTTTAGAGAGAGCCGTGTAGTGCTCATCCTGAAGTCCGGCGGGTGCCCATCTGACCCGCAGGCGTGGCGCCCGATCACTCTGCTTAACGCAGATTACAAGATCGTGGCGTCGCTGCTGGCCAAAAGGTTGAGCAAGGTTTTAGCGGTGCATGTAAGCCCTGCGCAGACCTGCAGTGTGCCCAGACGCTCGGTTTTCTCGTCTCTCGCACTAACGCGTGACTTGTTCACGTTCACCTCGAGAACGGGAATCCCGGGTTGTTTCGTCTCGCTCGATCAGGCTAAAGCCTTTGATCGTGTCGAGCACCGCTACCTATTCGGCGTCCTCGGGGCTTTCGGCTTTCCGCCAGAGTTCGTGGAGCGTTTAGAGCAGCTGTATTCCGGCCTCACAGCCCGTTTGCTTTTAACGGCTCGTTAAGCGACCCGTTTAGTATAGAACGCGGCATTAGACAGGGCTGTCCCCTGTCGCCAATGTTGTTCGTCCTATGCTTGGACCCATTCCTGCGCCGCATAGCAGCGAGTCCATCGGTGCGCGGATTCCCCCTACCAGGTCAAGGTCAGGTCAAGGTTTCCGCATACGCCGACGACGTGTCCCTGTTTCTGCGGGAAGAGGACAGCTACGTAGCGTGTTTACGGTTTTTCTCGAGTTATAGCGAGCTGTCTGGTGCCCTGCTTAACAGGGGCAAGAGCAAAGCTTTGCGCTTTGGCTCCTTTTCGTCGGACCTGCTGGGCGACATAGAGTGGGTATCGGCGGTAAAGGTGTTAGGTGTCGTGTTCCTCTCCTCAGGGTTGGTGGCCCGAGAAACGTGGTCCGAGCTGAGAGCGACCGCAGAGCGACGTCTGGCAGTGGCAGCGAATTTCCATCTCTCGCTGTCAGAGCGCGCGTTCGTGATAAGATCGTCCGTGTGCGCGTCGCTCTTTTACATCGCCCGCGTCGCTTGCCCGCCGCGCACTTTTACGCGTCGTTTGGCCACACTACGCTGCAGTTTTTTTCTGGGCGGGAAAGACAGAGTCCGTCGCTCGCGCGCTCCTCCGTCTTCCCACGCGCATGGGCGAGTTTAGCCTGCTGATATATTTCGCCGTGCTCGTAGCGTGTCCCACCAGGCATCGGGTCCAGGATCACCGCCGCATTGCCGAAGGAGGAAGGAAACGTGGGCCGGAGACGGGGAGTAGGGGAAGTGAAGGAAAAAACTGTATTCACATATTTACATTATTTACATAGAGCGGGACTGAGAATGGCTCTCAGTGGAAGGGGAACGTCTTCGTCAACCGTAGTCGACTGGAGCTAGCAGGCTTCTCTCGGCCACACTCACGGCCGAGTTAAATATCGTTCGGTTTCCCCAGATCCTTGGCTGGGGAATAATGGTCGATGAACACTGTCCAATCGGATTGACCGAAGGGGACGTTCTTGTTACCGCCCACGGCTGGGCAGGTGCGGGTTTTTCCACTCTCTCGCAGCTGGTTGATGAGAGGAGGAGATGCTGACTCATCCAGCGCTGCGGGATAGGAATCTCCCGAAGTCCTCCAGCAGGTGAATAAACTTGCTTCCCCGCCGATTGCCCAGAACGCGAGTCGGGGCCACGGAATTCTTCAATTATCCGCCAGCGTGACCGGCGCCGGCTCGTCGCCTTGGTGTGGTCGCTCGGACAATAACTCCGGCGCGTCCCCGGCCTTCGCCTCTATAGTGGTCACCTCCGCTCAAGGAATTTCGCTGGGGTTACGGCTGACAATGGCCCTTGAAATTCCTGCTACACTAATCCGCTGAGGCTCGCAAAGGGCATTCCAAGCATCCCACTTCCCATGGTCGTCGCGAGGTTGTCGACCCTGGTGATTGTTCACGGTAGCTGCTTGCTCGGGCCCACGTGGTCCGAAGTACAGTCACAACAGCACGTCCGCCGCCCGAAGAGGTCTCGTAGTGGTTGCAGCCAACGCTGCTGCGCGCAGAGACCTGGAGTTGTGTCCGTTCGGCCTTTGGTCACAGCTGGGCCCAAAGGTTCTTCTTGCTTCGTTGACAGCTGTAACGAGCTCAACCAGCAAAGTCCAAAGCCCAACAAGCAGAAAGCGCCAAACCGACTTCAAGAACTGCCAAGCTGTTTTCGGTCGACAAAGTCTGTTTAGAGAAAATGAGCTGTCGCGTGAAATTTACGTCCTCCTCCGAAAGTTTCCAAGTTTGACCAAACCAGAATACAGAGAGCTTGTTTAGCCAAAAGGGAAAAATTTCCTAAAATTTTGGGGGGGTGCCGTAGCACGGTGTATGTCACAGAAAGCCACCGCCCGTGAGAGCACAAAGGGAAGGTGGAGCTGCTGAACACACATACAAAACAGACAAAAATGATTCCCGCTAAAGCAAAAAAACAAAATACAAATTTGCATAGCGGATTAACGTCCGGGGAGTCAGGAAAGGGCATTACACGGGAAAGCTTCGGCTGAGGCCATCAGCGTTGCCATTACTCGCACCTTTCGGCAACGCATGTGAACTGTGTCCCGCAATGCCAAGCTCCGAAATTTCGCTCTCATTTCGCATAGGAGAGTGTAATGAACAAAAGACAAAAAACAAGCATTAAACTCAACATGAGATTATGCGTCATATCCGCCCCTTGCGCGGCCGCGGTCCGACCGCTGCTTTAGCAGATGAGACATTGCATAAGGCTAGGAATTCCAGCTTGCATTTCTGTACAGGAGAGTTAAATGAACAAAAAGAAACAAGCAATAAACTGAATAGGATTATTCCTCGAAACCGTCTAGAAACAGCGTTGCGATCAGAGGAATTTACTGGTTCCTATTCTTCAGCCGCCCCCTGCGCGGCCGCGGTCCGATAGCTGCTCTAGCAGGTGCAACAGGACACAAGGCTAGGAATTTCAGCTTGGGACCCTTAACTGTTCCTCGTCCAAGTCTCGTGGTTCTGAAGTTTGGTTGACGCTCAGAAAGCAGAACGCGAGAAGGGAACGGACGGGTGCGAATGCCGTGCCAGCGTATCCGTCTCTCTCGGATCGGGTTCGCGCGTTGCGTTTTCTTGGCTTGTGTTCCCACGGGGCGGGTGCGAACTCTTGAGCACCGAGGTGCCAAATTGGGGCGGCCACGCGGTTCGGATTTCAGTCGAGCAGTCAACAAGAGCCGCACTTTCCCCTTAATTAACTCTTCCCGTTTGGCCACCTCTGTGCGCTGCCGCTCCGTGGAAACCCTCGCTGTTGGTTTGCGAGGCGCGTCACTAGCCATCGCGGAACCGTCACAGGTTAAGTCGTCGGCGTTCGCCTCATTGTCAGTTTGTGATCCAGCCTGCTCTGGCTCACTACCGTGAGAGTTTATAAGGATTACAGGGCCATGTTTGCCCTCTTCACCCGCGTGCTCTGCTGGCGCTGCGAATTCACGAGCCTTCGAAGTGGTAAGGACCTGCGCAGCGTTATCTCCAAAACTAAGGCCCTTTTCTTTGGGCAGCCTATCCAAGCGATTTGGGAAAATCGAGGGATGCTGCATAGGCAGGTCTTGGGAGACGGCTGCCTCGGTCAGACGCAGCTCGAGCGGGCTCTCGATCGCGACGCGGGCAGTAAGTTGGTCGTGTTGGATACCTTTCCTATCCTTATACTGGCGGTACAGCAGGCCAGAACGGAGCTGGAAAGGTATGTTCTTCCGTGACACACCTATGTCACTTTGGTGACTCAAATTTTGTACGGTTTGGTCTTTCTCTTGCTCAGCGGCGAACGTTTCCCTGTCCACACGAAGGAGTTCGAGAAAGCCATCTGAGTGGGGCAACACTAGATTGGTATTCAATTCCTTACCTAGCCCCAGCTCATCACTTGCGCCTGATTCGGAAGACTCACTATAGCCTGTACTACTGTCGGTACTCTTTACCCCTGTGCTATAAGTGAGTAAGTCCTGCGCTGGCTTGTCATTAGGTAACGCGGAGCCGTCACGGCTTAAGTCTCCGGCGTTCGTCTCATCCACAGTTTGCAATAAAGCCTGCTCTAGCTCATCACCGTGAGAATTTACAGGCTTCGGGCTTACAGGTTGAGGTTTGCCCTGTTCAACCACGTGCTCTGCTGGCGCCGCGACCTCACGAGCCTTCGAAATGGTAAGGACCTGCGCAGCATTATCTCCAAAACAAAGGCCTTTTTCTTTGTGCAGCATATCCAAGCGATTTGAGAAAATCGAGGGATGCTGCTTAGGCAGGTTTTGGGAGAGGGCTGCCTCGGTCAGACGCACCCCGAGCGGACTCTCGATCGCGACGCAGGCAATGGGCGAAGACACACTGGTTTCTTTGACGCATAACTCGTTTTCGGGTGTTCGGTCGCGAGCGGCTGTCGTTCACTTATCGCTGAACTGATCTTTGTTTCCAAGCAGCGATGAGGCGCATTCCTCGCGTACAGTGGAGCTTTCAGCTGTCCCTTTCAGCGCGCGACTGCTTTCTGGAGGACTACATCTCGGCGCTGCGCCTACACCTTTCTGGGTTGCAAGTGCAATCTCTGCGGCATCCCGCTTTTCAGCCAACGCTGCGCTTCGGCTTGGAGCGCCATAGTCGCTGTCAGGTGACTGACAACGGCGCTCCGTGCCGCAGATTATCACATCAGCTTCCCTACTGCCACTGTTCTTCTGAGCAACTACAATGTGCGTAGCTGACCAAGCGGGGCTCTTTGGCTGGTCGCTGACGCACTGATGGGAGCGCTGCCCGCTTCTATCACTTCGGCTTTTAGATTCGGTCTGTACACGAATTCCGAAGTATCGGAAGAGGGCACTTTTCGCTTTGTCGTAGCTGCTGGCATCCTCATCGGACAGTCGCGCTAATACGGCGCTGACATCGCAAGGAAGGATGGCCAGCAACATCATTGACCATTCGCCCTGATCTAGCTCCTCTTCCGTACATATCTGTTCAAAATTCGCGAGGAAAGTTATGAAGCTCTCGCCTCTCTGAAAAGTCCTCAACCGATCTCGGGCCCTTTTCCGTCTGAGAAATTGAGTCTTACGTGTGAGCTCCTGCTGCTCTCGTTCACGTAGTTCCTCGAGCTCAGCGCGTCTCTTACGGCATTGCTCCTGCCATTCTTTTTCAACCCTGTCGGCCTTCTCCTTGCGTTCTTTTTCAACCCTGACGGCCTTCTCCTTGCGTTCCTTTTCAACCCTGTCGGCCTCCTCCTTAGCGTTCCTGATTCCCTCCTGAATGACTTCCCAGGTCTCGCAAATTTTGTCACCCTCCTCCTTAGCACCACATTCCTTAATAGCCTCAATCAGCTGCGGCTTTCTGTGACTCTTCCTGGCCTCAATACCCAGCTTTTCACACAGCAACATCAACTCTGGCTTCTTTAGCTTGCTCAAATCCATGGCAATTCTCGAACGAGGACTTTCAAAAATAAGCTGCTACGTGAAATGCTTAAGCGAGCACGTGCAGAAAAACAATCTGCAGGTAGTGATAAATTTCCAGAGTTATCAAGCCTGGCAGATTCTTAAAGAAAGTCAAGCGCTCACCACTGCTGAAGCCAGGACCAAGCGTGGAAGATCCCACCGCTGCCAACCAGTTGATATATTTGTCGATGCTAGTAGCGTGTCCCACCAGGCATCGGGTACAGGATCACCGCCGCAGTGCCGAAGGAGGAAGGAAACGTGGGCCGGAGACGGGGAGTAGGGGAAGTGAAGGAAAAAAACTGTATTTACATGGTTACATGATTAATTACATTATTTACATAGAGCGGGACTGAGAATGGCTCTCAGTGGAAGGGGAACGTCTTCGTCAACCGTAGTCGACTGGAGCTAGCAGGCTTCTCTCGGCCACACTCACGGCCGAGTTAAATATCGTTCGGTTTCCCCAGATCCCTGGCTGGGGAATAATGGTCGATGAACACTGTCCAATCGGATGGACCGAAGGGGACGTTCTTGTTACCGCCCACGGCTGGGCAGGTGCGGGTTTTTCCACTCTCTCGCAGCTGGTTGATGAGAGGAGGAGATGCTGACTCATCCAGCGCTGCGGGATAGGAATCTCCCGAAGTCCTCCAGCAGGTGAATAAACTTGCTTCCCCGCCGATTGCCCAGAACGCGAGTCGGGGCCACGGAATTCTTCAATTATCCGCCAGCGGGACCGGCGCCGGCTCGTCGCCTTGGTGTGGTCGCTCGGACAATAACTCCGGCGCGTCCCCGGCCTTCGCCTCTATAGTGGTCACCTCCGCTCAAGGAATTTCGCTGGGGTTACGGCTGACAATGGCCCTTGAAATTCCTGCTACACTAATCCGCTGAGGCTCGCAAAGGGCATTCCAAGCATCCCACTTCCCATGGTCGTCGCGAGGTTGTCGACCCTGGTGATTGTTCACGGTAGCTGCTTGCTCGGGCCCACGTGGTCCGAAGTACAGTCACAACACTGCCCAACCTGCGCACTATGTGCAGCGTCCTTGCTGTTCGAGGCGTCCGCGACCTAGTCAACGACACCGACTACCCGGGGAGAGGGCTCCTCGCCTACCTTCTCGGGACTTCGCGGCGCCTCTTTTTTGGTAATTGCACAAGTCCTTCAGCCGAACAGCAGCCGGGGTTCTTCCGGTATGTCTGCCGGACGGCCGAGTCCCTCACCGCCACCCTGCCCGAGGTCGACGTCTCTGAGACGCAGGCCTCCCGCGTTTGCGAGCTCCTGGCAATTCAGGAGGCTACACCCGACCAGCTACAGCGGAGCAGGCGGGTACGGTGGCGGGACTTGACGTCACACACGTTACCACCAGACGTCCGTGACTTCGGCTGGCTGCGAGGCTGGAGTGTCCTTCCGACGGGGGTCCGCATCGCCGCGTGGGGTATCGCTCTTTCTTCGGGGTGTCCCCAGTGCGGTGCGACCGAGATCCTGGAGCACGCCATGTTCGAGTGCGTCGTGGCGCGCACTTTTTGGAGACTTTTGTAAGACAGTAAGACATGATGTTGGGCTAGTCGGTTCATGGTTAGAGCGAAACAAAACTGCGCGAAGAAGACGGGACAAAAGAAAGGCACGAATACACACACACAAAGCGCAGACTTCCAACTGACTTTATTTTGTAAAAGCAGGGTGCTTATAAAGGCAATCACAGCAAACTAGGAGACAAGCAGAAGCAACGTGCGAACGGCAATGACAGAGTCAACAATGCCACGTGTGATTACGACGCATGAAAAGTTCGAATGTGACCATCTAAGAAATTGATTTCTTGACATGAAAGAAATAAAGAAGGAGCGCTAACACACTTATCACCCCTTTTAGAAATGAAATAGGCCTCGATAATTTCTCTTTCGGTTTTTGTTTTGGCTTTAGAAAGGAACTTTGTTTTTTCCAGGTAAGGAGAACAGGTTTTAGTGTCGCAGCTCTTACAATGCAAGGGTAGATTGCTGCCAGTGCCACAGCTAAGGGATCGCCTGTGTTCTAAAGCGCGCTCATTAAAACAACGGCCAGTCTGGCCTATGTAGGAACGACCGCATGACAAAGGTATCTCGTAAACAACTTCGGAAACACAGTTTGTAAACTTGTTCCGGTGGTTCTTCTTGCAAGTGGTGGGTTGCTTTCTTGTTCCAGCCAGTAGAGGGCACACTTTTTTCAGCTTGCAGGGAGCCGAAAAAACAACGCGTATCCCATACCTTTCTGCTACCCGCTTTCTGCTTTTGTCCCGCATGTTTTTTGTAACTCTCGACGCGCGCACTAGGCCGCGCGACTTTTTTGTGCGCCTGCTCCCTTGTGTGGGCGCTTTTGTGTTGTGGCGCCAGCGTGGCGTCGCGTCTCTACAGGCCCGACCGCAGGGAGCCATGTTCCCCCTGCTCCAGCGGGTTCGGGCGCGCCTCTTCCAACAGGCGTGCCTGGACCGAGTGATGCTCCCCGAGGAAGAGTTCCTTCGGCGTTGGAGCACTCGCTTCATCGCCGTCGACAGGGGCCGCGTGACCGTACGGCTCCTGCCTTATTGAGTGTGTGCAGTGCGCGGTGTTGTTGCGCGTTTCTTATTTAGTTAGGAAGCGTGCTTCCCCCGCGGCATCCGGACATTATGGACACTGTGGACATTATTACGTGCGGTGAATGACTTTTGTTTGCAGGGCGACAGGAGTCGCCGTCGTGTCTTGAGTGATCGCTTTTCCGTAATCGAGCGACACTAGTCGCGAACTGTACTCTTGTATTTTTTGAGGGACTGTGGTCCCTTATCGTGTAACTATGGGGTCCAATAAAATTCTCTTGAGAACCACATCTCCTTTGAGTCCGAGACCACCACCCCCACACGCTGTAAGGGTGTCTAGGAACGCACACTAAGAGTGCGTGAAGGTGGGTGACAGTTGTATAAAAATCAAGTGTGGCAACATAATGTTAACAAAGCGTAAAAGCTGAAATAGTGTTTTTTCTTCTAATAATTTATTTATCGGACCTTCCGCAGACAAACGAAACCATTAAATTAGCACTCAGCACAGAATTGAAATGAAATTACTATTTCTGCATAGAAAATGCTTTTATGTGCTCTTGATTTCAACCGCAACAAGCAGTCATCCCTAGAGAGAGAGAAAACTTTATTACAACAGGAATTCGGGGCGCGCCCCAGGGTCCCCGCACGACCCCACTCCACTCAAGTGTTTATGTTCATGAGGTCCATAACACTGGCAGCCCGGCCGGTGGCGATGGTCTGCACGGCCGGGTCCTCCGAGCGCAGCAGGGTCTCCCAATCCTCCCAGGTCTTCAGGTTCTCTAGGTCCCGCGGTGGAGGGTCCGCCGGGCAGAGGGAAAGGATGTGGAGGGAAGAAGCGAAGGGTTCTGGGCATAGGGCGCATGCCGGAGTAGGGAAGGAGGGATGATAGTGGGCTAGGGTAAGGGGCGCGGGGAGAGGGTGTGTCTGTAATCTGCGCCAGAGTGTTGCGTGTCTATTATCTAGGGAGGGGTGGGGCGGAGGGTAGAGCTGGCGTGAGGCTCTGTATACCTGGGTCAGTTCACTGAATGAGTGCATGCGCTCCTTCGTGAATCCCGCATCCGAGGCCACCTGAGCCCGGTTTACAGAACCTCGGGCTAAAAGGTTGGCGGGCTCGTTTCCGGGATTCCCGGAGTGCGCAGGCACCCATATCAGCTCCACTTGGCGGGGCGGGGGTGCATCGGGCGAGTCCAGTATGCCAAAAGCAGGGACATGGATTCGGCCTCGAGCAAAATTTAGAATCGCAGTTTTTGAATCACTGAAAATGTACCGGGCTTCCGTGCGGGTGATTGTGAGTGCAATGGCGGCTTCCTCTGCAGCCTCTGGGGAGGTGTTGGGAGGGAGAGGTAGTGTGATGAGGGCAGATAAAGAGGAGTCCACCACAGCTGCTGTCGCTTCATCACCCGTGCAGGCAGCGTCCACCCATACGGCGTCCGGCTCGGAGCCGTACGCTCGATGGAGTGCCTTCGCACGGGCTCTGCGGCGCTGCTCATGGTGGGACGGGTGCATGTTCCTCGGGAGCGGCCTGATGAGGAGCTCCTGGTGAAGGGATCGTGGGATGGCGAGGAGGGTTGGGTCGTTGGCAGGTATTCTGATTCCGAGGGAGTCCAGGATATACCGACCTGTGGAAATTTTTGTGAGCCTGATGTATTGGGCCTGTCGGTGGGCCTCCACCAGTTCCCCGATCGTGTTGTGGTGGCCCAAGCCTAGTAATCTGTCAGTGGGTGCGTTGAGAGGAAGATGAAGTGCTACTTTGAATGCCTTACGAATCAAAGCATCCAAAGCGTTTATGTCATGTTTGGATAGTTGTAAGTATGGGGTAGTGTACAGCACACGGCTGAGGACAAAGGCATGAATGAGGCGACATAGGTCACGCTCCTTCATGCCTCTATGATGTCCCGAAACCCTTTTATTGGTCCTCTCAAAAAAGAGGTAAAAAAAAACATAAAAGAAAGAGAGGTTGCCTGGACCAGCAATGCTTTGCCAGGCTTAACGCCAATTCAAAATAAATGAAAAAGAACTAAATGTTCCAAAGAAGAGAAAAAAATTAAGCGAAAAACGGAGCATTAAAAAAAACTCATAAGAAAAGGAAACAAAAGTCTCCTCGTAATAAGTTAGACGCAGGCAGATAGCCACCAAAGCCCAGCGTGCAGTCCGCGAAATAAATAATAGTAATAAAAAAAAGAAAACCCAAGTCACTGCAAAGTCATTGTCACCGTAACAGTCAAAGAAAGCACTGAGCGCCGGCCACAAAATAAAAATCAGAAAAATAAAAACATAATCAAGACAAAAGAAAAAAAACCGAAGTCACAGTCACTCAGACAAGGACACAGTCAGTCACGCAGTCAAAACAGAGTCGCAGTCACACAGTCAAGGACGTAGTCACAGTCACGCCACGACAAAGCCACCTATGCTCAAAAAAGGAGCACGGGGCGCTCCGCTTTGCAAAGCTTGGGGAAGAGAGATTAGAGGAAAGAGAGAAATCAGCGTGAATAATTTGGAATTGTACTACTTATGAGGTGAACCATTTGAAGGAGAAGAGCACAAGCAGCAGGGTCTCGGAGAAGGGAGGGGTAAACAGATGGTGTGATGTACGATGAGCAAAGAGATTTTAAACGAGAAACTAAAGAAGCAGTAACGGAACAGTCCCGGAAGTAATGACGGATATTTTCACATAACAATCCACAGGAACAAGTTGAAGACGGAGACAGGCCAAATCTTTTAAAATAGAACGGAAATCTACCATGCCCAGTAAGTGACGTTATTAGAGGATTCCTGGGTAGACGAATAAGAGGAATGTTAAGTGTATCAGGGATCCATTTGAATAGTTCAGTGCCACCATCATTCCCGCGCCAAAAATTGCTCCATAAAAGAAGTGAAGAATGATGCAAACGGGAACGAACGCAACGGCGTGAAAGGGTAGAAATATGTAAACTTCCAAACTGGCCGGCACTACCAGCAGCTTGGTCGGCTAACTCGTTTCCAAAGATTCCAGAATGACCCCGGATATGAAATAAAAGAAATGGGGCTAAAAAAGACAAACGATAGAGATCTTTCTTAATTGCAATAATAGTCGGATTGTAAGAAGTAAATGAAGACAGCGCAGAAAGCAGAGATAGAGAATCAGTGTAAAAATGAACAGGCGTAGAAGGAGGGTTGTGAATAGCATAAACAACAGCAGAATGAAAGGCTACAAGCTCAGCGGCATAGGCGGATTAGGTGCGATATCGCGCCTACAACCTGCTTGAGTTTCTTCAGAGTGGTGGTATTTTTGCCATCGTTCTGGATGTGCAGGCCCAATACACGGAGGGTGCCAACCTCAGGCACCGGGTCACCATTCAGTTCAATGGCAATGGGGGAGCGGGGACAGCGGTGGTTCTTAGGACGGATGAGGAGCAGTTCGGACTTCTCTGGGGAGCAAGACAGTCCGATGGTCCGTGCGTAGTTTTGGGTGAGTGTGGCTGCTTCCTGTAAGGTGTTCTCTATGCCGCCGTCACTGCCGTGGGTTGTCCACAGGGTGATATCGTCGGCATAAAGAGTGAGCTTCACATGGGGAATAGTTGCCAATTTTCGGGCGAGGGGGATAAGGGTAATGTTAAAGAGAAAGGGGGAAAGGACGGACCCTTGAGGGGTGCCGATACTCTGAAGCGTGTAGGAGGGGGAAGACAAAGGTCCGAAGTGCATCTCAGCCGTGCGGTCAGTGAGAAATGCTTGAATGTAGGCATACGTGCGCACACCCACATTCAATGGGGATAGGGCAGTCATGATCGCCTGATGTTCAATGCGATCAAAAGCTTTGGAAAGATCCAAATCTAAGACTGCCTTGGTGTGACCTGGAAGAAGCGGGTCAAAAAGGTCGTGTGTGAGTTGCAGCATGGCGTCCCGTGCGGATAGATGGGGGCGGAATGCCACCATGCTATGCGGGTAAAGATTGTTGTCCGCCATGTGACTTGTGAGTCTGGCTAACACAACATGCTCGAGGAGCTTCCCGAGGCATGAAGTTAGCGAAATCGGGCGAAGGTTTTGAATGGTAAGTGGTTTGTTGGGTTTGGGTATGAATATTACCTTAGCGTGGCGCCACGACTGCGGGAGGCTACCCTCCCTCCAGCACTGGTTGAAGTATTTCGTAATCTGGGTGATCGATCGGTCGTCCAGATTACGGAGCATGGAGTTTGTGATTTGGTCTGCACCAGGTGCGGAGTTGGCGCGGAGAATCAGGAGGGCCGCTCTGACTTCCGTCTCCGTGATATCGGTGTCGAGTGTGGGATTTGCTTGTCCTGTGTAGTGGGGTAGAGCTGTGGGTGCACCTCGAGAGGTGTACATGGTTTGAAGTGTGTCTAGGAGGGTTTCGGGATCGTCAATGTGTTCGTGTGTGAGGCGTGTAACGTGGTGCTGTGTTGCAGATTTGGTGCGTGTGGGGTCAATGAGGTGTCGGAGGAGTTGCCATGCGCGTTTGCTGGACAGATTTCCGGCGATGCCGTCACATATCTGTCCCCAGTTGGTCCGGCAGAGCTCCTCAGAGTGTTGTTGGATTTCTGTCTGCAGCGCGGCCAGCCGCTTTTTAAGTGTCCTGTTAAGTTTGTTGCCTTTCAAGCGTTCCAGGAGGCTGTGATAAGCCTCCCAGAGGTGGGCTAGACGTGTGTCGAGTGTAGGGGTTTCGGTTGTAGTTTCAATGTGTCGCGTGTTGTGGTGAACGTCATGCCTGAGTGATTGCACCCATGCGTCGATGTCCGCGATGGGAGTGTCTGGGAGGACGGTGCGTACAGCGCGAAAGGCATCCCAGTTAATGAGTTTGTGTGTTGTATTTGCGTGACGGGGTGGTTTGTACGGGACAGTGATTTGTATAATGTAATGATCACTGCCCAGTGTATGTTGTGTTCTGTTCCAGGTAACGCCGCGGATACAGCGGCTCAGCGTCAGGTCCGGACTGGTGTCCATGCTGACACTGTTGCCGATCCTCGTAGGCATCTGAAACTTGTTGTGCACAGTGAGTTGGAGGTTCTGCAGGAGCAGCCAGAGCCTGCGACCTCGATGTGTCGTGGTTGTGTATCCCCAGTCAGTATGCTGACTGTTGAAGTCCCCGCCGATGAGTAGGGGATGTTTCCCTGCTAGATGATGTAGGTCTCGCAGAAGTGATTCTAGCGAGGCCATCGGCTGGGACGGGGGGTGGTATATGATTACTATAAATATAGAAGGAAGTGAATGTGTGTGATATATAAGTTCAGTGATCACGCAGGGCGTCTCAGACGTGATGTGATGAGTTTTGTAGGTGAGGCTGCGGTGGACAAGTGCGGACGCCCTGGGTGTGTTAGTAGTATCTGAATGTGTAGATGTGTAGCTGGGGAGGGTTGCCCGGTGCGCAGTCTCCTGGAGCAGAAGTATGTGGGGCGTTGGTGTGATGGTAGGAAGAAGTTGTTGCAGAGGTGCGCGCTTGGCCCGGAAGCCGCGGCAGCTCCAATTTAAAATAGGGAGATAATTAGAGCTCCCCCCCCGCCATATTGGATAGTAGGGGGATTGAGGATGCTAGTAAGACGGGTGTCAATTGGTATGTGTTGCTCAGGAAAGGTGGCTTGTGCTTGCGGAGGTAGGATGGGGGTAGTGGAGGGGGTTTGAAGTTGGGTGAACCGATGGGTAAGATTATTTTCCAAGAGTTCCATCATCTTGGTAAGCATAGCGTCCATACGCTGCTCAAGTTTTTCGGTGAGGGTGGCGGCAAGGTGATTGAATTTGGCCTCGAGGCGGGCGTCTAGCTCTTTGAGTTTGTGGTCAAATTTGGCTTCGAGGGCTGCTAATTTAGCGTCTATTGCTGAGGGCACGGGAGGGGGTGTGGCGTCTGAGGTGCGCTGCTTCTTTGCAGGAGGGGTGCTCGAAGTGTCTGTTGATGATGAAGTCGGGTTAATAACAGGGGGTGCGGGTTGAGGGGGCATGGAGGGGGAGGGGGTGATTAGGAGCGAGGAAAGGCGGCTTACCTCGTCACGCAAGGCCTTGAGTTCCTGGTCTCTCGGATCTGCCTGGGAGGACTGGGGTGGTGGGGGTTGAAGGGTTGTTTTGCCGGAAACGCGGTCTGCCCAGGTGAGACGCGAGGCGTTCTTGCTGCCATTCTGCCGGGTTGTGGAAGGCGACCGGGAAGCCGACGAGCTGCGTCCGCTGGCAATGCTTGGTTGATCTCAGCGGGAAAGCCGCGACGTACTCGGAGGAGGGAGAGCGTTCCTCGGGGTCGCTAGTTTGCGGCCCCGTCCCTTGCAGTTCCCCGTTCCGGTCATATGAGGGCCTCCGCAGAGAATGCAGCGGGGGGTACATGAGGTCACAGCTTCCTTGGGGTGGGACTGCCCGCAGCGAGGGCACTTATTGGATCTTGGGTGGACACACACATCCGCCCGGTGGCCTGGGACGCGACAGTTCGTGCAGGCGTCTACATGCCCTCGGTAAGGTGTGCACCGGTGGAGGGCGCCTCCATAAAGAACGGCCCGTGGGACAGGGCCAGCACGGAACGTGACTAAAATGGAACGCGTGGCGCCCATTCGGCGGGCGTCCACGATGACAGCGTCTGGGTTGCCGGTGATAAGATCTTGCAGGAGTTGCTTTGGGGTCTCGTTCCAGTACGCATTGGAGATGACTCCGCGTACCGCTCCGTCCGGCGGGGCTATGTAAGGTGCGACGGCGTAGTCCGTGCCTTGGTATTTTATGGTGGTCACTCGAACCAGAGAGAGCGCGTCATCTTTTAGGGGCGCACTCAGGGTGCATGTGTTGTTCAGTGGGTGCACCCTGAGTTGGGTACGCGTTGGTTCGTGGAGCTGGGACGCCGCTTGAATGGCCTGCCGTAGTTGTCGGGGTGGTGGTGGTGAAAACATTTATTACGAATGAACAGGAGGTATGTTTGGATCAGCCCGTAAGGGACCGATCCTTACAAACACTAGGTGGAGGTCCCTAGTATGGGACCACAGTGGCGGTTGCAACCCGCCCGGGCGCGCCCGACTAAGGCTTGTTGGGCCTGTGAGTCGTGGCAGCCGAGCAGGGTCGCCTCCCAGTCCTCCCGGGTTGGGTTGGGGATGGGGGGAATAGCGGGGTTGGAGGGGCAGGCCCACACCATGTGATAGGTGTCAGAAGACACTGCACTACAGTGTGGGCAGCTGCCGCTAAAGGAGGGGTCAAAATGTTTTAGCGCTGCCGGGCACAGCAATGTATTGGTGAGAAGGCGGAGAAGGAGCCGCTCATCCGCCTTCTTCAGGCCTTTACATGGGCTAGGGTAAAGGCGATGGCAATTTTGATAATATGTTGTAATATCTTTGAATGTATATACCGGATTAAAATCGGGTTCCTGATCGGATGGGGAGGAGAAAACAGCCCGGTGAGAGAGCGCGCGGGCGGCTGCGTCTGCTGCCTCGTTTCCTGCCAACCCCTGATGAGCAGGGGCCCATATGAGGTAACGGTGTGCGGGGTCCGTATCCCGTATGCAATTGTGGTATATACGATAGGCTAGGAAGGGACTGCAGCCTTGTTCGACGTTCCGACAGGCCCCTCGCGAGTCGGTGATTATGTATTTTGAATTGTAATGTGAGGCCACGAGAGCGATCGCGACCTCTACTGCTTGTGTTGCACTTCGGGCTCTGAAAGTTAGGCCGTTAACTGTGTTGCTGTTGAGAACTACCGCGGCCGTGTACCATCCCCCGTGGTGAGGGCCGGAAGCGTCCACGTAGTATACACCTGTTTTGTTGCCATAATATCGGGCCAGCGCTTCCGCTCGTGCCAGGCGCCGACCATTATGGTCTTCATGTGACATGTTTGCTGGAAGAGGCCGCACGTGGAGGGCACGTCTCCACAGTTCCGGGATGCGAAACCTGTCTTCCATTGGAGGGGTGTGTTGGATATGGAGTCGAGGAAGAAGGCGGCGACCCGACTCCGTTAGCGACAAGCGCGTGCACTGGTCTGTAAGGTGCGCCTCCCGGAGCTCTCGGAAAGTATTCACCACCCCAAGAGCCATAAGCCGGCTGTTTGAAGTAGTGATGGGGAGGTCAAGAGCACGTTTAACAATTTTGCGAAGGATGACCTCAAGGGCGTCCTCCTCTTGTTTCCGTAGGTGGAGATAAGGAGTCGAATAGAGAATTCGACTAGTTACGAAGGCGTTTGCCAGCCGCAAGCCATCCTTACTTCGTAACCCTCCGCGCTTGTTGGAAAACGGCGGACCATGCGGCCCACCTGGTCCCCCACCTTACGGAGTTTGGCCAATGTAGTGTCTGGCCGCCTGTGTTTGTGGATGTAGAGTCCGAGTACCCGTATCTCATCACTTTCGCGTATGGGACCACTCTCAAGAGAGAGAGATATTTTAGTTGTGCACTTCTGTGAGGGGCGGACGTGCACAAATTCTGATTTTTGAGGGGAGCGTTGAAGACCGCAGCGGCGGGCGTAGCGGTCTACTATCGTCGCCGCTGTTTGCAGGCTGGTTTCAATGTCTCCTGTGCTGTCCTGCGTGGCCCACAGAGTGATGTCATCGGCGTACAGGGCGTGCTTCAGGCCGGCGACACCACTCAGCTGGGCCGGCAGGTGCCTCATGGCCAGATTGAAGAGCAGCGAGGAAAGTACCGCGCCTTGAGGGGTTCCCCGCGTGCCGAATAGGTAAGGACCATGGTCGCTATCTTGAATTCGAATGTAGGATTGACGATCCATTAAAAATTGGCTTATGTATTGGAATGTGTTGAGGCCACAGTCGGTGTGACTTAGGTTAGTGAGTATGATCTCATGTGTTACATTGTCAAATGCCCCTTTAAGATCCAAGGCGAGTACTACCCGGTCATTATGGGGGCATTCGAGGGGGTCAAGGACTTCCCGATTGAGTTGCAGGAGGACATCCTGTGCGGATCTGTGTGGGCGGAATCCGAACACGGTGCTCGCAAAGACTTGTTTGTGTTCAAGATATGTAGATAACCGATCCCGCACCATCGTCTCCATTAGTTTGCCCACACATGAGGTGAGAGAGATGGGGCGGAGGTTATCTGTGTCAATTGGTTTGCCAGCTTTAGGAATAAAAGTGACCAAAGCCGTTTTCCATTCGATTGGCAGGGGGGTGTCCCCGCGCCAAATCGCATTGACGTATTCCAGGAGGGACTGGTATGCCAAGTCAGGCAGGTTCGTCAAAAGCTTGACGGTGACCTTATCCCGTCCTGGCGCAGTGCCCCGTTTCATTTTGGCGAGGGCCGCCCGCAGATCATGGAGCTGGAAAGGTTGATCCAGCTCCGTGTTCTCTCTGCCTGCATAAGAGTACGCAGATCCACGGGGGTCTTGGGCTGTACAGAGATACTGGTCCCGAAGTTTCTGTGCCAGTTGAGTCGTGTTGCCAGGAAAAGCGTGCAGGGCTCGCTGCAAATGTTCTTGTGTTTCGGTTCGTGTTTGGGTTGGGTCGATTAGGGCTCGAAAGAGACGCCACGTGTTTCGGCTGGACATTTGTCGCGCGGCCGTGTTGCATCTATCTACCCAGTTGGAGTCGGCGAGTTGGGCCGCGTACTCTGCCGCTTTCTGGGTAAGCTCGGCAATTCGAGCTTTTAGCTTTCTATTGTGTTTCTGGCGTCGCCAACGGCGGACGAGGCTGCGACGGGCTTCCCAGAGGTGTAGAAGGTGGTTATCCACGTCCGTGACCGCCTCTGAGAGCTGGATGTGTGTTTCATGCGAGGAAAGGTGTGCCAGCAGCTGTTGGAACGATGCTGTGTAGCCTTGCGCGGAAATGGGTGTATTATAAAGTGAGTTAAAATTTTGCCTGAATTTCGTCCAATCTGGGATATGGGCTTGTGTTCTGGGACGCTTGAGGGGGCGTGTGCGTAGTGTAGTGTTAATGATGCAGTGGTCGCTACCGAGGGTCTCCTCGGTGTCGAGCCAGTCTGCGTGTCGTATGTTGCAAGTGAAGGTTAAGTCCGGACACGTATCCCGTGTCACGGAATTTCCTAGCCGGGTTGGGTGGACAGGGTCCGTGTGGAGGGTGAGGCCCAACGTGGACGCAAGCTCCGCCAGCTTACGCCCGCGCGACTCCTCCTTGCGATACCCCCACGCATTGGAGATGACTCCGCGTACCGCTCCGTCCGGCGGGGCTATGTAAGGTGCGACGGCGTAGTCCGTGCCTTGGTATTTTATGGTGGTCACTCGAACCAGAGAGAGCGCGTCATCTTTTAGGGGCGTACTCAGGGTGTATGTGTTGTTCAGTGGGTGTACCCTGAGTTGGGTACGCGTTGGTTCGTGGAGCTGGGACGCCGCTTGAAGAATGGCCTCCCGTAGTTGTCGGGGTGGAAGCAGGTCCAGCTGCAAGCCGCCTCTTGATCTAAACACGACCTTGTAGTCCGCAGCGGGAAGCGGCGGCTGGTGCCGCGAACGCTGCGCAGCTGAGCGCGTTGCTTTCAGGTGCGCCGATTTGTCAGGGCATGCAGGCTTGGGGGTACTGGTAGCAGAGGCTGCGGCCTCCTGGCTTTGGGTTGCTGAAGGAACATCCTTGGCGCGGGCAGCCACACCAAGGATATGAGTCCAGTCCCATCGGTCATAGTCGCGGGGGTTAATAACTTCTCCCTGCACCTGCACCTCCATGCTTGCGTTGGTGGCGGAAGCGTCCGTCGGAGTAGGCCTAACTCCCAGCGGAGCGAGGCCTAGCCGAGGCGAAGCAGTCACAGAGGGAAGGGCGGGCCGTGGGTTAAACACTTAATAATTAATCCCTAAATAATAATCCCTATATAAGGAGGGCGTTGACCGCTGTCAGTTTAGTCCGAGCCGCCGTTTAAGCTTCATCGAAGAGAGCCCGCTTGACTCCTGGGAGAACACCACTCGCCCAGCCGTGGTTCAACAAGGCAGAGTGCGGCAGTCTGCTGGACGGCGCAGTCGTGAACCTCTGATAGTCGGACTGTCGCAGCGCCCGATGAACAAATCGTGTTTTGTTTGTTTGCCTCTCTCTTGTGCTAGTGCACTTTGAGTGCAACAATTCTTTTGTATTGTAATCTCTCTCGAGTGTAACTTTGCACGAGTTAGTTGCATTGTTTTGTTAATCACTTTGTACTTTGTATGTGCTTGTACTAGCGGTTGTGAAATCCTCTTTATCGTCTCTTTGCTGTATAAACTTTGTTTTGTTTGTGAACCTTTGGCTCCGACCCATTTTCTGGCTTGCGACCGGCGAAAGCTGGGCACCAAACGACCAAAAACCTCTTGTCACTTGGTAGCTGGTATCTGGCTGAGCTTGCCAGGCTGAGTCGAGGGCATCTCCTGTCGGGAGTGTCGAGAACAGAAAAGCATTTATTTTAGAAAGGGACGGGCAAGCAGGGGCTCGCCCTCCGACGGGCGGCGGAAGAGGAGGGTGCGTCCGCCCGTTCACATTACTTGGCGCTCGGCTTTTACACTAGCCGGCGGCACACTGGTCGATGCCACCGACTACCTGGGAAGAGGGCTCCTCGCCTACCTTCTCGGGACTTCGCGGCGCCTCTTTTTTGGTGAACTCGTAGGTCCTTCAGCCGAACGGCAGCCGGCGTTCTTCCGGTATGTCTGTCGGACGGCCGAGTCTCTCACCGCCACCCTGCCCGAGGTCGACGTCTCTCAGACGCAGGCCTCCCGCGTTTGCGAGCTCCTTGCCATCCAGGAGGCTACACCTGAACAGCTAGAGCGGAGCAGGCGGGTACGGTGGCGAGACTTGACGTCGCACTGGGTACCACCAGACGTCCGCGACTTCGGCTGGCTGCGAGGCTGGAAAGTCCTCCCAACGGGGGTCCGCATCGCCGCGTGGGGCATCGCTCCGTCTTCTCGGTGTCCCCAGTGCGGTGCGACAGAGACCCTCGAACACGCGCTTTTTGAGTGCGTCGTAGCGCGCGCTTTTTGGAGGCTGATGTCACGCATGTTTTTTGTTAGCCTCGACTCGCACACCAGGCTGCGCGACGCATTTGTGCGGCTCTTGCTGTGTGTCGGGGCCTTTGTTTTGTGGCGCCAGAGAGGCGTCGCTTCCTTGCAGGGCCGGCCTCAACGCGCCATGTTTCCCATGCTGCAGAGGGTTCGGGCGCGCCTGTTTCAACAGGCGTGTTTAGATCATGTGACCCTCCCGGAAGACGAGTTCCTGCGGCGGTGGAGCACCCGCTTCATCGCTGCCAGCGGGGGCCGCGTGACGGTGCGGCTCCTGCCGTATTGAGTGTGTGGTTCGCGGTGTCGGTGCGCGTTCGTCGTATTTAGTGAGCGTGCTTCCCCCCGCGATGCCTGGACATTATGGACCCTTTGAAAATTCTGTGCTGTGAATGATTTTGTGTGAACGGCGACAGCAGTCGCCGTCGTGTTCCTGTTTCATAGCTTGTTTGTACCGAGCGACACTAGTCGCTGCCTTGTTGTTTTTGTCTTTGTGAGGGACTATGGTCCCTTTGTATGAATAATCAGTCCAATAAACTTCTCTTCGAGACCACATCTCCTTTGAGTCCGAGACCACCACCCGCACACGCTGTAAGGGTGTCTGGGAGCGCACGCTAAGAGTGCGTGAAAGTGGGTGACAGTTGTATAAAAATCAAGTGTGGCAACATAATTTTAACAAAGCGTAAAGGCTGAAATAGTGTTTTTTCTTCTAATAATTTATTTATCGGAGCTTCCGCAGACAAACGAAACCATTAAATTAGCACTCAGCACAGAATTGAAATGAAATTACTATTTCTGCATAGAAAATGCTTTCATGTGCTCTTGATTTCAACCGCAACAAGCAGTCACCCCTAGGATTCACCCCTAGGATGAACTGTCCACAATGCCACAGTTGCGTTAATAAAATACATATCACGAATCCTTTCACGAGCACTTATGCAGTTTCGAACAAGCCGGGTTGATATTTGGTGCCTACAGTGACAGCACTTGTACACGTTTTACTGTCGGATGCACTGCAATAGAGACTTCAGCGTTAAAATTACCTTAATAGGAGCTTGTACCTTGTAAACTGGTAACTCAAACCAAAAAATAATGGTAGAATCGTTGCTCAAGAAACAGAGCATATATTTTTACAATGAGCTCCACTCAAAAAACAACAGCGCTAGTTTCATGGTTTTATCTGTAACAGTGGTCGCGCCTCTTCAGAAGTGGAGTAATCGCCGCAGTAAACTAGGTTTATGCTAGATACTGCCGGCACAATGAGAGAAAATAATAAGTTCAATGAGGTGTAACGGCCTTTATTGACAGTTGTGAAGGCCGGTTAGAGCGAGCAAGGACAGGTCCGGACCCGGAACAGTTCACGCTCTCGTCTCGCGCCGCGCGTCGGCTCTGCTGCTTCAGCTGCCGATCGTCGTCTTCTCGTCTCTCGCCTCGCCTCGGTTCTGCTGCTCTGACTGCTGATGATCTTCCTCTTTACATTTGGCCCCGGGGGAAAAAGAGCCATCCTGGCGATTTAGGGGGTCAACACGACGCAGGGGTCGTAGTGCGGCTTCAAACGCGAAACGTGGACGGTCTCGCGCCCACGTCGTCGGAGATCGGGTGATGGCGTCACGGGCTCAACTATGTAAGTGACGGGAGAAGTGCGCTCAAGGACGCGGTAGGGTCCCTGGTAGTTCGGCAGCAACTTGCTAGAGAGACCTGGTGCAGCAGAAGGCACACGGAGCCAAACAAGGGATTGCGGCTGAAAAGTGTCGGTGCCATGGGAGTGGTCCAAGCGGTATTTCTGGCGGCCTTGGTCGTCGGACGTGAATGACCGGGCGAGCTGGCGGCACTCTTCAGCGTGTCTGGAGGCTTCAGATACGGTTGTGGTTTCTGACGAATCGGGATGATAAGGAAGAATAGTGTCGAGCGGCGAGGACGGTTCACGGCCGTACAGAAGGAAGAATGGTGAGAAACCAGTAGTGCGCTGCGTAGCGGTGTTGTAGGCATACGTGACGAAGGGGAGGACGACGTCCCAGTTAGTATGGTCGGCCGCCACGTACATTGACAACATGTCACCTAATGTTCGATTGAAACGTTCAGTCAAGCCGTTCGTCTGGGGATGATAGGCAGTAGTGGTGCGGCGAGTAATGTTGCATTGCTGCAGGAGAGATGAAACGACGTCTGACAGAAACACCCGCCCACGGTCGCTCAACAGTTCACGCGGTGCTCCGTGCCGAAGTATGAAATGGTGCAAGAGGAAGGTGGCAACATCCCGCGCTGTAGCAGCTGGGAGGGCGGCTGTTTCAGCGTACCGTGTCAGGTGGTCTACAGCGACGATAACCCAGCGGTTTCCTGCAGCAGTGTACAGAAGGGGTCCATACAGGTCAATGCCAACTCGGTCAAATGGCCTGGATGGGCAAGGCAAAGGCTGCAGAGGGCCGGTCGAATGATGATGACCGAGCTTGCGGCGCTGGCAATCGGGGCAGGAACGGACGAATTTTCGAACGTAGTTGTACATGCCGCGCCAGTAATAGCGGAGGCGAAGCCGGTTGTAGGTCTTGAAAGCACCGCCGTGACCAGCTTGCGGGTCGCTATGAAAGGCTGCGCATATTTCTGAGCGTAAATGTCCAGGGATCACTAGGAGCCATTTGCGGCCATCAGGGAGATAATTTCGGCGGTACAAAATCCCATCATGAATAGTGAAGTGGGCAGCCTGATGGCGGATTGCACGCGGTACCGACACGACAGAACGGTCTGAAAGATAACGTACAAGAGAAGTGATCCACGGGTCCTTGGACTGCTCGTTGGGCATATCGTCCAATGACAAGGGGGCGCAGTCGATGGCGGGAGGAGAGGCACATTCATTGGCTAGAGGTGAACGAGACAAAGCGTCGGCGTCGTTATGCTTCCTGCCAGAGCGATAGATCACACGAATATCGTACTCCTGAAGGCGTAAGGCCCATCGGGCGAGGCGGCCATTTGGGTCTTTTAGGGAGGACAGCCAACATAGGGAAGATGGTCCGTGACGACCGCGAAAGGCCGGCCGTATACGTAAGGTCGAAATTTCCCGATTGCCAGATTTCTTGGTGGAGGCTGCGGGATTCCGTCCTGGAGCTACGCAACCAGACCATTGCTACCCCCATGCCTGCCAACGCCAACCAGCCAGCCGGCTCTTCGCCGGCACCCGTTGCTTGCCATGGTGCGCTCCGCCAGCGCGACCCGGCCGTCTTCAGCGGCACGGACGACAACGACGTGGAGGACTGGCTGTCATCTTACGACAGGGTGAGCGCTCATAACCGATGGGACGACAGTATGAAGCTTACCAACGTAATCTTCTACCTGACCGGCGTTGCCCACCTTTGGTTCCAAAACGACGAATCGGACTTCACCACTTGGACCGAATTCAAAACCAGCTTCTCTGACATCTTCGGCCGTCCGGCGGTACGCAAACTTCGCGCCGAGCAGCGTCTTCGCGTTCGTGCACAGCAGAGCGGTGAATCATTCACTAGCTACATCGAAGACGTCGTCAATCTCTGCAAGCGTGTCAATGCGTCCATGGCAGAGGCCGATAAAGTTAAACACGTCCTTAAAGGAATCGAAGACGACGCTTTCAATATGCTTGTGGGCAAGAACGTCACCTCTGTTACCGATATATTCGACCACTGCCAAAGCTACGATGAGCTTCGCCGACAGCGCGTTTTCACTCGGCAGCCGTCTCCACAGACAGACACAGTTACTAGCATCAGCATGACGACAGCAGACAGCTCGCTACTGCTCCAGATCAAGCAGTTTGTCCGTGAGGAGGTTGCGCGGCAGCTGTCGCTTCTTCCTGCTGTTCCGAGTCCTTCTAACCTAACTCCGACACTTCAGCACGTCATTCGAGAGCAAGTGTCCGAAGCCCTGCCATCGGTTTCCTCTTCGCCTCCCGTCGCTGCGCCACTTACCTACGCCGAAGCCGTCAGGCGTCCCAGGCCAGAAACGTTCGTTTCGTACCAGCATCCACCGCAGTCGACACCATTTCGTCCTGCCCGGCCACCACCGCAACGTTTCCGTCCATGGCGGACACCGGACAACTCCCCATTTGTTATGCCTGTGGCATTCCTGGTCACGTGATGCGTCACTGCCGCCGCCGAGTGTTGTCCCCTGCTGCCGATCCCGACCCTCGAGGTTACGCCTACGCCCCTCCCCAGCCTTTTCACCGCACTATGCCTTCTGAGACCACTGCTTCCTCCGATCTCAGCCCGTCTATTTCCCGCCGTTCTCCATCTCCGCGTCGCCGCTCGGTTTCCCCGATGCGCCGTCGTCCCTCTTCCCCTTCGGAAAACTAGTGCCCGCAGTTCCGGAGGCAAGAACTGCGTGCTCGTCGCCAAGCTCAAGACCTCGACTTTCTCCGACAAATTTGATCGCGGTTTCTGTGGAGGGCACCAATGCTTTCGCGCTTGTTGACACCGGTGCTGCTGTATCTGTACTCAGTGAGAAATTGTGCCGCCAGTTACGAAAAGTGATGACTCCGCTATATGGTCTTATGCTTCGCGCCGCTAATTCGCAAATTATCGCGCCTTTGGGGGCATGTACAGCCCGAGTTACTATTCAGGACGTTCTGTATATTGTTGAATTCATCGTCTTCCCATCGCCGTCTCACGACGTCATCTTAGGCTGGGACTTTCTCTCCCAACATGACGCTGTCATCGACTGCACTCGTTCCGAAGTCGTCCTTCTTCCATTCGGCGACGACTCGGTGAACTCTTCGACTAACTTGTGCTCCAAGCTGACTGTGGCTGATGACGTCATGATCCCGCCGTGCTCTGCTGTGCTCGTCTCTGTTCATTGCGACTCTGCATCCAACGGCCCTGTCATCTTCATCCCGTCCGACTCCTTCGCTTCTCGCCACTGCCTACCCCTGCCATTCGCCGTGCTTACCGTCTCAGCCGGCTGCAGCGCCTTGCCCCTGACGAATCCATTCCTGTGCCCCTCCACTCTTCTTCGCGGTGAATGCTTGGGATATGTCCAGCCCTTCGCCTCCGTCGTCACCTGGGACCCTTCTGAGGACGACTCCTGCCGCCTGCAAGTGTCGTCACTTACTTCTTCCCCACCGTCTCCTGATCCCGCTCCCGAGGCCGTCTTCGCGGGCTCAATCGACGCGAATCTTTCGCCACCGGAGAAGACCCAGCTTGCGACCCTGCTAGATAAGTTTCGGTCATCGTTTGACTTCTCTCACCACCGTTTGGGCCGCACTTCAGCTGTTACCCATCGGATCGACACAGGCGCCCATTCGCCGTTGCGCCAACGCCCATATCGCGTCTCGGCCACCGAACGCCAGGTTATCGACACCCTGGTGAATGATATGCTGCAGCGTGGCGTCATACAACCATCACACAGTCCTTGGGCTTCCCCCGTCGTCCTTGTCACCAAGAAAGACGGCTCTATCCGCTTTTGCGTTGACTACCGGCGCCTCAACAAAATCACCCGAAAAGACGTCTATCCGCTGCCCCGCATTGACGACGCACTTGACTGCCTGCAGGGAGCTGAGTTCTTTTCATCGTTAGATCTCCGTTCGGGGTAATGGCAAGTCCCGATGGCCGACGATGACCGCCCTAAGACAGCCTTTGTGACGCCTGACGGGCTGTATGAATTCAACGTCATGCCCTTCGGACTATGCAATGCCCCTGCCACTTTTGAGCGAATGATGGACACCATACTGCGCGGCCTGAAATGGAAAACCTGCTTATGTTACTTGGACGATATCGTTGTTTTCTCCCCAGATTTCCAGACGCACCTCGTTCGCCTAGAGCACGTTTTGAGATGCCTCGCGGCAGCCGGGCTTCAACTCAATTTAAAGAAATGTCGCTTTGCTGCTCGCCAGTTGACGATTTTGGGCCACGTCGTATCAAAACAGGGTGTTCTTCCTGACCCAGCAAAGCTTCGTGCTGTCTCTGAGTTCCCGAAGCCCTCTACGATGAAGGAACTTCGCAGTTTCATCGGCTTATTTTCTTACTTCCGACGCTTTATCCGAAATTTCGCTTCTATCATCGCACCTCCACCAAGATGTAACGGCCTTTATTGACAGTTGTGAAGGCCGGTTAGAGCGAGCAAGGACAGGTCCGGACCCGGAACAGTTCACGCTCTCGTCTCGCGCCGCGCGTCGGCTCTGCTGCTTCAGCTGCCGATCGTCGTCTTCTCGTCTCGCGCCTCGCCTCGGTTCTGCTGCTCTGACTGCTGATGATCTTCCTCTTTACAGAGGGAATGACTGGGTGCCACTGATTTGCAGTAAGAGGTGTAACATAACAAAAAATAAAATTTAGAGCACGCTTAAGATTGGCCTTCAAGAGCGGAACGCGACAGCGCCTTGCAGGCTGCCGGTAGTCCACGCAACATCGTCGGCCGTTGGGCGCGACGCCTTGCCCGTTGGACAAATCTGGAATTAACTGTTTTTTGCCGAGACCGAGAGTCATCATCCGGGCACTGAAATCCACTCATCCGGGCATTGAATTCCAGTCATCCGGGCTCTGAAACGAGAACATCCGGGCACCGTACGAGACAACGAGATTTAACACGACTCTTTAAGCCCTCCTACGCGACCGGCATGCAAGCGCCGGTTGGTCTCCAAAGGAGTAAAAAAAGATAACTGCTGCCAGTGCCTTCTCAATGTTTATCAAGATATCAGTCGCTGTGCGTTTGATAATGCACGGACTTATAATTTCCGATTTCTAATAACGCATGCAAAAAGCACATAAATGCCACGATACACTTCGTTGCCATACGTGATCTCTTAGGGGCTTCGCGCATCGAAGCAAAGCCGCGCAGGCGCACAGGGGCCCGGGGGAGAAGCGCTGCGTTCAAAGGGCAAGGCATCGCGCTGAACGGGTGGTGGCGTTCCTCCCTTCCATTACGGTGCGGTTCGGGTGTCCACCGAGATGGCAGAGAATTACTGCGGCATTTCCTTTCCTCAAAAAACCTTGCGTTCAAATGGCAAGGCATCGCGCTGAACGGGTGGTGGCGTTCCTCCCTTCCTGTACGGTGCGGTTCGGGTGTCCACCGAGATGACATTACGCCCGTAAAAATTTCATACTTACTCTACTCTCGGTTACGGGAGAGGCAGAGAATTTTTTTTAGGAAAGGAAATGACGCAGCAATAGTCTCATTTATCTCGATGGGCACCCGAACGCGCATGATACGCAGCCCCCAATTATAGGTCGTCGGTTCAAATCCCTGCCGCGAGCTAGGCTATAATTTTGTAAGATTATGCTGCTCTAAACGCTGAATAGTAAGACGCTATCAAGAACATTCGCGGCAAACGGTTGGCATGATACGAGTTTTCCAACGCGCGGTGCTCGCAGCTAGAACTACTACGACGCCGAAAGCTTTTCGACCGAACGGGCTGTATACGCTGCGGCGTAATAATCTCTCACAACAGAAATTACAGCAGGATGCGCTAAAGTTGTTATTGTTTGTTTATTGGGGTTTAAAGTCCTACAGCAACTCAGGCTATGAGGAACGCCGTAGTGAAGGGCTCCGGAAATTTCAACCACCTGGGGTTCTTTAACTTGCACACGGGCCTCTAGAATTTCGCCTTCATCGAAATTCGGCCCCCGCGGCCGGGATCGAACCCGTGTTTTTCGGGAAAGTTGTTATTAGTTAACAAAGTCAAACTTTTAGCAGAAAGAACTTAGGAGATACCAGCAGATTCCAAAGTTAGATCTCTTAGAGTGACGTGAAATTTGCAGTTTCAGATTTCTCACAAAAATTTTGTGCTGAACTTATCTCAGTATTAGAACAAAAAACGGTGGTGGCACGAGGTATGCGCCTGTGCTCAAGATGTTTGATCATCAACTAGCTCGGTCCTTTGCTGAAGTTTAGCGAACTAAGTGCACTTTTTTGATTAGTTCTTATTATAAGTGACCAGCAAGTCACACAACCTAACACTGCCCACACTAGCGCGCATTCAAACTAAACACAGCACGAGCCTCAACCCGAGGCCCGAGCTCGGCTGGGGTCCCCGGAGTTGAGCGTGAGCTCCAGCCCGGGCACATTCCTGCAGTAGCACAAAAGGTAAATTGCTTTGGTATGTAGACAGCGTCGGCGCAAGTAAAGAAGCTACCGCCCATGGCGCTATAATCGCAGTAACGCTTGAAAAAGTTCGTTCCGTAAACACGAAAATATGACATAAACCGTATTCACCCGCTCGGCTTCTTTGCATATGGATCCCCTCAGGAGAAGCTACGAAGTACCTAGAGCCAACTGAAAAAGGTTGCTTAAACGCGCAGTGAACTGTTTGGAGTTAATGCTAGATATTTAGACATTTAGACACCAATTTTTTCACGGCTGCTCGATGTCTTTTAAAAGGTCCTCGCAGCCTTAATAGCGGAAATTCTTTGGTTTTTAAATGAACACGATTTGGCGCGTTCAATTCATGACCGCACAGTGGATACGTTTCAATGAAGGTGAAGAGCATAAGCGTCTGTGTATTGCGTAGTATTTGTTAAAGGGCTCGAAGAGTCCTAAACCAATGCATCTTACCCGGTGGCCTTTCTGATAGCGTACAGATGTCGTTTAGAGAGGTGAACACGCAACTGAAGGCGATCTCTGAACAAACAACTGCCAGTCGAGAAATCGAGTGTAGGTATCTCCAGCGGTTTCTATGAGGCTTCAAATGTCCAATCACAAGGGGCAGAGAAAGAGACTACACCCGGCGTGCCTTTTGGTAGAAGCAACGGTATATGATCGCTCTTAGCTGAAGCATCTAAAGGCAGTAGCGCTCTGTACTTCAGTAGGTGAACGCGCTTGTCCAAATGAGCCACGTGTCAGGTAGTACAACGCTTCACTAGGAACAACGCAGTCATTCTGCCCGCTGCTGGGTTTCGTTAAAACCTGTGAGAGCAGTCTCACTGCTGCTCTGGAGTCACTGAAGAGTGAAGTTTAGCTTCTCTAGTATCTTTCAACGTATCCTGGCACGCACGTTTAAAGTTACTCGGAAAATGAACTGTCAGTGACGCAGGTTAGCTCAGACTTAGAATACAGTTAAGCTTTTTCTCATACCGCGCCAACAAGGAATTGCCGGACGAGATTTTAACGCTGCGATTCTTTCACTTATGAGATGTTCTGAGATGTCGCCCTCCCCCCTATGCCAAGCACACGAAGGAAGTATTGTATCTAACTTTTCTCTCGCGAGAAAAATGTTACACCAATACTAAAAATAATCAAATAAGCGTTGCGTAACCATTTTTGTCAGCTCGCACCATGGCCTTGTTTCACCCGAGCTGTTGCTAGTACGCTCCAAGTGCAACCTGCAGTAATAAACCAAAACACGATATATCCATTCTATGCATGGCACCGACCACGGGCTGGTAAACTGAAGCCGGACCAGGCTTAGCATGACACATTTGGCACGTAACCTGCTTATTCAGGCTTACTATCGGGCTTCAGGCTTACTATCCGGCGTATTATCTCACCATTTTCTTTCGACTATACACTAAAAGGAAAAGGGGAATATTCATTCTCATATATGACAGAAAAAAACACTCAGTTTATAATACAAATGTAGTCCCACGAGAATGAGATACAGTGTTAAGGCAGATGACAGGACAAGTCAGGCTCTAAGGAGAGGGCGGTGGGGGTGGTCACCCCTTCCCTTCCTGCCCCACCCACAAAGCGACAAATTTTGCACAGGAAAACAATGCTGAAGCTAATTTTTCGACTGAAAAACCCTAATAGATAATGATTTAAATGGGGCTGCCCCCTCCAAAAGTTGGCCGTAAATCCGCCCTTATGTCAGCACAGCACACTACGTGCCACAGAAGTGTCCACACCATGCGCATATAGAGGGCGCCAAATAAATACCAACAGGAGCGCTACACATAGAACATAGCGTTCAAGGATGTTAGACAAATATTTTTTTTTTATCAAACAGAACGCCCACATCGACTGCAGAAAGAGAAGCATCGAGTTTATGAGCTGTCGTCAAAAGTGGTAGAGCAGCATGTCTGCTCAAACGCGTATAAGACACAGAAAACTAACTCTCATGACAGCGACACACAAATAAATGCATATCATTGGCTAGAAAAAGAACAGGAGTGAATCGAAACAAAAAAAGAAGGAGCGCACTTTGACTACACTCCAAGAAAAGTGGACAAACGAAACAATTGCACTGAAACGCTGTGTAATATATATATATATATATATATATATATATATATATATATATATATATATATATATATATATATATATATATATATATATACAGGGTGTTTCATCTAAGACTTTCTGCAATTTTTAAAAATAAGCTATTTGAATTAGATGCGCGCTTTTTCTGGCATAGCATTGTCAGTGGTGTAGTACATCATAATGCAGCTAAGACGTGCTAACTAGCAGGCTAGTTAACCAATATTTAATAGTTAACTTTTAAACTATTACCGTTGGGCTCCTTAATTATTGAGAGACATGTAGCCCACCGTAAGTAATGTCCATATCCGTTTTTAGAATTTCGAGAACGCGATTATCCTCGGCGCTGTGGCCCAACAAATTTTGGCTATTTCGACGAGTTAGGTTCACTGGAGAGGTTGCTTTGCCTGCAAGCTTCTCAAACCGCATGTATTTTGGCGCGATGTAGGCGAAATTTGTTGGGCCATAGCGCCGAGGATAATCGCGTTCTCGAAATTCTAAAAACAGATATGGACATTACTTACGGTGGGCTCCATGCCTCTAAATAATTAAGGAGCCCAACGGTAATAGTTTAAAAGTTAACTATTAAATATTGGTTAACAAGCCTGCTAGTTAGCACGTCTTAGTTGAATTATGATGTACTACACCACTGATAATGCTATGCCAGAAAAAGCGCGCATCTAATTCAAATAGCTTATTTTTAAAAATTGCAGAAAGTCTTAGGTGAAACACCCTGTATATATATATATATATATATATATATATATATATATATATAATAAGTTGGGGAAGTCACATTGAAAAACTTAACAGATTTATTCAACGTTTCGACCAGGGACTGGTCTTTTTCAAGAATGATCATACAGTGCATGGAAGGGTCTTCTTATAGCAGTGAACATGGCACACACAGGGCTTGAAAAAGAAAAATGAGAAAAAAATCAAAGGGGAAAGAGGAAGACAGCCAAGACACGAAACCCAAACGCCAAGGTGCGCCAGCAAAGGCGCCGCCGTGAAAGAGGTGAAAGAGGGTGGTGGGCCTGGGCGGGCACGCGACTAGTTAAGGAAAAAAAAAAAGAGCGTAGGGGTGGTTAACAAAAGAAGGCAAGTGCCTGCCAATTGTGTGCGTAAGTATCGCCTCTAGCCACCTCTGTGTGGCCCCGCGCGACTCCAGAAAAAAGCACGAGAACGCACAGGTTGCGGTTGAGCTAAGTGTCTCCACGGGTGGCACGCGGACCCCCAAAACCAGATGAGGTTGCATATGAAGACCATATGGAAAGCTCCTTCTTTACAGGAGTAGAAAAAAAGAATAAGTAAAGACAAAAATGGCACTGCGATGGCCGAAGGAAACAAAACCACATGAGGGTCGCACGTGAGAACCACATGGATAGGCTCCTTCTTCACAGGAGTGGGAAAAAAAAAGTATAAAGACAGAAAATGGCACTGCGATGGCCGAAAGGAACAAAAACACACACACGCATAGGCGACATGAATACACAGAATATACACAAAATTGTGTCACTTTTGTAGCATTCTTTAGCAGAGGATATGTGGGGAAATGCGTAAAAGCCCACAAATTAAGTTAAAGGCAGCGCCAGAGTGTTATAAAGTGTACCAAAAAGGCAAATTTCATTACAGGAAACACCGCTTAGGAATAACACAACAACAATATTAGAATAAATACAAATGGCACGCGAGATAATACAGGCGCCCAAAATAATAGAGTTCAAGAGTGTGAAAAATTGTCCCAAGAAACGAAGTTTACCCTAACGCCGTGATCAGCACCAACAAAATGATAATAATGCGGTGAATACACATGAGAGAGAGCGTCACAGAATTCGTGCTTAACCACAACAAAAATAATGTCAGTACCTCGACTAGAAATGAAAGTGTTAAATACATAACAAATCGTTATGCAACTGTCATCATAGTAGATTTAAGAAACAATATTTTCGATGCAAAAGAGTTCACAAGGAAAAGAAAAACAAACAAACAAAACATTGCAGGAAGATTTAGCCAGAAAGGCAGGAGAGTTTGCCAGGGCTTTCATTAATTCCAGCCGACAAGGTGTTAAATTTAAATATTAGATATGATTCACAGGCTTCCCTGTCGTAATGTGTCTGGAAGCCAGATTGGAGTATGGTGGCCTTGAAGTTTCCAAATGAATGGCCTTTTGTCGTTACGTGTCTTGAAAGAGGCAGGTCTGGCAGTGATCTAATGTGTGCTCTGTGGTTATTTGTTCTCAATCGGAAAGGAGTTTCAGTTTGCCCGATATACTGAGCACGGCACACACCGCACTCGAGGAGGTAGACTACGTTGCTGGTGTCACAGTTGAAATCTCCTCGAATTTTGAATGAGAAAGACGACGCTGTGCTGCGAGCTTCTGTGACCTTATTCATCATTGGACAAAGTTTACAGCGCGGTTTATTGCAAGGTGTGCACCCTGAGACTTCACCGTTGTCTAGTTTCGAGGAGGTTACGGCATCTTTGATATTTCTTGCCCTCCGATATACGACACGGGGTGGTTCGGGAAGCAAGCGCTTCATTTTGTCGCTCTGAAGGAGAATGTTGTGATGCTTTCTGAGAATAGCGTTAACATTCGGTGCTGTTGGAGAGTATGTTAATATCAGATTAGTTTTGTAGTTCGTCTGCGCAGTCTTGGTGTTATTTAGCATTGTACGGCGGTCTTGTACTGCAGCTTTTTCCAAGGCATCGTCGATGATAGGCTTCGGGTAGCGCTGTCGGACCAAATCCTTGCGGAGTTTCTCACAGTTAGAAGCGAAGTCCTCTTCACGGGAGCAAATGCGTTTAAATCTGAGAGCCTGGCTATATGGTATTCCTTTCTTGCAATGATTTACGTGGCTACTTTTAAAATGCAGGTATTGGTGCCTGTCCGTTGGCTTCCTAAACACGGAGGTGACAAGCTTGTTTTCCGAGATCTGAAGTTTGACATCGAGAAAGCTAATCGTAGTGGTTGAGTAGGTGTGGGAAAAAGAGATGCTTCTGTGAGCATTATTAAAGTTAGCGATGAATTTGAGTAGCTCTTCTTCACCATGGCACCATATAAGAAATATGTCATCTATAAACCTCCTATAAAAAAGGGGTCTGAAGAGACAGCTCTCCAGGTATTCAGTTTCCAGAATGCCCATAAATATATTGGCATAATTAGGACCTACTTTTGTCCCCATTGATGTGCCACTAATTTGCACATAGTGGTCGCCATCAAATTCAAAGTTATTCATTTCCAGAACCAAATGCAGAAGTGTTTCGAGGGTCGTGCCATCCACTGGTCTTTCCAGCTCTGAACCTCTGTAAGCTTTAGCGACCGCCCTGATCCCATCCGAGTGGGGTATGTTGGTGTATAGGGACGCGACATCGAGGGTAACGAGTATGCTGTTTTCTGGAATGAACAGATCAATTATGTCAGAAAGAAAATGAGTTGTGTCTTTGACAAACGAAGGAAAAGTTGGTGGTATGTCCCTGATTAAGCTGTCGACAAAACTGGAAATTTTTTCTGACGCGGTTCCTATTCCGGAAATAATCGGTCGTCCTGGATTATTTTCCTTATGTATTTTTGGCAGAAGGTAGAACCTACCGGGGATGGGAGACAACGGAAGCAAAGACTTGGCGATTTTATCAGTTATTTTGTTCTCCTTTACGAGGTCTTCTAGAGTGGTTTGGACCAGATGTTTGAAATGTGAAGTTGGGTCGGAAGCTACAGGTTTGTAAAAAGATTTGTTGCTCAGCTGCCGCTCTGCCTCATTCTTGTAGTCTTTGGTATTCATGACGACAATTGCACCACCTTTGTCTGCGGGCTTTATAATTATGTCGGACCGTGTGGAGAGAGACTTCAAGGCAATTTGTTCCTTGTGTGAAAGATTTTTTCGGCAATATGAGCGCCTTTTATATTCGGACAGTATATCACTGTGCACGGCCTTTATGTAGAGATCGAGACATTTTTCGCGCTGTGGAGGTGGAGTCCAGTGCATAGTTGATGGAAGAGAGGGCCCAGCGTCTTTGTTTTGAGACTTATTATCATAGTACTCTAAGAGCCTAAGGCGACGGGCAAAATTATCTAAGTCTTTGTAAAACTGGAGCTCATTTAAGTTTCCGCTGGCGGGGCAAAAGCTCAGGCCTTTCGATAGGATGCTCCGCTCTTCGTTGGATAGGTTTGAATCTGATAGATTGACTATAGAGACACCTTTCCATGCTTGTTCACCATCAGAACTATGTTCACTGTTAGCAGGATCTTCGGCTATTTTTATTATTTCTCGACTCTCGGTAGGAACAGCAATACCGTCGCGGCTGAGTTTGTTTTGTTTTTTGGCAAATAATAGGCCACTTTTTTCGGCTTTGAAGTCTTCCAAAGTGCGCAGCTCGTTGTCTGTCAGAAAATTACATTCAAAAAATTCTTTTTCTTGTAGCAGCAAACGATTAAGGCAAGATTCATCATGTTCAATCACGACAGTCAAAAGCCCAATAGATGCGTCATTCAAAATCTCCCTCCATTTTGCCACGTGGCTTGGTGACAGTTCTGACACGGCTGGTTTCACATATATCCTTAAACCCTTTGGTACAACATTATGTCTCTTGTAAGAAGTTAAAGTGCTAACGTGGTGCTGATATCTTATTCTTTTTTCAACAATTTTGCGACCCTTTAAAAATGTTCTAGAAAGTTTAGAGCTGGAAAGTTCACCTGGGAGCACACAATGGCGTCAATTTGCAGCACCCTGGCGGGTAACGTCCGAGTATGACCTGCTACGCAGGTCGTAGCGGCGCTCCGCTTCTGGCGGCGGCGGAGGAGGAACGTCCGGAGTCGGGCATCTTGGCGTCGTATTGCTCGATGGTTCGCACGAAGCGTGGTCCAGCCACCGTGCCTGGCTCCGTGTCGAGTCTCGTAGGATTATGTGCTGCAGATGGCCCGCAATTAGGGCGACGCCTTCAAAACTCGGATGAAGGCCGTCCGCAGCAAGAACCCGGCCGGTTGGAATCCATTGGAGCCCATGGTCGATATAGAAGACCCCGCTCGTGCGACAGCAGTACTTGCGCAGGAGGTCGTTGAACCTGCAAGCCTCCCGGTTGCACCGCTCCACGAAACGCCGGTTACGACCACCCGTGCGGCGATTTGGAGCTCGAGGGAGCACCAAGGTTGCATAAATTTTGCTCACGGTCGGCCGCTTTTCCTTGATTGTGCTGATCAGCTGCCGGTACCGCTGGAATGTAGTTTTTGCTAGCTGCTTCGAAATGTCGTTGGTGCCGACATGCAGCACCACTGTTGTGGCAGTGCGAGGGACGAAGTCCAGGAGGTGCATTGCGTCTTCGACAGTGGCTCCATTCTGGGAAATAAAGGCAGGAGTCCCGTTCCGCCCATGATGAAAGTGATTATGGAGGTGCTTGATCTGGGAATCGCCGATTATTACTGTAGCCGTTGAGGTGCTTGGGAACTTCCAGGTGATGTTTTTCGCCGTGACCCTCTCAGATGCCATGATCGTAATATAAGGGATAACAAAATCTTCAAGGCAACTGATTAAAAATATAATAAGTTGGGGAAGTCACATTGAAAAACTTAACAGATTTATTCAACGTTTCGACCAGGGACTGGTCTTTTTCAAGAATGATCATACAGTGCATGGAAGGGTCTTCTTATAGCAGTGAACATGGCACACACAGGGCTTGAAAAAGAAAAATGAGAAAAAAATCAAAGGGGAAAGAGGAAGACAGCCAAGACACGAAACCCAAACGCCAAGGTGCGCCAGCAAAGGCGCCGCCTTGAAAGAGGTGAAAGAGGGTGGTGGGCCTGGGCGGGCACGCGACTAGTTAAGGAAAAAAAAAAAAGAGCGTAGGGGTGGTTAACAAAAGAAGGCAAGTGCCTGCCAATTGTGTGCGTAAGTATCGCCTCTAGCCACCTCTGTGTGGCCCCGCGCGACTCCAGAAAAAAGCACGAGAACGCACAGGTTGCGGTTGAGCTAAGTGTCTCCACGGGTGGCACGCGGACCCCCAAAACCAGATGAGGTTGCATATGAAGACCATATGGAAAGCTCCTTCTTTACAGGAGTAGAAAAAAAGAATAAGTAAAGACAAAAATGGCACTGCGATGGCCGAAGGAAACAAAACCACATGAGGGTCGCACGTGAGAACCACATGGATAGGCTCCTTCTTTACAGGAGTGGGAAAAAAAAGTATAAAGACAGAAAATGGCACTGCGATGGCCGAAAGGAACAAAAACACACACACGCATAGGCGACATGAATACACAGAATATACACAAAATTGTGTCACTTTTGTAGCATTCTTTAGCAGAATATATGTGGGGAAATGCGTAAAAGCCCACAAATTAAGTTAAAGGCAGCGCCAGAGTGTTATAAAGTGTACCAAAAAGGCAAATTTCATTACAGGAAACACCGCTTAGGAATAACACAACAACAATATTAGAATAAATACAAATGGCACGCGAGATAATACAGGCGCCCAAAATAATAGAGTTCAAGAGTGTGAAAAATTGTCCCAAGAAACAAAGTTTACCCTAACGCCGTGATCAGCACCAACAAAATGATAATAATGCGGTGAATACACATGAGAGAGAGCGTCACAGAATTCGTGCTTAACCACAACAAAAATAATGTCAGTACCTCGACTAGAAATGAAAGTGTTAAATACATAACAAATCGTTATGCAACTGTCATCATAGTAGATTTAAGAAACAATATTTTCGATGCAAAAGAGTTCACAAGGAAAAGAAAAACAAACAAACAAAACATTGCAGGAAGATTTAGCCAGAAAGGCAGGAGAGTTTGCCAGGGCTTTCATTAATTCCAGCCGACAAGGTGTTAAATTTAAATATTAGATATGATTCACAGGCTTCCCTGTCGTAATGTGTCTGGAAGCCAGATTGGAGTATGGTGGCCTTGAAGTTTCCAAATGAATGGCCTTTTGTCGTTACGTGTCTTGAAAGAGGCAGGTCTGGCAGTGATCTAATGTGTGCTCTGTGGTTATTTATTCTCAATCGGAAAGGAGTTTCAGTTTGCCCGATATACTGAGCACGGCACACACCGCACTCGAGGAGGTAGACTACGTTGCTGGTGTCACAGTTGAAATCTCCTCGAATTTTGAATGAGAAAGACGACGCTGTGCTGCGAGCTTCTGTGACCTTATTCATCATTGGACAAAGTTTACAGCGCGGTTTATTGCAAGGTGTGCACCCTGAGACTTCACCGTTGTCTAGTTTCGAGGAGGTTACGGCATCTTTGATATTTCTTGCCCTCCGATATACGACACGGGGTGGTTCGGGAAGCAAGCGCTTCATTTTGTCGCTCTGAAGGAGAATGTTGTGATGCTTTCTGAGAATAGCGTTAACATTCGGTGCTGTTGGAGAGTATGTTAATATCAGATTAGTTTTGTAGTTCGTCTGCGCAGTCTTGGTGTTATTTAGCATTGTACGGCGGTCTTGTACTGCAGCTTTTTCCAAGGCATCGTCGATGATAGGCTTCGGGTAGCGCTGTCGGACCAAATCCTTGCGGAGTTTCTCACAGTTAGAAGCGAAGTCCTCTTCACGGGAGCAAATGCGTTTAAATCTGAGAGCCTGGCTATATGGTATTCCTTTCTTGCAATGATTTACGTGGCTACTTTTAAAATGCAGGTATTGGTGCCTGTCCGTTGGCTTCCTAAACACGGAGGTGACAAGCTTGTTTTCCGAGATCTGAAGTTTGACATCGAGAAAGCTAATCGTAGTGGTTGAGTAGGTGTGGGAAAAAGAGACGCTTCTGTGAGCATTATTAAAGTTAGCGATGAATTTGAGTAGCTCTTCTTCACCATGGCACCATATAAGAAATATGTCATCTATAAACCTCCTATAAAAAAGGGGTCTGAAGAGACAGCTCTCCAGGCATTCAGTTTCCAGAATGCCCATAAATATATTGGCATAATTAGGACCTACTTTTGTCCCCATTGATGTGCCACTAATTTGCACATAGTGGTCGCCATCAAATTCAAAGTTATTCATTCCCAGAACCAAATGCAGAAGTGTTTCGAGGGTCGTGCCATCCACTGGTCTTTCCAGCTCTGAACCTCTGTAAGCTTTAGCGACCGCCCTGATCCCATCCGAGTGGGGTATGTTGGTGTATAGGGACGCGACATCGAGGGTAACGAGTATGCTGTTTTCTGGAATGAACAGATCAATTATGTCAGAAAGAAAATGAGTTGTGTCTTTGACAAACGAAGGAAAAGTTGGTGGTATGTCCCTGATTAAGCTGTCGACAAAACTGGAAATTTTTTCTGACGCGGTTCCTATTCCGGAAGCCTATCATCGACGATGCCTTGGAAAAAGCTGCAGTACAAGACTGCCGTACAATGCTAAATAACACCAAGACTGCGCAGACGAACTACAAAACTAATCTGATATTAACATACTCTCCAACAGCACCGAATGTTAACGCTATTCTCAGAAAGCATCACAACATTCTCCTTCAGAGCGACAAAATGAAGCGCTTGCTTCCTGAACCACCCCGTGTCGTATATCGGAGGGCAAGAAATATCAAAGATGCCGTAACCTCCTCGAAACTAGACAACGGTGAAGTCTCAGGGTGCACACCTTGCAATAAACCGCGCTGTAAACTTTGTCCAATGATGAATAAGGTCACAGAAGCTCGCAGCACAGCGTCGTCTTTCTCATTCAAAATTCGAGGAGATTTCAACTGTGACACCAGCAACGTAGTCTACCTCCTCGAGTGCGGTGTGTGCCGTGCTCAGTATATCGGGCAAACTGAAACTCCTTTCCGATTGAGAATAAATAACCACAGAGCACACATTAGATCACTGCCAGACCTGCCTCTTTCAAGACACGTAACGACAAAAGGCCATTCATTTGGAAACTTCAAGGCCACCATACTCCAATCTGGCTTCCAGACACATTACGACAGGGAAGCCTGTGAATCATATCTAATATTTAAATTTAACACCTTGTCGGCTGGAATTAATGAAAGCCCTGGCAAACTCTCCTGCCTTTCTGGCTAAATCTTCCTGCAATGTTTTGTTTGTTTGTTTTTCTTTTCCTTGTGAACTCTTTTGCATCGAAAATATTGTTTCTTAAATCTACTATGATGACAGTTGCATAACGATTTGTTATGTATTTAACACTTTCATTTCTAGTCGAGGTACTGACATTATTTTTGTTGTGGTTAAGCACGAATTCTGTGACGCTCTCTCTCATGTGTATTCACCGCATTATTATCATTTTGTTGGTGCTGATCACGGCGTTAGGGTAAACTTTGTTTCTTGGGACAATTTTTCACACTCTTGAACTCTATTATTTTGGGCGCCTGTATTATCTCGCGTGCCATTTGTATTTATTCTAATATTGTTGTTGTGTTATTCCTAAGCGGTGTTTCCTGTAATGAAATTTGCCTTTTTGGTACACTTTATAACACTCTGGCGCTGCCTTTAACTTAATTTGTGGGCTTTTACGCATTTCCCCACATATCCTCTGCTAAAGAATGCTACAAAAGTGACACAATTTTGTGTATATTCTGTGTATTCATGTCGCCTATGCGTGTGTGTGTTTTTGTTCCTTTCGGCCATCGCAGTGCCATTTTCTGTCTTTATACTTTTTTTTCCCACTCCTGTAAAGAAGGAGCCTATCGATGTGGTTCTCACGTGCGACCCTCATGTGGTTTTGTTTCCTTCGGCCATCGCAGTGCCATTTTTGTCTTTACTTATTCTTTTTTTCTACTCCTGTAAAGAAGGAGCTTTCCATATGGTCTTCATATGCAACCTCATCTGGTTTTGGGGGTCCGCGTGCCACCCGTGGAGACACTTAGCTCAACCGCAACCTGTGCGTTCTCGTGCTTTTTTCTGGAGTCGCGCGGGGCCACACAGAGGTGGCTAGAGGCGATACTTACGCACACAATTGGCAGGCACTTGCCTTCTTTTGTTAACCACCCCTACGCTCTTTTTTTTTCCTTAACTAGTCGCGTGCCCGCCCAGGCCCACCACCCTCTTTCACCTCTTTCACGGCGGCGCCTTTGCTGGCGCACCTTGGCGTTTGGGTTTCGTGTCTTGGCTGTCTTCCTCTTTCCCCTTTGATTTTTTTCTCATTTTTCTTTTTCAAGCCCTGTGTGTGCCATGTTCACTGCTATAAGAAGACCCTTCCATGCACTGTATGATCATTCTTGAAAAAGACCAGTCCCTGGTCGAAACGTTGAATAAATCTGTTAAGTTTTTCAATGTGACTTCCCCAACTTATTATATTTTTAATCAGTTGCCTTGAAGATTTTGTTATCCCTTATATTACGATCATGGCATCTGAGAGGGTCACGGCGAAAAACATCACCTGGAAGTTCCCAAGCACCTCAACGGCTACAGTAATAATCGGCGATTCCCAGATCAAGCACCTCCATAATCACTTTCATCATGGGCGGAACGGGACTCCTGCCTTTATTTCCCAGAATGGAGCCACTGTCGAAGACGCAATGCACCTCCTGGACTTCGTCCCTCGCACTGCCACAACAGTGGTGCTGCATGTCGGCACCAACGACATTTCGAAGCAGCTAGCAAAAACTACATTCCAGCGGTACCGGCAGCTGATCAGCACAATCAAGGAAAAGCGGCCGACCGTGAGCAAAATTTATGCAACCTTGGTGCTCCCTCGAGCTCCAAATCGCCGCACGGGTGGTCGTAACCGGCGTTTCGTGGAGCGGTGCAACCGGGAGGCTTGCAGGTTCAACGACCTCCTGCGCAAGTACTGCTGTCGCACGAGCGGGGTCTTCTATATCGACCATGGGCTCCAATGGATTCCAACCGGCCGGGTTCTTGCTGCGGACGGCCTTCATCCGAGTTTTGAAGGCGTCGCCCTAATTGCGGGCCATCTGCAGCACATAATCCTACGAGACTCGACACGGAGCCAGGCACGGTGGCTGGACCACGCTTCGTGCGAACCATCGAGCAATACGACGCCAAGATGCCCGACTCCGGACGTTCCTCCTCCGCCGCCGCCAGAAGCGGAGCGCCGCTACGACCTGCGTAGCAGGTCATACTCGGACGTTACCCGCCAGGGTGCTGCAAATTGACGCCATTGTGTGCTCCCAGGTGAACTTTCCAGCTCTAAACTTTCTAGAACATTTTTAAAGGGTCGCAAAATTGTTGAAAAAAGAATAAGATATCAGCACCACGTTAGCACTTTAACTTCTTACAAGAGACATAATGTTGTACCAAAGGGTTTAAGGATATATGTGAAACCAGCCGTGTCAGAACTGTCACCAAGCCACGTGGCAAAATGGAGGGAGATTTTGAATGACGCATCTATTGGGCTTTTGACTGTCGTGATTGAACATGATGAATCTTGCCTTAATCGTTTGCTGCTACAAGAAAAAGAATTTTTTGAATGTAATTTTCTGACAGACAACGAGCTGCGCACTTTGGAAGACTTCAAAGCCGAAAAAAGTGGCCTATTATTTGCCAAAAAACAAAACAAACTCAGCCGCGACGGTATTGCTGTTCCTACCGAGAGTCGAGAAATAATAAAAATAGCCGAAGATCCTGCTAACAGTGAACATAGTTCTGATGGTGAACAAGCATGGAAAGGTGTCTCTATAGTCAATCTATCAGATTCAAACCTATCCAACGAAGAGCGGAGCATCCTATCGAAAGGCCTGAGCTTTTGCCCCGCCAGCGGAAACTTAAATGAGCTCCAGTTTTACAAAGACTTAGATAATTTTGCCCGTCGCCTTAGGCTCTTAGAGTACTATGATAATAAGTCTCAAAACAAAGACGCTGGGCCCTCTCTTCCATCAACTATGCACTGGACTCCACCTCCACAGCGCGAAAAATGTCTCGATCTCTACATAAAGGCCGTGCACAGTGATATACTGTCCGAATATAAAAGGCGCTCATATTGCCGAAAAAATCTTTCACACAAGGAACAAATTGCCTTGAAGTCTCTCTCCACACGGTCCGACATAATTATAAAGCCCGCAGACAAAGGTGGTGCAATTGTCGTCATGAATACCAAAGACTACAAGAATGAGGCAGAGCGGCAGCTGAGCAACAAATCTTTTTACAAACCTGTAGCTTCCGACCCAACTTCACATTTCAAACATCTGGTCCAAACCACTCTAGAAGACCTCGTAAAGGAGAACAAAATAACTGATAAAATCGCCAAGTCTTTGCTTCCGTTGTCTCCCATCCCCTTCTGCCAAAAATACATAAGGAAAATAATCCAGGACGACCGATTATTTCCGGAATAGGAACCGCGTCAGAAAAAATTTCCAGTTTTGTCGACAGCTTAATCAGGGACATACCACCAACTTTTCCTTCGTTTGTCAAAGACACAACTCATTTTCTTTCTGACATAATTGATCTGTTCATTCCAGAAAACAGCATACTCGTTACCCTCGATGTCGCGTCCCTATACACCAACATACCCCACTCGGATGGGATCAGGGCGGTCGCTAAAGCTTACAGAGGTTCAGAGCTGGAAAGACCAGTGGATGGCACGACCCTCGAAACACTTCTGCATTTGGTTCTGGAAATGAATAACTTTGAATTTGATGGCGACCACTATGTGCAAATTAGCGGCACATCAATGGGGACAAAAGTAGGTCCTAATTATGCCAATATATTTATGGGCATTCTGGAAACTGAATACCTGGAGAGCTGTCTCTTCAGACCCCTTTTTTATAGGAGGTTTATAGATGACATATTTCTTATATGGTGCCATGGTGAAGAAGAGCTACTCAAATTCATCGCTAACTTTAATAATGCTCACAGAAGCATCTCTTTTTCCCACACCTACTCAACCACTACGATTAGCTTTCTCGATGTCAAACTTCAGATCTCGGAAAACAAGCTTGTCACCTCCGTGTTTAGGAAGCCAACGGACAGGCACCAATACCTGCATTTTAAAAGTAGCCACGTAAATCATTGCAAGAAAGGAATACCATATAGCCAGGCTCTCAGATTTAAACGCATTTGCTCCCGTGAAGAGGACTTCGCTTCTAACTGTGAGAAACTCCGCAAGGATTTGGTCCGACAGCGCTACCCGAAGCCTATCATCGACGATGCCTTGGAAAAAGCTGCAGTACAAGACCGCCGTACAATGCTAAATAACACCAAGACTGCGCAGACGAACTACAAAACTAATCTGATATTAACATACTCTCCAACAGCACCGAATGTTAACGCTATTCTCAGAAAGCATCACAACATTCTCCTTCAGAGCGACAAAATGAAGCGCTTGCTTCCCGAACCACCCCGTGTCGTATATCGGAGGGCAAGAAATATCAAAGATGCCGTAACCTCCTCGAAACTAGACAACGGTGAAGTCTCAGGGTGCACACCTTGCAATAAACCGCGCTGTAAACTTTGTCCAATGATGAATAAGGTCACAGAAGCTCGCAGCACAGCGTCGTCTTTCTCATTCAAAATTCGAGGAGATTTCAACTGTGACACCAGCAACGTAGTCTACCTCCTCGAGTGCGGTGTGTGCCGTGCTCAGTATATCGGGCAAACTGAAACTCCTTTCCGATTGAGAACAAATAACCACAGAGCACACATTAGATCACTGCCAGACCTGCCTCTTTCAAGACACGTAACGACAAAAGGCCATTCATTTGGAAACTTCAAGGCCACCATACTCCAATCTGGCTTCCAGACACATTACGACAGGGAAGCCTGTGAATCATATCTAATATTTAAATTTAACACCTTGTCGGCTGGAATTAATGAAAGCCCTGGCAAACTCTCCTGCCTTTCTGGCTAAATCTTCCTGCAATGTTTTGTTTGTTTGTTTTTCTTTTCCTTGTGAACTCTTTTGCATCGAAAATATTGTTTCTTAAATCTACTATGATGACAGTTGCATAACGATTTGTTATGTATTTAACACTTTCATTTCTAGTCGAGGTACTGACATTATTTTTGTTGTGGTTAAGCACGAATTCTGTGACGCTCTCTCTCATGTGTATTCACCGCATTATTATCATTTTGTTGGTGCTGATCACGGCGTTAGGGTAAACTTTGTTTCTTGGGACAATTTTTCACACTCTTGAACTCTATTATTTTGGGCGCCTGTATTATCTCGCGTGCCATTTGTATTTATTCTAATATTGTTGTTGTGTTATTCCTAAGCGGTGTTTCCTGTAATGAAATTTGCCTTTTTGGTACACTTTATAACACTCTGGCGCTGCCTTTAACTTAATTTGTGGGCTTTTACGCATTTCCCCACATATCCTCTGCTAAAGAATGCTACAAAAGTGACACAATTTTGTGTATATTCTGTGTATTCATGTCGCCTATGCGTGTGTGTGTTTTTGTTCCTTTCGGCCATCGCAGTGCCATTTTCTGTCTTTATACTTTTTTTTCCCACTCCTGTAAAGAAGGAGCCTATCCATGTGGTTCTCACGTGCGACCCTCATGTGGTTTTGTTTCCTTCGGCCATCGCAGTGCCATTTTTGTCTTTACTTATTCTTTTTTTCTACTCCTGTAAAGAAGGAGCTTTCCATATGGTCTTCATATGCAACCTCATCTGGTTTTGGGGGTCCGCGTGCCACCCGTGGAGACACTTAGCTCAACCGCAACCTGTGCGTTCTCGTGCTTTTTTCTGGAGTCGCGCGGGGCCACACAGAGGTGGCTAGAGGCGATACTTACGCACACAATTGGCAGGCACTTGCCTTCTTTTGTTAACCACCCCTACGCTCTTTTTTTTTCCTTAACTAGTCGCGTGCCCGCCCAGGCCCACCACCCTCTTTCACCTCTTTCACGGCGGCGCCTTTGCTGGCGCACCTTGGCGTTTGGGTTTCGTGTCTTGGCTGTCTTCCTCTTTCCCCTTTGATTTTTTTCTCATTTTTCTTTTTCAAGCCCTGTGTGTGCCATGTTCACTGCTATAAGAAGACCCTTCCATGCACTGTATGATCATTCTTGAAAAAGACCAGTCCCTGGTCGAAACGTTGAATAAATCTGTTAAGTTTTTCAATGTGACTTCCCCAACTTATTATATTTTTAATCAGTTGCCTTGAAGATTTTGTTATCCCTTATATATATATATATATATATATATATATATATATATATATATATATATATATATATATATATATATATATATATAAACGTAATTCGGTTGACACACGGTGGAAAAACAACAACTTTATTCTAACGTTTCGACCAGGGTCTGGCCTTCGTCAGAGTCAGCCAAAGGCCAGACCCTGGTCGAAACGTTAGAATAAAGTTGTTGTTTTTCTACCGTATGTCAACCGAATTACGTTTATGTTCTACCGGATCCATCCGATCTTCACCCCCTTCTTATATATATATATATATATATATATATATATATATATATATATATATATATATATATATATATATATATATATATATATATATATATATATATATATATATATATAGCAAACAAGGAAGGGGAATGAGGGGCTCGTAAATATGACAGAAGTCAACAGTCACAGAAACCAAGGGGCACAGTTGCCCTGCTATATCAAGTTCGAGTAAGAAAAAGTTTTATCTGCTTCCGCGATGCATCTGGTTTTCCTGACACTAGTACCGATAGATAGGCAGGACGCACGTCAAAGGTAAGTGTTGGTGTATATCTTTTAAAACTGATTAGGCGCCGACTACTCACAATCGTGGCTTCATTACATGGAGAGAGGTAGCATTAACAGATTTTTCCACCGAGTTTGGGTTGGGCTAAAACCCTTTCCCTAGGCATTTCACCCAAGAGGAGCCCAGCACCACGTGGAGGAAAACCTTGCACAGCTTTGAAAATCGGTGGCTGCCCGGCGGCACCAGCAATATAACTAACACCACCCAAATACGAGACGGATGGTCTGGCCACTAGGCTACCGCTCTGGCACTCCACCCACCCGGGTAATCTCCGGGTTCTTGAAAATGGTACAAGCCATGGCCCGGCCTGGTACTCGGCTTATCTATGTACACAGCTTTATAAGGTTGTCTGCGCCTTCTAGTCCAGCCGCTGTGATCGACCCTCGTCAGAGCCTCGTGCCTGAAAATATTTCATGTCTCACTGTCTGCTTCTCAAGATATCCTATTAAGCCGCCGGTTGGCCAGGACTGTCAGCTGAAGCTCTCGAAAAGAAGTTGGCATTACTGTCTTTGCATTCGGCTTGAGAAGCGCAACTCAACAGCAAAAAAAAAATGGCTTTCTACGCAATTGTTTCAAGAATATTGCAAGCTCTTTCAGAACTTTCGAGCACGTCGGCCGCAGCCCAGAGCAGTACAATACCTCACACATGAGCCCATAGCCTGCCACAATCAGGCAAAACCCAGGTAAACACAGGAGAAAAAAGGTCGTTAGAAGGCAGCAACAATGCAACATCGGGTACCTTTCAGCGTCAGTGGTGGCAGGGGTAGTTAGGCAGAATAAAAAGTAAGTAAAAATAAACCCAGCTCGCTAGCGCCGCTCGTTATATGCAGGTCGCAAGCTACCACGGGCATGCAAGCATATGGGACCGGCTTGAGAGCGTAACTGCGAGCTAGTGTGCAAGGTATTTATGTGTTATAATGCCGCCCTTTCCTACAGCGCATAAGCTGAGAGAGTGTTTATTGTAGCATCTGGTCTCTTCACGAGGAAGCAGAAAAAACTAAGACGATAACTTCCGAACACAACACCCCTTGAAAATTAACAACATGCAAGAAAACGTCGAGCGATTGAGCCACAGTATTTCATCGCTGACTGAGTAAATGTGTATTATGTCAATAAAAGTTAGAAAGCAAATAACTCAAAAGTAATTGATTGCTTTTCCACAATTTTGTTACCTTTATGGGAGTGTAATTGGGCAGTGTAAGCAGTTACACTTCAAATGAAGCAATTGTAGTTGTAATCGGTTAGTAATTTTCTTTAACGCAAGCAAGACTGCAGAAGGGTAAGTAAAGGTGTGTGAGGTTTGCATGTACTGTTCCGCTGGTTTTGGTAAGTTGCATTACGCCTATTTTTTTTATTAGAATTTATTGTTCCAGAAACGAATAGTCTTGCTTATAGCCATTGTATGCAATAAAAGTCGTGTTCATTTGAAGTAATGAATAACTTTTAAAGACTTTTGATAGCACTTTGCATACTCGAACTTAATACGCATCAATTTTTCGTTTTCGGCTGATTAGAACCACTGTCTCAATGCCCTCCCGCCCTTAGCACAGCGAGATAAGCCCGGTATGCAAAACGAAGAGGCGAGCGGATGTGCTTGTTTTCTTTCGGGCTTCCGAACACACGCAATTCTGCTGTAAAAATGCCGAAATCAAGCCTGCCAATTTTTCTCAGCTCCGTTGACTCTTTAACCCCAGCAAAGAAACCCAGGATGTGTTGTGTTTTTAATAAATCAAAGCACGCTTTACTCACTGCTTTTTACATTGTGTAAAGAGCGCGATTTCTTCACTTCTGTGTATTTGTTTTGAAAGAATTATCTTCAATTTGGTTACAGTCGTCGAAAATATGCAAATGCCTTCTTCGGCGAATTATATGCAATTATATGTTACAGCGAGTGGCTCCTGGCACAGGCTCCGTTTAAAATACGTTCACACTGGGTGGGCATACAGCTTTTCTGCACAAACGCTTGCCCAAATCAACTCATCACGTCTTAAAGCCTGCCCTTCAAAACCAAGCGAAAAAAAACCTCCCCATGACGAACCGGAAATGCCAACCAGTCATTCAGGAATGTGATGTTTGCTTACGCAGTACAGGATGCCCTCCTCAGAAGTTTTTCCTTTTACTTACTATTTTCCAACCCCAATGCAAGTGTAAAGCCTTAGTTACCCGTGCGCACATTTTTTCAGTAGTTAATATCTCAAGTCGGATAGACCATTAGCATTAAATTGAGAGAAATCAAGCAATACTGGCTCTAAAATTATCGGAATCGACCGCTAGTTATCAAAATAGTATAGCGAAATTTTTTTATAGACAGGTTTCTACGCGGCACGAAGAATGTTCATGCGTTCAGTGCTGGTATTGCCCTTCGAATGCCGTGACCTCTTAAAACGTGGTAAGATAGAGTGCTCTCTTTTGTGGGCAGAAATCTTCTAGGCTGCAGGTGCCTTTTTTTGATCACTGACTTGTAAACAGTTTTTCGTTCCAAAAATTAGCTCCACTGTTTTCATGTTTCAAGACACTGTGGCTCATTAACACTTCTGCAACTGCACTTCGCCTCCAGAGTTTCTATTATAATCCGGTTCTTGAACTGCTTTCGCTTCTCTGTTGCTAATATTTTACACTCGATCGTTTACTCTAATTTCGCTCATAATGCCCTTTGCACCCTTAAAGCTTAAATTATATAGGATAACAATACCTTTTATAGAATCGTCGACCTCTCACAGCGCCATTTGCTCAAAAAGTTAACAGCAGTCGTTCTCTATGGTGTACACAACCTGACCATAAAATATTCTTTTGTCAGACCACAATATGACTTGTCGCATTGTTAACAGAATGCTCACAAATAGGCATCAACAGTGAAACCTCAATTGTTGCAGTCCCTTTTTTGTGCAAAGATTGCCGCTACCGATAAGCGCGTCACTGCACTAACGCTAGGACAATATCCCGGTTCTTGAAAGTTTATTGCCGTCTGTTTTAACGATGACTCGTGACTTTCAACTCATGGAAACAGGTCACCAGTAATAATAACCTTATGCACTCTGGAGAGGTGAAAAGGAATAGTAAGTGTCATCTTAGCATTTTTCAGTAAACAATATGAGCCTGTGAACCATCTTCACGATTATACTCATACATATTCGACACAAAATTTGTTTTTCTCTTACTCTAATTTATTCGTATTTCTTCATGAGGCCTCTACAAGGTATCCCAGAAGCACTTCTTGCTGGGAATGTTGACTCATCATTCCAAATTAACAAATTGCGATAACGCAAACAAAGACATGGGTGGCCGGATTACACGGGACTGGAACAAAGTTGCAACTCGTTTTATTCAGTACGGTGAGTTGGGCGTATTAGTACATATTTATCAGAAAAGCAGCGCAAAAAAGACGAGGAAAAGGACGAGACGACAAGGACCAGCGCTGATTTATTTTTAATGGGTATTCTTCCTATACTAGTGTCAAAGCTCTAAAATCTAATGCAAATCTTAGCAGTCTAGAAACTCGACGTAAAATAGCCAGGCTCGTTCTCTACCACAATTCCTATCATTTTCTAATTGATAAGAGCGTTATATGTTCCCGCTCACCACCATTCATCCCGGACCAGTCATTCCAAGTCATTCCGCCGCATGCGAGCACATCATCGCATCTTCAATCGTTTTTTCTTCAAACAGCGAAAGAATAAAATGATCTGCCTGGAGAAGTGGTTCACCACTCCAGTGCCACAAATTTTTGAGGAGAGCCATTGAAAATTTCCTTTTGTGAAGCCGCCCACCCTTGAAATCGTCGGTGAAGCCACCCACCCCTCATGTAAAACCCCTGTCCAAGGGGCATTTTAGGAATAAATAAATAAATAACTGAAAGTTGCGAAGAGAGCTCAACATACTGTCCATCCGCTGTTGTATAGAAAGGCGGTTGCAGGCAGAGCTTTCTTATTCTTCGAAAGCAGCCAGAGAGTTAATAAACGCTGCCAAAGTCGAATAAAAAAGCAGGCGCCTACAGGAGACACATTCAGGAAGCAAAACCCCGCGCTATAAGTGTGCTCGGCTACCACCATCTGTGAGCCATCCTTGCCACACCAAGAGCGCGGCGGCACCACAGAATTTTTTCTTTAAGAAAATTATACAACAAAAAATATGTTTATATACACAATTCACTCAAAATAAAGCGATTGGAATATATGTAGGAATCGGAATTGAAATTCTGGCATGTCAGTAAACATTACTTTCGTTTGCTTTATGTTTAATAAAAATTATCTACGCTGCTTTTTAATAATACGCTTTATATCGCTACCGTGTATTTGCATTACTCTTTTCTTTTCGCAGGTGTAATATCGGTGCACTAACTATACTAGCGCACACTTCGCTCTAGAGAAGCGAAAATTCCATTTGCGAATGATGAAAGTTCTTCTATGAGAAGTTTTTGTCGCACATTCTTTCTTCTTGTTTTTAATTTCCGCTCGCTAAAACTAATTCCGGATATTTTGTTCCTGAAGCGTAGCGTAGCGGCTTTTCGTTACCGGTATAACTCTCCTCCTTGATGGCTACTATTTGCCAATGCCGCAAGGTTTCATTGGGCTCGGTGGCCTCGATTTAAATATGTTCCTAAGTGAAACTAGTCTATCCTAGCTAGGGAAGATGTGTTTAGAGTGACCGTGCGGAAGCATATCGGGCACTAAAAGCCTGAAGCAGTGAAACGAAACAACCTATGAAAGACACGGCTTGGGGGCGTAAACACAAGGAACTCCAAAAAACTCAGCTTGGTTCCAGTAGGTAAGATTTAGGACTCTCATGGTTGAAAGCCTACCCAGCAAAAAGTACCTGCACGGCTCCCTTCCACTTTGCAGCGTTGATGTCCTAATGGGCGCTTATGTGCTTAATAATGTATTCTTTGCATATAACGGTTTCACTACAAACATCGCAGGTAGCCACAAAGAGTTTGCTTATAACTTGAAGGAATTTTTCAAAAATTATTGAAGATTAAAAGACAGGCGAAGGAGCTCGTGTGCACCGCTGCACACGAGCTCCTAGCAGGCCACCTAGGTCACGTGACCTTGCGGTGGCATGACTACCTGCCCACGTATTGTTACCAAAGTACCCGCCATGACAGGTTACAGTTCAATTAAAGATTGGTCCCTCAGGAACAGCAACCTGGGTGGCACAAGGCCCACCGGTGGCCCCGCCTGCCGTCGCATCGCGTAACGGCTGCATCACTGCGCAAGAAGCGGTATGAGGGCTCCCAGGGATTTGTGAATGTATTGTAGAGATATGACCAATTATGCATATATGGGCATTAACCCAATGCACTATCGTGTATTTACTTTAAACCGGAGCTTCAGTGTAGGCACTAGTTTCTTTTTGCTTGTTTTCGAAGGTGAAACTTCAGGAGGTAAGATTGGATGAGCGTCCGACCAGGACCCCACTCAGACGCGTAGTTTCACACCTTCTGGCTTGAGCTTTTCTGCTGAGCAAGTAGCGTGGTAAGAAACTAAGCGAGATGCGGATGCCAGCTTATGGCCTTCCCCTATCTATCCCAGGCCGAAGGGACTGAATACTTAGAGGCAGATGGTAGAGGCAGGTGATAGAAAAACACATGGTAGAGGCAGACCGGAAGGGCGCTTACACACTGCTCTTGAGTACGAGCAATATATATTAAAGCACCTATACGTATATGCATTTGATTTTTTACAAAACTGCCTACAAAGCAAGCTATTATTCATGCTTCGAAAAGCAGTTTCACTGCTCTGTTCGGGTTACTCCACTGCGCAAAATTCTAAGCAAGCATGCCTCCATTGTGCAGGATTAGAGATTTGAGATCTCTTTTTTACGGCAATTTAAAGCTTCGGAATTGCCACCTTTCTCCTGAAGCCATTAATTTAAAACGTTAGCTTATTCGTATTTAGTAATTATGTATTTATGTTTGGGTTAAAAAAAATACTATACTAGAGCCTACGAAGGCCATTCCAAACAGATCTTAGTTGCGTTCACTAGGCCAGGACACTGGGCGTATTAAATAAGCTTGGTTGGAATTAGTTGCGATACCTAAAATTGACCTGATCTTAAAATGTTTCGAATGAGGGCATAAACCAATCCACTCATGTCTTTTTATATAGATCACACGAAGAGCAGGCCACGTAAGCATCTGCACGGGAAGGATTACTGAACAAGCGGACTTTTAAGTACTCATAGCGGTTTGGCAGTCCCCACACTTTCTGTTATACTGTTGGTCCTCTGTAACACTTCGAGCCTTCAAGCACGCTTTAAGAACTTTCTCAAGGCAGTACTGATACATTGTTTATGTAATTAACTAGGAGGTACTTCGAAGCGCATTCCAAATTATTTCTTCATTCGTTATTACGGCGTCGAGCACTACTCCGTAGCTTTTTACAGTCAAACATGAAGGCACAAGGTTCAACGCCAAACAATAAACATTAAATAACAGTATGGAGGATTAGAAGGTGAGATTGCACTATTTAGCCTTATATGTTTTACTGTCCATTTTCAGTGTGTAGGCACTAGATATATAAGCCTTTCGTTAAAAGATAAAAAAATATGCATTTTGACTCAATCTTTATAACCAAATTAAAATTTACCTGCCAAAACATTACTGTAGGTTTGGAAGAATACTAAAATACAAGGCTCTAAATAATTCCGGCCCCTCAGAACTCTTTGCATCCGCCGGAATTTGGATACATATCAATCTTTCAATTTTAATCCTATTCAGATAAGCTTGCTCATAAGTAAACAGCAATTTATGACGCGGTATAAGTCATTCGTCATTGATAACTTGAATACTCCTCCGACAAGAGGTATTAGTACGTGTTAACCGAGCAACACTGTATGCTTTCATAGCCTTTTCTCTGCTTTGAGAAACAGTATAAATATTTAAAGAACTTTTCTGGCCTGACAATATGAGGCAGAGGTTCACAACAAGAACATTTTCTGTTACTATCGTAATGGCACATTTGCACTCGTCCCGTTGACCCCGCATTTTTAACAAAAGCTGGCGCTTCACAAAGCATGCCAGCGGACGTTGACAGAACCCTAAACGCTTACTTTTAATGATACCCTGAGCACATGAAAGGCTACTCCTCTACACGTGAGAATTCTGTATATAATGGAGCCAGGCACAGTGTCTTCGTACAGACAGAAGATTTTGTTGTTCCTAAAAGACTACTGTAGAACCGGTAAGCAAAATCTGAGTACCTCTTTGATGGTATGATGAGTTTAGTCTTGCAACCCATAGCTGTAGACACGCTATGAGGTACACGATGGTGTATGGCTCCGGATTAATTTCGAGAACGTGGCATATTTTAACGAGTTAGGCGTCCAACGGCATACGGGTGATTTTCGCATTTCACCTGCATTTGAAAGCAACTGCAGCGGCTAGGGTTCTTTCTTGTGGCCTTATATTGAACAGCGGAAAACCATCGGGACAAGTCAACATGACGATTCATCATGTAGCTGCCCCTTATAATTAACTGAGCATTCTGTATTCATTGTGGAGCGTTTATTGCCATTCAGCATATTTCTGTAATTAGTTCCGCTAGTGCCCAGGGACATAGGCATTGAGTTCTTTTAGGTAAACACCCCCAACTGTCATTTCCACTGTCTTGAGGAATGCAACACCTATCTGCATTTGCTTAAAAGTCGAAAAATTGCGTCATTTAATAAGTTGAAACTATCTTCGGAAACAAAAAGATTATTATTGAAATGGCAAAGGTGGTCCGAAGTGCACCTAGTTCCAAGCTGGGAAGCCCTGTGCGTAAAGGCAATTTCTGAAGCGATATTATGAACAATTTAAATCTCTGGGCCGAGACATTTACCGAAGCTCATTTTTGTACCCACGCCGCCATTAGAAGATAATTTGAAGCCTGCTACTGGGAAGCTTGCACCATATACATGAACAGAAATAAAATAATTGCTGATAAACCTTGACTGCTCGCCGAAAACCGCACCTTTAGTCCCTAAAATTGTGCTAAAATGACATGAACGCAACACGTTTTGTGAAGTATTATTGAAAGCAGAAAAAAAACGAAAATTAAACATAGAATGGCCTGTTGCCCAGAATGCTTGCGGCTGCCTACCCGCCGCTATCTACGGCAGACATTTTGTCTATTTTGTAGGATTCAGCTGAATATTAGTATTAATAACTACTTTCAAAGGACAACTGCAGTAGCTGTCTCACATTCGATACTCAACCGAAGTTTCCTGCGAAAAATTAGATTAAATTGCAGCAAGAGAAAAAAGAAAGAGACAGAGTTGCCGCACTGATATTGTGGTAAGTCTTGACCTCCTTGCGTTCCATGCCAAATAATCACATCGCAAATCAATACGCGATGTGCACATCTAGAGCACGCGCGTCGCGTACAGTCGGCCAGCGACTCAACCAGCGGTGCCGCTGCAGTTCACACCGGGAAATTTTGCCGAGTGTGTACGGAAATGAAAAGCCAGCTTATCGATGCCTGCCTGATCCTAGCGAACAGAGCCGACAATGCACCCGCTAACCAGAAATGAATTTGCCCACCCTGGTCATGTGCCAAGTGATCTTCTCCTTTATTGGTAACCCAAATATTAATCACCAGCTGCCTCAGAGCAGCGAAGTGGTAGTCAGACATAATACGCAGCACAGGGTGCTAAATGACCTCTTAATATGAAAAGGTCAGCACTAAAAAGTTCACCTTGCAGTGTGTCACCCAAGAACCTTACTAATAAAGCTGAAAATGAATTTCATCAAAACAATTCACTTCATAAGTCCTTTTTTCAAATAGTATAATTATGGCTGCATTTGCCGCTTTCGAAGGGAAACCTTTTTTGCGCTCAGCGAAATTCAGTGCCGCAAAACACAGGAGTTCTAGCCCATTCTTTTCAGATGCTTCCAACGAAACAGCTCGACTTCGTGATCGCTTCTTTGAAGGGACACTTTCCGGCATACTTCTGTAAAATGAAAGAAGCTCCTAGCACCATCCAGAGAGCGAACTTCCCTCTGCATTAATGTTATAGAAAATCAAAACTTGCGTTTTACAAAAAGATTTTTTTAGAGGGTTTTTTCCCCTTTGCTATTGAGATTGCCTTGTTCGACGTCAAGCGAATACTTATCAGTCAATGCCGCAGAAAAGTTTTGAGCATGAAAGCATGGACTAATAAATACCATTACCGGAATAGATATAGCGTGCCCGTGAGAAATAGGAAAAAATAATACTTTTCTCAACACATATGCCGGTCAAAATATCCTCACTAAACACTTTTCGAGAGGCGCAGTAGCCTTTCGCCACACTATGGTATTTTTAAAAATATTTCTGATAGTGTTTTACAGCAATTTACCTTTCATACCAGGTGGAATTCTTCTTTACCCCATAAAGCCCTTCTGTACAGAAAAAATTTGTTTAGAATAAATCTTTCTTCGGTATTTTTATTTGCTTGAAACACTGAACAAAAAAGATAAAATGAGGAGTTGTACAGACATTGCTTGTGTAACGGCTTTAATTGACACATCTTTATTTAAAGATACTCCAGGAGACACCTCGTGAAACGTTTGAAAGGTATATATCCACTTTCGAAGGATGTGAATGCCAGATGGTCTTTATCAGTCTTTATTAAACGTGTAAAGCATGTTCATGTACATAAAACTCACCCGTAACACATGAAGCTTTGCGCAGGTAGCGCGAATGCAACCAATATTCGGGGAAACATCACTGTGATCAGCTGCTCGGTTATTGTAAGCGCTACAGCGCCGAAAGGAAGTCTCTCAGCCTTGCGCTGGAGCGCCTAGATCCACGCCCACTGACGGAAATGAAGATTCTCGGCCACTGGCCGCGGCGATCGTCGGTGGTGAGAAGGCCTCCAAGGCACTGCTCCGCTTCTTGACAACTTCTGACCAGCACGATAGGCTGTGACTTCATCGAACAATGACTTTTTAGAGTGATTTAAATTTTTGCTACTCTCTTTTCTCTTTCATTTTTTATCCCCTCACCCCGTTCTCCCCATGTAGGGTAGCAAACCGATTATTCTTCTGGTTAACCTGCCTGCCTTTCCTATTCTACCTCCTCCACTCCTCCTTGACTGGCGCGTCGACCGAAGCTTTCTGAGCGGGAAGGCTTCGGTATTTTTCATTGTTTTGATTATTATCTTGTCATACTTCACCTCTCCCGAAAAGATAATCTTTTCGAGACTGCCGCTAATGCACTAAAATTATTTATATCTTCTTCCAGAGGTCTCACCTTCACCCGCAAGTCGACCAGTTTGTGCCCGTAGTATTATATTCCTTTTTTGCATCTTGTGCTCGTCCAGTTCGCCCAGTATTAATTTTCCTATCCCGCAAGAACGTTGTACAAAGACAATTTACCATTTAGAATAATTTTCTTAGTTTTTTCAGTGGCATATATCCACGTACGATATCCATGTCTTAAAAGGGTTACCATGTATATTAAAATTTATTTTTGATAATGCGAAAATACTCAGGAATTATTTGCATGAATAGGCGAGCTTTTTTTAGCATAAAGCTGTTATGTAACAACCGATCGAAGTGACCAAAGTAAACACGTAAGCTGCTAGTAATGGAAGCTGGTTAAGAAATTCGGAGGCTGCATACGTTAATATCTGCAGCTCCTCGCACGTATAATCAATGAAACTGTGATATTTTACATCTCCAATGTTAGATGTCATCGCATCGAAAAACACACGCCGGAGAAAAGGCTTCCTGATGGTCGCACATTGCCTGGGTGATAAAGTAATAGAGTTCTCTTCAGTTGAACCGTCCCCCATGACCCAAAGAAGTGTACCATTCCTTGGGATGCATCCTGATTTTTGATCAATGGAGGTAATAAACAGCTGAGGATATGTATTAAGCTCGTCACGACACCACCACCCTAGTAAAACAACACCCCAAATCTAGTTTTCACGCTCCATTTCCACACTGGAAGCAATGACAGTAAAATGTGCTTCTAACCGTTGTGATGGCGTTTAATTCGTTAATGTTTTATTGACGCTTTTACAAGAGAGACACGCAATATGAAGACAAGAACAAACTCAAGCGTCTGTGTATGCTATAGTCTTCAGACCCCGTTCTGTGTCTGCGGTAATAGTGTAATTCTGTACTTAGAGCTCGCATTTCAACAGGAAAAGAAAAATCATTGATTTCCTCTACGCTGATAATATGTCAAAGCCAGTTATAAAGAATTACATTACATTACTGCTATAATGCTAAGAAATTCTATATGCAATTTGTTACCTCCTTTGCTAATAATACTCTTGTATATACCTCTTTATTGCAGACAATCAACCTGAAAAGACTTAAAGAATGCGAGTCTGTGTGTTGATTTTATTCACTCTTTTGCCACTGCTTGACGGTAAGTATGGAAGTTTGTTTACATCACTTGCCTTAGAAATGTAGTATACATAGGAGACCTCATGACAGAATTAAAAGCAAATTAGAACACTGCAATCTCAGTCATTCACTCCACAAGATTGCTGATGTCAGCTGATGAGTACACATCCATCGTTCTTAAGCGGTAACTGTAGGTGAAGACAAATGAAAACAGAAGTGGTGCTTTTGCTTTCGCTGTCTTACTGATTTTCTACACACATAAGTACTTCTGGAGGTTTGGTACAGATGGATTACCGTCTTTTGCTGCCGCAAATTATCCCATAATGCAGAGAATACATGAGGCAGAAGCCATAGAGGTAATGCATATATGTAAACGACAGTGTTGTGGCTTTCACAATAAAACCAAATAAATAAAACTAGCAAAACATAAGTTGTTTACCACGAAACCGGAGCTCGGGTAATGTCTTAGTTTTAGGGGGAAATAAAGGAAAACACATAGTAAAAAAAAAAATTTTCTCATGCTTGAACAACAATTAGCGCGGCAATCTGTGGTTTGGACTTTTATTTGATCCAAACGATACAAACCACCCTTCCGCTACGAGGAAGCTCGCAGGTGAAAATAAAATATAAAATTGAGTTTTTTTTTCCTTAGAACTTTTTTTTCTGTCGTTTCGCATATTCCTTGCCAGGATTTTGGACGGGCGCGCGTCTTTTATAACCTCATTGAAAAAGAAATTGCTTTCAGGGCCCTTGGAACAAAAAACCTCAAGCCTTGTAGTGTGGTGTCATGAACGATACTGTAGTGGGAGCTTAGCATAAGGACTCCGCTGCAATGAATTATAATAGCACAGATGAATATAAGACATACTAGGGAAAATGAGTACTAACGTGCATACAATTCCCCAGCAGGGACAGCGGGGAAGAGAACTCGTCGGCGGGAACCGAAGGCCCACGATTGCAATTACGGGCTAGAATTAGGAAAAAGTTGTGAACAAAGGCAGCCCCGTGCGAAGTGGTTCTTTAACAAGACTGGAAACACGTGCGAGCGTTTTATATATATGGGATGCAAAGGGAATCCTAACAGGTTTCGCACCCTGGACGAATGCCAGCGAACATGCATCCCAGGCAAGTATCCTCTGTCTTTTGGATTTTTTACCCTTTGACAATTTCATTCTGAGCTTAATATGGCTCATCAAATTTCTTAGTTTACAATTGAGAAAGGGACACATAATGTTTCTATCGCAGGATTGGCACTAGGCTATCCTTCCACTATCTTGGCTCTGAAAAAAAAATGTACAGGTCATCAGGAGCGTATCCTGTAGCGTAATCGATGCAAGGGTGATATAAGTGTACTAGAAACTTAATCTCCACAAAGACTGTCGTACAGTGAGCAATGGTTCGAAAAGTAGCGGCTATCAAGGTAATTTGGAAGCTGGTGTGTACAAGTCTGGCACTGCGCAGTCGTTATGCCACTGCCTCCGTGTCCACACACTACTCCTTGAGTAAACCAACTGCGTCTTTTGACGACCCTTAGAAAACCAAGTAATCATTGGCATTAATACCTAGCTGTCCAAGTATCAGCGCTAGTTTCTTCGCTAAATCCCAGAAGCGATAAATCTTTTCATGATTTTCAAAACTACTGATATATGCTGTTCTGCACGGCTACTTCAACCAAAAGTGTGGTTCAACTACTGCATTCCGGCTCCAATTTTCCTCATATAAACAGCGTCAGAACTCTGCGTGAACATAGAAACGCCACTGCCTGTCCGTATGATCCCGCACACAGGAAAGCTGTAAAAACTTCTGTAGGGCCGTGACTTCTCACCTCCGTATGCCCGTCACCTTGCCTTCGCGCTTTCTCTCGAACGGCAGGGTTTTGTCCGCTTCCACAAACTGCTTAGTTCTGGCTCACTCATTGTAGCGACCAGAGCATCTTCTCCGCGCCGCAGCGCATTTTCTCTCCTCCCTCATACGCCTCCGTTAGCGTTTTGCGCCAAACTGAAATCTGTTGTTCTACAGAACAGTTACTGAAACGATGACAGATCGGGCTCCATTATATGCGTTTTGTGCTATAGAAAACGGCGCCACTGGCGCTCACCCATAGATGCGCTAATGTCGAGTACGCCCGGTCGTTTAGTTTGGTTTTGGCATTTGCGTACAGGCGCACAGCAAGAACGGAAAAACTTCTAGAAGAGCGCTGCTATGCCGCACCGCGATATGAAGAAGCATCCATCCGATAGTCCAGTTCCATCGGTCAGCAATCCTTTGCTGTGTCGGCGATAGGTTGAGCGGGCATGCTCCTTGCTGAGACCGCCGCTCCCGAGTAAACTCACCCTCACTTGTGCTGTGATCAGAACATCGTTTACGGTACACGTATACGGGCGAAAATTTCTAAAGAAGCATCACACTAAACCTTTGTCGTCAGTGCTCGAAAGCCTAGCACCTCAGTTCATCGGGTGCTCACAGCCACAGCCCAAGGCGCGTGCCGCGGACCTCGCGGTGAAGATGGACAATTGGCGTTTTCGTATTCATGTTGATAGACTGGAATGGGGTGTCTCATCTACAACTCGGCTTAATCGACATCCTGTCAAGTCTGCACGCAGGGGCTATTATTCTTCATGAGTGGCACGAACTGCGGTACTATTTGCCATCTCTCGCAAAGCTGAGTCAATAAAACCACCCTTTGATTAGCTGCAGTGCCTTGTGTTCGTAAGCGCGGTGTCCAAGCATAATCATGGGCTAACGTCGGTGCGCCGTTACGCCCGAAGCACGAACTAGGGACACTGGTGTCCCGCGACAGGTTCTCGATAGAGTGCTGCTTGTCCTGCATGCATGTCTTGTGTGCCTTCTTATGCCTACGCCTTGCGGCTGGCCAGTGAGTTGTGCCTTGTGGAACAGCTGCCGAATCGTCTCGCTCGCTTCGTTTTTGTTTCCAAGGGCTGAGTTTCAACTAGGGAAACCAGCCAGCCACGAAGCGCAGGCCTTTATTCAACATGCATTGCCTGTCTGCGTCCCCTTCGTGCACCCCTAATAGTCTTCGTGAACTGTCGCTCTGTGCTGTAGAGAGCGTTCGCGGTTGGCTGGCGTCTTCGAGATGTCTAGACCTGCGACTAGTTTATCTGTCAGCGTGCACAGCACGGCTGAATGCGAGGGTTTAAACAAAACGAGGGGTGCCTTCTGAGATGAATTTAGCGGCACGTAAATCATATCAGCGAGTACTTGACTATCCAACGCGCCTGTAAGATTTAGCGTTGGTCCTAAGCTACCTAATTTTGCACAAAGGGACTTGCGAAGGGCTGTAACATCGCCCTCTAAGTCGGCCACAAAACTTAGCTCCTGACTTGTGCTCTAGGCGTGACAATGCGCACGTTGCCGGAGTTGCAGGCTTTTGGATCCGCCTCTAAACCAGACCTAGGCTCTCCTCGATCAGCGGGACTCCTACACTAGCAAATATCGCCCTCTCCCTGTGATCAATTTTGAAACCTTGACCAGGGCATTTTCTCGCGAAGTGGCCTCCCGCTTTACACTTGCAGAATTGTCGCCGAGTAGTGGCTTAGCCCTACTGCCGCCAGGTTGGGGCTGCGTCGCGGGTTTCTTTTCGGCAGAGTAGTTTCTGCTCGTACAAATACCGGTCGCTTATATGGCCTACAATACCGCCTTTACTAAAACCTTCACCTAGTTCACACAATCATGAGACTTGTGGAACCCTCGCATTTCCTTGCGCGTTATGTGCTCCTTTGTATCTTCTGCATTCCGGCGTTACTTAATTCCATCTATCACAGACAGCTGTCTAAAATCTTCAATCGGAGCGGACTTGAAAGTGTCGAAGCAGTACTTGAGATTGTGCTGCACTAACACGGGGAAGTGCTCGCAAATTCTTTTGCCCCTTGCTGTACAACGATACATCACAGCGGAAAGCGTCAGTGTACACAGAAAATTATTCTGCATGTCCTCGAAAATTTGTCCTTTAATCTGATCCGAGCTTTACAAAGAGCCTACGTCTCTGTCTCGCAGCCCCTGTCTCAGTCGAGTACCCATGAACTGGCGTTTATAAAAGTAAGAACCACTCACAGAAGACTATAATAAGATGGCTTTATTAAGAACTTACGCATATGAAAAGCGCGAGAAGTAGCGAGAGTGCTTGCGGGAAGCATTTCACGGGGCTAACTTTCGAGACGTTCAGCTTGCCAGCAGGCTTCCTAATAATCAAAGAAGTTGCTCAGTACCAAGCGACAATACCAGGTGATAACTAGATATTTGCTGTTTTACGCATTGCACAGACTTAGTGCTAATGTCATGTTCAAACATCAAGGCGACCTTCCTAAAATTAACACAGACTAATTATTAAGGCAAGAAGATATGTTATTAAGCGCGCACAGTGAGTCATGAATGGCATATTGTCACGTTGTAGTGACGGCAGTCAAGCGGTGAGGAAGACAGCAGCAAGACTTGCAAACGAAGCTCTTTATTTGGGCTGGCTTGCGCCCGCAAAAGAACTGAATCACTCGGCGGCGGCGTAAGCAACAAACGTGCTAGTCAGTCGTCGAACTACGAATGCCCGCTGCTCGCGGCATCGTTCAATTTAAAGCCGGCAAGGAAACTTCGAGATAACAGGACGAAATCATCTAGAGTAATCTGCAAACACGTAGATGCAGCTCTTCACGGCTGTGGTCAATCGAGATTAGTCCGGTCGCTTCTCGCGTCACGAACAAAAATGATAACACCCTTTCCTGCTGCCTTGAGCGCGAACGAACGGACACTACAATGATATGTGGCAATGTAGTTACTTCGCCATATAGCTTGCACGCATTGAGAAAAACCAGTGAAGAAATAATAAGCTGTAGATCTAAAAGCCCTTCATTATGGCGTTCCTCATAGCCTGAGTCTTTTTGGGACGTTAGACCAAATAAACCATAATCTTAAAAAAAAAAAGAAGTTTGCCTTGCATAAGCTTGAAAGCGAGATTATTCAAGCCCACTTGAAAAAAAAGATGAGACAAATGACCTGCGCACTTTTGCAGCAGGCTTTCCCGATCAATATTCAAGCTGCTTTATTCATTAATGGGTCCAATTGGACCAGACACTAGTCAGAACTCAGAACGCTGAAGAACTTAAGAAAATCGGCTGGAACAAAAGGTAAAGAGCGAGTGATATATATCAGATTTAAAGGAGTCGCATATACATGGAATACTTTGACACGCTTTGTAGTTGCATTTAAAACATCGCAACACTTTATTACACCGAAATTTGCATTCCCAGCAGCACTGAAATGATCCATTAACGGGAATTGTGTAGGTCTTTTTTTTTATAGCACAAGCATTTTAAACTAACATAAGCCACTTCTCGCGGACGGCTCATTTTAGTGCACTTTGCACCGAAAGTAAAGAAGAAATTATATATCTCAAAAATAATAAATATGCGTCTAATCAATTAGTTCACCTTCATTTTCCTTATTTTCATTTACCTTTAGCCTGAAGCACCCCTAGTGGGGCACCGCATGACCAGCAGAGGGGCGAGAAGATTGAAGTTACAACTATGACATCATGAATGAAGCAACATTACTAGTGTTAAGTTCTTACAGGGAACACTGTTCTATAAGAAACGAAAGGAACACTCTGAACACTGTTGTTGAGCGAATAAAATCAGCAAAACAGAAAATAGCCAAAGTCACCGCAATTATTTTGCATGTGCAATTTTAGTGATCGCCTGAATTCAGACAGATATTGCATCCGAGGCCAAATTGGTACGGCTCTGAATTGCATTCTTGAATGGCAAAAGGGGGAATGATTTCTTGAATGCAGTACTGCAGTCATTTTTCGCATCATGTGGTTCCGTAGGTGCGTTCAGCAAGTGAATTTCCAGAGACTCTTTTACCATCCGTATCCCAGAAATTTTTTTCTAGATTTTAATGTCCCGCAATAGAGATGTCGAAGGGACTTTGCAATCTATAATGTAGGACTCTTTTATGGCGGTATCAACCGTTTACAGTGCCCTAATACACCCTCAGAGCTCCTTCTTGTATAGATAGTCGCTGCACACTGGCTTCATATGGCGAAAAAGCTCGCCTTAAACAGCCGTGCTATAGTCATAAGGTCAGGAAGAGGATATGCTGAACTAATATCCTTTCCACACTAACTGCAGATAGAATTCAACTTTCTTGAACGTGTATCATGTAAAAGCTGCTTCGAACCAAATTCGCCCTGAAAGACGCACATCGTGATTCTGATAAAGCAGTGAAAATTGGAGCTCTCTCCACTCGAAGCTAATCATTTACGGCACTCTCATATAAGGCTTCCTGTGCTATTTGCTACTAAGAATGGTACAAACTAGTAAACTGTTCCCCAAACTACCCTATCTTCACACCAGGCGAGGCTAAAATTAAGAGCTACTGGGTCCGGATAAGAATATCATTATTTTCTGCACAATCTATTATTTTGTCTTGCCACAGGTGAGGAAAAGAGGACTGAGACGATATCTCCAGGCATTTTTTATTACAACGCATTTTGACCAAATATACACCTTTAGGGGGTTTCGCACACTTGGTTTTTAGCGCAGAAATGCATTGAATGGCTACCTTTTCTTTCGTCTTTGTCCGCAAGATTTCTCTGGCTTCCGTCCGTCGAAAGCTGCATTTCTAGGGACTGAATAAGTGATTAAACGAGGTTAAAAATTTTCCTTTTCTGTTTCTTGTAGTGTTCACAATATCGTAGATTTTAGCTGGGCAAACTACTGAGTGCTCTAAATTATCGCCTACAATAAAAAGGTTGGGAAGGCAGACACCATAGCACCTCAAAGAAAATTGTCGTATCAGCAGGAAGCGGCAATCCGGAGGAGCTGCCAACGCGTGTGTACGGGCGACGTGAGGAACATGGATCTCTACACAAGAACCGCCGTGACGACGCTACAGCCGCCCCATGTCGGCGATCAGGGCGTGCAAGCCAGCTTCGTTCGAACGTGCTTACAACCAATGAGGTGGTGCAAACTAGCACCGCGAAAGTATCTGCCCTCTAGGCGCTCGAGATGGAGCAATCATTTTGACTCGCCTCTCAATATGGCATGTCCATGTGGTGTGGCATCGAACCTACGTCTAACCTTAGATTGTTAGCTGACTAACGAAAAATCCAACACAAATCACTAGTTCCATCTCTACTGCAGCGTCGCACATGGATGCGATACACATATACAAATAGCGTTAGGCGCACCGTCCACAAAGATGCTGTAATGACAGAGTGCTTTCAGACCACAACGAACCAAGCTACCGGCTTTTTGCCAAGGTGTGCTGGAATTTGGCTTAGATTGAGCAGTTTCTTCCGGCTATTCGGAACAGCCTTGCCTCCTCATAACTTTAATTAAAGCAACGTCGTCTAATATAAATATCACTCCTGTTTGCAAAGCTTGCTCTATCCATAACAAGAAAAAACACTTTTTTTTGTTTCTGTCTTTCGCGCAGTGTACGCCAGACTCCCAGCGGAGTGTAGAACACTAGTGCTCAGTAATTATTCCGTTCTGTTTCTTACACACCGTCAATATAAAAGTACATTGTTCCTTCACATGGTAGACGCACCACGTATTCTGTAAGGCTAACAGCTATCCGTGGAATGCATTCCTTTAAGGAGATTTTGACGAGACCCCACAAGAGTTGACGGAGGTACGGAGGGGAATTATACGGATGATGAGACGGTTGCCTGGACCCGGACTGGTGATAAATAAAAATTGCGACCGGGACGAAAATGTAGCTTGGCAGGCTGAAAAGCAAACAGAAGGGCTCCATTTTTTTCTAATAAATTGCGTAGAGGTTATTCTTCATGATGAATTATTTTATTTTGGGAAAAACAAGAATGATCTTTCTACCCATGAAGACAAAAGATAAGTTGGGATCGCTTTACAACCAACGAACACACAGAACGCACTCATGATACGACTGATTTGTGGTCCGGGCAAGTGGCAAGCTTCAGGTGGACACCGTAATTTTGTCAAAAGAATGTTTGTGTTTTGTTTTCTCGTCAGTCCTTGCGCTAAGTGTGCCCAATAAAGTGCATAATTAGGTTTTTTTGTGGCAATATTAAGGTTTCTTGTAGTAGGTGCAGAAAATATTATTCTCATTTGATAAGAAGCATCTTGGTTTCGAAGGATAATGTTAGGACAAGTAAGATAATTTAACAAATGCATGTTATCGAACCCTAGCTTGTCATGAGATTGGGTTAAAGCTGGTTAAGGAGGACCAGGACGACAGCTTACCACATTATGGTGATCTTTTCTTCGTTGTCCTGCAGACGCGATTACTACTGCGCCATCACTGATTACTGTCCGTTCTGAATGCAAAAAAGTCCAGCCAACATTCGTAGATACGGAGGCATCTGATAAGTGCAGCGAAGAGCCTGACATAGGGACCACTTGCGAGGGCAAGAACCCTGACATTAAGTGGTACTTCAACTCAACCACGAAAATCTGCAACCCGTTTTTCTACTGTGGATGTGGAGGAAATGTAAACAATTTTCCGCATGAGGACGTGTGCTTAGAAACTTGTGATCCCGGTAAGAGGCATTTATTATCGCTTGTGTTCTTTGGTTATTCCTCTTAGGGGCACAGTGCTTTTGTTTAGTATTTTTGCTGACTTTTATTTCAGTTCCGGTCAAGGAAATCTCGCATGAACAGAAACTAGAAGCACTTTTTTTTTTTTGCTATATACGTCGGGCATGCTTGCGGGACGACTCTCTAAGTTCGGTGCAGCGTTATATTAGTAAAGAGCGCATAAATATGCGCCCAATTTTTTATGGGTTTAAAAAAAATGTAAATTAAATAAAAATTTCGCATTTCCCTGGTTGTTCCTTTGTTAGCACGTAATGCTGACAAGCAAGGTCTTGCCTTGCAGGCTGACAGCTCTGGCCGCATTTGCACCAACCGAAAGCGTGCCTTTTTAAATTACGAGTTCATCGGCCTAGGATTTTTATGACTAGGTGTCGATGTCGTCATACACATCAAATGTTTAAACGGCAGATTGGTTCCTGGCCACTGTGGAAACGCTGCTTGATGTGCACCCCGAGAGCAGATCCTGCAGGGTTCGAGCGCGAACAGAAAAAGAACGAGAAAGATGGACGACACACGCGCTACTAAGCAGCGCTTGTGTAATCTATCTTTCTCGGACTGTGCGGGCTTGAATGCTGCAGAACCAGTACAGACTATCTCAACCTTCCGGATTACTCAAAAGTAGATGTTGCTGGAGTAGTTGTGAATTGCTTGGGAACAATATTCCAGTGCGAACATCCAAACAGAACCCGAGTCATGTGATTTCACTGACTTACACATAACGGTACGCGTAGGACAAGAGCACGTGTTCTCTTAAGATATTGTTGCTACTATCACGATAGCGTTTCTTACGCATCTGCAACGGGTCTATCGGGAGTGATATTTTTGTGTCTTCTTCAATGAACTCCTTCAGCGCTAGATGCTGAACAACCTTATTATCTGTATATAAAACATATCGTTGCATTATGCAAACAGAACATATGCCTGAAAGTTTGTTCATGCGATGGCTATATTAAAGCAACGCTCTAATTGTGCTAAGCGGAACTGCTCATCAATTCATTTTCCATTCAGTAGCCAAGGAGTATTGCTTCGCAGTTTGTGCGGCACCGATGTCAAAAGTGTCAACAGGAAAACGGCGCAAAAGACGTGGACAAAAGAGACAAACACAACAGGACCAGCGCCAACTTGCAACTGAATTTTATTTCGCACCAAACCCACCTTTATGTAGGCCAACACGCCCTAACATCCGTGTAATCACGCACAGGCAGTAGGCGGGTTTGGTGCGGGTTTGGCGGGTTTGGCGGGTTTGGTGCGAAATAAAATTCAGTTGCAAGTTGGCGCTGGTCCTGTTGTGTTTGTCTCTTTTGTCCACGTCTTTTGCGCCGTTTTCCTGTTGAATCATGAACCAACTAGCCCAAACTAGAGTTCTTCAAAAGTGTCACTTTTTTTCTGAGTGCGTAATCAATTACTGCAATCGTATGACGCTTAAGAAACAGGTTGCATAAAATAAACTTCTGCCCTACTTTAATCTAGTGAAAGTTCAACATCATAAGTTCAAATTACATTAGCAGTGCTTCATGTGAAATTGTGGTAAACAAAGCACCTATGCGTTGAGTGGGATTACAGTGGGATACTGTGATCTCACTCAAAAGTGGGATTACAGTATCTGATGTTTGCAGATAATCCAGGCACCTGTTCACCAGTGCCAGTTTTCCATGTTTTTCAGATGTGTATTACGAAGGTGACTACTAAGGCAGCATTGAAAACCTTGCACAGAAATTACACGCAACTGTGAAGAGTTCCTTTCAAAATCAAAGCTTTTAGTCATGATCTCGGTACGCTTTTTGGACGTCTTCAGTAAGCCAGCTGACATATCTTTACCAAAAATAAATAAATAAATATAGCACTGGAAGACAAAGTTTTATTATGATTTGCTTCATTGAAGCAGGATCTTTACCACGTGACTGGCGGATCGGCAAAATCATTCCAGTGTTCAAAAAAGGTAACCGTTCATCACCGTTAAATTATCGCCCGATTTCACTCACCTGCGTTTGCTGCAAAATCATGGAGCATATTTTGTACTCGCATCTTGCTGCCTTTTTAACTTCTGTAAATTTCTTCCATCCTAATCAACATGGATTCCTTAAAGGCCGCTCATGTGAGACACAGCTTGCCCTTTTCCTACACAATTTACACTCATACTTAGACCGTATTATTCATTGTGACGCTGTGTTCCTTGATTTCGAAAAGGCGTTCGATAAAGTTTGTCATGGTCGCTTAATACACAAACTCTCCCGTCTGAATCTGCACCCCTTCATCGTTAATTGGATTCGTGCCTTTTTAACTGACCGTCATCAGTTCGTCTATGCTAATAGTCACTCATCATCTCTTTCACCTGTGAAGTCTGGCGTCCCACAGGGAAGTGTACTAGGTACCCTTCTTTTCCTAATATATATTAATGATCTTCCACTTAGTCTTTCTTCCAACGTCCGACTGTTTGCTGATGATTGTGTCATATATCGCCCCATAACAAATTCTTCAGATATCGTCGCTCTTCAAGAAGACCTTTCACAAGTGCAACATTGGTGTAACACGTGGCTCATGTCTCTTAATATTTCAAAGACCTCACTGATTTCTTTTCACCGTCGCCCCAACTCGCGCCAGTGTACACTATTAATAACTGCCCAATTTCTTCGGTCAATCATTACAAATACTTAGGCGTCCATGTCTCTCGTGATTTAACTTGGACTCTCCATATAACCAATATAACTAACTCCGCAAACAGTGTCCTTGGGTATCTTCGGCGCAACCTTGCTCAAGCACCAAGTTCTCTCAAATCGCTCGCTTACAAGACTTTCGCCAGACCTAAACTTGAATATGCTAACTCTGTCTGGGATCCCCATCAGACTAACCTAATTAATACCATTGAGTCTGTTCAGAATTGTGCCGCGAGGTTCATCTCATCTGACTACTCCTATCATACCAGCATCTCAGGTCTGAAATCACGATTGCAATTGCCTACGCTAGTCACCCGTCGGAACACAGCACGTCTCTGCTTATTTCACAAATTCTTCCACAACTTTACAGAAGCCAACCAATTAATTCCACGTGTGCATCGCATTTCCCGCCATAACCACCCGAACGCTGTTTACCCTGAACGTGCCCATACCACCACATTCCAGCAATCATTTTTCTAAAAGACTGCCCGTGACTGGAATAACCTCCCTGCTGAAGTGGCCACCATCATGATTCACCGACTTTTCAAGACCACCATCGAGGAAGCCCATTCATCAATGTAATTTTTGTCCGTTTTCTTATTAATGTATATTTTTTTTTACCGTGTTATCCCCACCCCTCATGTAATGTCCCGACAGGTACCTTAGAGGAATAATAAATAAATAAATAAATAAATAAATAAATAAAAATAAGAAATATATTAATGAAAGCACACAGCCGAACTAAGCGACCAAAACTCATCTTGTGTACCCACGCTAAAGCATGCACCTTATAAATACAGGTCTGCAAAAATAAAGAAAGCAACAATGTGCTCATAAAGGAACGCCCACATTGTTGGTATATTCGATTATTTAAAGACTACAGTAGCATGCGCATGCCGTAAATAGTAAACCAGAGAAAAGAGAGTTAAAACAGGCAGAAATGGGGAAAAGACCCAACGTCAGCGAAAAGGTCTTTCTCAACAGATATTGCGAGGCAGAAATGCTTAAAGGAAAGCATCAAGATAGGAATCGTATTTAAGCAGGCCTCAAGCACAAGGCGTAATCTCGCTGGTTTTTGTTTAGGCATAACTAGCCTCGCGTCGTGATGACAAACAACCGTCCCGAAAGTCGCAATATTTAAATATATACACATCTAGAAAAAATTATCTTTCTAGTCCAGGCGCACAATTTCTGGAGTATTTGACATTTTAGTTTACAGCATTACAGAACAGAGTTTACAGTACAGTTGACATCTGAAATAAGGGAGAAATTACTCATTGACGTGCACCCAAGAGTAACCATACGGCTACAAATGAAAGCTATCCAGCTTTCTCAGAAACTTCGCAGTTAAAGAAAAAATCGTCCTCGTCCGGGGCTCGAGCCCGGGACCACCGCTTCACCGGAGCAGTCGCTCTACCAGCTGCGCTAACCGGGACGGCAAGCTAATAGTAGGCCGAGAGCGAATTGATCAACAACTCGAAGTGGGAACAGTGTTGGTCACAAGTTTGGGGGAGTAATTACTCAATGAGCAATGAGGGGAGTAATTACTCAATTAGTAATTACTTCCTTATTACAAATCTACTCCACCGTGGGAGATTAGTTCCCACTTCGAGTTATTGATCAATTCGCTCTCGCCCTACCATAAGCTTGCCGTCCTGGTTAGCTCAGCTGGTAGAGCGACTGCTCCGGTGAAGCGGTGGTCCGGGGTTTGAACCCCGGACCAGGACGAATTTTTCTTTAACTGCGAAGTTTCTTAGAAAGCTGCATAGCTTTCATAGCTGTATAGCTAGACGTATAGCTGCGCTTGGGTGGATGTCAATGAGTAATTACTCCCTTATTACAAATCTAACCTACTTTGAGGGATTCCCCTAAACACTTGACCAGTTGACACGAGTTTGCAGTATTTGACATATCCTATACATGATCTCAGCAGCAACCTTTCATACTATGCCCCGTCACTATCGCCTAAGGTGGCTTTGAAATTATGTCGATACTTTTAATCTGCTAACTAATATAGATAAGCAAATATATTATTCCCATTTCTGAAAAATTCCGAAATACCTAGTTTCAGTGCTTCTCTCTGCGTGGTAGAGGTAATTCTTTCTGCAGTGAATCGAGAAGCCGCTGTCGGCACATGATGTTTTTCTTGACGGCAGCCAGTCCTATACTGAGCCCTTCTCAAAAGTATGGACTCGTAATACTGAAAAACTAGCTCATGGGAACACAATGTTTCGTAGCGGCCGCCGCGGTGGCTCAGTTGTTACGGTGCTCGGCTGTTGACCCGAAAGACGCAGGTTCGATTCCAGCCGCGGCGGCTTAATTTCTTTGGAGGAGAAATTCTAGAGCCCCGTGTACTGGGCGATGTCATTGCACGTTAAAGAAGAACCCCAAGTGGTCGAAATTTCCGGAGCCCTCCACTACGGCGTCTCTCATAGCCTGTGTTGCTTTGGGACGTTAAACCCCATAAACCAAACCAAACCAGTGTTTCGTAGCGCTTATTAAAAATGCGGGTTCCTGCTACCAGTGGAGGCAGCGCATGGCATATGAGGTGTGTTTTACTTAGCTTTTTATTTTTCCCGGTAATATCAAACAGAAGTTAAATTTAAACTACTGTCAGGGTGATTTCTTTGTGGTGCTGGCTCATTTATGGATGCCACAACTTGTTGGAGCAATCTGCTGCCAAGAAATATTGGTGCGTACAGCCATTAACCAAACCTACATATTCTTATAGCTAAATACACAACATAACAGAACCTGTGCATACAAAAAAGAAGAGAAGTGAAAAATTATGCTACAGGTCTTCTTGTCCGGAATCTTCTTATTCTTTACTTGTGGTAAAAGCCATGAGCGCTTTCCTTTTATTGCTGTAAGCAGGAGCACAGGTTGTTGTAAAAAGTCGCTATATGCATGGAATTTTCAAGTTCAAGTCGGAAAATAACTTTTTTCTTAACTTTAATTCAGCGGCCAAAACATCGCACAAATAAACTTTAAAACCTGTGCTTTCGAAAAGCTGAAGAATTGGAGAAAGTTGAGTGAGACTATGATATTCAAACTTTTCCTTAGTATTGTTTGGCTCTTTCTACCGCCGTTGGTGAAAACGCGCGATTCGAAATTGGCAAATTATCTTGCAGTACTTTGGATTTTGCGTAATTCGAAAAAGGCGAACAAAATAGTAAATTTTGATCGACAATAATGTAAATGTTTATTTTATGACATAGGGGGATGTTAAAGCATCCCGAAGCGGCGCAGGCTATAAGAGATGGCGTAGTGGAGGGCTCCGGAAATTTCGACCACCTAGGGTTCTTTGCGTGGACTGACATCGCACACTACACGGGCTTCTAGAATTTAGCCCCCATCGAAATTCGACCGCCGTGGCCGGGATCCAACCTGAGTCTTTCGGGTCAGCTGCCCAGCGCCCTAACCACTCAGCCACGGAGTGACGGCTGTCTCGGTAGTGCACCAAAATACAACAGTCGACGGACTAGTACTGGCTAGCCAGGACATACTGGCTGCGGAAGAAGTGGCGATTGCTCTAGCTGCAACACACACTAGCTCAGAATATAATCTCACAGACAGCGTATCGCAATTACCTCACGGGCAGGGTCGCACCGCTAGCAGCTAAAATCCTGCAAGACAGCTACATCCGTGGCAACCAACCCACACACAAACACTTAATATGGGTACCAGGTCACCAGGGCATCCCAGGGAACGAGAGCGCACATGCCTCAGCCCGAGCATTTCTCCCCCGGGCATTCAGTGCGGATGCCGTGGAACCTCCTACCCAACTACTAACTTAAAATGACATAGTTCAGCACTTAAGATTATCCCGTCGGGTCTACCCTCCGCCAGCTAAGACACTAGATGAAGGGGAGGAACAACACCTCCGAAAGTTACAGACCAACACTTACAAAAACCCACGAAGACTACATGCCATAGAGCCGGAGTCATTTGACTCACAATGCAAATTCTGGGGGAGAAAGCGGACCTGTACCATATGGTATGGGCCTGCCAACGAAATCAGGCGATCACTGTTAATAACCAGCCAACGCAGGAGGGGTGGGAGGCAGCTCAGCTCTGACCAGCTCGGACGAAAAGAGTCAAAAGCAAATCATCGAAAGAGCCCGGACAGCAACCTACGCTAATGGGGTTCCGCCCTGAGAACTCCAACCGCCGCTACAACCTCCTAAGCTATTTCATTAAAATATTTTCACCACCACCACCGCGGCGGCACAATAAAGGAAAGGCACCATTGTCAATTTTCTGAACAATCCCCATGAAACACGTTCATTCGCTGCTGGCACAAGGCAGCACAAAATGGTTGTATTATTAAAGTGAAAGGTTTACAAGCGTAGCGGCGCCAGTTTCACTGGGACTTCACGAGTGACCTTGAACAAGAGGAGACGAGCTGCGTAAGAACCACGTCACGTGCCGCGTTAGTCGCAGCAGCTGCAGCCGCGCTCTCCGCGGCCGCGGCTGCTTCTCGGACCGCTGCGCACTGCGCATCGTCTCGCTATGGGTGAAGCAAGTCAGCCGGAGCCGATGTCTTTGAGAGTGGGAACCCGCAGACGTCGGGCCGAGTCTGATCGACATTGCCGACCATGCCAGGGATTTAGCAGTCGATAGGGAGCGCAAACGCGCTAAACGGGCAGCCAAAACCGATGAAGAGCGAAAGTTTCCAAAGCAAAGGAAAGGCGCTTAACTGGCCCCCTGGGGCAGTAAACGCATCAGTCGCTCTTTAATCTACGTGGTAGTAGTGACAGATGTGCGCTGCATGCGTTGGCAGTGACAACGTTGTGGCAGAAGCGCGGCACTGAAGCTGTAGGCTGTCGGCGGTCTTTGCGTACATTGCTGTTGGTTTCGACAACGTTCGACACTCCGGTGATTTTGAGGAAAGAAAGGCGCACAACTGTTTCCTGGATCAGTGGACGCCTCAGTCGCGCTTTGAGGTGCGCGGCGGTGATGGGGGCGAGATGTGAGCTGCATCCACTAGCGCTGACAACGTTGTGTCAGACACGCGGCACTGCAGCAATAGACCGCAACGTGACTTCACGCTGGTTAAGCAAGCGTGAATTTCGCTTACATAATAACCAGAGATAGTTGAGCTAAGCCGCAGCCATTTTTTTCATTTACACTATCAAATAAGTTCATCCTGCAGACATGCTGTCAAGCCTGAAAGTTGGGATAGTTGGTGATTCAGGGTGGAGTTAAAAGACTAGCGCAATAGACTGGGACGAAGGGGTAGAAGCAGAGAGAACAAGCAGTAATTATGAACTGAAAATTTACTTCGACATGAGGTACATAAATACAGTCACGTGGCACGTGCGCGCACACGAATAAAACAAGACAAGAAATCACAATTCCAGATGTGGCAAAGAAGTTTCTCAGGCATATCCTTTCTTTTTGCGACAAGGCAAGCGAAAGCGTGCTTACGCACTTATCACCATCCCTGCAAATATTCGACTGCGAGGCCTACCACATTAGCAGGCAATGCGTCAGCACGGATGGCCGAAGACTTCTGGAAAGCTTGCTTTCAAAATGAACCATAATGTAATGTCCGCCTCGCAGTAGCAATACCAAAGATCTCTACGGCGGTGAGATAAAAAATCACATGGTTCAGTTTGGTGTCCGAACCCCATTTCTTGTACGCGCTCACGTGCTCATACGGTGTGAGCCAATCCTCAGCATCATGGTTTTCCGTGCCGCTGAAGATGGCGGGGTCTCGCTGGCAGAAAGAAGCACCACAGACGATGAACGCGCCCACTTGTATGGCTTGGTGGTTGGCGTGAGGATGTCACCCAACACCTTCACGAAAAGTAAGATGGGGTTTATTTGGAGATTTGGAGAAGCTTCGTAACGAGAGCAGGGCAACAGCAGTCCGAGACCAGCCAGTCCAGGCAGGAGCTTGCACTAGGCGATGTACGCGCGATTAGAGAATACAAGGTATGAAGTTGAATATCTTCTTTACGTCATTAGCAGCATTTGCCTTGTGTTCAGACGCTCAGAAATTCCCAATTCTCGAACACCCACTAAGTCTGGTTAACGCCAGCGAAACGAAATTTTACAACTATCGTGTTATGATTATTTTAAAGCTGGGAGATTCAAAAATTTACGTATCGTTAATATAATTTCCGTATCTATTGACCTTTCAGTTTATTTAACTTTTTTACGTACAATTTACAGACTTGGTAACAACCCATAAAGACTACGCGATTTAAGACGATGGAATTTATGGAATGTGGAATCAGATGAAATATGTATCGGATGAAACCAATTTAAAAACGCACTTTTCACTAGTCAGTCATTTTAGGGTGAGACACAGGACGGAACGGACTCGAGTAGAACAGGATATTACTGTCGAGAGTAGGTGTACGCACGACGTTGTTTGATAGAACGGAGGCTAATAAGCAATGTTCTCCTGTGTAATGTATAAAGCTTTTCTGAGTTAAGGTATTCTTACGACAACAGTTTTGATGACAAAATCTTTCTTGCAGTGAAGTTGTTGTTTACCTCTCTAGATAATAAATAAGCGTCAATATAGTTGAAGACGGAAATAAAGAGCGAATTATTGTCCGAATAAAAATCCCGTTAAGGCGTGTCACTCTAAATAGGAAAACGGTATTAAAAAACAATGGAGACCAAGGAAATAGGAACCAAACATTTAGTACTCACTTTTGCCTGCAGCACACTCCCTGAATCTATTCAAGTTGGCTATGAACAAATCCGATTTCGCGCCTACATTCCAAACCCCCTCGGTCTCTCAATTTCCAGAGGTTTGGTCATGGCTCCCAGAGTTGCCGCGGCCCTCAAACATGTGCAAAATGTGCATCAAGATAACATAAATCCGAGAACTGTCAAGCATCACCACACTGCGCAAACTGCGAAGGCGAACACCCAGCATATTCTAGGTTTTGCCCATCATGGAAGATGGAAAAGGAAATCATAACATTGAAAACAAAGAAAAACATTTCATTCAGAGAGGCACGTAAACGATTTTCACAGTCAAATCCATTCGCCTTCACAGCGAGGACAAACTTCGCGGATGTGGTGCGCAGGGGCGGTGCATCACACCGCAATCCGGCGCCTGCCCAAGTCCCGTTTACCGGGACATAGGCAGGGCCATCCACGCCCCAGGCGGGGACAGCGAAAGCTGCTCTGTCATCTGCCAAAAAGGTCCAGCCGTCCCTTGAGTCGGGGACAACCAGGCTACTCCCCACCGTGGGAGGCCTGAAACCCTCACACACACGGTTTCCTCGCGGGCTTCCAGCACCTCCTCCGAGGGGATGGATGTCACCCTTCGCACGTCCGTCCCGCTCGGGCGGCACAGCTCACTCGAGCGTCGCAAAGGATGAGCCAGAATAACGGGACCCGAAAAGCCTGAAACTTAGTTTCAACTCAGTCTTTTCAAAAAGAAAAACTTAAAAACAACGAAAATGACATTTTTATTCCAATGGAAGTGTAGAAGACTTATCAAAAACTACAGTGATATAACAGATCTTTTAAATTTACTTTCCCCAGTCGTTTTTTGTTTACAAGAGACCAATTTAGGCCGGCAACACAAAAACATTCTGAAAAAGTATCAAGGGTTTCGTTGCGATCGACAGCAAGCATATCGGCTCTCTGGAGGCGCTGCTATTGTTGTTCAGAGTGGTATTGCAGCTCGCGAAGTCAAACTTCAGACTAAATATGAAACTGTTGCACTCACTGCTCTTCATTTTAAAAATATCATAGTATGTTCCATCTATCCTGAACCACGTATAACAGTAGCACTTGAGGACATGGAAGCACTTTTAAAACAACTACCACAGTCATATCTTTTAGTCGTAGATTTTAATGCCCACTCCTCCTGCTGGGGAAGTGATCAAACTGATACTACAGGTCGCATTTTAGAATATTTTATACTGTGCAACAATGTGTGCCTACTCAATACTGAAAAGCACACCTACTGCTCCCCAAGTACTGCGAAAACTAGCCCCTTAGATTTATCTTTTAGTTCACCGTCAGTTTTTACAGATTTTAAATGGGATGTCCTGGACAACCCTTCTGGTAGGGACCATTTGCCGGTAATTATCAGCATACCATCGTTACCTTTAATCATCCAAAGTAAACCTCGCCGTTGGAAGATACACTTAGCCAACTGGTCACTCTTTCGAGAAAAGGCCAGCCTGGATAAAATATATTTCGATAGCCTTAACGTCGACAAACTGAATGAAATCTTCACAACCTGTATCATAGCTGCTGCGCGCCTAGCGATTCCTCAGTCCTCGGGAGTGGTAAGACAAAACCACAAGTTTTGGTATACACAAGAGTGTAGAGAAGCTAAAGAGAAATAAAATAAAGCCTGGGGAATTTTTCGACGATACCGAACACAAAAAAAAACTTTATCAATTTTAAAAAGGCGAGAGCAAAATCACGTAATATACGTGGTGGTGCTGAGAAAACTTCCTGGCAAAATTATGTATCGTCCGTAAATAGTACAATCACTTCAAAAAATGTGGGAGCAACTTTGTAAATTAAATGGCAGCTTCTCCCCATTCACAATTCCTTTTCTGACACCCCCTGGAACCCAAACAAGCATCGGTGAACAGGCAGACATACTAGGAGAACATTTATCTACAATTTCCAGTTCCTCGCATTATACACAGTCATTCTTAAAGTTTAAGAACACAGCCGAAAAACAAAGACTCCCAACAAACAGCAGTACGAACAAGCCTTATAATAACCAAATTACTCTCCAGGAAATCCCTAAATCCGCCAGGAAATCCGCCGGTAAACACACTGCACCAGGCCCAGACGAAATACATTATCAAATGCTAGCCCATCTCTCAGAACCGGCCATGGAGGCACTTTTAAGAATTTTTAACAAAACATGGGTATCAGGAAAAATACCGGACACCTGGAAAAAAATGGCTGAGGCTTAGCTAAGGTTAAGCCTAGTCAGATGCGAAGCATATTGATGGCTAGGCTTGGTAATACATGGCTTTCCTTGGTTGAATACTTGGTCATTTTAATACAACCACTAGAAGCCTTCGTCGTGGGGGAAGACAACGTCATGGCTACAGCGGAACGCCGACTAACCCCGAGACGCGCGTTGGGTGAGCGCCTGGATTGCCACGGAAGCCGCGTCCGCCTGCCCGGTGGAGCGAGCGTTTCACCTACACCGAGTGTGAACGCGCGTTCGAAATGCGCGGGAATGCCGCTCGAGGGCATTCCAGCGTCTGTGCGATGGCATCGAATTCTCCCTCTCCCAGCGCGTGACGGCGATCTGTCGTGAAGTCATTGTGTCACGTGGTGTGACGTCACCATACCACGTGGTCTACACGGCGTGCAACCGCAGCGACGGAACGAGTTGGAGCCCCGTCTCTCATCTGTCGTGACGTCATTGTGTCACGTGGTGTGCACGGCGTGTAACCGTCACGAAGGGCTTGGGTTACCTATTGTAATATGCTTCGCATAAAAAGCAATAATTGTCCCACTCTTGAAACATGGAAAGACGTTAACCTCCCCTGACAGTTACAGGCCTATAGCGCTCACAATTTGTCTTGCAAAATGTTTTGAAAGCGTATTGTGCGGTGTCCGGCTATCGCCGCTGTCGCTAATGCGCAGGCGCGCCAAAACGAATAAAAGGCGTGCGCCGCAACCTACGCGCGGGCTTATCTTGGCCAGCCACGCACCGACGAACATGCTGGAATGAACGTCGCTTCGCCCCTGGAAACTTGCCTGCTCCTTCGCATGAATGCCTGTCCCCGAAGCCGTCCGTCATTAGAGAACAGGCCAAATTTCACCGGAGGTGTTAACGAGAAGGCGAGTCGATATCTAGTTATGTTGCCGAGCCTCGTAAACTATCGCAAACGTGCGAGTTTGGAAGCGCCCTTGACGAGTCCCATCGGGACCGCTTCGTGTGTGGCCTGCTACGAGAAGACATTCAGCGAGTGCTTTCCACGGAGGATAGCAAGCTTGCGTTCCCGAAAGCGGTGGAGAGGGCTCTTGCAATGGAAGCGGCTAAGAAGAGTGCTGCTGAAGCACGCAGCACCGACGCCGCAGTCAGCGATGTGCACAAGGTGCAGGCTGAAGCGTAGAAAGCACGCAAAAGCTGTTTTCGCTGTGGTTCGCCAAAACACACGAGTGAAACATGCCCTCACTTCGACGCCACCTGTTTCGGTTGCAACAAAAAGGGGCATATCCAGAGAGCCTGCAGAAGCAGTGGTAAGACTTTTTCTAAGAAAAGGCAAATGAAAAAGAATGTGAACATGCTGACGGTTGTGTCGCGGAAAGCTTCGACCCCCAGTCTTAACGGCGTGTCGGCAGCTCAGCGCGACCCTGTCACCGTACTGATGACTATCAACGGTGTTTTGGTGAACATGGAGTTGGACACGGGAGCGGCTGTTTCCGTCATGTCAAAGACGCAGTTCCGTCAGCTCTTTCCTTCGGCTGTACTGGAGCCTACTACAGTTAAACTTCGTACCTACACAGGAGCACTGGTACGGCCCCAGGGGGTCTCTTCGGTCAACGTGCAGCACAGACACCATTCTGCAATTCTTCCACTCTACGTCATAGACCACAAGGGACCGCCTCTACTGGGCCGGGAGCGGCTCCAAGCCGTTCGGCTGGAGTGAGCGAAAATCTGGAACCTGAACAACATTACAAGGTCAGACACTTCCTACTCATATCAGCGTAAGAAAAAAGGCTTGACGCATTGCTGGCGAAGTACCCACCCCTTTTCAAAGACGAGTTAGGCACGATAACAGAAGAGCGCGCCGAACTTTTTGTTAAACCTCGTATGAAGCCGAAATTCCTAAAAGCCAGGAATGTTCCGTTCGCGTTGCAAAAAGCTTTCGACGCTGAATTGGCCAAAATGGAACTGGGAATTATACCACCGCTTATGACGTCAGAATACGCTACGCCTGCGGTACCCGTAATCAAGCAAGATGGTAGCATACTGATTTGCGGCGACTACAAGACGACCGTTAACCCGTGCCTTGATGTCGACCGCTACCCATTACCAAAGATGAATGACCTGTTCACAGCCTTGTCGGGGGGTAAGCATTTCTCGAAGATTGACCTCAGCCGGGCTTATCAGCAAGTGGTCATGCCTGAGTCGTCAAAACAATACCTCACGTTAAATACGCCGAAAGGATTGTTTGCTGTTAATCGACTCGCGTTTGGAATTTCGTCCGCACTTAGGATTTTCCAAAGAATAATTGACACCATGCTGAAGGTCTCGCACGGCGTTTGCTGCTACCTAGACGACATTCTGGTCACTGGTAAAAATACGAAGAGCATTTCACCAATCTGGAAGCTGTGTTCAAACGACTCCTTGAAAGAGGCGTTCGTGTCAAGAAAGAGAAGTGTTCGTTTTTCCAACAGGACCTTCGCTACCTCGGACACAGAATCAGCGCATAAGGCATCTCGGAAACGACGGAGAAGGTTGACGCACTCATCAAGGCTCCAGCCCCTAAAGACAGGCAGCAACTGCAGTCGTTCCTGGGAGTCGTCAATTTCTACGGCAAGTTCCTTCCAAGTCTAGCAACGGTGGCGCAACCATTTGTCAGGCTGCTATGTAAAAACGCCCCGTGGTGCTGCGATGAGCGTTGCCAGGAAGCGTTCATCAAGATAAAGAGCTTGCTAGCGTCTCCGCCGATTTTGGCGCACTACGACCCGTGCAAACCGTTGCAGCTATCATGCGACGCATCGCACTATGGTTTAGGCGCGGTTCTTTCTCATGTTTCGGATGATGGCAGCACAAAGCCAATCGCTTTCGCATCGCGTGCCTTGACCGATGCCGAGAAGAAATACAGCCAGCTTGAGAAAGAGGCTCTTGCAATAATATTTGGTGCTAAGAAGTTTCATTTCTACACTTTCGGTCGTTCGTTCACATTAGTCACCGACCATAAACCGCTTCAAACAATCTTGGGCCCAACAACCGGCATTCCGACTATCGCAGAAACGCGTTTGCAGCTCTTCTTCCACATCTGCTATCCGGTTGTAACAAAATGTACTTCTAGAATAATATTTGTAAACAAACCTCAAGCTACCAGGCCACTGCTCTTGCGTTTTGAAGAGATGTGCCAAAATCTCGATATGCAGGACACACTACCTGCCATTGCCTGAAGACGAGACCCACTACCTCCATGGTACAATTTTCCTGTAATCTGCGATTTCATACTTACGCAGTTCCGTAAAAAGAAAACTCCACAACTACATATAATACAAGAATTTCTTGCACTAAAAGGAAAATACAATAGCTTTTAAGAATTTTATACTGATGGTTCAAAAACAGATGTTTATGTAGGAAGCGCAGTAGTACGAGAGTTGGTACGAAACAGTAAGACTTCCGCAGTGTGCATCTGTTTTCACTGCGGAATGTTACGCCGTATGTATTGCCATAAAAAATAGTAAATGAGAACCTCCCAAACAGTATTATTTACAGACTCTTTAAGTGTACTTACAGCTCTCCACTCTAGAAATGCAATCACTCCTCTACTAGGTGACACCCTATACAACATAGCAATATCTACAGCTAAAGGACAAAACATAAAACTATGTTCGGTCCCGAGTCATGTCGGAATAAAAGGCAACGATGGAGCAGATTTATGCGCTGCCCAAGCTCGTGTCAAGCAAATTAAAAATATAAATGTGCCGCATCAAGACTGCACAAACTTAGTAAATCTTAAAGCAAGGCAAAAATGGCAATCTGCTTGGAACAGTGAAATAAACAATAAACTACACTTGGTAAAGCCAGTTTTAGGAGAATGGAAGTCGTGTACACCAGGAACCTTTTAAAGAAGTCATTATCTGCTGTCTCCGTATAGGTGACACACACCTTACACACAACTTTCTGCTCACGAAACAAGATAAACCAGTTTGTACATGTGGAGGTGAACTTACAGTTAACCACATTTCATTTTCATGTTCCAAACTCGAAAAACTAAGGAAAAAGTGATTTTCTCTGTTTTATTAGCAAACCATTCCTTTTCACCCAGCGCTACTCATGGGCGATAATGCAATTGTGGACATATCTTGTGTTTTTAAGTTTTTAACTGAAGCAGGTTTTCTCAACAAAATATTGATACCGGCGGAAATAGGAACATAGGCCGAGGAAGCTGCGCACATCACCGGAGGAGCGCGGAGTAGGAAATGAACGCACGGCGCGGACTATGTCGGGGTCGGGTTGGATCCTAGCAGAATCGACCAAGTGACCAAGGACCTTGAGCTGACGGCGGCCGAAGGTACATTTCTTTGGGTTCAGCTGAAGACCAGCGCGGCGGAAGACGGCAAGGATGGCAGAAAGGCGATGCAGGTGGCTTTGGAATGGGGACGAAAAAACAATCACGTCATCTAAGTAGCAGAGGCATGTCGTCCACTTAAAACCGCGCAGGAGGGAGTCCATCGTGCGCTCGAAGGTCGCAGGGGCATTGCACAGGCCAAAAGGCATGACTTTAAATTGGTACAGGCGGTCCGGGGTGACAAAGGCGGTTTTCTCCCGATCCCGTTCATCGACAGCGATCTGCCAGTACCCTGAGCGAAGATCGATGAAGGAAAAGTAACTGGCGCCGTGCAAGCAGTCGAGAGCGTCGTCAATTCGTTGCAAAGGGCAGACGTCTTTCTTTGTGACGGCATTCAGATGACGGTAATCGACGCAGAATCGCCAGGTTTGATCTTTCTTTTTAACAAGCACGACAGGGGACGCCCAAGGACTACTCGAAGGCTCGATGATGTTGCGGGTCAGCATCTTGTCCACCTCTGCCTGAATAACACGGCGCTCTGCGAGGGAGACCCTATAGGGCCGTCTGTGAATAGGGCGGGCCTCGCCGGTGTCAATGTGGTGGGCGACAACAGAGGTTTGACCCAAGGGACGGTCCCCAAAGTAAAAAATATCACTGTAGAAGGACAAGAGGCTGTGAAGAGCTGTAGAATCAGCAGAGGGCAGATCGACCGCGATCATCTGGGAAATAGAATCCTCACGGGAGGGCTGCGATGTAGGGACATTGGAGACGGCAGTCGTTGGGTCAGGAGCCAGGACAGAAACTGTGCAATCGGTCAATGGGGACAGATCAGCAAGTGAAATGCCGGTCGGAAGTACCTGAGGGGACAGGCTGAAGTTGAGGACAGGGAGGCAGGTGCAGTTGTTGGTGATGTGGACAATGGTGTGGGGAAAGAGGACGTTACGATTCAGAATCCTAGCGGTGAGAGGGCAGGCGACGTAGTCTCCATCAGGGACGGGAGGAGAAGGCGACATAGGGATGTAGACAGCAGCATGTGGCGGGAGACGAGCAAACTCGGTGGATTGAAGGCGAGGTGAGCTGGTGGAGTCGTCATTGCACAGGGGCCGATCCAATCGGAGAAGGCCTGAGGAACAGTCAATAAGAGATGAACGGGCGGTTAAAAAGTCAAGGCCAAGGATTATATCCTGAGGGAACCTGGTCAGGACGGTGAACAGAACGGGTATATGACGTCCGGCAATGCTGACTCTCGCAGTGCACATTCCAATCAAGGCAGCGGGGCTGCCATCGGCGACGCGAACCGTGGACATGGCGGCAGGCGTTAAAACTTTCTTCAGACGGCGGCGCAAAGAAGAGCTCAGGACAGACACTTGGGCGCCAGTATCAATGAGGGCAAGTACCGGGACACCATCCACGAGGACATTCAAAAGATTACGTTGGGCAGCGGGGGTCAAGAGAGGATTTTCGGGCCGGGTCAATGATGCAGCGTCACCTCCTGCGGCTGCATCAGCTAGTTTTCCGAGAAGTGGCGGGAGGTCGAAGGAGAAAGGCTGCGGCGTGTGGTAGGAGAACGGGAGCGGCGGCCTAATGGGGAAGGTGAGCGGCTGGACCCACGAGCGTGCGGAGCGGGCTCGTCACGGAGCGGATCGGGACGTGGTGTGAAGCGGCGCGGGCCGTAGTCGTTGCGGCGGTCGACGAAGGGGTAGGGGCGAGGTGGCGGGGACCAACGGCTGCGGCAGTGACGGGAGATGTGTCCGACGCGAGAGCAGGTAAAACAGATCGGCCTGTCGTCAGAGATACGCCATTCGGCAGGATTGCGATATCGGTACCGAGGCGAGAAGCTGCGACTGTAAGTGGCAGCTGCGATCACTGGAGGGTCCGGGCTGGCATGAGCGTTGTCCACGACGCGAGGAGAAGGGACGGCCATGTTCGCAACCTCCTGGCGAACGACGGCTTGGATGAGGGCCAAGGTGTTGTCCGGCAGTGGCAAGGAAGAAACAGCGGGCGTGATCGCCTCCAGTTCGCGGCGCACGATACGGGTTAAGTTAGCCGGGTCGGAAGGCTGCCGCAATGTTGGCAGATCTTCACAGGAGGAGCTAGCAGCAGTGTTCGGCAGCCGGTCAAAACGGTGAGAAATGCGCCGGTGTTTGGCTTGCTCGAAACTCCGGCACACCTCAAGAACAGAAGCGACCGTGGAACAGTCTTTGCATAGAAGCAGATTAAAGGCATCGTCGGCAATGCCTTTCAGTATGTGGCCAACGCGATCTGCCTCGGACATGTCTTTATCAACTTTACGGCACAAGGCGAGGACGTCTTGTATGTAAGCTATGTATGGCTCGGAGGAAGTTTGGGCGCGTGACGCGAGTGCCTTCTTGGCGGCGAGTTGGCGGCCGATGGGTTTTCCGAAGAGGTCGCGGAGCTTCTGCTTACAGATGTCCCATGAGGTCAAGTCATCTTCGTGGGTTTCGAACCAGACTCTCGCGGTGCCGGTCAGGTAAAATATCACGTTAGCGAGCATCAGCATTGGATCCCACCTGTTCTGCGTGCTGACGCGTTCGTAAAGGGCCAGCCGGTCGTCCACATCAACGTCGTCTGTACCGCACAACGTGCCCGGTTCGCGGTGGTGGGCGATGACGACCGCTGGCGGTGTTGACAGAGAGGGAGATGGCTCGGACTCGGTAGACATGTTGGCGAGACGGCGGCCACGACGGAGAGCCAGCTTGAGGTCGGGGATCAAATTTACCCAGCACCTCCACCAAATGATACGTGGCGGCTAGAAGCAGCAGTAGAAACAGCAGAGGTAACCTGCTACGCAAGGGACCGACGGCTTGGAGTAGTCTCTCAGCACACAAGCGCGCATCTCAGCGTCGTCTTCGTTACAGACCACTTCGTCGTCCTCCCAGCGTCCGTAGCAATGTAATCACGACCCACACAAATGCGCGACAAAACAGACCTTCCAGCGAATTGCGGCCGCCGGTTACCATGGTGTCTCGGTTAATCCCCCCACACCTCCAACAGTGACATTGCAGGGGGCTGGTAGGTGCAAGAGGCTTAACAGCGGATTAACAGGGTTAGCCACGAAGTCATGTCAATCGGCTGACGCCATTGGCTTGAGGGCCTCCTTTGAGGAGCGTTTGCATCCGTACTCATGAAGCTGCAGTGTAATCATTAAAAAAAATTAATTATTCTATATTACCAGTATAGAAGATTAGCTGTGTTATCGCACGCACCTTTTTTTACGATTCATCTGCATGCTCAAAATTCAATGAAAACTAATAAAAAAATCGATAGCGAAAAGCCAGATCAAAGGATGTCAAGGGACGTACGTTAGAGGGGGAAGAAAAGTAAGGAACAACTAAAGTATCCTGCCCATGTTGACACAAATACTATGTTGCGACTGTTAAAAGAAAGAAAACCAGAAACATTTGTTAAGATGGGCGATAAAAAAGAGATCTCTCCTGGTCTAAAGAACATGACGTCAAAGGGGCTAGGCCCGATGGACAAAATTGACCACTTTTGCTTCCAAACTGGATTTCCATGTGTCGATAATTTCCCCTTCGCCTTTCTTCTCCCGATTAGAGACACCTCAGAATGAAGAGGATATGAGTAGCGCCTGCTGCCCCTACCGGTCAAAAGTGACATGATTTGCCCGCTAGACCAGAGACACGTGCGCCGATGTCGTATGCCGGGAAAGGTGTATTGAAAGTTGAAGTTTCCTTCTTTGGTTCCTACCTCAGCAATTATGGAAAGGCGCAGCACACACAGGCGGTTCGGGATGCGCCGCCTAATGAGTGTTGGGCATTCTATGGCGCAGTTGTTAGTGTGTTGGGGGGGGGGGGGGGGGGGGCAACGATTGAGGGGGGAAGAAGCTCTTGATGTCTTGCAGGAGCTTGGCGACGCCTCGTGTTGTTGAGAGTCGTTCCATGCACTGCCTTGTTCTCCATATTTTCGTTTCTGCGAGTCGCTCGCGGAGCATGAAGCAGGTCTCGGAATTTCGCTCAGTGTTTGTGTTTTGGGAAAGCTAACAAGTGGATTGCAACAATGTAAATCTTTTACTGAAATTTTGGTTGTGTTGCAGAGTTTTCGCTGCGAACCTTTGTAGGTGCGCACTGCAGTGCTCACTACATTGAGCTTGGCTTTTAGCGTTTGACTTATAGCATTATGTGTATAAAACGACTCGATTAGCAGTCGCTTCCTAAGGCTGGTTTCATATTTCGGGCAGCACTGTTGTCGAAGCAAATTTTCTAATTTTGTGGTCGGTGCAGTCTGGATGACCGGCAGTGCCGCTGCGCTTCCTCAAGATTTTCCGAAATAGTTCTTGCGCTAATTATATTTTTCAGCTTCTCGCTTCGCCAGTGTACCTCGTCAGGCATTTCCCACAAAGAATTTTGTTGATTATCTCTTCAGCTCTTTCTCCTGGAGGGCGAACTTTGGGCAGAACGCGGAATATTTACCGTATCAAAAAGGGGCACGCATAAAGCTTGCAGGGTGTGAAGGGTATAACAAAAAAAACACGAAATACCAACACACACACAAAGTTATTGGGGCACCTCAGCAATTTCTATGACGTGTAACTGCAAGAGCACTGCTTTTCGCTGAGTTATTGTCGGGGGCTTTGGAAGGGAACGTTCTTCCGCTGCAGCAGCTCGCTTCGCCAGTTTCGCTGCGTTGCGATGTTCGAGTATTTCATCGGCAGTGAACTGCCGCCTCCGGCCACGCTTTACTGTATCGCCTTTCGATGTAGACGCGAGTGATTCAACTTTGACGATGAAGGCTCCATAGCGCCTCAAAGGCGGCGGAGACTTTCCCTTTTGTGTGCTATTTAGCCTCGTTTACATCAATACGACAGTGACGTATCGTATTTCCCAGCTTATCTCGCGGAGGCGAGATGCCATTGTTTACATGTACACATCCAGCCAGGCGGGACAGTGGCATCTCGCCCAGTGCCTGAGGTGGAGGGTGCCAGCCGCTCCCATCTTGAGCCTGGTCTGTTTTGTAATACGAGAGAGGGTTATTTTTTAGCGATGGATGGATGGATAGGAGCGCCCCCTCTGAAACGGAGTGGTGGCAATTGCCACCATGCTCAGCTTTTCTTTCTTTACTATTTTTTGTTTACTGTGTTGGCAATTCTCATTAAGATTCGCCATCATCTTTACCTACGGTTTCCTACAATTCTAACCTTATGCCACATCCCTGCTTTTAAGCCACCAATCCTCCAGTCGCTGGTTGCTAACTTCCACCGCAGATTTATTTACATGACCATTGTTATCTTTAAACCCTAGGCCCTCAGGAAGAGTGACTGTGCCTGCATCGACATCCGGATGGATACCATCACATTTGATTATGAGGTGTTCAATTAATTGAAACAATTGTTTCCACAGATCTACCACACACTGCACATGTTTCATCTTCTTCGTTAAATTTCTTTTTGTAGCTGCGCGTTCTAAGACACCCTGACCTAGCTTCAAAAGCTAGGGCACTGCCTCTTGAGTTATCATAGAAAAAGTCTTTCCTGATCTGCCTTTTCCAGCATCGATAAAGTTCTACACTATGTTTCTTTTCCATTGAATTCATCCAATTTTTAACTTCCGCGTTTTTAACCTGTTGTTTAATGCTCTTTCTTTCTCCGTCCTCATGACCGGCATACTTACTGGTTAGTGTTCTAGTTCTTTTCCGCCACTGTGAGTCAACGCTCTTTCTGTATAAATATTTAAACACCTTAGCTGCCCACCTGTTATCGTCCAATTCCCTCAGGCGTTCTTCATATAGTATTTTGCTCTTAGCTTCCCGTGCTTCGAACGATGTCCAGCCCGTATCCCCTTTTACTGCCTCGTTTGTGGTTTTGCCTTGGGCACCTAGTGCTAATCTTCCAACAGCTCTCTGATTTACGTCTAAGCTCGACTGAACATCTGCCCTTAAGCACAGAACCGCATTGCGGAAAGTAAGTCCCGGCACCATTATTCCTTTCCAAATACCTCTTAGTACTTCATATTTGTTGTACCCCAATAATGCCCTATGTTTCATTATCCCGGCGTCTCTTCGTCCTTTTGCCCTAAGAGCCTGTTCATGCTTTTCCATGTATATCTGCCCTTCGTTTAGCCATATCCCGAGGTATTTGTATTCGGCCACTTTGGGTATTTCGTGGCATTGTACTGTAAGCACCTGATCAGTTGTATCGTTAAAAATCATCACACCTGACTTAGTTGCGCTAAAACTGAATCCTAGAGCGTCTCCTTCGTCTCCACAGCAATTAACCAAAGTTTGTAAATCTTCCTGGCTATCTGCTAACAGTACAGTATCGTCCGCATACATTAAACCCGGGAGTCGCTGCTCAACTATATTGCCGCCTAATCTGTACGACAGATTATAACCTAGATTACTTTCTTCTAGCCTTCTTTCCATATTTATCACGTAAAGCATGAACAGCAGCGGTGATAGAGGACAACCTTGCCTTAATCCTTTGTGCACCCCCACAGTTGTGGTACTTTTTTTCCCTTCCCATGCAATTTCAACTTCATTATCTCGGTAGATTTCCTGTAGAAAATCAATTACCTCATGACCGATACCTAAATCTTTCAATATGCTCCACAGGAGTTCCCTGTTCACGTTATTGTATGCACCGCTTATGTCCAGAAAGGCTAAATACAGAGGTCTGTTGTCCGCCTTAGCTATTTCTATGCATTGGGTAAGCACGAACAGGCTATCATCTAAGCGCCTACCCCTTCTGAAGTTCTCCGAGTATCCGATTACCTTCTACCCATGACTGCATTTTTAATTTCACCGCCTGCGTTGCCAGCCTGTACATAACAGACGTTATCGTAATCGGACGGAAGGATTACATGTTCATCTTATCTCCTTTCCCTTTATAAATCAAATACATTTTACTCTGTCTCCAGCTGTGCGGAATTTGCTGATTTGTTATGACTGTCTCCAATGCCTTTATCAGCGCTTCCTTGCTTCTTGGGCCAATTTCATTAATTAGCTTAATTGGAATTTCGTCTATCCCTGCGGATGTGGTTTTAGGAATATTCGCTTCCGCCTTTTCCCAGTTAAGACTAATCAGTTTTAAGCTGTTCTCTATTGTGCTGTCCTGTGTTGCCGTCTCACTTGGGGAGATTAAAGAGAACTTGTTGGGCAAGTTGGTGCATTGCTTTGAAGGAACCAAGTTGCGCTATAAAAAGACAGCCACAGGAAAAGCCAAGGTTTTTATTTGACTTGTAAAGGTGAAGGAGGAACATTCATAAAAGGGCCCACGGTGCTCATCAGGTAGTTTAGAAGAACTTCTTGTTGGACAAGTTGGTGCATTGCTTTGAAGGAACCAAGTTGCGCTATAAAAAGACAGCCACAAGAAAAAGCCAAGGTTCCTCCTTCACCTTTACAGCCATTGAACTCTGTCTGTCTCCCTCGCTTTTTCCTGTGGCTTGTTGGGCCTGGGGCATCCCAGCCAGGAAACGGTCGAGGCGACGGTGAGTCAAATGAACTTTATGTACAGTATGTACAAGGGCTTTTACATGATACAAGGGCCAAGAGCACCACGGGCTAGCACAAAGAAAAAGAGCGGCCACGGCGGCGAGCGTAGCTCCGGCGTGATGGCTCTTCTCCTGCCCGTCTGCTGCTCGGGTTCAGCGCGGCTCCGTTTTTATAGCCGCTGGTAACGGTTACGGCAGCCAGCCGTTCAAATCCTCCAATCACTGGCCACCGTTCAAATTAGACCAATGGTCGAGAGCCGGCGAGCGTCGGAGGAGTTCGCACCGACGGAGAGGAGGAGAGGAGGAAGGATCCGTTGTGGCGCCGCGGCGGCGGGATGAGTCACGCTGCATGTCGCGACTTGTCCGAGAAAGTCTGGGCCTGCTTTGAGCGACGGCGGGCGCGCAGCGCTTGTTTCCAGAGAGGCCAGCCAGCGAAATGTGGGCTCTGGCACTACTGCCCCACCGCCGCCAGACAATGCGCCGCGAAGACGAGCTACTTCCGCGTGGCTCGGATGCGGGGCGCGCTCGTACGCCAGGATCCCACAAGTTCTCGTCCGGTGTTCAGCCGCAGGTAGCTCCAGGCTCCTTTCCGAGAACGGGTCCCGCTCGTCAGGACAGGATCACTGCTCCGCAGCTTAGTCGCCCAGGTGACTGGATCAGCTTCGCTCGGTCCTTCGGAAGAGCTTGCTTCTCAGCATCGGTCGATGATCGTTCTGCATGTTGCCAAGAACCGACCGACAACAGGCAACACCCAACACGAGCAAGTGCCCTCCGTCACCCGTCAATACACCAGACTTAAAGGTCAAAAAACTCTGCTGGCTATATTTCTGTCCCCTTTTTGTTCCCTCTTCTACAAGAGACACATGTGGGATACAAGAACTCGAAAGTAATTAACTCAAACAAAGTGTCAAACACAGGAAACACTCGGAATGAAATGAATGCAAAATAAATTCGCTCTCTTGAGATCACTCGGCCAGAAGAACAGTCAGCTGAGGCCACAAATGAGGATATCAATTTTTCCCCGATCTACGAGCGAACTTAACAGCGGTTCGCGAAGAGACAAAATGTAGGTCACGAGGAGGCGAAGCCAGCCTTGCTTAGAACACGCGGCTTAGTGCGTCTACGTTCGCGTTTTCCTTGCTTCTAACGGACGGTAAACGACACCCGCTACAGCGGAAACTAGTGACTCGTCTTCTTTCGCTGTGCTGCGCTTTTCTCTCTCTCTCTCTCTACTACCGTGGTAGCTAACGTCTCTGCCTCTTTCGCGGTAGACGCGCTTTTCTTTCTCTCTCTACTACCGCGGTAGCTAATGTCTCGACCTCTTTCGCGGTATACGCGCTTTTCTTTCTCTCTGTACTTGTCTTTCCACTTTCTACGGGAGCTACAGTACGAGAGCGATTCGCTTTCATAGACTGGCAACTTGTCCCTTTCTTTGCGCTTCGCGCGCCAGTCGCGACGTCCCATAGCGAGTGCGCAACGCTTCCGATGGGACCGTTCTTTCTTTCTCTCTGTTCGTGGGGGCAAGTCAGACCTTGCACGAGTCTTGACTTTCTCGCGCATCCGTTTGCCTTTCCGCTCGGTGTGTAGTTCACCTCTACACGGCCTTTTGATTTTACGCCTACTAAGTGGCGTCATTTCGAATCGCGGCTTTCTATCGCGATAACTGTGCTTGGCTGAGCGCTTAGACGGTTTTTTCTTGGCAATTTTCTTGCCCCTGTCACTGCGGCCTCGTACAATATTTCGCTCTTTGAGCCGTACTCGCGTTTTCCTTGCGCGCGCGTGCCGCTTTCTGTTGGAGCGCGGTTTCTCCCGTGACTGCAGCGGAAAGAGAGAGCCCGCATGAGAGCACGTGCCTTTGCGCGTCTTGCTCTCTCTGTTCTGGCGGCAAGATTCACACTTGTCCCGTTCCTTAATTTTTCGCCTCACGGGCAGCGCTCTCTTGTATCTCAGTTTCCCCCCAAGATACTCTTTCCCGCACGAATACTTGTACGATTTCTTTTTGCAGTTTATTCGACTGCTCAGATCTATGTGCCTCGACACACTGATGCGCTTCGCTTTGCGCGATAGTAATGCCTCGCACATTTCTTTAGCTCTGGTTCTGACGCTAGTTTCAGGGCTGACAACGTGACTGACTTCACTGAAGTCATTTTGCCGGCGACGTTGGCGCTTCCGATGGTGGAAACCCGTTTTCGCGCGTTTGCCCTTTCTCTCTTTTCGGCGGCGCCTGTCTTTCTTATGCCTGCCTTTCATCTTTCGGCGGCACCACTCTTTCTTTTGCCTGCCTTCCATCGTCTTTCGGTGACAGCTCTCTCTCTTGAGCTTGCCTTTCCTATCCTTTCGACGGCAGCACTGTTTCTCTTGTTTCGCTATCACCTTGTGGCGATAGCTCACGTTCCTGAACTGGCGGTGCCTTTCCTTCCGGTTGCAGCTTTTTATCGTGAGCTTTCCTTTTACTTTCGCCTGTGAAAGCACATTCTGCTTCCGTCGCCTAAGTTTCTGCTCTCTGACAACGTCGCTTTGATTGTCAGCTGATTCATATGTGCTACCTAGATCAGGCCTGTCTTTGGCGCCTTTACTAGCCTCCTCCACTCTGCGTTCTTCCTTGGCAGCGTCTCTGAGTGCGCATTCGTCCTCATCTTTCTCGGACGGGCTGACGTCTACCGCCCCTATGTCGTCTGGAACGTTCTGTTCTCCACTGTCGTCCAGCACCTTAGTTTCTTCAGGCGCAGACGAACCAGTGTTTTCTACTGACATTACTGCTGACACGCAGCTCTCGTCATGCTCCTGACGCGTTTCAGCCAATTTCGGTTGAGGGTCGGCTGTGCACTCAGTCGCGGTGTTCCCGCTACTTCAGCTGCTTTCAGGAATGTCGTAAAGCTCAGAGCAGTGCGGAAGCACGGGACTCGTTTCGCATTCCTCGCCAGAGACACTAACGCACAACTCAGCGTCCGCAAACTCTCCATGCGCCTGCTTCCGTTGATCGTAACTTTCGGGTTTCTGCATCTCTGCCGAACGCGCTGCACAACACGGTGTGCCGTCCTCGTTTACTTCGCTTGCGTCGGCGCAGGAGTTTCCATTAATGTCTAGACGGACGACCTCTCTGCCCTGTTCGGCAATTTCTCCTGCTTTTGACACGACAGGAGATCCGTTTTCGGGTAACTCCGCCACAATCTCAATAAGCGCGACCTCTGTGATTTCACCGTCCGATGCTGTGGCTACCTTATCCGATGGTAGAGAGGTTCTCTCAGTGCGCGAATGCGAGGCACCTTCCACTGTTACAGCAGCAGTTACATCTGCCACGTACGGACTACCTTCCTCTGTGCCGCACTGGCAGGTCTGCTCTGCAGCTACGCACACTACCTCTGTGTCACGATCCTCCGAACCTTCCGCATTTTCGAGCCATTCTAAAATGTCGGCTTTAAACTGGTAGGGAAAATCGTTAAACGATGGGGTGCTATTCTCTCGCAGGTACCTTTTACGAAGGTCCAGCGGTGACACGTTATATCTCTTCAGTAAGAAGCTTTTCAGCTCATCGTAGTCCGCCAAGCCGTCGTCCAACAGGCGCTTGACAACGTCATACGCTTCGCTGGAAAGCAGGGCTACCAACTTCTGTGCCCAACCATTCCGCTCAACGCGTTTTCTCTCGCAGACGCGCTCGAACTCCGCCAAATATTTCGCCATATCTTCGGCGATCACGAAGGGCTGCGGCCTGTCTCTCAGCTGTTGACCGTTAGTCTCATGCAGAGCGGACAATGTTTTATATCTCTCGAAATCGGTCTCATGCGCTTCAAGCTCCAGGTCCATCAGTTTCTTAGCGCGAGCATACCGTGTTATTTCAAGCTGCCTCCGTTTTTCTGCCTCTTCGAGCTCAAGCTGCTTCTGTTTTTCTGCCTCTTCGCGCTCACGGCGTCTCTTGGCCTCCTCGCGCTCACGTTCTGCCTGTTCACGCTCAAGCTGCTTCTGTTTTTCAGCCTCTTCGTGCTCACGGCGTCTTTTGGCCTTCTCGCGCTCACGGCGTCTTTTGGCCTCCTCGCGCTCACGGCGTTCTGTGATCTCTCCCCAGGCCTCATTGGCTTCCTCAGCCGTTACATTCTCCCTTCGCATGATCTCAAGAATCGCATGCTTTCGTTTTGCGGGCCCCAAATCAATGTCCAACTCTTCACAAATTTCGATGAGTTCCTTCACTTTGAAGTTCTCCATCGCGCACAATAGCCTCTTGTAGTTTGCCCTTTTCTTAGAATTGCCTTGCCGCTCACTACTATAGCGCTACTAGCATGACACGCGCAAGTAATTCTTTCCAACAACGCCTCGTTTACTCCCTCTGCACCAGCTTTCGTTTCAAAGCGCTCCGACTTGGCTCGAAACAGCAAAGCTTCCTACAGTGCTACATACAGCCCTACTCTAAACTACAATCACGTGTGCTAGAGCAGTCTGGCGAATTGAGGGGAAAACATCAGGCACTCACCGCGCCGAGGTAGCTGACGCCGGTCGATCCCGCAGCTGCCATCCACTGTTGGGCCTGGGGCATCCCAGCCAGGAAACGGTCGAGGCGACGGTGAGTCAAATGAACTTTATGTACAGTATGTACAAGGGCTTTTACATGATACAAGGGCCAAGAGCACCACGGGCTAGCACAAAGAAAAAATTACCGACGATTACGTTACTTGCTAATGCGAAATTTGAGCGCAGCAAATAAGCTGTTTCACCTTTTCGATAGATTGAGGCAAAGAAATCGAGCAACACATGTATGCGCTATCACAGAATTTTTTTATTTTTCACACGTATTCCTTTCACAAAGACTCCACTAACAGTTCTTGACAGTCATGAAGGAAGCTTTGTGGTCGGAGAAATAGACTGATATAGGTTCGACTTGGTACACCAATGCTTGATTCTCAAAGACGAGATCTATACAAGTGCCTCGCGAGGTTGTCACAGCCGTGGGACGCGTTACGAGCGAGAGGAACGGGATGTTCTCCCGCATAAGTGTTAGGAAATTGCTGTTTGTCTTTATGTCAACATTAAAGTCCCCCACTACTAACATCGGTCTGGATCGATGGACGGTTAATGCGAGTTGCAGGAAGTGCACGACGTCTTTCGTGAGTGCGGTAGGGGCGAAGTAGGCAGCTACTACCAGCAAGCCGTTGGGCAACTTTGCGGCGCACAGTTCGCCAACTTCATGTGACGTGCCAAACATTTCGACTGGTATTGCAGAGAGACCTGTGCGCAAGTAGATAGCGACTCCCGCCGCTCTGTTGTGGTCTCTGCGAGCACCACAGCAGTATAGGAAATCTATGATTTCGAGAGGCTCTTCGGGATCCATCCAGGTTTCAGCAAAGCAAAGTACAGAGGAATGGCGCAGAATGTGATCGTGGTGTACGTCCTTGGCATGTGCGGCAAGGGAGCGTACGTTAAGAATGTGGTTGTGAATGATGAATCAAGTGCTGCCAGCGAATGACGCGTCCATTGGCTGTCTGCGTGTGTTACTGATGTGTGGTTAACATGTTAAGCTTCGCCTGTAAGAGTGGAACGCGACAGCGTCTTGCAACGCTGCCAGGGAGTCCACAGAACGCCATCGCCAATTCGGCTGTACGCCTTGCTGGACGGTAAATTTATTTTTTGAGGAAAGCAAATGTATCTCTCTCGCATATCTGGGTGGACACCTGCACCTCGCCGTAAGGGAAAGGGGAAAGATGGGAGTGAAAGAAGACGCCGTATTAGCTAGACGCGCCTTTGTTCATTCCAAAGCATTCAGCTGGCATTACGGAGTGGCTAGCGTGCTCGTATCGCACTCCGGAGACCCTGGTTCGATTCCCCAACTAGACCAATTTCGTTCTCGGTTTTATTGATTTATGCGGTCTAACTAGAAAGGTTAATTAGGCTATATCTTATTTATATTATTGTATTTCTATCCATCGTGTTCTGTCATTAACCTGTCAATTGTTGGAACTGTCTAGGATGTTCGACACAACGTATATGAAACGAGCAACGTCTTACTGAGTGGGGAAGTGCGTGGTGGTGGAGGGAACGCGGCTTCGTACTTATCTGTTTTTTTCAGCAGCGTCTCCTTCCGCGGACGCTGTTGTCGCTGCGGCGCGCGTCTTTCGTTTCTTTTCTTCTCACCTCTTCATTCTCCTCTATATTAATTAGGCTAATTGATTAATGAAGCAATTAACTAAACTCAGTCCAACTTAGTTGCAGCATCACTATACGATCCCTTTGATTGGTTGCATGGTTACTAGCCAAAGTACAATTGGCCCCATTTGAAATTCGCGCACTGTGACGTCACGAGCATTTCGACCAATTGAAAAGCGTGACATTGGGGGCGGAGCTGGTTACGAGGCCGACGACGACGCGAAACCCAGGAACGGACGCCAAAGAGATGCGCTCTAAAAGAGCGGCCCCGGCGGCGAGCGTAGCTCCGGCGTGATGGCTCTTCTCCTGCCCGTCTGCTGCTCGGGTTCAGCGCGGCTCCGTTTTTATAGCCGCTGGTAACGGTTACGGCAGCCAGCCGTTCAAATCCTCCAATCACTGGCCACCGTTCAAATTAGACCAATGGACGAGAGCCGGCGAGCGTCGGAGGAGTTCGCACCGACGGAGAGGAGGACAGGAGGAAGGGTCCGTGTCGGCGCCGCGCGGAGGGATGAGTCACGCTGCATGTCGCGACTTGTCCGAGAAAGTCTGGGCCTGCTTTGAGCGACGGCGGGCGCGCAGCGCTTGTTTCCAGAGAGGCCAGCCAGCGAAATGTGGGCTCTGGCACTACAGGCTGTCTTTTTATAGCGCAACTTGGTTTCTTCAAAGCAATTGGGGAGATTACCCCATTGTCGTTGCTAAAAGACGCAGCTATAAATGACGTAATGTAGTTCACAGCATCGTCTCCCTCTAAACATTTTCCCTCAGGATCTATAATCTGTTCCTGCGTTCTTTGATTTGTTTTTCCCAACCAGCTTATATAGTTCCAGAATTTTCTTGGCCCCCCTTTATTTGCCTCGCGAACTTCAGCCAACCATTTATCAGAGGACTGCTTCATTTTAGCCTGGACTAGGACCTGAACTTGCTGTTTCTTTTGTCGATAAGATTCCCATTTTTCGCCTATTTCCTCTTCAGATAACTGCGCCCTCTTTGCTTCTCTGTGTTCCCTTGAAGCCACCCGTCGTTGTTCGATGGCCTCCTAAATTTCCATTTTCCACCAGCTTCGTGGCTTCCTCTTTCCTCTCCAGTGGTTTACTCCTTTCACTTGTTTCATTTTTGTAGCGATGGGCAGTTCTAACTGATTATAATCCCACTTTTCCATGGGGCATTTCTCGATTACTTTTTCTATATCGGCTTATATTAGCGCTATTTGTTCATCGTTTAATTTTGCGCTTTCTTTGTGATTTCGCTGCATTTCTCTTTTGTCTAGGGCTCCCAACTGTAGACTAATACGTTTATGATCACTTCCTAGGCTGTACTTCCCCTCTTCGTCCATTTCCATTATTCCGAGCTGGCTATAGATGCCCTGCGACATTAGACAGTAGTCAATGGTTGTTTGCCTATTACGGGATTCCCACATGATTTGTCCCTCACATTTAGTTTCTTTATTGACAATAACTAGGTTGTGCCACTCACAAAAGTCTAGCATTAACTTCCCGTTACAATCTGTGTATCCATCCAGATCCTCGATGTGGCCGTTCATGTCTCCGAGCAAAATAATATCGACACCGTCTCCAATCTGCTTTATATCGTCATTGAGGCACTTAACTAGATCCTTGTTTTCTTGCCTGCATTTGTCCCCGGTCCCTAAATAAACCACCCCTAGCCATGTCCTTTAGTCAGCAATTGTACCTGATACCCAGAAATGTTCTTTCCAAGTTGATTTTATTCTTTGCCATTTTGTTCCTTGATGTATCAGCATACCTATTCCTCCTCCCTACTTCTCCGCTGTTGTTCTGTTGCACCCTTCCCAGACATGGCCATCGATTAAAGGTGGATCTTCTAGATCCCTCAGATGTGTCTCGCATAGAGTGTACACACCTACTGCTTCGTCCTTTAACTGCTGTTCTATTTCTAGCCATTTCTCTCTTTTTCTACCCCCTAGCATGTTTATGTAACTGATCCTGCAGTTAAATTTCTTTTTCGTAGTTTTCTTTCTGGGCCTCCTAGTGGCCATTTTGTTGGGATCAGCCGCCATTGTTACATTTACATCGCTTCTACCTACCCCTACGCCCTGAGCCACCATGGACCCCCTAAAAAAGCTACCGCTCGGCCTCCCAGGCGCCAGCCTATCTCTTCTCCTACCCTTCCTCTGAGATGGATGCCATCTCGTCCAAAGCCTCTGCCCAAACCTGCTCTGTGCACTTCCTTGTTTATGTCTACCACCTCAAAGCCTTTCTCGAGGCTTAACTGCCTTATCTCTCGATTAAGATTCAAAACGTCGTTAGCAACCTCTACATTCCTTCCTTGTACCTCCGGCACTGTACACACCACGATCTGCGCTTGCTGTGCTATCTCCCTTATTCCGTCAACTCCCTCAGCTAATCTTTTCCCTACTTGTGCGGCGTTACATTCAGGACATCATTTAGCCCCGCCGCTACCACTACCAAGTTACGCCTTGCAACATTCTCGGAAAGTTCACTTTTTGTCGGTCTCAGAACATCGTCCATTGTCCTTTCTGGAAACACCCCGACTGCTACCCGCCTATCACCCTTCACACGGTCCAGAACAGCTCTTTTGCAGCGCCTCATGTTTGAGTCACCAGCGATAAGCACTAGCATACTCTGCCCCTCCCTCCTATCTTCCGGATCTTGCTGCCTCTTATCAGCGACTGTGACCTCATTTCCTGAAATTAGCTCATACCCCTTCTCAGTATCGCCTCTCGACTTCCCAGCTGCCACCTGTGCGTAGCTGTTCCTGCCTGAACATGTCTGACCTACTGGCTTATCGCTGTCCATGCCAGTGCAAGCCCCATCCACGGGGCTGGCGCTGGAATGCCCGCCATTGTGGCTTCCAATGGCGGTGTCAGCCGTTTTTGACTCCAACTGACAAAGCTGTTCTTGAAGCTTGCGCTTCTCTGCCCTCTCTATATGTAACTGTTTCTAGAGCATCCATCCTTAGCACTAGTTTGCTGTTCGCCTGTTCAGCCCTGTTCAGGCGTGCACCTAATACGCAGAATTTGCACATAAAATCTGCGCCTTCGGCCTCCTCCACTGAATCGAACCGCGTTTCTTTTAAATTCACCGACGCCTCACACTCCATACATCTAACCTTCAGTAGCTTAACCATCTTAGCAACACTCGATTATTGCTTCCACCAAATGCTAAGATCTACAGGCTCAAGACAAAAAAAAAACACTTGAAAACACGTGCACAAATAAAATAATATTCTGCCTACCGCAAATGCCTATCGATCACTTAGAAAAAAAATAGCTATCTCTCTAAAAGTTAACGCACAAAAAAGCACTGAAACAACTGCCGGCCAAATAGTCCCGGCCGAATATAGGTCACTGACCTAAATTCTATTCCTTAACCTGCACTTCCCCTAACAGCCTAAAAAAAACTAAACACACTTTTAAAAATATTAGAGGAAAGTACTCATCTATTTTACGCAGTCGCTCTCGCAGTCGGTCCTGTCCCGGTCTCCAAGCGTGATCCGAAGAGCACCTAAACCTACGTTCGCACAACACGGCTGTCAACTGTCAACTGTCAGCGACCACATGAGCAGGAGCGCCCCCAACCCTGTTTTCATTCATCACGGAAGTCGACTTGCTCTTCTCGGAAGGGGAGAGTCGCACTGATGGTGATGACGTCACTCGCGTGCGGCGTCTCTGCCACGCGTGCCTGCCAGTCTAGGTAGTTCTGGCCTCCCACGTCTTTCTGGCTACGGACGGGTTTTCGCACAACGAGCCAAGTACCCCTGTCACACAGGCAGATTTATGGACACTTCCACAAAGTGAACCTCTCTTGAACGAATGACACTTTTGTGCGCGCTGTCACACGGCAAAAAGAAGCGTTTTTGGAAACTATGACAGTGGCGATAGATGCTGCTGCACCTTTGAGAAATTATTTAGTTTGCGCGTAAACTACCTAGAAAACACAAATATATTTACTCTGAGTTGTATTCAGATTTATTTCCACATTTGAATAAATGTTAATTGCAAAAAGCATCACGATCCGTGGTAAGTAATGCCCCTGCTACATGGGAGTTTCAAATGTCTCCCAACCAAATGTCATTCGACTTGACTGCCACCTTGTGCTGCTAGACGAATTTTTTAACAGCATTCGGCTGAGGTACAATCCAGTGAACGGAGCTCCGCGAATACACTCGAGATATTGGGATGGCTCTGAAACTCGGACACAGCCCGTACTACCCGCACTGACAACAGCCGTCGCCATCGCTTCGCCCCGCCCACAGCAACGCCCCAGACTGTTTTGATTTTGTGGATGTTTTGTTTAATAATAATAATGCCTTCATTCGTGTCATACACGGTACATAACACTGGAGGCCGGCAGTAAAAGCTGCAACAAATGGCGGAGCCGCACGCCCCCAAGTACTAGACAGCGGTACAGTGGCATTGCTTCTTTAAAAAAATGCAATACAGTTTTTTTACATCGGGAGGGCAGGCCTCTGTCAGGCGCTACTAGGCGCCTTTAGCTTGCTCTCCCTTGTTTGCAGTCTCTGGACTGGCCAAACAAAACCAATAAATGAAAATGAAATACGGCCTGATCAATAAAATTCCTCTCTTCGAGAGTGGGCAGAGTATGAAATTAGCATGTTATAAGGCAGCAAAAAAAAGAACAAATTCACTGAATAAAAGTTGCAAAAATGCATACACAATTGCTGTCGAGTAAGGCAAAGAGAACAATCAAAATTACAATCCACTCGTCCGGTGGAAATCAGTTCAGGACATATAGAAACAAAACGGCTAAAGCAAACATGGTCGCAAGGAGAAATGACTTAACGAAAAGGGAAGTAGGTTGAGAACAAAATCAAGCAGTAACCCGCCGAAAAAAAAAAACAAGTAGTTTAAGTGCGGCTTGTCAATGACGAAGCTAAAGACAATCAATCAGAGATGTATTATTTTCATGTGCATTGTTTGCTTTTTTGCTTGTCTTTAGCAAACGTGACCACATAAGCGCGAAATTTCCCCAGGAATCCACCGATGCGGACGACTGTACACCAGTACTCTTGTTTACATCGCTGTGTACAAACTGCTAGTGCCCATTAGTTATCGTAATGAATCTCCTTTTTGTACCGGTTGTACCGTTGCCTGTTCACAAAGTGCCACAACTCTGTAGGAACCGCCGATGCGAACGCGACCCTGGGAAACACTTGGTAGCCGGGTTGCTGACATCGCGTAGGACAGGCGCTTCTCGCTAATCGTCCCTGCTTTCTCCCATGAGACGAATGCTTCATTTAGATAAGTTTATCCAGAAGCATGTTCGGTGACCATTTTTATTCATTGCAAAGGCCTTATATGCTATCCACAACCGACGGCGGCGGCTGCTGCTCGCTGCCTAAAACATGAGCGGCAGTCTGGGACCGACTGCCGTTTCCTGTTCAGTGCATGTGCGTTCTGCAACATAACCGATAGTCAATTGCAGGTCACATTTGTCAAAGCTACACTCGTTATCCATTTGCGCTGGCTGAAACTTGAGAATTCGCTCTCCACAATCGCCAAAATTGCATAGACGCACCCTTTGAACTATTAGGCCTATCGCGGGAGTCGTCGTCATTTGCAGAGTGAGAGTAGCTGTTCAGGCGTGTGCATTATTTTTATTTACTGGTGATTTAAAACAAGCTCTCGTTAAAAGGCGCAGTCCGGAAAATAAGTTGGAAATTTTTAATTCTAAAAACTTTTTTTTAATGCCGGAGTACTGCTTTTGAGACTACACACTCGCCTTGCCGGGCCAAGTGGAGTGAGCCCGCCAAACTCACCACGAGGAAAGTGCATTCTGCAGCGAGTGTCACTAAAGCTCATCGTGTGACAGTGCGCAAATGGCACTTTAAACGAATGTCACTTGTTGAAAGTGACACTAATTGCGCCGTGTGACAGGAGTATAATGCTCTCGCATTAAAAACACTTCTAATCCGTGCTTCACCTAGACTACCACACTGCAGCAATGCATGCCTAATGCACCGTGCTTTCAAGCAATGCACCGAGCACACCGAGCATTGTCACAACAGAACCCTTTATGAATTTGTTTCGTAGCGCTTGCATTTCGTGCTGTCGCCTAGTAAGCTTTCAGCGCGAGGTAAACTTCAAAATAAACCTCATTCAGTGTTCTAGCTTCTCTGGCCAAGTGGCCAAGCGCGGGGTCTAGGCGCGGCTAAACTACATTCCGAAAACGTTTCAGTGTTTCTATCGTTCAGTGTTTATATCTCTTGGCTCCGTTTCTAATATTTTCGTGTTGCTTTTCTCCCATGATGCAGTCGCTTGCTACCGCTAAGGGTAGAGCCCTAATTCTTGCGCGTATAAACGGCTACAAGACACAAACACTGCTTACTTATGCTTATAGTGGAGCTGTTTACAACGCCACGCCCTTTTATGGCTACGCACTTAAAGGTGAGAAACATGACGAAAATTAGTTATTCCAGATCTATTTTTTTCGGGAGATTTCTTGAGGCAAGTCTAAGGCGTAGCCTTGCAATGTATGCCTGCATTAATACACGCTTGCCCAATATACTCTTGGCCACAAGTGAACAGCATCACACAAAAACAAAATATATCACCTTATCGCATGGACGGAATTTAGAAAACTTATTCCTCAATTTCCTTCACACTCTGATTTCTGTTACGATATTTTTTACTTGGTCGGTGAGGCAGACAGCGTACTCACGTATTCCCCAGTCCGTATCACCATAAAGAAGGCTAATAGTATTTCTCACGTTCTCGTTTCTGGATTTTGCGGTTATAGTTGTTTGCTCAAAATTCAGCGCACATTGCCAATACGATATTTGCTCAATCGGCCACCTGACACGGCGCAGATATGAAGACGCCCGCTACGTGCGCTTTCGGTGATCCAGCTTGCGTTCGTGCGTGTTTAGTTTAGTTTATTGGGGTTTAATGTCCCGAAGCAACTCAGGCTATGAGGGCCGCCGTAATGAAGGGCTCAGGAAATTTCGACCACCTGGGGATATTTAACGTGCACTGACATCGCACAGTACACGGGCCTCTAGAATTTCGCCTTCATCGAAATTCAGCCGCCGCGGAAGGGATCGAACCCGCGTATTTCGGGTCAGCAGCCGAGCGCCGTAACCACTGAGCCACCGCGGCGGGGCGTTCGTGCGTGTGGTTGCGTGGGCGCGGGCGTGCGTGCGTATGTGTACCGTAGCGTAGCGCGCGCTTAGCGAAAAATACGGCACCGGAGACACATCGCACGCAGTGTATTACTAATAAGGGAGTAATTACTCATTGGCATCCACCTGAGCGCAGCCATACGGCTACAAAGGAAAGCTATACAGCTTTCTCAGAAACTTCGTAGTTAAAGAAAAATTCGTCCTGGTCCGGGGTTCGAACCCGGAACCACCGCCACACCGGAGCAGTCGCTCTACCAATTGAGCTAACCGGGACGGCAAGCTTATGGTAGGGCGAGAGCGAATTGATCAGTAACTCGAAGTGGGAAGAGTGTTGGTCAAAGTGTATTACTTGAGTATTACTTGAGTGAGTGTTGGAAGAGTGTATTACTGCGTCAGGTTCCTCCAGGAATGTGTGTTTTCTATACATCCTGCAGACACCTTTTACAAACCTTACAACTCGTCAAAAAGAATCACGGAAAGCATCCTCGCCCACTCAGGCGACTTCAACAAGCCCCTGAGCCATCTTGCCTTTTGCGTCCCCTCTTTCTCTTCCCACTAGGCGCCTTTCTCAATCTCCGACTGCTGAACATGCGTTCGTCAGGCCCAGAAAAGGCTTCACCCAGCACTGATATCTTTTTTTTTTCGCCCACAAAGCCCTTCCTGCCCCCCCCCCCCTCCTCCCACAGTCCTGAAGGCAATCCAAACACAGATTAACCCCGCCCCCCGCCGAACCCCGCCGCGATGATCGTTCCCGTCTGCCCGCGTGCTGCTATGAGAGGCAGGAAAGAGAAAAATTAAAGAGAAAGGAGGAGTCCAGGGTGAAGCGGCCCGTGGTGACAGTTTGCCGAATTAAACGGCCATGTTCCGGAAAGGTGGGCCTGTTACTGGTTGCCGGAGTGGACTATTGGCCGTATTGAATCACAAAGAGCAAGAATCTGCTGAAGCAAATCCGGATGTTTCAACTTAGGCAATTCTCCTACTCGTAATATAGAAGTTTCTGCTATCCAAGCATTGCACGCCTACTTTAAATACAGATCTGGAAACCCGGAAGTTACGTCGACCTTCATATCCACCGGCTTTTCAGAGAGTATCTGTAACAACGCAGCGGCAGCGTGGAACGCATGTTTAGTCTGGTTTTCAGCATCAGTGGCGATCCATTGTAAAAGAACAGGGTTGAGCTGTTTGATGCGAAGCTTTCAAGAAACGTTCTTTCAAGGGGCGATGAAAAATTATAGTTGAGAGGCACTGTACGTTTCGGTCAAAATAAAGGCTTTTATGCGTAGCATATTGCAATCACTCAGTTCAGCCCTTGGGCGCGGCTGGGCAGCCACCAAACCGCGTGAAAAAAAAATGAAGAAAAGAAAAGAAAAAAAAAATAAGAGAAAAAAAATGAAAAAAAAAGGACGGCTCAGCATGGTGGCGGTTGTCACCGCCCCGTTTCAAAGGGGGCGCTCCTATCCATCCATCCATCGAACAACGACGGGTGCCTTCAAGGGAACACAGAGAAGCAAAGAGGGAGCAGTTATCTTTAGAGTAAGTAGGGAAAAAATGGGAATCTTATAGACAAAAGAAACAGCAAGTTCAGGTCCTAGACCAGGCTAAAATAAAGCAGTCCTCTGATAAATGGCTGGCTGAAGTTCGCGAAGCAAATAAAGGGGGGCCAAGAAAATTCTGGAACCATATAAGCTGGTTGGGAAAAACAAATCAAAGAAAGCAGGAACAGATTATAGATGCTGAGGGAGAATGTTTAGAGGGAGACGATGCTGTGGACTACATTACGTCATTTATAGCTGCGTCTTTTAGCGACGCCAATGGGGTAATCTCCCCAAGTGAGGCGGCAACACAGGACAGCACAAAAGAGAACAGCTTAGAACTGACTAGTCTTAACTGGGAAAAGGCGGAAGCGAATATTCCTAAAACCACATGCGCAGGGATAGACGAAATTCCAATTAAGCTGATTAATGAAATTGGCCCAAGAAGCAAGGACGCGCTGATAAAAGCATTGGAGGCAGTCATAACAAATCAGCAAATTCCGCACAGCTGGAGACAGAGTAAAATGAATTTGATTTATAAAGGGAAATGAGATAAGATGAACATAAAATCCTTCCGTCCGATTACGATAACATCTGTTATGTACAGGCTGGCAATGCAGGCGGTGAAATTAAAAATGCAGTCATGGGTAGAAGGGAATAGGATACTCGGAGAACTTCAGAATGGGTTCAGAAGGGGTAGGCGGTTAGATGATAGCCTGTTCGTGCTTACCCAATGCATAGAAATAGCTAAGGCGGAAAATAGACCTCTGTTTATAGCCTCTCTGGACATAAGCGGTGCATACGATAACGTGAACAGGGAACTCCTGTGGAGCATATTGAAAGATTTAGGTATTGGTGATGAGGTAATTGATTTTCTACAGGAAATCTACCGAGATAATGAAGTTGAAATTACATGGGAAGGGAAAAAAAGTACCACAACTGTGGGGGTGCACAAAGGATTAAGGCAAGGTTGTCCTCTATCACCGCTGCTGTTCATGCTTTACGTGATAAATATGGAAAGAAGGCTAGAAGAAAGTAATCTGGGTTATAATCTATCGTACAGATTAGGCGGAAATGTAGTTGAGCAGCGACTCCCGGGTTTAATGTATGCGGACGATATTGTACTGTTAGCAGATAGCCAGGAAGATTTACAAACTTTGGTTAATTGCTGTGGAGACGAAGGAGACGCTCTAGGATTCAGTTTTAGCGCAACTAAATCAGGTGTGATGATTTTTAACGATACAACTGATCAGGTGCTTACAATACAAGGCCACGAAATACCCAAAGTGGCCGAATACAAATACCTCGGGATATGGCTAAACGAAGGGCAGATATACACGGAAAAGCATGAACAGCCTCTTAGGGCAAAAGGACGAAGAGACGCCGGGATAATGAAACATAGGGCATTATGGGGGTACAACAAATATGAAGTACTAAGAGGTATTTGGAAAGGAATAATGGTGCCGGGACTTACTTTCGGCAATGCGGTTCTATGCTTAAGGGCAGAAGTTCAGTCGAGATTAGACGTAAATCAGAGAGCTGTTGGAAGATTAGCACTAGGTGCCCACGGCAAAACCACAAACGAGGCAGTACAAGGGGATATGGGCTGGGCATCGTTCGAGGCACGGGAAGCTAAGAGTAAAATACTATATGAAGAACGCCTGAGGAAATGGGACGATAACAGATGGGCAGCTAAGGTATATAAATATTTATACAGAAAGAACGTTGACTCACAGTGGCGGAAAAGAACTAGAAAACTAACCAGTAAGTATGCAGGTCATGAGGACGGAGAAAGAAAGAGCATTAAACGACAGGTTAAAAACGCGGAAGTTAAAAATTGGATGAATTCAATGGAAAAGAAACATAGTGTAGAACTATACCGATTCTGGAAAAGGCAGATCAGGAACGAATTTTTCTATGATAACTCAAGAGGCAGTGCCCTACTTTTTGAAGCTAGATCAGGGTGTCTTAGAACGCGCAGCTACAAAAAGAAATTTAACGAAGAAGATGACACATGTGCAGTGTGTGGTATATCTGTGGAAACAATTGAACACCTCATAATCAAATGTGATGGTATCCTTCCGGATGTCGATGCAGGCACAGTCACTCTTTCTGAGGCCCTAGGTTTTAAAGATAACAATGTTCATGTAAATAAATCTGCAGTGGAAGTCAGCAAAAAGCGATTGGAGGATTGGTGGCTGAAAAGCAGAGATGTGGCATAAGGTTAGAATTGTAGGAAACCGTAGGCAAAGGTGATGGAGAATCTTAATGAAAATTGCCAACACAGTAAACAAAAAAAATAATAAATAAAGAAAAGCTGAGCATGGTGGCAATTGCCACCACCCCGTTTCAGAGGGGGCGCTCCTATCCATCCATCCATCCATCCATCCATCCATCCATCCATCCATCCATCCATCCATCATAATAATAATAATAATAATAATAATAATAATAATAATAATAATAATAATAATAATAATAAATACTTTATTCACACCAAAGAAACAATACAAGACGCGGACGCGCCAAAGCCTCAATTGGGCTTGTAGGGCGCCGTCCGGCAGCAGCAACAACCTGTGTTACCAAATCAATTCTTTGTTTTGTGTACATTAAAACATATGCACTAGAGCTGTTCAAGCTCGGCAATAGCATCACGTAACTGTCTGCGAGTGTTCAAGTTGAAAACATTATCAGGCATCTCATTGAATATACATGGGATATAATATGACCTCATAGACATACCAAAATGAGTTCGCACTGCAGGGACGATATATCGAGAAACTTTTTTAATGGGATTGGTTTAACGTTGTGGAACCGAAATTCAGAGTTCCAGAAATATCTGAGTACAGTGACTTGTTTGAACACAATGTCAAAGGAAGGCAGACCTGAAGAAAGGAATACACTTTGCTGTTTATGGGGTATTGAATAGATGACACTCTTAGACATATTCTTGAGAATACGGTTTATCCTATTTTTCCATGTTGCAGAACAGTTGAAGAAACAGCACATGCCATATCTCAGCAGAGAATACCCCAAAGACTGTGCAATTAAACGTCTTATGGCAAATGGCAGGTAGGCCCTTAGAGCATAGAGCAAGCATGCGACGCCTCTGAGCTTCTTACTGAGGTGTGCCATGTGCGTGTTCCAGGATAAATCACTGTCAAAGTAAATGCCAAGGTATTTCACGGACGGAACACATGTAATTGGGTAGCAAGAACATGCAGTGCAACTGGAGCTGTGCAAAAAAACCGCAGCGTTTTTCGGGATTGGCTTGTGTGCATTTCTAAAGCACACTAGATGAGTTTTTTGGGGGTTTATATCAATCAGGTTACATTGAAACCAATCATATAGATTAGTAGCGTCCTGTTGAAGTTGACGGAGTGCGCAAGAAAAATCTGTATTAGATGAGATGAGGAGGGTGTCATCTGCATATTGATAAATCTGTGATGAAGTTATAATGGTGGGGAGGTCATTAACATAGAGATTAAATAAGAGGGGTGATAAGATGGATCCCTGGGGAACACCACTATATAAGTCTACAATTCTGCTTTGCACAGGTCCAAGTTCCACCATTTGAGATCGCTGAGACACATAATTTCTTAGTAACATTTGAAAAGGACCACGAAAACCATAGCAAAACAACTTTTCACAGAGAATATCATGGTGAACAGTATTAAATGCCTTCCTGACATCAAGAAAGAGACCAAATGCCACTTCATTTTGATCAAAACTAGAATGAACGGAATCCGACATCTTTTCTAATAACGTTTGGGTACCAGAACCAGCAATAAATCCGTATTGATGTGGGCTAAGCACGTTATGCCTCAGCAAAAATGCTGACATTGTACATAAGACGTGTTTTTCTAAAATTTGTGATATACACGACACGATAGATATTGGGCGATAATTCGAGATATCATTTCTTTTGCCACACTTGTAAAGTGGTATAACACGCGCTTGTTTAAGAGAGCATGGTAAGAAGCCACTTTCAATCATATCATTTAGCATAAAGAGAAGGACACACTTCAAGCTTTGGAAGTTTCTGGAAAGGTCGCTGATAAATATTCCATCAATTCCAGCCGATTTGTTATGCCGTAGACTGGAGATTATGCTGAAAAGATCTGGCTCTGTTATGTGTGGAAGAAATGCTGAGTCAATCACAGAAGAAGGAAGTAACGGCGAACGTGATGTGGTACGGGCAATGCGCTGTTCTTTAGAAAAAAAAGTTATTAAAATCATTTGCCAAAGAGGATGTCAAGTGACCAAAACTATGCTCTATTGCGTCCTTGACCGGTCTACGCTGACGCCCACGCAGTTCGTTCACGATAGCCGAAGTTTTGGCCACGTCATGGTGGCAATTGCGAAACTGGCTAGCATAGTAACGCCTTTTAGAGGACCGAAGAAGAGCGGTTACTTTGTTCCTAGCAGCCCGAAATTCATTTCGTAAGTTTGCATTTTTTGGTGAAGCGCGACATTTTGACCACAGCGCTTCTTTGCATCTAATGGCTGCGAGAATGTCAGCTGTAAGCCAGAAGCAATTATTATTTCGTTTTTTGACAATGATACTTTTTTTGCAGGATTCTTTTAAATTTTTAAGAACCAAAACAAAGTTATCGTAGGCGGTATCTTTGTTATTTCGTGATATCTTCACAGTCATAACATCCATTTAGAAAATATTAGCATGTCAATGTTGAAGACTTTTTTTTCGTCATAATAGAGATGGTACCTTCACTAAGAATTGTATAATGATGATGTATTTTTTTTTTCCTACTTTTATATATGTATTGTGCCTATGCTATCTTCCGACATGAAAATGCAATATTCTTATTTTGCTATTTTGCTTCAGTTAGTGCAGTGGCTTTACACATTCATTTTTTTTTGTGTGTGTTGAGTGTGTTTGGATAATTAATCACTACGTTGCGCAACCGTTGTATGCCTTGTAAAGAGGGGCTTGAACCTCGTCAAGTGAACTATTTTTCACTTTTGTTCAAGCCCCTACCGCTTTGACGGAAATAAATCCTATCCTATCCTATCCTATCATATAAATGAGTTCCAGTCGAAGGATGACACCTTACTGTCAAATAGTTTTCGATCTAGTATAGTCATAACACACCTGCTATCATTAGGTTTTTGTGCAGAATCGACCTTAGCAAAGTGGCATAGTGTAAAGTAATGATCCGCTAATTTCTTTCGAATGACAGCTGCCATAACATAAGACAAGTCCGACGCGCGTACGTTAACGTGGTCTATGCAAGTTTTACACAAACTGTTGTTTACGATCTCTTCTCTAGTAGGATCTGAAAGTAGTGTTTCTATACCATGATCTGCAAGGGCATTTAGGTAGCTTTGTGCATATGCTCTCTCAGGCTTTAACAGATCAATATTCAAGTCACCCATTATGCATAGGTTACCTTGGCTAAACCTTTGCTTACAAACGTCATGCAATGCTGTGATAAAATTAGCCACGTTTCCAGACGGTGGTCGGTATATGATAAGGAAATGACTGGAAATGTTGCTGTACGAAATTTCAAATCCCATTGCCTCTGCAGCGTTGATGGAAATGTTGATATTGGAAACCGATAATGAATCCTTGAAGAAAACAGCAATTCCTCCACCCTTACCCATTTGGCGGGTAAGGAAATGCTCCGTATAACCCGGAAGCTTGAACATGCAGGTAATATTGTCAGCAATATTTACCTCTGTGAAAGCAAATACGTCTACTACTTGGTAAAGGTCTTGTGCGATTACCAGAAATTGATTCCAATGTTTTCGAATGCTTCTAATGTTAATGTGAAGAATTGTAAGAGAACTCAAAGAAACTGGATGGAACGATTGGAAACAGACGTCAAAACTTGAAAAAGAAGCCATAGCAGTAATAGTGAATTTCCCTACGTCATTTTGTCAATGTCTGAAAGAGACGCGATTTTGATAACGGAAGCCCCCACTTCTTTTCTGGCGAAAACTTTGCCTTTCTTGACCCAGACAAATTTGAAAGATTTTTTCTTTCCTCTGATTCGAGCTTTCCAGAACAGCTCACTGTTCATACGGGTCAAGTTTTCATTGAAGAAAACGGAGGAGAGCTTGTGGGACTCATTTAGCGTCCTAAGTTTGCTTTTTACCTGCAGCCATTTCTCCCGTAAGCTCGGGGACGAAAACCTGACCAATACGACCGGAATCTTCCCTTGTCTCGATGATAGACGGTGCAAGGAGGCTATCTCAGATTGGTTGAAGTCACGTACTTCAAGTGTTTCAGCCATCTGCGTAACTTCAGCCCGTAGGTCTTCCTGTGGCTGAACTGGCAGTCCGCTTATCTCTAGATTAGACAGACGGCTGTACTGTTCACTTTCATTGAGTTCCCACTGAATTCGGTGAATCATCGAAGCCTGTTCGTCAATAGTCCCTTCTAGAAATGCAACCTTTTGCTCAAGCGTCTTTGTTGCCTGCACGGCATCGTTGCAAGTCGCAAGGAGCGTGTCGTATTTGGATGCCAAGAATTCTACTGATGTTTGAACCGCAGTAACTGTCGTTTGCAGGCCTTGAATTGTCATGACAAGCTTCTCGAGTTGCGCCGGCAGAGCCAGGAGGCTATCTATGCTTATCTTCAGTTCAGAAACAACCATCAATTTTTCTTCCAACGCAGCCACTTTTTTAAAAACGTCCGATGGTTCTTCAGTTGGCTTATCATTGGATTTCACGGGAAGTGACTCCCCGCGACACACGCGACATCGCCATTTTTCACGTTTTCCTGGTCCCATGGATGAAAACGTATCCTCGGAAAGACCGGAGCAGTCACCGAGATGGTGCCCAATGCTACATTCGCAGCAAACAGTTCGTTTTCCATCTGTAGGTAGAGCCTCATTACAAACCCCACAACGTGCCATTGTGAACAGCCGAGAATAATATTAGCAGGTGTAGCAAAGCACACGGTATGACAAGGTACAAATTGCACAGATTGCAGTCGGCGGCATAACGAGACAAAAGGCTAGTGATGAGTTTTCAACAATGCTCACCTGTCGTACACAAAGATTGCAGTCAGTTCGCAGCAAAAGGTTGCCGCCGACTGCGAAGGTGAACCAGGTGAACCACGGTTTTATAGCTGTCTAGAGGCAGCAGTGCCGCCTCCAGGAAGCCTGGCAGTGATGGTCCTTCCGGTCACGCTGTCCCAAAGTGGACTGATTTGCTGCGCCGAGCTGTCCAGTTCTTCCCCGATATGCGCAGGATAATGGTATCAGGTGGCCGTCGGAAGCAGTTACCTGTCGTACACAACGATTGCAGTCAGTTCGCAGCAAAAGGTTGCCGCCGACTGCGAAGGTGAACCAGGTGAACCACAGTTTTATAGCTGTCTAGAGGCAGCTGTGCCGCCTCCAGGAAGCCTGGCAGCGATGGTCCTTCCGGTCACGCTGTCCCGAAGTGGACTGATTTGCTGCGCCGAGCTGTCCAGTTCTTCCACGATATGCGCAGGATAATGGTATCAGGTGGCCGTCGGAAGCAGTTACCTGTCGTACACAAAGATTGCAGTCAGTTCGCAGCAAAAGGTTGCCGCCGACTGCCTCCATCCATCCATCCATCCATCCATCCATCCATCCATCCATCCATCCATCCATCCATCCATCCATCCATCCATCCATCCATCCATCCATCCATCCATCCATCCATCCATCCATCCATCCATCCATCCGTCCATCCGTCCATCCGTCCATCCGTCCATCCGTCCATCCATCCATCCATCCATCCATCCATCCATCCATCCATCCATCCATCCATCCATCCATCCATCCATCCATCCATCCGTCCATCCATCCATCCGTCCATCCATCCATCCATCCGTCCATCCGTCCGTCCGTCCGTCACGGAGGAAAAGCTGCTGAGAAAATCGAGTGCCGCCAAGCAATACCTCGCGCAAAAAGACCGCGCAATATGCAACGCATTCTTGGCCTAACCAAGGTAAGCCTGGGCATCTTTTTAGTATGCTGACCTTGTATTTCGACATGCAATAAATTCTTTCGAAAGAAAAAAAAGCATGTTACCGAGCATTTTCTTCTGGGTTCAAACGCTTTTTTAAATTCAGTATTGATTACTTTAGTGAGAAAATTGTGTTCAACCACCTGCTAAGTCATTTCTGCTTTGCTACATATCTTCTCCACTCACCACTGACTGATGGGAATTTGCGTTTGTTCCTACGGTTACCATTGCTGTGGCATGTAGTTAAATGCCCAAAACCGCCCTTGTGGACCTCCGAAGTATTGGCCGCATGTTTAGTTAATAGGGAAATTGTGCAGCGGCTTTGCGCTCCAGTAGTTAGCAAAAGCTACATAGCACGTTCATTTTTCGTGCACGGATTGCTTACTTCCGCCTTAGTGACCCTAAGATGGGCCGGGAGCAAAAGAAAAAAAAACCATGTTAGAGCAATTTTTATATTTTATTCTGCGTTGAGTTAGGAATTATACCTTCCTCGTGCATAAAAAAATTACTTTTCCTTCTTTCCATGCATACACCTGCAAGTGTGAGTAATATTTCCTTAAAGCCCATCACAAAGCAGTCTATCCAGTGATGAAGTTCTTAAACACGCCCACAGAGTGGAGAGCATATCTGTGGTCACGTGGGAAAGCAGGGCCTGCACAATTCTGAAAAAAAAGTGCGATGGTCAGAATTTAGGCAAAATGTCTGTACTTATGATGTAAAAGAGGCGTAACATTCGTCAACCTGCGAAAGCAGCAGACAAGTGCAGCATACAACAGTAGCATGGACCATTAGTCACGCCTAGAGAGTTTAAAAGTTTCAGGGTATTCAAAATACCTTGTTTCAAGAATGGTCCCCCGCAAAAATTATCATGCATAAAGGCACGTGCATCCCAGTGCTTTTTTATGAGAAAGAGTCCTTGGTCTGTCACTCCTCTTTCTCCTGTCTCCCTTTAGTATCTTCATTACTGGAGAAATTTTTCCTTTTTTCCTTTTAAACGGGTCACTACTGTCGTCAACGTCAAACAAAAACATACGAAATATAACCAAAGAGTGCAAAGTGGCCCGCCCATGCACAGTAGGCTAGTAGTAAAGTACCTCAGCTCCGAAAAGAGAAGTTCTCAATTCGTCTAAGATCCAGTTCTCTGTGCACAGAGCTGTTCGATATCATATCTTAAACCATTTCGCGCTAAACGCTGATCACTTGAGATATTAGCCTGTTTAAAGTCCGTTGCACTGTTCCGAGTCTCTTGGTGCTTGAGCTTCGAAGGAAAGCCCCGTGTAAATAGTTTGCCACCTAGCCGGCCTCAAACAAAAGGCAGTTCTGATTAGTAAACAGGCATGGTACAATACACACTCCAGGGTTTGCGGTCGCGTAATGACCTTTTTAAACTTAAAATAACGATTTTAGAACAAATTTAGCACAACGTACGAACGCTTGCGCAAGCAGAACTCAACCATTTACCAACACATGCTATTGCATCACACACCTGTGCTTTTCGTTACTTATAAGTCAAAAATACCGCAACTGCAAACGCAGTGATAGTTTGAGAGATATTGAATTCACCTGTTTTGAGCCGGAAATGATCTTTTTCAGGAATCCGATGCTACTATTTATACCAATGAACCGCCGAATGTTGCAATGAAAAATAATATGAAGAATTAGAGAGCCTATTTATTTTATTACATGCGAGATGACAGTAAATGAAAGCCTTATCCTTGATTTATGGCCTATGAATATACTCAAGAACGCTGCGAAATCAACGAATCCAGTCTGAAACCGGCATTCCTGCTTGGAAGCATGGATGTCAACCCTATCTTGGTTCATAGGCGTTTTACCTTTTACCAGTTTGACTTTTTAGCTCAAACTGGAGTAGATATAAAAGCCTATTATAGAGCTTTATCTGAAAGAGCGTGTTATGCTTGAAAAGTAAGAACCGCGAACTTCTTTGCGTACGCTATTCATTTGTGCATGCCTGCGTACGGCATACCAAATCTGCCTGATCTCTCGGGGTTGACAGGATCTCCTATTCTTTCCTGTCCTGCCATCAGGGGCTGCATGGTTTTTACAAGCGCCGAAATGCGTAATTTAAGACGCAAACCACCATTAATTCGCGTTTCTTACTGAGCGTGCACTTTCAGAAAAAGACTAAAAAAAAAAAGAGCAGGAAATTTACGCGTTGTTACTCGAATGTTGTGCCGTTCTTAGGCGACGTTGCCTTGCGCAGTTTCCGGCCAGTGAAAAAGCAAAGCAGATGTACAACACTCCTCTTTGCTGCGTATGATGCCGACTCTACGATGACCTTGTAGATGCAACCAACCGATTATCCTAGCGTGCTGAGCATTTAAAGCACATTTAGAGAGGTAGCATAGCGCATGCAGCGTATTTTTTTCTGTGCAGGTTTTCCTTGATTCAGCACTGAGATATTTAACTATATCCTCTGCAGTGTAGTGCTGAAGATACCGATGACATTGCTTGTTATGTCAAGGTTTGCTTAATCCCCCACATACCGCCAGAGGCTGTTCTGTATAAAGGCCGTGCGACACGCAAGTGCTACATATATCTCATTGAACTCACTTGTGAGTGCAGCAGCACAGACTGTTCTCGTGAAATTGTAAAAGCACTCATCTCCACTTCCTTAAAGTAGGAGTAATATTCTTGCACAACTCTCTAGGCATTTGGGTCGCGAATTGATATGGGTCCCAGCCCATTCGGGGAATCCGGGGAACGAGGCAGCCCACAATAAAGCCCGAGGTTTCATCGACCGGGCAGTGGATGAGTCTGGCTCCCTGAATTTCACGAAGAACTCAATGATCGCATATCACGATCTCACCAATCATTTTAAACTAGAGAGGAGAATTTTCCCCCCTCCAGACAAAAGACTTACTAAAGAACAAGAGGTTACGTGGCGTCGTCTACAGACGAGATCGATACGCACCCCTTCACTCCTCGCGCACATTTATCCAGATCTTTACAACCCAAACTGCAAACACTGTGGCCAACGTGCTACCTACGATCACATCCTGTGGGACTGCAAAATAGAGCCACCTCCGGGTGATCTAGTTACAGCTCCTTCTCTCGAGCGGTGGGAGACCGTGCTGGCTAGCTCTGACCCCAGAACGCAAGTTTTGGCGGTGGAGTGGGCTGACAAAGTCGTCCAGGGCTATGTACTCTCGACCACTTAACGCGACCTCTTGCCAAGCTCTTCGCGGCGAATAAAATGTTTTACAATCAATGGGTCGCGAAAGCCCGCAACCACGTACTATGGTATGCCCCATCTCAGATTACGCCGTTATTTGTTTCAATCGGAAGCGATAAAAATAGATGGGTGCGAGAGATTTCGCGTGGTGCAGGCTAGGTTATTCCACAAAATATTTCAAACTGTAAACCGGATCAGCAACACGCGTTGGAACCACTAAAAGCACCAGCGTTTATTTCGTTCTTCGCTGTACCGGCCTAGCCAGAGCAACTTTACGTGTTAAAACGTCGCTACCACATGGAGAAAGAAACGAGAGAAGCCTGAGTTGAGCCATTCTTTGGTTTAGCCAATGACATCGACAACGCTGAGAAAGTTGCTCGTTTTTTAAGCTATCAAAGCTCCTTGCCTGCAAATATGGTGTTGTGAAAGGAGATAATAACCGTCATAAGCGTCAACTTACAATCACGTGGTTGACCCACTCTGTTAGCGTCATGTTCCAGCCTTTAACGAGATTCTGAGAACACAAAAAAAAGGTCGAAGCATAAAAGATCGGTCGTGCTTCCGCGTACGATACCGTGCTCTCGTTTCGAGAGTTTTCTTTGGACCCCTGGTGTGTTTTTCAGCCCATCTGCAAAAACTTTTAGAAGCAGAAATGCGCTCATACTTATTTCTACCATTAAACCATTTTAACCAAAAATGGGCAAATTTGTAACTGAAAAATTGGGCGAGCTTTGAACTGCAGGGAAGACGAAACGGCGTGTTGATGATAAAACGTGTAAATTCAAAATATGGTGACTCACTAGTAATCTGCTTCATTCTTTTCCTTTAATTTTTAATAACAGCAAGAGGAAGAAAGTACCTCACTGGAGCAAGAGACATAATCAGTAATAGGCATCGATATAAACATCCCAGAAATCATAACATTACCATTCACCGCGGCGAGATATGTAGACAACGGAGCATGGAAAGCGAAGGGGAAAACTGTAGCTATACAATAGAACATCATACCCAGAGTAGATGTCAGGAGTAAAAAAAAGCGTTTGATTTTTATTTCGTGCTAAATGTTTCTCTAAACCGCACCGGCATCGCATTTAAGGCAGCAATTTCCCCTTTTTAGATCAATCATAAGAAGGCACAGAAAGCAATCAACACTGATCACTGGAATCACTGAATACATGGTGGACGCAAGCCGCCGCGGTGGCTCAGTGGCTATGCGTTCGGCTGGTGACCTTTCATCATCACACACTCATTTTTGATGAATTGGTCGTTGTCCTTATTGTGCCAGGTCCTTTACTGGCATTCTTGAAGCCGTCCGTCGGGTTGGAACTTTGTTCCTTTGGGTGGTTCACTCTGCCCTTGCTTGGATGGTTTTAGAAAATTTTTGCTCTCCTTTCTGGTTGTCTCCTAATTACAATTTTTTCTGCCTTCACAGTTTAGGCGCTTTATTTGTTGTCCTTTCTAAAGATATCGGCTTATAGAATGTGACTCTGGTTTTGCTTCACTCTTTTTTGTGCTTTTCCTGGGTCATTTGTCATGATTTCTGTTGTTGTTCAGACACCGTCCTTTGCCCTCACTACTGTTAGCCATGTTGATGAAAAAAAAACATGCTTCTTGTCTTTTTTTCTGCTGTTTGTCTAGGGGCTTCACTTGCTCTCTCATTGTCACCTTATCTGTGTTATGGCTTAACAATGTTCTAGAGCTAGGACTTCAGAATAAACAAATGGTAGTCAGCACCCGTTATTTTTTCCGGTGTAACGTCTGTGTTCCGTAACCTTTTTGCGGTGCCCTCTTATGATTCAAGACCTAACGAACTGACTGGAACAGAAATTTTAGTTTCAAACTTTTTAGTCGTCTATATGAGCTACGGCCGTCTACTGGGGTGTACAGACATACCTGGCATGACTCGGCAAGTGGAGGCTCATCTAACAACACTCCGTCAGTACAGTTGTGAACCGGACTGGTCCACAGCGGCAACAGGGGTCCTCCTATCTAATGTGGCATGGCTTTGAATTTTCCAAGCTCCATACCGATAAGGAGCTACTGAGTGGAGATTTTACAGAAGTTCCTAATGGGTAGCGAGATATGAGTAGATGGTTGGTTTTTAGATTATCGTAAGAACAAACTGGATTGAAATTATTGGCCATATGTCCGTAGACTTAAGAAAAAGTTTTTGTTAAGGCAATACCTCTGCTCAGAAAAATAGCACAACTTTACGAAAGCAAAAGAAGCCGATAGTCCCCTTGCCCGCGCATCTCTTTCTGGAGTGTGCAGCACATTAATCAAATAGGGCTACGTTCATTTAATAGAAGAGGAAGAAATCAGCGCAGGCTGATTCTATCAGCTATATTACTCAGACGCCTCTTTTTCTGCAAAGCCCTATCTCTATACAACATGGTGAAAGGATTTAGCTGTACGCAGTACGCACGCCGAAATCTTCCAGACCTCTACATGCACTAACACTCTTTTTTTCTGACCGAGAAAATAGTAAATTATTTTGTAGCTGTATTCTAGTGCATTAGTTAGCTACATAAGATAACCGGTTTAGATGCACTATCGCGATCAAAAATTTACGGCACGCGAGTGTCCTGAAAAACATTTATTTCTACCCAGTCACGTAATCTACTCGCATGAAATGCGCTCAGGTTAGGGGGCTCTATCCACTGGTAATAATATCACACATCTGGGAGGCGAGGCAGAGCTGCAATAAAGATTTACTGGAAATGCGGCGTCGCGTAATATTTTGATCCTAGTTGCACATTCCACTACGCTCGCTGTGGGGCAGGGTACTTTTATTTTTCTTTCTTTTTAAAGCCATTTCTAATATATATCATAGTAGAGATTTTCTCTTTGTTGTTGTCTTCCATCATACAGAAATATTGTTATTGTCGGTTTGGCCGCGTACATGCACTAACGCTCGTCTGTTGTATTCAAGAATCGTTTAGGGAGAATTCAGGAATGATCGGCTGATAATAATTCGATAATTAGTTATTTGTTCGTGGCTAAGGTGACCGAGCATGTCTCGCGTATCTCGGCGTGTCGATTTGAATACGGTGCCTTTTCTTCTGTGCCTTGTAACCTATGTCTAGTTTTCGACTTCCTTCGCATTATCACTGCTTCTTTTTCTCCTTGGCACTCAGCGTTTCTATTCTTTGCATAATGCTCGAGTGTTGTGTGCAACTTGCGCGCATCAAGAAATTTTTTTATTGTCGGCTATGGTGACAACATTTTTGTAGTAACCGACTTCAGCGCAATTATTTCTTTTATTATGCTATTATTTATGTTGTTTAATATCTTTCTTGCAATGCTTTTTCTTGCTATCCATTTTGTCTGTATGTTCATCGAACTTCCCACACGTACCGAAGGCTTGAGACCAAGGCCGGCGAAACCTAGTAAATAATAAATGAAAAATACGTCCTCACAATAGCACTAAACATTGAAAACTTTTTTCCTGTAGCTAATAATTTATTCATGCACACAACTTTCAGGAAATATTAAAGAATCATTACAATCAGGCTTACAGGAAGGACTACGTCTCCAGCTTCACCAATCTTCAGTAAGCAGTTGCTTAAATGATGGCGCAGTTGGCCCGATTGCTGCCGTGACACGCAGAAACAAAACAAATAACTCAGTGAAATGCACACGTACAGCGCTGGCATTTTTAGGCTACGACAGCCAGTCTCTATATCCGTCGCTATCACAGGTTCCAACACTTCAAATACGAAGGAAGTGAAGATCGCTGAGCGGAAACATATCATGCATTCGTACTGTGCCCACTACGGGCATGAGTGGGATACTCATTGAAAATCAAGTAAAACACTAGTACCGTAGCTTCGCTACTGAAGGAAATACAAATCAGACAGTGGTAGAAGCAAACCGAACAAGACGACAATGGTTTTAGGAATATTTGCTACTTGTAGAAATTGTGCGAAACAGTGAAGAGCTAGTGGTTAGGGCAGCCCTATGGCGACATAACTAGGGGAGTTTCAGCCGCCAAAAGAGGCAGCACAGAATGCCACAAAAAGATATACAGAGCTTCGTCAGTATGACCTTGATGTCGTTCGTTTAGGAAATGTAACATCTGCTACTTATGGCGAACACAAATAAACTAGTTCCAAATGTGAGCAGGAGATTCGAGCGAGAGCAAGCGAAATTGAAGCCAAGTCCTTCGAGGTTAGGCATCAAGGCCTGAGTCGCCAAATCTTGCGAGAACTGCCATGTTGCCCTGTCTTAGAGGCAATGCATCAGCATTAAGAAGGCCGACATACGAATGGACCGTGCCGACAGATATTGGCATTATACTTTGAGGAGCGTCCCGCCGCAGCGCCTCGGTGGTTGAAGAACTCGGCAGCTGATCCAAAAGACGGGAGCTAAGTTTCGGCCGCGGCGGCAGCGTTCTCATCGCGGCGAAGCACGAAAGGAACCCGTGTCCTGTGCGAGCTTTTTGCACGTTAAACAAAAATGACTTCGGCTTAGCTCGGCTAACCCTGCCTATGCAAACGAAAGTCACGCTTGCATAACCAGCGTGTAATCACGCGGCGGCCTATTGCTGCAGGGCCACGTGTCTGGTACAACGTTTTCAGCGCTACCGCATGCAGCCCACATCTCTCTCTAACCACCGCCACGTACCTCAAAGAGCGAGTGAGGTGTTCATTTACCAAGCGAGACATGCGCCCTTCCTTCCCTCAAAATCATCGGAGTATATAACGTTGTCAACGCCAACGCCGATGATCACAATGAACGCTGACGGTCCACCGCTTCAGGACCACGTTTCTGCTACAACGTTGTCGATGCCAACGCATCCAGCGCATATTTGCCACTACCGGCAAGTAAGTAGCTTAAACCGGCGGTTTTAATTCTCGCAGTGATGGACGGAAGTAAAAACCAAGAAGAAGAAAATGACAAGACCACACACAAAATTGTGTGCGTACCATGACACATGGTGGTGGCCGGCAACCAACAGGGCGACAGGATAGCTCGAGGATGCACTACTTTCTGAACATCCGACGAGACCGCGGGATTCTCGCCAGCACCCAAGGAATACTCGCCCATACTAGAAAACTATAGAGGCAGAAGAATGCGGTATCCCCCACCGCACAAATTTCTCAACACAGAGGAAGCTGTCACTTGGAGACAATTACAGTATTACAGACAGACACTTACCGAAACCTACACACAATAAACAAAACGCACCTTACGATCTACGCGTACAAATGTCCCTGGTGCAACGAATAACAAACTATATATCACACCACATGTCTCTGCCAAAACATCGACGTCGTCCCCAAAATACAAAGCCCGAGTGCGGAGAAATGAGAGGCTCTGCTGTCCAGCGACCGATGTGAAGACCAACAAGGTATGGTACATCAAGCTCAACGGGTGGCAGTGGCCAGCGGAGCCCTAAATAAAGGCAACCGACAATTGTTTTAGAAGTGGACGACGTCGACAGACATGGCTCGTGGGGATACAACCAACAAGAGAACATCCCTGAAGATGCCCCAAAACAGCAGAAAAAGAAACACTAGAGTAAAAAAATGTTTCCCTTCCTTCCTTCTTTAAAGCGGTGGTTGTGGCGGAGACATTTATTTCGACGAGACCGGAGATATCCTTTGGATCAGCCCGTAAGGGACTGTTCCTTAAAAGCACTGGGTGGAGGTCCCTAGTTTGGGACCGCAGTGGTGGTAGCCGCAACCGGGAGCGCCCGAGTTGCGGCCACATCACGTGACAGGTGTCCGAAGACACCGTTTTAGAGTGCGGGTATATGGCGCTAAAAGAGGGGTCAAAATGTTTTAGTGCTGCCGAGCACAGCATTGTATTGGTGAGAAGGCGGAGAAGAAGCCGCTCATCCGCCTTCTTGAGGCCTTTACACGGGCGGGGGTAAAGCCGATTACTATCTTTATAGTGTGGTTGTAATATCTTTGAAGCTATAGACAAGATTAAAATCGGGTTCCTGATCGGTTGGGAAGGAGAAAACAGCCCGGTGAGAGAGTGCGCGGACGGCTACGTTGCTGCCTCGTTTCCTGGCAACCCCTGATGAGCAGGGGCCCATTTAAGGTAACGGTATGCGGGGTCCGTATCCCTTATGCAATTTTGGTAGGTTCGATAGGCTAGGAAGAGAGCGCAGACTTGTTCGGCGTTCCGACAGGCCCCTCGCGAGTCGGTGATTGTGTATTTTGAATCGGAATGTGAGGCAGCGAGAGCAATCGCGACCTCTTCTCCGTGCGTTGCACTGCGGGCGCTGAAGGTGAGTCCGTTAACTCTGTTGCTATTGTGAACTACCGCGGCCGTCTACCATCCCTGGTGGTGGAGGCCGGAGGCGCCCACGGTATACACCTGTTCTGATGGCACAGTGTCGGGCTAGGGCTTCCTCTCGTTCCTGGCGCCGACCATTACGATCTTCGTGTGACATGGCGGGAAGAGGTCGCACATGGAGGGCACCTCTCCACAGTTCTGGGATGTGAAACCTGTCTTTCAGGAGAGTGGCATGTTAGATGGGGAGTCGAGCAAGAACGCGGCGACCCGACTCTGTGTGCGACCAGCGCGTGTGCTGGTTTGTAAGGTGAGCCTCCTTGAACGCCCAGAAAGTATTCACCACCCCAAGAGCCATAAGTCGGCTGTTTGGAGTAGTGGGGGGGACGTCCATTGCAAGCTTAATAGTTTTGCGAAGGATGACCTCAGGGCCATCCTCCTTTTGTTTCCGTAGACAGGAATAAGGAGTCGAACGCAGAATTCGACTAATCACAAAGGCGTTTGCCAGTCGCAAGGCATCCTTACTTCGTAACACCCCGCGTTTGTTGGAAACTCGGTGGACCATGCGGACCACCTGGTGCCCCACCCGTAGGAGTTTGTCCAATGTGGTGTCTGGCCTTCTGTGTTTGTGGATGTAGAGTGCGAGTACTGAGGTGTCCACTGTCCTAGGGAGTCAGTCATGCACCTTTCGTTTGTTTTCGCAGCCCCCGCTTTTCATCGGTTTCGGCTGCCCGTTTAGCGCGTTTGCGCACCCTATCGATTGCTAAATCCCTCCCACGGTTGGCAATGCCGATCGGACCATCAGACTCGGTCAGCGTCTGGAGAACCCACTCTCGAAGACGTCGGCTGCGGCTGACTTGCTTCGTCCATAGCTAGACACTAGATAGGAGCGCGCAGCGGTCCGAGCAGCGGCCGCGGCGACAGCGAAGCGTGCGGTAAGCTGCTGCGAGTCACGTGCTACGTCACATGGTTACCTATGCAGCTACGCTCCTCCTGTTCAAGGTCATTCGTCCAGACAGCGAAATCGGCGCCGTTAGGCTAGTAAAGCTTATGTTTTAAAATCCTAGAATGCTCGAAATTATTGCGGTTGTGGCACGGTGCCTATTTCTCTCTTCCGTGCATTCTTTCTTGAAAGCCCGTTGGAGGTGTGGGCCGAGAAGTGAGATGATTATTGCGGCTTTCCTTTTTTCAAAGCCGATTTTCAAGCTGCCTGGTGTCGGTATAGACAGTTTGTTAACGCATTTTCGAAGAAAATTTAATCGAACTCCCGGCAATTTATTTGCATCTTTTAGTTAATTTCAAAAACAAAATAGTCAGTAAGCCCATCACTAATCCTTAAAAGAGGGTTTTTAAGGAACATGGAAGATTTTTGGGGAGTAATAATATCAGTGCTGAAGGACGTCAGAAAACAGGCAAATCATGTAAATAATGTAAATCATGTAAATTCTACTTTTCGTTAACTTCTTAACATTTACAGATAGGCGCCTGAGCGTTTATATAGATTTGTAGCCGACCGTTAATAATGGCCATTTCGGTTTAGAATTTCGAAAACACAATTACCGCCGCCACTGTGGCTTACCAAACTTGAGCAATTTACCGCGCAGTTCGAAAACCGCGCGCCTGCGGGGAGCCCTAAGCAAGGTCCATGAAATCACGGCACTCTGTGGAGACGTAGCCCGTGATAATCATTTCCCCGTCACTCCATGCCACTTCGTTGCTGTAGTCATAGCCTCCTTTATGCTCGAGGAAGCTATGCTCTAGCGCGGAGGGGGGGGGGGGGGGGACAGTTGTCACGTGGTACCATATCAGACAGTCTCGCGACTCAACTGACGTCGCTTCGAGCTCCACGCATGCGTACGGTTTTCGAAAAGCGCAAGAAATGGCCGAACATTGTTCAGGCTCAGCGGCGAGGGTGCTCTCATTCTTGAAATTTTAAAACCTGATATGGCTATTCCTGACACAAGGTTACAAATCTCTAACCGCACTCAGGCGCCTATCCTTTATAGCTCAGAAACTGATTATTAGAGTGTCGTAAATCAACCCAATAGCGACATGATTCGCCTGTTTTCTGACGTACGCCTGCAATGGTATTACTGTGCCAAAAAACATTTTCTTTACTTCAAAACCCTCTTTTTAAAAATTAGTGCCAGGCTTTCTAGAAACACCTGGTACATTAGGTTCGTTTGGTTTTTGGTTTTGAGGAAAGGAAACGACGCAATAATTGTCTCACATATCTCGGTGGACACGTGAAACGCGCTATAAGGGAAGGGATAAATGAGGGAGTGAAAGAAGGAAGGGCGAGAGAGGTGCCGTAGTGGAGGGCTCCGGAAAAATTTCGATCACCTGGAGATCTTTAACGGGCACTCACATCCCACAGTACACGGGCGCATTTGCGCCTCACCTCCATCGAAACGCGGCCGCCGCGTACGGGTTCGAACCCGGGAACTCCGACTCAGTAGCCGAGCGCCATGACCACTGAGCCACCGCGGCGGGTATTCGAATATTTCTTAGGTGCGCCACTGTATTCAATCAGCGAATTGAGTTACTGGATATTCGATTGGCTATTTTAAAGCATCGTGTTTTCGCACACCCCTAGAGATTGTTGCAAAGCCAAGAATGCGTTTTCAAGGAACGGCTGTTGTCCCCGTTGTGTTTTTCCAGACAAGAATCAGCCATGATTTGTCATTCTTACCTTGCTTTGGTCTTCAGCAATTGAGTAGCACAAGCGGAGCACAGCACACAGTCTTCCACCCTCCTGTAAAATAACGGACACCTTCTGGTTGTTGGTATTGCACAATGGCATGTCCCCAAGAAAGCGTCGTTCCAGAATTTATTTCTGGGACATCCACAAAACGGCACATGCTACGCATGATTATCAATTCTGCTTCGTTGAACACCTAGTTAATCATGACAATCCATGACGTACTCAGCCGTTTAGGAAAGATTTTAAATTACGTCCTTCCCTCTCGCAACGCTAGATGTTTCGTTGGCACAATTATGTCCTCTAAGGCGGACGTGCGAAATGGGTGAAACGTACTTACTATTTAAAATAGTCGTTCATAAATGTACCGTATTTTAGCTTATTCTATAAAACAGCACTGTCTGATTTTAACAAAAGGTTAGCATCGCACAGTACACCCACACCTTACGAGTCCTTCAGTTAAAAAAAAAAAACATGCACTGTTACTTCGAGCTAGGTACCTGAACACCAAAAAAAAACACCCCACAAAATTTCGCATTCATTAGAAAAATTCGACTTGTAGAGGTATGGCGGCCTAAAGAAAATGTTCAGTTGAAATAGTTGGTTTATGGTTTATGGGGTTTAACGTCCCAAAGCGACTAAGGCTATGAGAGACGCTCAGCTGAAATGATTAGCCTCAGTCTGCCAGCACTTCCAAGAAATTGAAATGCAACGTATTTGCACACAGCGACCAGGCATTAAAACTCAAGCAAAACAACTGCGAAAGGCAGGGTTAACAAATGGCCAAGGCTCTTAATTATGGTAGTTGGTTGCTATAATTCAACATAGTGACTAGCGCACAAGGCAGACGCACGGAAGGATTCATGACAGAACAAACTCTAGACTTGCGACTGAAATTTTATTTCAGCAATGACGTATTTACGCTGGATTTTATCTTCCATTCTCCTTTACTTGCGCCGCTAGTGCCACTTGCACATGCATTCGCGTCAAAGTGTGATAATGGAACAAAAAGCCATGTGTTACAAAAAGCCACGGGCGTTATTAAAAGTGATGAGGCTGGAATGCAGAGAAGAAATCGGTTTACATTGTATGTAATCATTTTTTATGATTTCTTCCATTCCAGCCTTATCACTTTTAGTAACGCCCACGGCTTTTTGCAACACGTGGCTTTTCAGGTTTCATTGTCATTCTGGGTTTTTTGCGCAAAAGACACGACACAAGAGAAACGAAGTAGACAGGACAAGCGCTTACTAACAACTCAGGTGTTTATTGACGTTAAATACAGCAGCTGCTCTTATCAAACAAGAAGAGGGAAAGAAGAGACTTCGCATACATATATATCAGATCAGCACAGATCCCATCATCGCACGAGTGAATGCATGTTTTGAGCTCTGATTCTGCGCAAGAAAACTCATTTCTTTTTTTGAGAGCAAAATTGAAGGATTGCTGACACACGAGTTACCCGATTTTCCTATCTCATTAGCCTCAATTATCTCTCTTCCAAGTTGTGTCTTGCACCGGCGCAGTACTGACGTTTTTTCGAGCGCGGGAGTGCAGTTGCGGCAATTCCGAATATGGTCAATCATTTTCCTACCTGACTTGTTCTTGACATCTCTTGCGCGCTCCCTCAGCCTTTCATTAAGGCACCGGCCAGTTTGGCCAATGTACTGCTTACCACAGGCAAGTGGTATCGAGTACACAACGCTCTTTTTGCAGGCCACGAATCGCTGCTGGTGCCGCTTCGAACAAGCGACGGCCGCGTCCTCCGCACTCACTCTCTCGCATATCCTGGAGAGTTTTCCAGGAGCGTTAAAAACCACTCTAACACCAGCCCTAGCACCGATCTTCTTAATATTATGCGAGATTCCGTGAATGTACGGAATAACCGCCACTTTCTTCCGGTCAATTTGATCGGGTGTGCTGGATGGTTTCTTCAGCAGGTTCTCGGCAGTTGATGCCAGCAAGGCCGGCTGGCAGCCTGCGCTCGAAAGGCGCTGCAACTGGATGTCAAAGCTGCGTCCTACCAAATGCAGGCAGGACTTGCTCAGAGCGTTGGGAAGGCACGATTTCACAATGCCTCATTTTACGGCTTTGGAGTGTGCCGAGCTGAAGGGAAGCAGGGGCTTGTTGCCTCTGGGCTCAAAGGCCCAACATACGTGTTCACTTGAAAAATGAAGCCCTATATCTAAAAACCTGATGAAATTATCTTCCGGTAAGTCGTGCGTAAATTCTAATGGTGCTAGGCACTCTGAAAACGTCGTTAGATGCTTATGAGTGCCTAGCACCATTAGAATTGACGCACGAGTTACCGGAAGATAATTTCATCAGGTTTTTAGATATAGGGCTTCATTTTTCAAGTGAACACGTATGTTGGGCCTTTGAGCCCAGGGGCAACAAGCCCCTGCTTCCCTTCAGCTCGGCACAATCCAAAGCCGTAAAACGAGGCATTGTGAAATCGTGCCTTTCCAACGCTCTGAGCAAGTCCTGCCTGCATTTGGTAGGACGCAGCTTTGACATCCAGTTGCAGCGCCTTTCGAGCGCAGGCTGCCAGCCCGCCTTGCTGGCATCGACTGCCAAGAACCTGCTGAAGAAACCATCCAGCACACCCGATCAAATTGACCGGAAGAAAGTGGCGGTTATTCCGTACATTCACGGAATCTCGCATAATATTAAGATCGGTGCTAGGGCTGGTGTTAGAGTGGTTTTTAACGCTCCTGAAAAACTCTCCAGGATATGCAAGAGAGTGAATGCGGAGGATGCGGCCGTCGATTGTTCGAAGCGGCACCAGCAGCGATTCGTGGCCTGTAAAAAGAGCGTTTGTACTCGATACCACTTGCCTGTGGTAAGCAGTACATTGGCCAAACTGGCAGGGGCCTTAATGAAAGGCTGAGGGAGCACGCAAGAGGTGTCAAGAACAAGTCAGGTAGCAAAATGATTGACCATATTCGGAATTGCCGCAACTGCACTCCCGCGCTCGAAAAAACGTCAGTACTGCGCCGGTGCAAGACACAACTTGGAAGAGAGATAATTGAGGCTAATGAGATAGGAAAATAGGGTAACTCGTGTGTCAGCAATCCTTCAATTTTGCTCTCAAAAAAAGAAATGAGTTTTCTTGCGCAGAATTAGAGCTCAAAACATGCATTCACTCGTGCGATGATAGGATCTGTGCTGATCTGATATATATGTATGCGAAGTCTCTTCTTTCCCTCCTCTTGTTTGATAAGAGCAGCTGCTGTATTTAAGCAAATGTTCCGTCAATAAACACCTGAGTTGTTAGTAAGCGCTTGTCCTGTCTACTTCGTTTCTTTTGTGTCGTGTCTTTTGCTCAAAAAACCCAGAATGCTTAGGCACCAACTAGCCTCCAAAAACAATCTCGTCCATTATCACACTTTGACGCGACTGCAACTGTAGTCGGCACCAGCGGCGCAAGTAAAGGAGAATGGAAGATAAAATCTTGCGTAAATACGTTCTTTCCGGAGGAAAATTTCAGTTGCTAGTCTAGCGTTTGCCCTGTCAGAAATCCTTCCGTGTGCGTCTCCCTAGTGCGCTAGTCACTATGTCGACGATAAATGATTCCAGCTGTCGTGTGCCAGTTTTGAAGACGCGCTTATATGTTACCTCCAACAAGCGCGCGCAACGCGCACTGCCAGGAAGATCTGTAGTGTTTGTTTCTTCACGCTCAAAGCAGCCGGCTATCTGCTTTATCCTTTTCCTTGTGAAGCGAGATGCGACCAGATTTTTCTGGAAGGATCCCAGCAACGCGCAAGTGCTTGCATATAGTTTCGGATTGTTGTAGTCGCTTTTGGTGCCTTATCTAGATGGTTCCTGGCGGGCTTTAAATATAGCGCGGCTGAAAGCGGCAGGGATTCTGCTCGACAGCCGCTGAGCTGTTCAGTTCTCTGTGGGCGCAGGTTCGCCCCTTAAATAGATTTCAGTTTCACGCCACTCTGCTCGCTCATTGTCCACGTCCTTGTCACAACCACATGAAAATATTCATTATGATGTTTAAACTGCAGCAAAATGCTTTTATGCAGCCCTGAAAGTTGATCACTGTTCACAAACTTGCACAGATTTTATGGCATGACGTACCTTATGGATCTCTGCTGGTAAGTTGAGGGAGATTATTGTACTCTTACATGCCCACATAATATCTGTAGCGGCTCGCATCGCTTTTCCGTAGTCCCAGGGGTCTAAAGAATGAAAGAAATATGAGCTCTTGAATAAAATTGATGTGCTCTGTTAACGGGTCTTAGGTGAACTCGAAAAGATGCAGGTAAATGCTTTGGTGTTTTTGTATTTAGCTATATTAAATTAGGCACTGCTCTTATTTACCTGATGCTATCACGTTTTTTCGTTAACGGTAATCTAGCTTCGAAGAGGTATGAGAGTTAAAAACTGATGAAACACTGATGTTCATCTGATGTCCATGATGGCACCTTGGTTAAGCCTTTCTGCGCTGGCAGTTGACACAGCTGCCTACTTGAAGGAATTAGGCCAAAATGTGAGCAAGGTGCACGTACATGTGCATTGCCATGTATAGGCGGGCCGAGCAGCGGTCGCTCAAAAAGAAGTCGGAAATTCACGCTAATATCTGCTCTGCTACGAAAATTCAAACTATGTTTTATTTATCAGCCACACTCCTTGGGGCCCTCGAATTTCCAGACGAGCGGTAGGCATCGCTAGAGAAAACTTATGGTAAGGAACTTCACATCCGATAACACCCACAACTTGCGCCGGCCTGTAGATTGGAGACTACAGGCCAGTTTCCCATTTGATTTGCCGCTTGACATGCTAGTCAGAAGGTCCAAAAACGGATATGGACTGCGTGGAAGGTGTGCTTTCTTATGACCTTTGCTTTGAATTGGCCTTCAACTGCTGCGGTTGCAACTGCGTTCTGCTTGGAGAGCAAAGAGTAAGGGTGAACACAGCGACGAGTATGAGCGCCGGAGCGCATATAAACGTCTCTATGGGCTTCTGGGTGAATGTTTAGCTTTTCAAGCGCTTAATCATTTCATTTCATTTATTCTGTCTAAGGGCCCTTTCGGGCATTGCATAGGGGGGGGGGGGGGGGGGGGGGGGGGGGTAAGGCGGGGGGTTAATGACAACTGCTTAAGATTGGCTATATATGCACAAAACAAAAACTCAGTTAAAGGTAACCATCGAATATATCAAAGGAAAAAATGTAGGAAGAGATAAAGTAATTTGGAACCTGTGCATTTATACAATAGATATATAGATTTGAATGATTACACAAGGCTATAATAGAAATAGCCCTGTACATGACGGGAAAGAAAACGAGATAAGTAGTCTAAAAGAATGAATAACATCGAAGCAATCAAAACAGTCTAAGATTAGATACCTTCTAAAGCCTTGAGGAAAGATGCATGATTAAATATGGAGGCGACATCTGCAGGCAGACTGTTTCATTGTGAGATGCCAAGTAAAAGAGGTGAGTATTTGAACAAATTTGTGCGCGCGAATATGGGGCTGATTTTAAATGGTGGTCTAAACGAGAAGATATGTGGACAGCAGGGCTCAGAAACAATTCTCAAAATGCTGATGAACCATGATATACATTGTGCATGAATTATAGGCGGGACAAATTCAAAATGTGAAGCTTATATATTAATGGATGGTGAGGAACACGATCCAAGGCCTTAGCGAAATCAATGAAGATGGCGTCAATAGGATGAGACGAATGGACAGATTAATGAAGATCAGTGATCAATTAAAAAGCTGTGATTCGCACGAACGCCCACGTTAAAACCCGTGTTGGTTAGATAAGATGAGTTTGGAATTCACCAGATACTGTATGACTTCGGAAGATATGATGTGTTCCAGGAGTTTACACGCAACGCAAATGAGCGAGATGGGCCTATACTTGTTAAGGGAATTTTTTTTTTGCAAACTCTGCAAAAAAATCTGTTGTGTGATACTACAGGGCGATGGAAACAATACGTTGCCGCAGTGTGCAGGCAACTATGCGCTCTTTTATTTGTGGTCAGTCGGCCTTAACTGCAAGACGCAGGATACTTCCGAAAAATTAACGTAACGATTAGCCCTTCTTCTGTAACGCTGCACTGTAAGCCGTGTGAGCTATTTTTTCGTAATTCGACTAGTTACGGACGGTACCTGTCTTTTATTTTCATTTTTTGCTATTCACAACGCCTAAACTACCATCAAATACGTTTCTTTTTATTTCGAGCTCAGGCTCGGGCTCCTAACCCCAAATGCAGGTTGTGTTACGAAACATCAACGTATGATCACATATTATGGTAATGTAAAGGAGAACCTCCACGGGAAGATCTAGTACAAATTCCTTCTATGGAGCAATAGGAGGCCGTTCTGGTAAGCTCGAATCCGAGCATTCAAGCTTTGGGCACTGAGTAGGCCGCTAAGTTCGCCGTAAGCCATGGGCTATACGCCATCTAGTGTGGACTGTATGCATCTGCATTTTGACGGCACACACATTTTCCAATCCAAATTATTCTTAAATGAAAACATCCACAAGGCACTCTGAGAATGGTAATTTTCGGAAAGAACAAAAATAACATTTCGTGAAAGAGAATAAATAAGGTATAACATTACCTCTTGCAGAAGGCCCATCCTTGTTGACACCCACACTACTCTTCGCGGCAAATATTAATGGCCCGAAACAAACACACTTGTCAAGCGTTGGGCTTGTTAAACGTGAACTATAAAGACTCAGCAGGGAAAGCAAAAATTCCTGTCATTTTTGCGCGGGTGGATCCAATAGAGCATTGTAATCTACGATGCGGAGCACGGTTTCTTGCTCCTTGAACCAACAATCGTGGTTCTATGTTAGATTCATCTGTGTGTTAGATTCATCTTTAATAAACATCGTTCTACAGACTCTCCAACCACTCTTATGGCACAAAACAACATACAGACATTGCAAACACGAAGAAAAATTCAACGATTGAAATTTCTTTTCCTACTCAAAAATAACAAACTCTCCATCAGCCCAGATTTATTTCTTAAACCGATCGCAACGCGACTAACACGACATCGTCACACGGAATCACTGACACCTTACAGCGCTAGAATCAATGCTTTTAAATACTAATTTCTTCCTCACACAATAACTCAACGGAATGAACACCCGCCTGAGGTTGTAAACAGCATCGATTCCATTAACAAAATTACTTATTGATAATTGCTGACTTGTTTTTTGTTTTTGTTTGTTTTTCCTTGTTCTTTACTATCTTCTATTACTGTTATGTGTGTTTTGTGCTATGTAATCTGTCGCGTTTCTTTTTTTGTGCTTTTGCCCCTCCTGCTTGGACCCATCTATAGGGTCTGCAGTATTCTGTAAATAAATTTGGAATCAAATTCTGAATTCGTACTGGCCAAGACGAATTTTTTGCGTCTTCTTCGATGTAGGGCTATTCTGCGGGTCATCGATTGGAATACAAAACAAGACATACATGGAAACTATTTAAGCGTCTTTGTGTACAAATAATATATAACATTAGCATAAAATTCGCAGTACAAAGTTCAACAGTAGCATAAGTAACTTATAAGCAAATATTCACTGGTCTCTATAAAAGACGTCCTAATGTCACTGGTACCAATAATTTATGGCCACGGTCATTCAGATCCAACTGTATTCTGAAAGACTAACTATTGCTTTATCACTATTTTAATCACGGCAGAAAAATATTTGAGTGATATTATGGCGATAACATCAAATAGAAATCCTACCAGCAAAGACAAACGAAGAAAATGATACGATGCTTTGTCATCGGCTCAGCCGTTACTATCTTCCTTTGCAACTAAAACGCGAGATTCAGCGTGATCTACAAAACCATATGAAAAAGATGTAGCGAAAACTCACTCAATCGTACAGTGCACAAGTCAACAGCTTCAGGTTTTAGACTTTCAACGTTTACGGCTATGCAGAAAAGCAGGGTGGCGACACAGCTCTTTACCATTGCCATAGCTAATTGAAGGACGCTGGACCAGCCTTTCTTTGTGCACTTGTATACGTTTGTGCCGAGACTTTTTTTTTTTGCTTTTGATGACTGCAGAACAATCCGAGATTTGACTTTAAGCTTGCTTTCGCAGAGTCAACCGACACAGAAAATAACGAATGCTCGGCAGCTGAGCGGCTCTGAAGTAGCTTTTGTTGACATTTAATCATTCATCATTCGAAATCCCGTAGAGACTCGTCTCTTCCAGTACTTGAAACAAAAGAAATGCTGCAAAGAACATTATTACAGGCTGTCGACCTATTCAAGCGCCGTTTCCACAGTTTTTGCAGCTGCCTCTAGCAGCGCGAGTCTACGCAAATATGTACTTGACATTGTTATTTATATCGTGATGCTGACAACTAGACACACGTATCGAGCAATATATATATACTCAAGGCAAAAGGAAGCACGAGTATGTAAAGGTGTGCAAACGTTTCTAGGCAACGACATTATTTTTTTGAAGGTCATCATTCTCTTATCTCTGTTCTGTGACAAACACAGCGCTCTTCAGTGAACAAAGATCCATGACATGAGCCTTCTGCCTCATAATCATTAAACACATTATTCTGTTTCGACGACTGATGTAATAAAAAGGCGTATACAGTAAAACATCCCTAATATCTAATGAAATCTCTCATAACGCTATCAGTTTGAAAACTAGTAGGCAAAACTATAGTAACGTTTTTATTTTTTCTCTGAGAACTGTACTTTCTCTCTAAAGGTCATTAGAGCCTACGCATAATTCGCCTTGCGCCTTCTTGCGCAAGACGAATTATGCGCCTTCGGCTGAATTTTTTGGATGGTGTCACATGAACTACACTATTCACTATAGCAACATATGTAGCTCCTTTGATGCCTTTCTTCAAATGTCCCGTGCGCCCTGTACCACTTTGGGCGAAGCTGGCTAGAAGCAGTGAAATTTAATCTTGTTAATATTCATAAGCGGCGCTTCTCGCTAATCGTCCCTGCTTTCTCCCATGCGACGAATACTTCATTTAGATACGTTTATCCAGAAGCATGTTCGATGACCATTTTTATTCATTGCAAAGGCCTCGTATGCTATCCACAAGCGACGGCGGCGACTGCTCCTCGCTGCCTAAAATATGAGCGGCAGCCTGGGACCCACTGTCGTTTCCTGTTCAGTGCATACGCGTCCTGTAATATAACCAGTAGTCAATTGCAGGTCACATTTGTTAAAACTACACTCGTTATCCATTTGCGCTGCCTGAAACTTGAGAATTCTCTCTCCACAATCGCCGAAATTTTATAGACGCACCCTTTGAACTATTAGGCCTAACGCGGGAGTCGTCGTCATTTCAAAGCGAGAGTACCTGTTCAGGCGTGCGCATTATTTTTATTTACTGGTGATTTAAAACAAGCTCTCGTTAAAAGGCGCAATCCAGAAAATAAGTTGGAAATTTTTAATTCTCAAAACTTTTTTTTAATGCCGGAGTACTGCTTTTGAGACTACACACTCGCGTTGCTGGGCCAAGTGGAGTGAGCCCGCCAAACTCACAACGAGGAAAGTGCATTCTGCAGCGAGTGTCACTAAACCTCATCGTGTGACAGTGCGCAAATGGTAGTTTAAACGAATGTCACTTGTTGAAAGTGACACTAATTGCGCCGTGTGACAGGAGTATAATGCTCTCGCATTAAAAACTCTTCTAATCCGTGCTTCACCTAGACTACCACACTGCAGCAATGCATGCCTAGTGCGCCGTGCTTTCAAGCAATGCACCGCGCACACCGAGCATTGTCACTACAGAAACCTTTATGAATTTGTTTCGTAGCGCTCGCATTTCGTTCTGTCGCCTAGTAAGCTTTCAGCGCGAGGTAAACTTCAAAATAAACCTCATTCAGTGTTCTAGCTTCTCTGGCCAAGTGGCCAAGCGCGGGGTCTAGGCGCGGCTAATCTACATTCCGAAAACGTTTCAGTGTTTCTATCGTTCAGTGTTTATATCTCTTGGCTCCGTTTCTAATATTTTCGTGTTGCTTTTCTCCCATGATGCAGTCGCTTGCTACCGCTAAGGGTAGGGCCCTAATTCTTGCGAGTATAAATGGCTACTAGACACAAACACTGCTTACTTATGCTTATAGTGGAGCTGTTTACAACGCCACACCCTTCTATGGCTACCCACTTAAAGGTGAGAAACATGACGAAACTTAGTTATTCCAGATCTATTTTTTTCGGGAGATTTCTTGAGGCAAGTCTAAGGTGTAGCCTTGAAATGCATGCCTGCATTAATACGCGTTGCCCTATATACTCTTGCCCACAAGTGAACAGCATCACACAAAAACAAAATATATCACCTTATCGCATGGACAGAATTTATAAAACTAATTCCTCAATTTCCTTTATACTCTGATTTCTGTTACGATATTTTTACTTGGTCGGTGAGGCAGACAGCGTACTCACGTATTCCTCAGTCCCTATCACCATAAAGAAGGCTGATAGTATTTCTCTTACGTTCTCGTTTCTTGATTTTGCGGTTATAGTTGTTTGCTCAAAATTCAGCGCACATTGCCAATGCGATATTTGCTCAATCGGCCACCTCACACGGCGCAGATATGAAGACGCCCGCTACGTGCGCTTTCGGTGATCCAGCTTGCGTTCGTGCGTGTTTAGTTTAGTTTATTGGGGTTTCACGTCCCGAAGCAATTCAGGCTATGAGGGACGCCGTAGTGAAGGGTTCCGGAAATTTCGACCACCTGGGGATCTTTAACGTGCACTGACATCGCACAGTACACGGGCCTCTAGAATTTCGCCTTCATCGAAATTCAGCCGCCGCGGCCGGGATCGAACCCGCGTCTTTCGGGTCAGCAGCCGAGCGCCGTAACCACTGAGCCACCGCGGCGGGGCATTCGTGCGTGTGCTTGCGTGGGTGCGGGTGTGCGTGCGTATGTGTAGCGTAGCGAAGCGCGTGCTTAGCGAAAAATACGGCGCCGGAGAGACATGGAACGCTGTGTATTACTGCGTCAGGTTCCTCCAGGAATGTATGTTTACTATACATCCTGGAGACGCCTTTTACAAACCTTACAACTCGTCAATAAGAATCACGCAAAGCATCCTCACCCACTCAGGCGACTTCAACAAGCCCCTGAGCCATCTTGCCTTTTGCGTCCCCTCTTTCTCTCTCCACTAGGCGCCTTTCTCAATCTCCGACTGCTGAACATGCGTTCGTCAGGCCCAGAAAAGGCTTCACCCAGCACTGATATCTTTTTTTTTCGCCCACAAAGCCCTTCCTGCCCCCCCCCTCCTCCCACAGTCCTGAAGGCAATCCAAACACAGATTAACCCCGCCCCCCGCCGAACCCCGCCGCGATGATCGTTCCCGTCTGCCCGCGTGCTGCTATGCGAGGCAGGAACATTTGGTCAACATTTGGTCCCCTAAACATTTGGTCAACACTGTTCCCACTTCGAGTTATTGATCAATTCGCTCTCGCCCTACCATAAGCTTGCCGTCCCGGTTAGCTCAATTGGTAGAGTGACTGCTCCGGTGAAGCGGTGGTCCCGGGTTCGATCCCCGGACCAGGACGAATTTTTCTTTAACTAAGAAGTTTCTGTGAAAGCTGTATAGCTTTCCTTTGGAGCCGTGTGGCTGCGCTCGGGTGGACGTCAATGAGTATTTTGCTCCCTTATTACAAAAAGGAAAATAAAAGAGAAAGGAGGAGTCCAGGGTGAAGCGGCCCGTGGTGACAGTTTGCCGAATTAAACGGCCATGTCCCGGAAAGCTGGGCTTGTTACCGGTTGCCAGAGTTTACTATTGACCGTATTGAATCAAAAAGAGCAAGAATCTGCTGAAGCAAATCCGGATGTTTAAAATTAGACGATTCCCCTACTCGTAATATAGATGTTTCTGCTCTTCAAGCATTGCACGCCTACTTTTAATACAGATCTGAAAACCCGGAAGTTACATCGACCTTCATATCCACCGGCCTTTCAGAGAGTATCTGTAACAACGCAGCGGCAGCGTGGAGCGCATGTTTAGTGTGATTTTCAGCATCAGTGACGATCCATTGTAAAAGAACGGGGTTAAGCTGTTTAATGCGAAGCTTTCAAGAAACGTTCTTTCAAGGGGCGATGAAATCATTATAGTTGAGCGGCACTGTACGTTTCGGCCAGAATAACGGCTTTTGAGTATGCTGACCTTTTATTTCGACATGCAATGAATGCTTTCGAAAGAAAAAAAAGCATGTTACCCAGCATTTTCATCTGGGTTCAAACGCTTTTTTAAATTCAGTATTTATTACTTTAGTGAGCAGATTGTGTTCAACCACCTGCTAAGTCATTTCTGCTTTGCTACATATCTTCTCCGCTCACCACTGACTGATGGCAAATTCCGTTCGTTCCTACGGCCGCCATAGCTGTGGCATGTAGTGAAATTCCCAAAACCGCCCTTGTGGACCTCCGAAGTATTGGCCGCATGTTTAATTAATAGGGAAATTGTGCAGCGGCTTTACGCTTCAGTAGTTAGCAAAACCTACATAGCACGTTCATTTTTCGCGCACGAATTGCTTACTGCCGGCTTGGTGGCCTTAAGATGGGCCGGGAGCAAAAGAAAAAAAAAACATGTTAGAGCAATTTTTATATTTTATTTTGCGTTGAGTTAGGAATTATAACTTCCTCGTGCATAAAAAAGGCACTTTTCCTTCTTTCCACGGATACATCTGCAAGTATCAGTAATATTTCCTTTTTAGGACATCACAAAGCAGTCTACCCAGTGATGAAGTTCTTAAACACGCCCACAGAGTGGAGAGCATATCTTTGGTCACGTGGGAAAACGGAGCCTGAACAATTCTGAAAAAAAAGTGCGATGGTCAGAATTTAGGCAAAATGTCTGTGCTTATGATGTAAAAGAGGCGCAACATTCATCACGCTGCGAAAGCAGCAGACAAGTGCAGCATACAACAGTAGCACAGACCATTAGTCACGCCTAGAGAGTTTAAAAGTTTCAGGGTATTGAAAATACCTTGTTTCAAGAATGGTCCCCCGCAAAAAATGTCATGCATAAAGGCACGTGCATCCCATTGCTTTTTTTATGAGAAAGAGTCTTTGGTCTGTCACTCCTCTTTGTCCTGTCTCCGTTTAGTATCTTCATTACTGGAGAAATTTTTCCTTTTTTCCTTTTAAACTGTTCACTACTGTCGTCAACGTCCCACAAAAACATACGAAAAATAACCAAAGAGTGCAATGTGGCCCGCCCATGCACAGTCGGCTAGTAGTAAGGTACCTCAGCTCCGAAAAGAGAAGTTCTCAATTCGTTGTCTAAGATCCAGTTCTCTGTGCACAGAGCTGTTCGATATCATATCTTAAACCATTTAGCGCTAAACGCTGATCACTTGAGATATTAGCCTGTTTAAAGTCCGTTGCACTGTTCCGAGTGTCTTGGTGCTTGAGCTTCGATGGAAAGGCCCGTGTAAATAGTTTCCCACATAGCCAGCCTCAAACAAAAGACAGTTCTGATTAGTAAACAGGCATGGTACAATACACACTCCAGGGTTGCGGTCGGGTAATGAACATTTAAACTTAAAATAACGATTTTAGCACAATTTTAGCATAACGTACTAACGCTTACGCAAGAAGAACTCAACCATTTACCGACACATACTACTGCATCACACACCTGTGCTTTTCGTTACTTATAAGTCAGAAATTGCGCAACCGCAAACGCAGTGATAGTTTGATAGATATTGAAGGCACCTGTTTAAAGCCGGAAGTGATCTTCTTCAGGAATACGATGCTACTATTTATACCAATGAACCGCAGAACGTTGAAATGAAAAATAATATGAATAATTAGAGAGCATATTTATTTTATTACATGCGAGATAACAGTAAATGAAAGCCTTATCCTTGATTTATGGCCTACGAATGTACGCAAGAACGCTGCGAAATCAACGAAGCCAGTCTGAAACCGGCATCCCTGCTTGGAAGCATGGATGTCACCCTATCTCGGTTCATAGGCAATATCCTTTTAGGTCAAACCGGAGTAGATATAAAAGCATATCATAGAGCTTTATCTGAAAGAGCGTGTTATGCTTGAGCAGTAAGAAGAGCGAACTTCTTCGCGTACGCTATTCATTTGCGTATGCCTGCGTACGATATACCAAATCTGCCTGATCTCTCGGGGTTGACAGGATCTCTAATTCTTTCCTGTCCTGCCATCATGGGCTGCATGGTTTTTACAAGCGCCGAAATACCTAATTTAAGACGCAAACCACCATTAATTCGCGTTTCTTACTGAGCGTGCGCTTTCAGAAAAACATTAAAATAAAGAGCAGGAAATTTACGCGTTGTTACTCGAATGTTGTGCCGTTCTTAGGTGACGTTGCCTTGCGCAGTTTCCGGCCAGTGAAAAAGCAAAGCAGATGTGCAACACTCCTCTTTGCTGCGTATGATGCCGACTCTACGATGACCTTGTAGATGCAACTAACCGATTATCCTAGCGTGCTGAGCATTTAAAGCACATTTAGAGAGGTAGCATAGCGTATGCAGCGTATTTTTTTCTGTGCAGGTTTTCCTTGATTCAGCACTGAGATATTTAACTATATCCTCCGCAGTGTAGTGCTGAAGATACCGATGACATTGCTTGTTATGTCAAGGAGTGCTTAATCCCCCACATACCGGCAGAGGGTGTTCTGTGTAAAGGCCGTGCAACATGCAAGTGCTACATACCTCTCATTGAGCCGACTTGTGAGTGCAGCAGCACAGACTGCTCTCGTGAAATTGTAAAAGCGCTCATCTCTATTTCTTTAAAATAGTAGTACAATTCTTGCACAACTCTTAGGCATTTGGGTCGGGAAAGCCCGCAACCACGTACTGCGGCATGCCCCATCTCAGATTACGCCGTTATTTGTTTCAATCGGAAACGATAAAAATAGATGGGTGCGAGAGATTTCGCGTGGTGCAGGCTAGGTTATTCCACAAAATATTTCAAAATGTAAACCGGATCAGCAACACGCGTTGGAACCACTAAAAGCACCAGCGTTTATTTCATCCTTCGCTGTACCGGCCTAGCCAGAGCAACTTTACGTGTTAAAACGTCGCTACCACATGGAGAAAGAAACGAGAGAAGCCTGAGTTGAGCCATTCCTAGGTTTAGCCAATTACATCGACAACGCTGAGAAAGTCGCTCGTTTTTTAAGCTATCAAAGCTCCTTGCCTACAAATGTGGCGTTTTGCAAGGAGATAATAACCGTCATAAGCGTCAACTTACAATCACGTGGTTGGCCCACTCTGTCAGCGTCATGTTCCAGCCTTTAACGAGATTTTGAGAACACACAAAAAAAAGGTCGAAGCGTAAAAGATGGGTCTTGCTTCCGCGTACGATATCGTGCTCTCGTTGGAGAGATTTCTTTGGACCTCTGGTGTGTTTTTCAGCCTATCTGCAAAAACGTTTAGAAGCAGAAATGCTCTCAAACTTTTTTCTATCATTAAATCATTTTAACTAAAAGACGGGCAAATTTGTAACTGAAAAATTGGGCGAGCTTGGAACTGCAGGGAAGACGAAACGGCGTGTTGACGATCAAACGTGTAAATTCAAAATATGGTGACTGACTAGTAATCTGCGTCATTCTTTTCCTTTGATTTGTAATAACACCAAGAGGAAGAAAGTACCTCACTGGAGCAAGAGACATAATCAGTAATAGGCATCGATATACACATCCCAGAAATCATAACATTACCATTCACCGCTGCGAGATATGTAGACAACGGAGCATGGAAAGCGAAGGGGTAAATTGTAGCTATACAAGAGAACATCATAACCAGAGTAGATGTCAGGAGTAAAAAAAACCGTTTGATTTTTATTTAGTGCTAAATGTTTCTCTAAACCGCACCGGCATCGCATTTAAGGCACCAATTGCCCCTTTTTAGATTAATCATAAGAAGGAACAGAAAAACAATCAACACTGACCACTGGAATCACTGAATACATGGTGGACGCGAGCCGCCGCGGTGGCTCAGTGGTTATGAGTTCGGCTGGTGATCTTTCATCATCACACACTCATTTTTGATCGATTGGTCTTTGCCCTTATTGTGCCAGGTCCTTTACTGGCATTCTCGAAGCCGTCCGTCGGGTTGAAACTTTGTTCCTTTGGGTGGTTCACTCTGACCTTGCTTGGATGGTTTTAGCAAATTTTTGCTCTCCTTTCTGGTTGTCTCCTAATTACAATTTTTTCTGCCTTCACAGTTCAGCCGCTTTATTTGTTGTCCTTTCTGAAGATATCGGTTTATAGAATGTGACTCTGGTTTTGCTTCGCTCTTTTTGGTGCTTTTCTTGGGCCATTTGTCATGATTTCTGTTGTTGTTCCTGACACCGTCCTTTGCCCTCACTGCTGTTAGCCATGTAGATGAAAAAAACACGCTTCTCGTCTTTTTTTCTGCCGTTTGTCTAGGGGCTTCACTTGCTCCCTCGTTGTCACCTTATCTGTGTTATGGCTTCACAATGTGCCAGAGCTAGGACTTCAGAATAAACAAATGGTAGTCAGCACCCGTTATTTTTTCCAGTGTCACATCTGTGTTCCGTATCCTTTTTGCGGTGCCCTCTTATGATTCAAGCACTAACGAACTGGCTGGAACAGAAATTTTAATTTCAAACTTTTTAGTCGTCTATATGAGCTGCAGCCGTCTACTGGGGTGTACGGACATACCTGGTATGACTCGGCAAGTGGAGGGTCATCTAACAACACTCCGTCAGTACGGTTGTGAACCGGACTGGTCTACATCGGCAACAGCGGTCCTCCTGTCTAATGTGGCATGGCTTTGAATTTTCCAAGCTCCATACCGATAAGGAGCTACTGAGTGGAGATTTTCCAGAAGTTCCTAATGCGGTAGCGAGATATGAGTAGATGGTTGGTTCTTAGATTATCGTAAGAACAAAGTGGATTGAACTTATTGCGCATATGTCCGTATACTTAAGAAAAAGTTTCTGTTAAGGCAATACCTCTGCTCAGAATAACAGCACAACTTTACGAAAGCAAAAGAAGCCGATAGCCCCCTTGCCCGCGCATCTCTTTCTGGAGCGTGCACACATTAATCAAATAGGGCTACGTTCATTTAATTGAAGAGGAAGAAATTAGCGCAGGCTAATTCTATTGCAGCTATATTACTCAGACGCCTCTTTTTCTGCAAAGCCCTATCTCTATACAACATGGTGAAAGGATTTAGCTGTACGCAGTACGCACGGCGGAATCTTCCAGACCTCTACATGCACTAACACTCCTTTTTTTCTGACCGAGAAAATAGTAAATTATTTTGTAGCTGTATTCTAGTGAATTAGTTAGCTACATAAGATAACCGGTTTAGAAGCACTATCGCGACAAAAAATTTACGGCACGCGAGTGCCCTGAAAAACATTTATTTCTACCCAGGCACGTAATCCACTCGCATGAAATGCGCTCAGGTTAGGGGGCTCTATCGATTGGTAACAATATCACACATCTGGGAGGAGGCAGAGCTGCGATAAAGATTTACTGGAAATGCGGCGTCCCGTAATATTTTGATCCCAATTGTACATTCCACTACGCTCGCTGTGGGGCAGGGTACTTTTATTAGTCTTTCTTTTTAAAGCCATTTCTAATGTATATCATAGTAGAGATTTTCTCTTTGTTGTTGTCTTCCATCATACAGAAATATTGTTATTGTCGGTTTGGCCGCGTACATGCACTAACGCTCGTCTGTTGTATTCAAGAATCGTTTAGGGAGAATTCAGGAATGATCGGCTGATAATAATTCGATAATTAGTTATTTGTTCGTGGCTAAGGTGATCGAGCATGTGTTCTGTCTCTCGACGTGTCGATTTGAATGCTGGGCCTTTTCTGTGCCTTGTAACCTATGTCTAGTTTTCGACTTCCTTCGCATTATCACTGCTTCTTTTTCTCCTTGGCACTCAGCGTTTCTAATCTTTGCATAATGCGTGTAAACTTGCGCGCATCAAGAAATTTTTTTATTGTCGGCTATGGTGACATTTTTGTAGTAACCGACTTCAGCAAAATTATTTCTTGTATTATGCTATTATTTATGTTGTTTAATATCTTTCTTGCAATGCTTGTTCTTGCTATTCATTTTGTCTGTGTGTTCATCGAACTTCCCACACGTACAGAAGGCTTGAGACCAAGGCCGGCAAAACCTAGTAAATAATAAATGAAAAATACGTCCTCAAAATAGCACTAAACATTGAAAACTTTTTTCCTGTAGCTAATAATTTATTCATGCATACAACTTTCAGGAAATATTAAAGAATCATTACAATCAGGCTTACAGGAAGGACTACGTCTCCAGCTTCACCAATCTTCAGTAAGCAGTTGCTTAAATGATGGCGCAGTTGGCCCGATTCCTGCAGTGACACGCAGAAACAAAACAAATAACTCAGTGAACTGCGCACGTACAGCGCTGGGATTTTTGGGCTACGACAGCCAGTCTCTATATCCGCCGCTCTTACAGGTTCCACCACTTCAAATACGAAGGAAGTGAAGATCGCTGAGCGGAAACATATCATGCATTCGTACTGTGCCCACCACGGGCATGAGAGGGATACTCCTTGAAAATCAAGTAAAACACTAGTACCGTAGCTTCGCTACTGAAGGAAATACAAAGCAGACAGTGGTAGGAGCAAATCGAATAAGACGACAATGGTTTTAAGAATATTTGCTACTTGTAGAAATTGTGCGAAACAGTGAAGAGCTAGTGGTTAGGGCAGCCCTATGGCGACATAACTAGGGGAGTTTCAGCCGCCAAAAGAGGCAGCACAGAATGCCACAAAAAGATATACAGAGCTTCGTCAGTATGACCTTGATGTCGTTCGTTTAGGAAATGTAACATCTGCTACTTATGGCGAACACAAATAAACTAGTTCCAAATGTGAGCAGGAGATTCGAGCGAGAGCAAGCGAAATTGAAGCCAAGTCCTTCGAGGTTAGGCATCAAGGCCTGAGTCGCCAAATCTTGCGAGAACTGCCATGTTGCCCTGTCTTAGAGGCAATGCATCAGCATTAAGATGGCCGACATACGAATGGACCACTGATATTGGCATTATACTTTGAGGAGTGTCCCGCCGCGGCGTCTAGGTGGTTGAAGAACTCGGCTGCTGATCCAAAAGACGGGAGCTAAGTTTCGGCCGCGGCGGCAGCGTTCTCATCGCGGCGAAGCACGAAAGGAACCCGTGTCCTGTGCGAGCTTTTTGCACGTTAAACAAAAATGACTTCGGCTTAGCTCGGCTAACCCTGCCTATGCAAACGAAAGTCACGCTTGCATAACCAGCGTGTAATCACGCGGCGGCCTATTGCTGCAGGGCCACGTGTCTGGTACAACGTTTTCAGCGCTACCGCATGCAGCCCACATCTCTCTCTAACCACCGCCACGTACCTCAAAGAGCGAGTGAGGTGTTCATTTACCAAGCGAGACATGCGCCCTTCCTTCCCTCAAAATCGTCGGAGTATATAACGTTGTCAACGCCAACGCCGATGACACAATGAACGCTGACGGCCCACCGCTTCAGGACCACGTTTATGCTACGACGTTGTCGATGCCAACGCATACAGCGCATATTTGTCACTACTGGCTTAAAGCGGCGGTTTTACTCCTCGCAGTGATGTACGGAAGGAAAAACCAAGAAGACGAAAATCACAAGACCACACACAAAATTGTGTGCGTACCGGGACTGGTGGTGTTCGGGAACCAACAGGGCTACACGATAGCTCGAGGATGCACTACTTTCCGAACATCCGACGAGATCGCGGAACTCTCGCCAGCACCCAAGGAATACTCGGCGATACTAGAAAACTATATAGGCAGAAGAATGCGGTATCCCCCGCGGCCAAATTTCTCAAAACAGAGGAAGCTGTCACTTGGAGACAATTACAGTATTACAGGCAGACACTTACAGGCCGACACAGGTGGGGGCCGGGGGCGCCCATAGTATACACCTGACCTGATGGCACAGTGTCGGGCTAGGGCTTCCTTTCATGCCCGGCGCCGACCATTGCGATCTTCGTGTGACATGGCGGGAAGAGGTCGCACATGGAGGGCACTTCTCCACAGTTCTGGGATGTGAAACCTGTCTTTCAGGAGAGCGGTATGTTAGATATGGAGTCGAGCAAGAACGCGGCGACCCGACTCCGTGTGCTGCGCGTTTGCGCTCCCTATCGACTGCTAAATCCCTCGCACGGTTGGCAACGTCGATCGGACCGTCAGACTCGGCCAGCGTCTGGAGTACCCACTCTCGAAGACGTCGGCTGCGGCTGACTTGCTTCGTCCATAGCTGGACACTGGATAGGAGCGCGCAGCGGTCCGACCAGCGGCCGCGGCGACAGCGGAGCGTGCGGTAGCAGCTGCTGCGAGTCACGTGCTACGTCACATGGTTACCTATGCAGCTACGCTCCTCTTGTTCAAGGTCATTCGTGCAGACAGCGAAATCGGCGCCGTTAGGCTAGTAAAGCTTGTGTTTTAAAATCCTAGAATGCTCGAAATTATTGCGGTTGTGGCACGGTGCCTATTTCTCTGTTCCGTGCATTCTTTCTTGAAAGCCCGTTGGAGGTGTGGGCCGAGAAGTGAGATTACTATTGCGGCTTTCCTTTTTTCAAAACTGATTTTCAAGCTGCCTGGCGTCGGTATAGACAGTTTGTTAACGAATTTTCGCAGAAAATTTAATCGAACTCCCGGCAATTTATTTGCAAACTTTTCGTTAATTTCAAAAAACGAAGTATTTAGTAAGCCCATCACTAATCCTTAAAAGAGGGTTTTTAAGCAGATGGAAGTTTTTTGGGGCGTAATAATATCAGTGCTGAAGGACGTCAGAAAACAGGCAAACCATGTAAATAATGTAAATCATGTAAATTCTACTTTTCGTTAACTTCTTAACATTTACAGATAGGCACCTGAGCGTTTATATAGATTGGTAGCCGACCGTTAATAATGGCCATTTTGGTTTAGAATTTCGAAAACGCAATTACCGCCGCCACTGTGGCTTACCAAATTTGAGCAATTTACCGCGCAGTTCGAAAACCGCGCACCTGCGGGGAGCCCTAAGCAAGGTCCATGAAATCACGGCACTCTGTAGAGACGTATCCCGTGATAATCGTTTCCTCGTCACTCCATGCCACTTCGTTGCTGTAGCCATAGCCTCCTTTATGCTTGAGGAAGCTATGCTCTAGCGCGGAGGGGGGGACGGTTGTCACGTGGTACCATATCAGACAGTCTCGCGACTCAACTGACGTCGCTTGGAGCTCCACGCAGGCGTGCGGTTTTCGAAACGCGAAAAATGGCCGAACATTGTTGAGGCTCAGCGGCGAGGGTGCTCCCATTCTTGAAATTTTAAAAACTGATATGGCTATTCCTAACTCAAGGTTACAAATCTCTAACCGCACTCAGGCGCCTATGCTTTATAGCTCTGAAACTGATTATTAAAATGTCGTAAATCAACCCAATAGCGACATGATTCGCCTGTTTTCTGACGTACGCCTACAATGGTATTACTGTGCCAAAAAGCACTTTCTTTACTTCAAAACCCTCTTTTTAAAAATTAGTGGCAGGCTTTCCAGAAACACCTGGTACATTAGGTTCGTTTGGTTTTTGGTTTTGAGGAAGGGAAACGACGCAATAATGGTCTTACATATCTCGGTGGACACGCGAAGCGCGCCATAAGGGAAGGGATAAATGAGGGAGTGAAAGAAGGAAGGGCGAGAGAGGTGCCGTAGTGGAGGACTCCGGAAAAATTTCGATCACCTGGATATCTTTAACGTGCACTCACATCCCACAGTACACGGGCGCATTTGCGCCTCGCCTCCATCGAAACGCGGCCGCCGCGCGCGGGTTCCAACCCGGGAACTACGACTCAGTAGCCGAGCGCCATGACCACTGAGCCACAGCGGCGGGTATTCGAATATTTTTTAGGTGCGCCACTGTATTCAATCAGCGAATTGAGTTACTATATATTCGATTCGCTATTTTAAAGCATCGAGTTATCGCACACCCCTAGGGATTGTTGCAAAGCCAAGAATGCGTTTTCAAGGAACGGCTATTGTCCCCGTTGTGTTTTTCCAGACAAGAATCAGCCATGATTTGTCATTCTTACCTTGCTTTGGTCTTCAGCAATTGAGTAGCACAAGCGGAGCACAGCACACAGTCTTCCACCCTCCTGTAAAATAACGGACACCTTCTGGTTGTTGGTATTGCACAATGGCATGTCCCCAAGAAATCGTCGTTCCAGAAATTATTTCTGGGACATCCACAAAACGGCACATATGATTATCAATTCTGCTACGTTGAACACACATAGTTAATCATGACAACCCAGGACGTATTAAGACGTTAGGAAAGATTTTAAATTACGTCCTTCCCTCTCGCAACGCTAGATGTTTCGTTGGCACAATTATGTCCTCTAAGGCGGACGTGCGAAATGGGCGAAACATGCTTACTATTTAAAATAGTCGTTCACAAATGTACCGTATTTTAGCTTATTCTATAAAAGAGCACTGTCTGATTTTAACAAAAGGTTAGCATCGCACAGTACATTCAAACCTTACGAGTCCTTCAGTTCAAAAAAAATATGCACTCTTACTTTGAGCTAGCTTTCTCAACACCAAAAAAACACCTCACACAATTTCGCATTCATTAGAAAAATTTCACTTGTAGAGATAAGGTCACCTAATGAAAATGTTCAGTTGAAATGATTAGCCTCCGTCCGCCAGGGCTTTCAACAGATTGAAATGCAACGTATTTGCACACAGCGACCAGGCATTAAAACTCAAGCAAAACAACTGCGAAAGGCAGGGTTAACAAATGGCCAAGGCTCTTAATTGGCGTAGTTGGTTGCTATAATTCGGCATAGGGACTAGCGCGCAAGGCAGACGCGCGGAAGGATTCCTGACAGAACAAACTCTAGACTTGCGACTGAAATTTTCCTTCAGAAAGGACGTATTTACGCAGGATTTTATCTTCCATTCTCCTTTACTTGCGCCGCTGGTGCCACTTACACTTGCAGTCGCGTCAAAGTTTGGTAATGAAACCTAAAGAGGCACGTGTTACAAAAAGCCACGGGCGTTATTAAAAGTGATGAGACTGAAATGGAGAGAAGAACTCGGTTTACATTGTATGTAATCATCTTTCATGATTTCTCCACCTCTGCATTCCAGCGTTATCACTTTTAGTAACGCCCACGGCTTTTTGTAACACGTGGTTTTTTAGGTTTCATTATCGCACTTTGACGCGACTGCAACTGTAGTCGGCACCAGCGGCGCAAGTAAAGGAAAATGGAAGGTAAAATCTTGCTTAAATACGTTCTTTCCAGAGGAAAATTTCAGTCCTAGTTTAGCGTTTGCCCTGTCAGGAATCCTTCCGTGTGCGTCTCCTTTGTGCGCTAGTCACTACGTCGACGATAAATGATTCCAGCTGCCGTGTGCCAGTTTTTCTTTTATTTTACCTCCAACAAGCGCGCACAACGCGTACTGCCAGGAAGATCTGTAGTGTTTGTTTCTTCACGCTCAAAGCAGCCGGCTATCTGCTTTATCCTTTTTCTTGTGAATCGAGTTGCGACCAGACTTTTCTGGAAGGATCGCAGCAACGCGCAAGTGCTTGCTTAGAGTTTCGGTTTGTCGTAGTCGCTTTTGGTGCCTTATCTAGATGGTTCCTAGCCGGCTTTAAATTTAGCGCGGCCGAAAGCGGCCGCTGAGCTGTTCAGTTCTTTGTGGGCGCAGGTTCGCCCATTAAATAGATTTCAATTTCACGCCACCCTGCTCGCTTATTGTCCACGTCCTTGTCACAACCACGTGAAAATATTCATTATGGTGTTTAAACTGCAGCAAAATGCTTTTATGCAGCCCTGAAAGTTGATCACTGTTCACAAACTTTCACAGATTTTATGGTATGACGTACCTTATGGATCTCTGCTGGTAAGTTGAGGGTGATTATTGTGCTCTTACATGCCCACATAATATCTGTAGCGACTCGCATCGCTTTACCGTAGTCCCAGGGGTCTAAAGAATGAAAGAAATATGCGCTCTTGAATAAAATTTATGTGCTCTGTTAACGGGTCTTAAGTGAACTCGAAAAGATGCAGGTAAATGCAGTTGTGTTTTTTATTAAGCTATTTTAAATTAGGCACTGCTCTTATTTACCTGATGCTATCACGTGTCTTCGTTGACGGTAATCGAGCCTCGAACAGGTATGAGAGTTAAAAACTGATGAAACACTGATGTTCATCTGATGTCCATGCTGACATTTTGGTTAAGCCTTTCTGCGCTGGCAGTTGGCACAGCTGCCTACTTGAAGGCATTAGGCAAAAATGTGAGCAAGGTGCACGTATATGTGCATTGCCATGTATAGGCGGGCCGAGCAGCGATCGCTCAAAAAGAAGTCGGAAATTCACGCTAATATCTGCTCTGCTACGAGAATTCAAACTATGTTTTATTTATCAGCGAGGGCCTTGGGGCCCTCGAATTTCCAGACGAGCGGTAGGCATCGCGAGAGAAAACTTATGGTAAGGAACTTCACATCCGATAACACCCACAACTTGCACCGGCCTGTAGATTCGAGACTACAGGCCAGTTTCCCATTTAATTTGCCGCTTGTCATGCTAGTCAGCAGGTCCAGGACGAAGATGGACAGTGTGGAAGGCCTTTGATTTAAATTGGCCTTCAACTGCTGCGGTTGCAACTGAGTTCTGCTTGGACAGCAAAGAATAAGGGTGAACAAAGCGACGAGGATGAGCCCCGGAGCGCATATAAACGTCTCGCTGGGATTCTGGGTGAATGTTTAGTTTTTCAAGCGATTATTCATTTCATTTCATTTATTCAGCCTAAGGACCCTTTCGGGCATTGCATAGGGGGGGGGTCAGGGATTATAATTATTCAAGATTGGCTATGTATGCACATAAACAAAAACGCAGTTAAAGGTAACCATCGAATGCATAGAAGGGAAAAGTGTAAGAAGAAATAAAGTAATTTCGAACCTGTGTATTTATACAATAGATATATAGATTTGAATGATTGCACAAGGCTATAACAGAATTAGATTTGTACATGACGGGAAAAAAAAACAAGATAAGTAGTCTAAAAGAATGAATAACAACGAAGCAATCAAAAGAGCCTAAGATTAGATACCTTCTAAAGCCTTGAGGAAAGATGCATGATTAAATATGGAGGCGACATCTGCAGGCAAACTGTTTCATTGTGAGATTCCAAGTAAAAGAGGTGAATATTTGAACAACTTTGTGCGCACAAATATGGGGCTATGGAGCTAATTTTAAATTGGTGGTCTAAACGAGAAGATATGTGGGCAGCAGGACGCAGAAACAATTGTCAAAATTCTGATGAACCATGATATACATTGTGCATCAACGATAGGCGGGCATTTCGTCTTCTAATTTGGAGGGGCAATTAGTTAAATTGTTGCTTAAGGCTATTTACGCTGGTTCGAAATGAATAATCGTGGGCAATAAACCAGGCTGCTTTATTTTTAACTGATTCAATGGAGTTTACTAGGTAAGTTTGATGAGGGGGCAGATGATGGAAGCGTATTCGAGTTGGAACTGACAAGGGATGTATAGGCTAGAAGTTTTGTTTGTTGGTTAGCTTGATACAAATTACGCTTCATGAAACCTAATGTTTTAGTGGCCTTGTTAATAATGTACTCAATGTGAACATTCCAAGTGAGATCAGAAGATAAATGAACTCCTAGATATTTAGTGGATGATATATGTTCAATGGCACAACTTGTAATGCAGTACGTATGAAGTGCAACCTGTCTCTTTTTAGTACACATGAGTGCTTTCTTTTGTCAATATTTATTTGCATTTGCCACCCTGTGCAGTTATCAGAAATAGCATTTAAGTCATCTTGCGAAAAATTGTGATCACGACGATTTTTACTCGGATGGTAAATGACGCAGTCGTCCGCAAATAAACGAATACTAGAGGTGATGTTGTAATGCAAGTCATTTATGTACATGAGGAAAAAAAACGATCCTAGGACGGAGCCCTGAGGTACTCCTGATTTCACTGAGACAGGAGTAGAGACATTTTTGTTAATGACAGCCGACTGAGAGAGATTGGTTACAAAATCTTCAATCCATTTGATAACCTCAGGTGACAAATTCAAAATGTGAAGCTTACAGATCAATGGATGGCGAGGAACACGATCCAAGGCCTTAGCGACATCAATGAAGATGGCGTCAATAGGATGAGACGAATTAACAGATTGGTGAAGATCAGTCAATAATTCAAAAAGCTGTGATTCACACGAACGCCCACGTTGAGACTCGTGTTGGTTAGATAATATGAGCTTGGAATTCACCAGATACTGTATGATTTGGGAAGATATAATGTGTTCCATGAGTTTGCACGAAACGCAAGTGAGCGAGATGGGCCTGTACTTGTTAAGGGAATTTATTTTGCAAACTCTACAAAAAAATCTGTTGTGTGATACTACAGGGCGATGGAAACAATAGGTTGCCGCAGTGTGCAGGCAACTATGCGCTCTTTTATTTGTGGTCAGTCGGCCTTGGCTGCAAGACGCAGGGTACTCCCGAAAAATTAGCGTAACGATTAGCCCTTCTTGTGTAACGCTGCACTGTAAGCCGTGTGAGCTATTTTTTCGTAATTCGACTAATTACGGACGGTACCTGTCTTTTATTTTCATTTATTGCTATTCACAACGCCTAAACTACCATCAAATACGTTTTTTTTTTATCTCGAGTTCGGGTTCGGGCTCCTAACCCCAAATGCAGGTTCTGTTGCGAAACATAAACGTATGATCACATATTAGGGTAATGTAAAGGAGAACCTCCACCGGAAGATCTAGTACAAGTTCCTTCCTTTGAGCAATAGAAGGCCGTTCTGGTAAGCTCGGATCCGAGCATTCAAGCTTTGGGCACTGAGTAGGCCACTAAGTTCGCCGCAAGCCATGGGCTGTACGCCATCTAGCATGGACTGTATGCATCTGCATTTTCACGGCATACGCATTTTCTAATCCAAATCATTCTTAAATGAAAACATCCACAAGGCACTCTGAAAATGGTAATTTTCAGAAAGAACAAAAATAAAATATCGTGAAAGAGAATAAATAAGGTATAACATTACCACTTGCAGAAGGTTCATCCTTGCTGACACCCACACTACTGTTCGTGGGAAAAATTAATGGCCCGAAACAAACACTCTTGGCAAGCGTTGTTGGGCTTCTTAAACGTGAACTACAAAGACTCCGCAGGGAAAGCAAAAACTCCTGTCATTTTTGCGCGGGCGGATCTAAAGGTGCATTGTAATCGGCGATGCGCAGCACGGTTTAATGCTCCTTGAACCAACACTCGTGGTTCTATGGGGATTTGGAATCAAATTCTAAATTCGTACCGGCCAAGACGAATTCTGTGCGTCTTCTTGGATTTAGGGCTATGCTGCGGATCATCGATTCGAATACAAAACAATACATACATGGAAACTATTTAAGCACCTTTGTGTAGAAATAATAAATAACTTTAGCATAAAATTTTCAGCACAAAGCTCAACAGTAGCATAAGTAACTTATAAGCAAATATTCACTGGTCACTACAAAAGACGTCCTAATGTCACTGGTTGCAATAATTTATGGCCACGGTCAATGAGATTCAACTGTATTCTGAAAGAATACTATTGCTTTATCACAATTGTAATCCCGGCAGAAAAATATTTGAGTGATATTATGGCGATAACATCAAAAAGAAATCCAACCAGCAAAGGCAAAAACGAATAAAATGATACGATGCTTTGTCATCGGCTCAGTCGTTACTATATTCCTATTAAACAAAAAGGCGAGATTCGGCGTTATCTAGAAAACCATATTAAAAAAATGTAGCGAAAACTTTCTCAATCGTACAGTGCACAAGTCAACAGCTTCCGGTTTTAGACTTTCAACGTTTACGGCTATGCAGAAAAGCAGGGTGGCGACACAGCTCTTTTCCATTGCCATAGCTAATCGCCGGATGTTCGACCAGCCTTTCTTTGAGCACTTTTATACGTTTGTGTCGAGGCTTTTTTTTTTTTGCTTTTGATGGCTGCAAAACAACCGAGATTTGACTTTAAGCTTGCTTTCGCAGAGTCAACCGGCACAGAAAATAACGAATGCTCGGCAGCTGAGCTGCTCTGAAGTAGCCTTTGTTTACATTTAATCATTCATCATTCTCGTCTCTTCCAGTACTTAAAACAAAAGCAATGCTGCAAGGAACATTATTACAGGCTGACGACCTATATTCAAGCGCCATGTTTACAGTTTTTGCAGCTGCCTCTAGCAGCGCGAGTCTACGTAAATATTTACTTGACAGTGTTATCTTTATCATGATGCTGACAACTAGACACACGTGTCGAGCAATATGTATATACTCAAGGCAAAAGGCAGCACGAGTATGGTAAAGCTGTGCAAACGTTGCTAGGCAAGGAAATTATTTTTTTGAAGGTCATAATTCTGTTACCTATCTTCGGTGACAAACACAGAGCTCTTCAGTGAACACAGATCCATGGCATGAGTCTTCTGCCTAATAATCATTAAACACATTATTCTGTTTCGACGATGGATGTAATAAAAATACGTATACAGTGAAACATCCATAATATCTAATGAAATCTCTCATAACGCAATCACTTTGAAAACTACTAGGCGAATCTATATCAACGTTTTTTACTGTTTCTCTGAGAACTGTACTTTCTCTCTAAAGGTCATTAGAACCTACGCATAGTTCGCCTCGCGCCTTTTTGCGCAAGACGAATTAGGCGCCTTCGGCTTAATTTTTTAGGATGGCGGCACATCCTATTCACAATACCATCTTATGTAGCTCCTTCAAAGCCTTTCTTGAAATGTCCCGTGCGCCCTGTACCACTTTGGGCGAAGCTGGCTAGAAGCAGTGAAATATAATCTTGTTAATATTCAGTTGCCGCCTGTCAGGCGTTTTAATAGAAAATTAGCTCATGTGTTACGTTCATTTTTTAACACTAATGTGTGTCCTTCTGCAGCAGGACTGATAATGACACTTCATTAGCCTCCTCTTGATTTAGCTGTGCGCAATAAAAGTTATAACATAGATCCTTTTTATTTTATTTTCCTTACACTTTCTGGTAGTTCTGTTTTGCTGGCACTTGCTGTGGGGGCAAATCCAGCTGCTGAAGAGTCTTGCTACGTGAGCCATTTATATGCACTTTACCGCGCTGTGACGACGAAGACGCTGGAGGATGCAATTAATTTATGAAATTTTGTTAAGTGCTCATCTGCTGACTGTGCGCTACTAAAATCAGAGAAGCTGTGGGTGGCCACGCAATAAGCACAAATTGACCAATGATAGGAAGCATGGAATAAAAGGTGCAGTATAAAAGCGATAAGTACCGAGGAGGGTATACCTGTCTGTAAAGCATCCTCAGGTCACCGCTGCTTGCTCAAGTACGCTGGTATCCATTCAAATATCCGTAGGACTGTGCCGGGCCCCACTGTTGCAGCGACACGGTTTCGCCATTTACAACAAACTTGTCATAATATCTGTAGGGTCAGAATACTTCTCGCAAAAGCAGACATGCTTGGAGTCGAAGCTAAATCCACCACAATGCCCGCTTCCACATTCACGTTGCTCGGCGTCACTCGGCATACAGAACAGCGAGACCCTCTGCTGTTTACCTCTCTAGCTGGAGCGGCAACCCGTAATGCACTATTCGCCATCGCAGGTTAGCGGGACGCATGTACTGTACGTGTTCATTAACGATGATCAACAGAGAAAATAGCTGCTGCCTCACCGCCAGTAGTCTCGCGGCTTCACTGACACTCGATTTCTCGTGTCTTTGCCCCCACAGTACTCTTAGCGTTTCCTCGATATCACCCATAGCGTACTGGAGAACTCTCATGACCATAGTAGTTATTAAGAATCGTGATTGGGGGAAGCGATTCAGTCCAAACAACTACTTTAGAAATGATTGCACTAACTGCGTTCTGCACAGTCGTTGCACATGCAGTTGCACGCTATTTGCTCTTTTGTTTTCTTCGAAGCAATCGACCAAACTCTCTAGCAATCAGTACTCAAGTAACAAAGAACTATGGAAAACCATTTTTGTACTCATTTTGTCTTTTTTTAATTCTGGCAAATATATTTTTACCGCGGAAGCGATTCAAGGCCGACATATAAGTCACATCACTAGGCCTTCGGCAGCAGAGTGAACACGAGCAATACAGCCAGTCATCAGGCACGCAGACACCAAAATAGTCGAATACATAAACATACAATAATAGCCAGAAACCGCCACGCAAGAGAACAATATTTGCTACAGTAAAGGCAGTAAGAGTTAAAAAAGCGAGCATTCTGTCGCCGTCCTCCCACGCCTTTGGTTACAAGGCAAAGTGGCTGCGGTAGAATTCGATCCCACGCCTCCTGAAAGATCGGTGTCTTAATCCAGTGTGAAAAGAACGAATTATGCATCTCACCTGCCTTGGGCTTCCAGTTCATGGAACATACTTTCAGCATTGGAACACTCCCTAACATTTTCGAGCATGCGATGCTAATAACCTTTAAAGGTGTACCGGGTCAAGTACGTCGCATGGAAGATATTCACGTTTTAGGCAGAGACAAAAGCATATCACAAGAGAAGTCCTGAGTTCATGATCAAGAGACTAGACTGGAGCAAATGCACCTCTGCCAAGGGAAGCGTCAGGTTTTTAGGTCACATCATGGACCGAGTCCAAGATTGTTGCGCATAATTTTTCATACATATTATTGGAAGGTACTCTTATGAAAGTATTGAAGCTAATGGCGCATTCTTCTGATGCTCAACAAAATGGTTTCGTTAACGTTTGCCCATCGCTTGCATCCAGTAGTTGAGTCTGCTGCCGAAAACCAATGGGGAACGTTCTTGAGGATAGCAGAAACGCATATAGCAAAAAGATGCAAACGTGCCGAGAGGACGTCTGCGTGTGTTTTGATTGTAATAGTTGCCTGTTAAGATATATTAAAATGTTCGTTCATAAGCAGCTTCTTGTTGAAAAATGCATTGTCCGGATTTCTTGGTATGTGCAGAAGCGTCACAGCAGACCTTAAAACAACAAAAACGATCATGAAAATTAGTCGCCGGGCTGAGGCAAAGCTGCGCTCTATTCTGTCCATGGTGAATCACCTGGGGAAATTCTTGCCTGATATCGCCGTTATAGAATAAACAGGGGATAGCCTGGAGGCGACTCCAAACCTATACATACCTGAATTCAGTGCTCGTGAACGCAATGTTCCCCGAAGTGGCATCGTCTCAGTGTGAAAAATGCGGCGAGAAGGGGTCCCTCGAACCCTAACACATTGTCTGGAAATGCTCTTTTTCCATCAGAAGGGCACTGAATATCGATAGTGAAGCAGCCTGGCAAGCCCTGCGGATTTCGGACCCGGAGACCCAGCGGAATCTCGTCCGACTGGCTGAGGAGGCCCCCGAGGAGCAACACAACCCGGCCTGCTTCCAAGGCAGTGTCTCCCCCTGACATCCTAGGCCTGAGGCCAAAGGGTGTTGGGGCGCGCACTTTCTCTATTGGACATTAGATGTTTGTTCTCTCTATCTGTGCCTGATATTCGACTCTTTTAGCTGGCGGTGTCGTAGCGTCCCTCAGGGGCACGCGTAAACGGTAGCGCCATCTAGGGACAAGGCTGTGTTGAAGAAATTTTCATCCATAATTACAGATAACTGGTGTGAATGCATTGCGAGCATTTTTTCGTTCCATGTAGAAAAATTATGCAAATAGAAGAAAATGTAACAAGTGATTAAAAGCTAGACAACTGCTTCGCCAAGTGTCGTTATAGCGAGGTAAACACACTGCATTTAGTTAGACCTAAGACCTTGAATTCGAATTCGACCACTTAACCGTTATTGGCAACGACTCTTCGAAGTGAGTCGGTGACATATAGTTTAGTGGCACAATGTAACTAAACTATCATCATTCACTATCTTTGGACACGTCATTATTCGCAGACTGCAACGAACCTGTTTCGGATTTTCGTCTGACAAAAAAGGCTCATTTCTACTTCAGACTACTGTGTGGCTTAGTGGTTATGGCGGCCGGCTACTGACTCGAAAGACGCGGGTTCGTACCCCGTCACTGCGGTCGCATTTAGATGGAGAAGAAATTCTAGAGGCCCGTGTACTGTGCGATGTCAGTGCACGTTAAAGAACCCCAGGTGGTCGAAATTTCCGGAGCCCTCCACTGCGGCGTCTCTCATAGCCTTAGTCGTTTTGGGACGTTAAACCCCATAAACCAGCCGACCAGCCAACCAACCAACCAACCGACCGACCGACCGACCGACCGACCGACCGACCGACCGACCGACCGACCGACCGACCAGCCAGCCGGCCAGCCAGCCGGCCAGCCAGCCGGCCAGCCAGCCGGCCAGCCAGCCGGCCAGCCAGCCGGCCAGCCAGCCGGCCAGCCAGCCGGCCAGCCAGCCGGCCAGCCAGCCGGCCAGCCAGCCGGCCAGCCAGCCGGCCAGCCAGCCGGCCAGCCAGCCGGCCAGCCAGCCGGCCAGCCAGCCGGCCAGCCAGCCGGCCAGCCAGCCGGCCAGCCAGCCGGCCAGCCAGCCGGCCAGCCAGCCGGCCAGCCAGCCGGCCAGCCAGCCGGCCAGCCAGCCGGCCAGCCAGCCGGCCAGCCAGCCGGCCAGCCAGCCGGCCAGCCAGCCGGCCAGCCAGCCGGCCAGCCAGCCGGCCAGCCAGCCGGCCAGCCAGCCGGCCAGCCAGCCGGCCAGCCAGCCGGCCAGCCAGCCGGCCAGCCAGCCGGCCAGCCAGCCGGCCAGCCAGCCGGCCAGCCAGCCGGCCAGCCAGCCGGCCAGCCAGCCGGCCAGCCAGCCGGCCAGCCAGCCGGCCAGCCAGCCGGCCAGCCAGCCGGCCAGCCAGCCGGCCAGCCAGCCGGCCAGCCAGCCGGCCAGCCAGCCGGCCAGCCAGCCGGCCAGCCAGCCGGCCAGCCAGCCGGCCAGCCAGCCGGCCAGCCAGCCGGCCAGCCAGCCGGCCAGCCAGCCGGCCAGCCAGCCGGCCAGCCAGCCGGCCAGCCAGCCGGCCAGCCAGCCGGCCAGCCAGCCGGCCAGCCAGCCGGCCAGCCAGCCGGCCAGCCAGCCGGCCAGCCAGCCGGCCAGCCAGCCGGCCAGCCAGCCGGCCAGCCAGCCGGCCAGCCAGCCGGCCAGCCAGCCGGCCAGCCAGCCGGCCAGCCAGCCGGCCAGCCAGCCGGCCAGCCAGCCGGCCAGCCAGCCGGCCAGCCAGCCGGCCAGCCAGCCGGCCAGCCAGCCGGCCAGCCAGCCGGCCAGCCAGCCGGCCAGCCAGCCGGCCAGCCAGCCGGCCAGCCAGCCGGCCAGCCAGCCGGCCAGCCAGCCGGCCAGCCAGCCGGCCAGCCAGCCGGCCAGCCAGCCGGCCAGCCAGCCGGCCAGCCAGCCGGCCAGCCAGCCGGCCAGCCAGCCGGCCAGCCAGCCGGCCAGCCAGCCGGCCAGCCAGCCGGCCAGCCAGCCGGCCAGCCAGCCGGCCAGCCAGCCGGCCAGCCAGCCGGCCAGCCAGCCGGCCAGCCAGCCGGCCAGCCAGCCGGCCAGCCAGCCGGCCAGCCAGCCGGCCAGCCAGCCGGCCAGCCAGCCGGCCAGCCAGCCGGCCAGCCAGCCGGCCAGCCAGCCGGCCAGCCAGCCGGCCAGCCAGCCGGCCAGCCAGCCGGCCAGCCAGCCGGCCAGCCAGCCGGCCAGCCAGCCGGCCAGCCAGCCGGCCAGCCAGCCGGCCAGCCAGCCGGCCAGCCAGCCGGCCAGCCAGCCGGCCAGCCAGCCGGCCAGGCGGCCGGCCAGGCGGCCGGCCAGCCAGCCGGCCAGGCGGCCGGCCAGGCGGCCGGCCAGGCGGCCGGCCGGCCAGGCGGCCGGCCGGCCAGGCGGCCGGCCAGCCAGGCGGCCGGCCAGCCAGGCCAGCCAGGCCAGCCAGGCCAGCCAGGCCAGCCAGGCCAGCCAGGCCAGCCAGGCCAGCCAGGCCAGCCAGGCCAGCCAGGCCAGCCAGGCCAGCCAGGCCAGCCAGGCCAGCCAGGCCAGCCAGGCCAGCCAGCCAGCCAGCCAATTCTAGAGACCGTGTACTGTGCGATGTCAGCGCACGTTAAAGAACCCCAGGTGGTCGAAATTTACGGAGCAATTCACTACACGTCCCCCATAGCGTGAGTTGCTTTGGGACCTTAAACCCCCATGAGCCATAAGCCAAGTAATTTCTATTTCACGGGGCGAGTCTTCCATTGCCCTCCCCTCCCCTCGTGGCGCTCGCTACTGGGCAGAAAGAAAAGAAATGAAAGTACGAAAATTCACTTCAAGGCTAGTTAAAGTAATTCATCTTCTAGAGGCCTTTCTAGCACGCCGTATGTGCCTGGACATGCAGTGCACTTCAGTACACATGCGCAAAGCACAAGCCCTGTGCAAACAGTGATCGGACATGAGTCCCTGTTCCGACGAGTAATTGCGATTGCATGCTTTAGGAATGCGGGCCGAAATTTTTTTTTACTACATTTTAGCTTTTCTAGGTATTATAACTCAGAAAGCAATCTTGATGAATACACTCGTGATAACTAAAAATCGCATGGAGCAAAAATTTCATGCCTGCTGTATACACTACCGGCGGCTCGGGAATGCACGGCGCAGTACGCGGGTTATTCGCCTACGCACGTGTCAATTAAACTCAGCGGCTTAGCTCACATGCAGGCCTAGATGCGCACGTTCAAGGCGATGCTGCATGTGTTTTTGTGCCTTTGGTTGTTTGCGACGTTTGTTAGATACTTTTTTTTATTTTCTGAGCTGAAGCTGTCGCAGAAAGGAAATCGATCAAATAAATGACTACGTCCTTAAAAAATTTTGGAACAATGTATGCGCTTGTGTTGTGGGAGTCCATGTCGTAGTTTGTGCTCGCACTGTGAGAGACACGTGTCATTTAGTCTGGTGTCGTTCGTTATTCTTGAGATTCAGTTATTGCGACGAGTTTGCCTGTATCCGCATTTGCATATTAACATGCGTCAGTGTCGGGTACAAAAATATTTATATTGCCAACATGTAGAAACAGCTGACGGAATGTATTAAGTACGGACTTCAGAGCGGAAGTATCCTGCGACCTTACTGCACGTGGGAGTGCCCAAACATAACAACACTGAAATAAGTTTTGATGTTTCAGTTCTGAATAATTTTCCCTTTACTCTCATGCTGGCTCTTTCCCTGCGCTCCTCTAAACATGGACAAGGGTATTATTTCTTTTTTGCCACCGGCCATCCGTGGCAGGTGACAACGGTTGTCAGCAAACACTTGAATATAGTATACGGAAATACTTGTGAAATAAACCAATTAAATAAGACATTATAAATGAGTAGAAGTAAACTATGTAAATAAGTAACGGTCGTGCGGTGGATGCTGTAGACTTCACATTCCGATGCAAGACTATATGGCAAGATCACAAGCTGGCGGTTGCAGCCACTACGAAACGCGACGTCGTGCGATGGCTGTTTGCTCGATCTTTTCCGTTTAGTCTCGGCTCTCGCATCGCAGATAGGTGACTCCGACACTTTATCTGTTTCTTTTTTGTGGCCTTTTGCGAGAATAAAATTCTATGAATCCCACCAGCAGCAATAATTGGCATAAACAGCACTTGTGCTGAGCTGTGCAGAAAGAGCGCCACGCAAGCGAACTTGCGTTTCCTGCCACTCGTCGTTTTTCGGCGTCAATTCTGCCAACGATGCGAAATCGAGAAACGTGCTCCTAACTGCTGTCGCACATAAATATCGCAATTGCGAGCATCTATATTGAGGTTTTATTGATGAGCATTACCTGGCAGGCAGCATTAGCAGTTAGAGTATGGCAAATGCAAACCAACTCGCCCAGCCTTTTCTCCTTGCGCTACCACCACCCACCCTGGGCAGTAAGGAAAGGTGGGCCCAAGAGCACGGTGGCATAGGCCGTGGGAAAATCATTGATTTTCAAGTTTGCTGCGTGCCGATCATTAAGGTTGGACGACGCAGTTGGGCAAGCTGCTGTGGCACGGCTAAGGCATCCATAAAGGGCTTAACGGAGCTGTCCTCCAGTGTACTGATCAGTCATACCAGAAGTAATCGTTGCACTTCTCTTGCAAGAGTACTGCTGGACTGCATTCAAACAAATTCCTCGTCCAGCTCTTGCACGATGACCTCGCTAAGTACCGAGCCTGCAAAGAGATGCATGATGCCATGATAAACCTAATTATGGCCGTCACAAGAAAAAAACAAAAATGATTAAATAACACTGAATTTTCTGAAACACAGTCTACCTGAAGACACAAGCAACATATTTTGCAGTATAATTTTTAATTTATGCTTAACTAACGCAACATTAGTGGCACAAACTGGAATTTAATTTACTAAACTTGCCTTGCACCAAATGGTTCATGTTTAGTTTAATGCGCCGCGTCGTATTCCAGTAAACATATTCAATGCGACAAAAGCAAATTGATGTGATATTGAAAACAAATTAATGTATTATTTTGATTTAATATCATAACTCGTATCTCTAAATTGCGAGCTCATTTCTTATTAAAGTACAGATGCACACGTCGCAGCTTCTCTTCCACATGGACGTCAAAATAACACTTCGGTTCAGTTTTTTTTAAGAGGGTTAAATATACGGCTTGCGATTTTTTGCGAAATACAGTGAACGCAAGAAACTCAGGGCCCCCTTCTTTGTTTTGTTTTTTTAAATCTAACAGTTTATCTTAGTCACTTCGAATGCATGCTACATGGTTATTCCAAAATGCGACTTGAAAACCAAACAAAAACACTCGTCTGATAGTCCAGAGTAATGCCCTTTTTTTAATGAGAGACAACTTGGGCAAAAGCTTTGACCAGAAATTCCGGATTTTCCATTGCGCCTGCAAGTGCGAAAGCCATAAACAGTGCGGAAGTGTTACACATATTCTTACCGACTGGTCTACAGTGGAAAATTAATTAAGCGGTTCTGATTTCTGCCACCCATAAGCGATAAATGACAAACGTGTTTTTGAATGCATCAGATCTCAGGTCAGATGAATAATTCAAACCCGCTGTTAGACAAAGTAGTGAATGTTCGGTGAATTCACCAAAGACGAAAAGCGAAGTTCTTTCCATTCAGGCAAATTTGCACAGCGCACGACGTCAAGCAAGACATTTCGCAATGAGAGCAGCTACACAGAAGTCATCGTCGTGCTTCGGCTCGTTCTTATTTCCTGCCGGAAAAATAAAGGCGCATGTAGTCAAAGCAACATTTCCTCCCAAAACCACTTTAACTTCCAGACGTATATCAAGGTAAAAGAATTTCAGTACTTACAAATAAGATCTTGAAGGCCAGGGTACGAACTACGTCGGAGCTCTCCTAACATATGAGATGAGATGTGACTTTTCGCTTGCACAGACTGTGAACGGTACCAGCTGGAGTGTGCATGCATTTTCGTCGCGTTGGTTGTGTGGTTGGGCGCCGCCGTGCCAGCCAAGGCAAGACCCGTCGACTTCAGGATGTGTCATTTTGATGCGTCGCGCGGTTCCAAGACGAGTGGCAGGGGAGACGATGGAGGGAGGGGGGGGGGGGGGGGGTTGGCTGGAGCGGAGAGAGTCAATATCCTTTACACAGGTTTTGTGGCGCAGAGAAAAGGCCTCGAGCTGAAAGGTGGAGAAAGGGAGATCGTGGGAGGATGCAGGAACGGCGAAGCGCGTAGCTGCGCGCGAGGTAAAACAGCTTCGAGAAAGTGACAATCAAAAGGAAAAAATAGCGCTTCGCGAGTGGTTAGCCCACTACCTGGAAAAGAGCGCGGCTGGGAGAAGTTAGTGGCAGGTATGCGTGAACGGTCAGTCGGTCGGTCGGTGGTTAGTGTTGTCCGCAGTAAAGCGAAGACGTTCCGGTGGATAACGCCACGCCGAACACATCGACTCCGGACAGCGAACATAGCATAGCCTGCCGTTTACACCCTGAAATGCGACACTAACTAGCTTTAACCCTGCGGCCAGTAGGCGGGCACCGAACTTGGTGGCCGTAGCTCATCAAGCGAACATGCAGAACCGGTCACTCACGGCGGCGTACATCGGCAGGATGCTCCTTTTGCCGAGTCGCACGTCACTCATCTGGGCCTTCTCGGCATACCACGCAGTTTGGAGTCGGCGATGTACGGCCAGTTCCCGACATGCCAGTGCTGTATCCATGCCCGAAACGAAGCACGCCAGGCTAGTCGCTGCTGTTGAGGGTGGCCTAGTGAAGTTTGAGGTGTTTGATGAGGCGGAGGGACCCGCAGAGGGTGTATCCAAATCAGGCCAAGGTGTCCGACACATTGGCGCTGGAAGAGACGGACGTAATCTGAAGCCGGTATGCTGGGCTGTACGTCGACCACCGCCGGCGCCGGCTATGCATGAGTCGGAATGGCCGTTTCTGCCACATCGCAGCCAACCTGCAAGCTTGGAGACACTTATTCTTGGTCGTCGATCTGGAACTGCAAGAGGACGCCGCCTCCAAGCTCACTCTCGCTCCGGCAAGCAGCGGAAGCATGCATGAAACAGATGGCCATAATGGAAGACAGGCAACAGGTTGCTACACTCCTGTACCATCTCCACCGCGCATACCTGCCACCGCTACCTGGAAAAGAGCTCGTCTGGGAGAACAGGTGGGGAGATATTGGACTTGAAAGAGAGGGGGGATGGGGCCAAAACATGCAAAAAGGGTTGTGAATTTTTGGAGAATGAGTCACAAATGGATGGGAAACACGGAAGCGCCAAAGTATTGTTTCAAAGCCGCAGCAAAAGCTTGAAAACTTTGGAGTGAAAAACGTGGAGCTTCAATATGGATTTCGCCGAAACGACTTTAGAGACTTGCGTATTTTGCGGGGCCGTATCATGTGGCTTCTGTTAGTACTAGATGGCTTAAAATATTACCACAAAATAAAAAAAATATAAAGCTATGAAAATATCCAAGCAGAGTAAGCTCACTTTCAGAGTTTCATGAACCGTACATGTGCCAAACAAGCTAAATGACAAGATCAGTTGTAAGTCGATTTATTCGGTGGTCGTCGAAGAATCCTCAAATTCTTTGTTGGTGAGGAAATTTCACGCCAAAAAGCAAGAACAAACATAAACATGGTGAATTGTGGTTGCAACTAATTCCGATGGTTTCTATCAATGAAGATGATGTTCGAAAACAAAAAAAAATCTTGCGAGTAAATATGCAAAGAAGTGAGCAATAGCTATATAAGCCCCAATGCAAATTATGCAACAGAAGAATAAAATGCAAAAAAACAACAATTTCCAACACTACGATTTCCAGAAAAGGAAGGAAATAGCAAATCAGAAAGCACGGGAAAGGCGCGATCACAGGGCACGACGTATGGAAGCGTAGGAATCTCTTAGGGCGTGTCCGCTTGCGTTTATGAAGCACCGGCCTAATATTTCACGTACGCAGCGCATAATTCTAAATGACGAGGCAACTGCTTCGTTTCTGGACATTGCTAAAACTGCGCACAAAGTCGGTTTAGCGAATGCACTGGCACTAAGCTATGATACGTTTTGAATGCTTCCGAATGCGTTTGGAAAGTGTTGTGAAACACCGCACAACTCCGTTTGGTCCGGATGCCATTAGAAGTGCCGAATACCATTCGACTCAAATGCCCCTTAAAAGTCCACTCTCTGTTGTAGCAATACTGAACATTGCCATGTAGTTTTAGCAGATGCCACAAGGTTCACCGCCGTGTGCCAGTATACTTTTAACACCCAATGAGTGATGGCAACCCTCTTGGTCAATATAGACAGCTTCTTAAATGGCATAGCCAAATCCGGTAAACAGTGGGGGAACTGTGGCTAACATGGTCCATGATAACCATGACTTTAAGATGGCACAACCTACAATAGCAAACAGCAATAAAATTATGGCTAACCTGGGCCCGATAGCCAGGAGTTCGTGGGGGCACAACCAGTAATGGGAAAGCGATAGACAACCAGGGCCATTATTGGATGCGGCAATGAGTGGCTCAGCCAATATCAGATACTCATTGGGAACTCTGGGCCTACTTAGGGCCATGCTTTGCCAACGGTATTCTTGGGGTATGCTTTGCCAACGGTATTGTTCCGCTGTCATGTGCTACGTGGGGAGGTACGCCGTAGTGAAGGTGTCTGAAAATTTTGACCAACTGGGGTTCTTTAACGTGCACTGACCTCGCACAGTACACGGGCCTCCAGAATTTCGCCTCCATACAAATGCGACCACCGAGGCCGGGATCATACCCGCGTCTTCCGGGTAATGTCCATTTCTGTCGCTCAGTGGGTACAAAAGAGGAATGCCGAAAGGTCTACACGAGAAAGTAAAAAAAACGCCATACAAAAAGAGCTCCATCCAAAGTTGCTTATAGCACCGCTTTCGACCTTTTAAATTGCAAGATAGTGTTACTGCATTTTCTGTTCTTGTATTTCACATCGTAAGTAAAATTTCTCATTATTTCATCTGCTTTTCTTTATAACTCTGCCTTAAATTGTTGAGCGTGGAGAATTTCCCGGCGTTCTAGCGCTTGGCGAAAAATATTTAGCGTGTTTCTTGCGCCAGTACTTTAAAACTGTCCTTCCTAAATGTTCGGTTTTCTTGCTTCAGTAAAAAAGAAAAGACCGAAAATTTCTCAGTAGTTCTGGCCTTAGTGACATGGTACTCTCCCACGACGGGGGATAGGCCAGGGTTCCGTGATGGCAGCCAAAATAAGTGGGTTAACTGGTGCGAAGCTAATGGTTTTGATTCGGGAAATAAATTAGTGTAATTAAAGAGGAAAGAAAAACAAAAACAATAAAAAACGAAAAAGAGAGAATTGTATACCTGAGGTTTACTGAAAGATCGTTTAAATTGGCGATTTTTTACACATTATCAAGGTAATCTGCTGGTAACTATTACGTATGTGGAGATATTCGCAAACTTGATTAAATGCAAAACCTCTGGCGCCAGCACCGAAGGAGAGAAGAAACGGGACCGAGAAACCCAATAACCATGGTTTCAGTGCTTACAAGTCTTTGACATCTTTTTTTTTTTTTAACTGTCCCGAGAACACTGCTCACGCTTCAACGCTCCTCCAGTCCTTCATAAGCGGATTGTAAAACTAATGAAAGCTTGAGTTAGGATCCGCGTAAACAAAAAATTTAATTTTTCACTTCTGCGCTGCCACAGAAACGGCACATAACAGCTGGCATGCGCGTAAGCTGAGCTGAAATTTAAGTGTTAATGACTCTATTGTTAAGTTCTATATTAGTCTCGCATTGAAACTTTTTATAATTTTTTGTCTCCATCACTTTTTTGTGCCCTGATTTCAAAGAAAAAATTATGCCGTTCCATATATTTCGCCTTTTTATATTTGTAAGGCTGTCCGGATAATGTAAATCTGGATAACGCAAATCCAGAAGGTTATTCGTCTTTCACGCGCCTTAGCACATGAAGAAGCGTACTGAGCTCGTGCTAGCGCGAAGCTTCTGTCGACAAAGAAGAAGGAGCGCCCCGGCAAGGCGACACGCTCTCTCCTTCGTGGCTCGAACCAGCATAGGCTTCCCTCCGTTCTGGTCTCGGAATGCCTAAGAATATGGCCAGGAAGAAAGGCAAGAGAGCCTCCATTGCCAAGCCAGACCGACATAGCAAGGAGATAAAGGAGTCCGGCGCCGTCAGTGCCGTCGAACCATCCACCGGCAACGTTCAGCCAGCGACGGCCGCTTTGGGTGTGTTGTGCGTCGCTTCGCCGCTGCCCCCCGAGACCAGGCCCGGCGTGCTTTCAGTCACTTCGCCGCTATCCCCAGAGACAAGGCCCGGCGTGTTCTCCGTCACTTCGCCGCTATCCCCAGAGACCGGGCCTGACTCAAATACCATCCCCTCGCTGATGACTACCGGGGGTGCCACGACCTCCGTTGCGTTCGACGCCATCGTGTCGCCACTCGACCACATCCTCATCTTCGGCCACGGCGTGTTCCAGAGGCTCATCCTTGTCTGCACCCAGCTGGCAGTGTTCTGCACAGTCTTACACGCCGAGGCGTCCACGAGCCTGGCCCGGCCCGTGAACCACTGGTGCCGACCACCTGCCGCGTACGCCAACCTGCCGCCGGAGACGTGGAAGAACGCCAGCATACCGGTCGAGGCGGACGGAAGGTACAGCCGATGCTTCCGCTACGAGCCTCCGTTCGTGCAGCAAATCACCAACTCTTCTCTCAATGACCGAGAAACTGTGCCCTGCGACAACGGCTGGATCTACGCTGTAAGCGCCACTCACTTCCTTAGCCAGCAAAAATGGCGCCTTTTTTAAGCCTGGGTGGGAGCCTATAAAATTTAATTCGAACTCAGTATGTTTCCGCCAAACGTTTTTTGCAAGTTCCGTTTGCATCAACCGCAACATGTCCGAATTAATTTCCAGTCTCCGGTTCAGTCCATTCTCTGCAAATTCAATTTAGTTAGCCAGCATGGTGCCGATTATGGCGGGGGCCCGGAGTAAAGTGGCCCTTCGTTGCTTGACAAGGCCACGGGCCCCCTCTTTGGCAGCAGTGCAGCAGTCTGGCATGTGGGCATAAAGGCAAAGCACATCACATGTGCATCTGAACACAAGAAAAAATGCAGAGAATTAAGCTCTTCTCAGTTTGCAAAAATCAATAAAACAATAAGAGCACAGTGAAAACAAGCCGGAAGAAGCTCACAATCATTGCCAGTTAAAACAAAAAAGGGTAGGTTCAACGGCTTTTCTTCTTGGCCCCTTTCACAATGTGTACGCCATGTTGTGAAAAACAAATAAAATGAATGAATGAAAGTCACGAAGGAAGATATTTACAATAAATACAAACGGAACAAATATTAACTGCGGTTTAACTACTGCTGAACCTCGTAAGAGAGTGAAAGCTATGGCGTATTGGGCAACTATACGCGGCTTGGCGTCTTCACGTTGACTGCGTTCCGGACACCCACCCTGCCAACCTGCCAGGCGGCAGTTAATGGTTGATCGTGAGAGTTTGCTCACCCAATGGGCACTGCGGCCCATTGCTGCAGTGCCGCGTGCTACCACAACGTTGTCAGCGCTACCTCATGTAGCCCACATCTCTCCTTTCCACCCACGTACCGCAAAGCGCCATTCAGGCGTTCACTGACCCAGGAAGCCAATTATGCGCACTTTAAATCATCGGAGTCTAAAACGTGCACTGATACCAAAATTATTCCGGAGACCTCCACTACGGCACCTCTTTCTTTCTTTCCTCTTTTACTCCCATCTTCCTCCCTTCACTTACAGCGCGGTTCAGGTGTCCGCCAAGATATGTGAGACAGATACTGCGCCTTTCCTTTCCTCATTAAAAACCAGTTTACCAGTTTGCTTATAAAAAGTTGAAAATTGATTTTTGATGAAAGGAAATGGCGAGTAATTCTCAAATCTCGGTGGACACCTGAACCGCTCCGTAAGGGAAGGAAGGAATGTTGGAGAGAAAGGAGAGAGAGAGAAAGATGTGCCGTAGTTGGAGCTCTGAAATAGTCTCTTTAGAGTTTGTTGGTTTTGAGGAAAAGAATGGTGCATAAGTGGCTCCCTCTGTTGTCGACACCTCACTCGTGATTTGAGGGACGTGGCGGTGGTGTCGAACTGCAAAAAGCCGTGTAAATGTAAATGTTAATTGGTTTTTTGAGGGATGGAATACAGTATCTGTTTCACATATCTCGGTGGACACCTGAACCACGCTGTAACGAGAGAGCGAAAGGTGGGAGTGAAAGAAAAAAGAGAGGAGGTGCCATAGTGGAGGTCTCCGGAATAATTTCTACCACCTGGGAATCTTTAACGTGCACTGAAATTGCACAGCACACGTGCGCCTTTTGGGATTCGCTTCCATCGAAACGCGTGCTTTCGAGCAATATTTCGTGCTTAACCATGGTAAACCGCAACCCATTTTTTTTTTTTTTTTTGTAGCGAGAGCTACATTCGCCTTATTCTCGCCGTTTTGCTGTGGCCGGTGGCCACACCGCGAGCTGAGCCATTGCCTAGCATCCGCCGCAGCTGGCAGCGCCGCTCGCCGCGCCATCTGGTATGACGTCAGAGGCGGAGCTGGTGAAACCGCTTTGCTACAACAGAGAGGGAGCCGGCGTTGCATCGTATATATAGAAGGGGCGGCTCGGCGAGAGGAGGTGTCTTGCAACTGGCGTCTCCACTTCGGCGGACGTGGTTGCTGCGACGAGCGTCTGTTCTTTCCATCTTTCCTCTCACATCTGGCGACTCTCCTGTCTGCATGTGGAAGCGATTGTAGCTCAACTCGAGCCAGGGGGCAGGCCCGTCCACTTTCCTTTTCATCCTTCCTTCAGTCGCAACAACAAGAACGGGATTTGTCGACAGATATGTGTTGTATATGTGGTTTCGGTTCCGGTTTGGGGATCACCTGCCGCCAGAGGCACCAGTGTCGCTATGTGTGTATATATGACTGTATGTGGCAATAAAGCGGGGTTGTTTGGTTGCTAGCAGTTCGTGTACTTGGGCGGCACCCGCCGCTTTAAGCTACGTGGTGGTAGTGACAGATGTGCTCTGCATGCGTTTTGCATTGACAACGGTGTGGCAGAAATGCGGCATTGAAGCCGTAGGCCGTCGGCGTTCATTGTGTTCATTGTCGTTGGCGATGACGACGTTTTAGGCGCATAACTGCCTCCCTGGGTCAGTGGACGCCTGAATAGCGCTTTAAGGTACGTGGGATGGTGAGAGAGAGAGAGAGTGAGCTGCATGCGTTAGCGCTGACGACGTTGCGGCAGACACGGCACTGCAGCAATAGGCTGCAGCGTTCTTTGGGTGAGCATCTCGCGATCAACCGTTAACTTCACCTGCCAGGTGGCAGGGTGGGCGCGTTGCCTATCCAGTGTTCGGAACGCACTCAACGTTACAGACGCCAAGCCGCTTGTAGTTGCCCGATACGCCATAGCTTTCGCTCTCTCACCAGGTACAAGAGTAGTTGAACCACACCTAAATTTTGTTGCGAAAGCAACACTACACTAGTCGTCGAGCCATTTCGCGGCGCTCTGGAAAGGCCAAGCTGCGCATGCGCGAGGAGCAGGTGACGTCACACGGCGCACGCCGCCGCCGCGCGCTCTCCATTACCTCGCCGACAGTCTCTCTCTCTCTCGCTCTCTCTCCCTCTCTGATGCGCAGTAGCGATTGCGCATCGCCATCTGCTTGGTTTGTGGTGTATATGAAATTGCCACTGGCTTAGCTCTGCTATGCCACGATATACGTAGCATGAGGTGAGGGCGAGGTGTCCACATCTCGGTGGACACCTGAACGAAAGGGAAGGCGTATAACTGCATTTTGGAACAGTGGACACCTCAACCCTGCTTTAAGCTAAGTGGCGGTAGTGACAGGTGTACGCTGCTTGTGTTGGTATTGACAACGTTGTGCCAGAAAGGCGGCGCTGAAGCCATAGGCCGTTGGCGGTTGTTGTGTTCATTGGCATTGGCGTTGACGTTTTACACTCCGATCATTTTAAGGAAAGGAAGTGCGCATAATGGCTCCCTGGATCAGTGGACTCCTGAATCGTGCTTATAGGTACGTGGGCTGATGAGAAAGAGATGTCAGCTGCAGGCATTGACACGTTTGTGCCACAAAGGCGGCACTGAAGCCACCGGCTGTCGGCGTTCATTGTGTTCATTGGCGTTGGCGTTGTCAACGTTTTACACTCCGATAATTTTAAGGAAATGATGGCGAGCGAGGCGAGGCACGCCAGCTGTGCGTAGTGCCGTCACTTGCTCCTCGCGCATGCGCATGCGGTATGGTCGTGCAAGAGCACACGAAACTGCGAGTGTGGGCAATGTAGCTCACGCAACAATATATGGCTATGCTCAGATGTTGCTTTCGCAACCCTCCAGGTTTAACCAGAGCTAAACCACAGCCAATTTTTTTTCGGAAGAATTGGTGTGAAACGAGCGACAGCAGTATTTCTTCGCAGTAAATTACGTTCAGTGTGATTGTAGTTGGACTCATTCGTTCGCAGGCTACGAAAACCGCGCATAATATTCTCTGAGCCCCACCCGTCGCGCTGCTTGATATGCAGGGCACGCTTTCATGACGCAGGCATTGCGAGGATTATTTGTTTGGTTGCAGTTCGACTCGCTAGCGGGCTCGACTCGAAAGTTGCTCTTTAGGTTGTTTAAGTTCCGCGTTCACGCTCTCGCTGTTTAGGTCTAGCTTTGATGTTCAGCGCACTTATTTATTTTGTTGCAGTTCGACTCTTCGATCGCGAACTCCAGACTAAACAGGCGTTTCTCAGTGTTTCAGCCACAGCTGTGCATGCTCCTCGCGGTGCACTTCTAGGTGTTCTAGGTGTGCATGCTCCTCGCGGTGCACTTCTAGGCTAAATGTGTTTCTCCTTCCGAGGTTGTTATAAGAAATGGCCGTTTCTCCACATGGGTTCTCTTGAAAACGCCATATCTGCGCGCTTAATATTTCAGTACGCAAGCCGGCACCTCTGTTAAACATAGTCGCAAACAAGCTAACGATCAGCGTCACGGCCGCCTGAGATACACAGAAAACTGGCTCGTTGGAACTTATTGTAACAAAACTGGCTTTTTGGAGGTTGCTGGAAAGGAATTATTAACGCAGGGGCGCGCAATCGCTCAGACCATTTGCAGCTTCGACTTTGTTAAGGCTGATACGGCCTTTCAAACATAGTGGTGACGCGTTAACAGTTGTGCTTGCTTTTTTATATATTTATGAACGTTTACACTGTTTTTCGTGCCTTGCATCTTTTCGGATAAGGTTGTGCCATAAAAAGCTACATTTACTGCGGCAGACCAAGCTTCAGCGCGTTATGCATGACAATTCCACGACGGAAGCCAATCTCTTATCAGCCAATATTGCTTGTTCCCACCGAAGATGACAATCTCCTAAACGAACGGCATCTTAGTGACTCACGCAGTGCTCCAGATTACACGAATGCTTGATGGTTGCGGTCAATGAACTGAGGCGATTCATGCTAGATAAAAATGCTTTTAATCCCAACAGCGTAACAATGGGCAACTTAGACATCGCATTCACCAATCTACACACAAGCTCTAGCGACCACAGCCAGTCGGATCCTTTCATTGTTAACCTGGGACTTACCCGGGGCATGATCACTACGAAACAATCACCAAGCTTCCTTATGACTATGAAGGGTGCCGCGACCTAATAGGTTTAGCAGTGTATGCTGACAATCTTGCGCCATACAGAACAGCCAGAAAGGGGTACCCAACACCACACAAATCCCTCAACAAGTTAGAAGAGAACACCCTTAGGAGACTACAAACCAACACATACCAAACACCAGCTAAATTACACCAGCTAACCTCTACCATATGGTGTGGGCATGCCAATATAATCCCTTAGTTGAGCCCATTCCCAACCCCTTGGAGGAGCAGTGGGAGGCTATTCTGCTCAGCGATGATCCTGACCGTCAGCACTGGCTGGTGGGGAGGGCCAGCGCAGCAGCAGCAGCAGCCAGTGGACTACCGGACTAGGCGGCCCACCAACATGTTCTGAGAATATTGAAGAAATAAAGATGTTTATAATGTTTGTAATCAATCAATCAATCCACCTAGCCCGACATTATGGCAACAAAACAGGTGTATACTAGGTGGACGCCTCCGGCCCTCACCACGGGGGATGCTGCACGGCAGCGGTAGTTCACAACAGCAACACAGCGGCCTCACGTTCAGAGCCCGCAGTGCAACACAAGCAGAAGAGGTCGCGATTTCTCTCGCGGCCTCACATTCTGATTCCAAATACATAATCACCGACTCACGAGGGGCCTGTCAGAACGTCGACCAAGGCTGCACTCCCTTCCTAGCCTATCGAATATACCAAAATTGCATACGGGATACGGACCCCGCACACCGTTACCTTATATGGGTCCCTGCTCATCAGGGGTTGACAGGAAACGAGGCAGCAGACGCAGCCGCCCGCGCGCTCTCTCACCGGGCTGTTTTCTCCTCCCCACCCGATCAGGAACCCGATTTTAATCCGGTCTATACGTTCAAAGATATTACAACCTATTATCACGATAGCCATCGCCTTTACCCTAGCTCCTGTAAAGGCCTCAAGAAGGCGGATGAGCGGCTTCTTCTGCGCCTTCTCGCCAATACGTTGCTGTGCCCGGCAGCACTAAAACATTTTGACCCCTCTTTCAGCATCAGCTTCCCGCACATTAGTGGGGTGTCTTCGCACACCTATCACTTATCACCTATCACATGGTGTATGCCTGCCCCTCCAACCCGGCTATTCCCCACTTCCCCAACCCAACCCGGGAGGACTGGGAGGCGACCCTGCTCGGCTGCTACGACTTACAGGCCCCATAAATTTACCTTAGTCGGGCGCGCCCGGGAGGCGGCCACCGCCACTGGGGTCCCAAACTAGGGACCTCCACCTAGCGTTTGTAAGGATTGGTCCCTTATGGGCTGATCCAAACATAACTCCTGTCCTTTCTAAATAAATGTTATCGCCACCAGTACCACCGCTAAAAAAAAATAAAAATTAGGAGTGGGCAACTACATCCTGAAATCTATTACATGCGCAAACGCGGCTTTGATAAGAGACTATGTTACGGAAGCATTACGCCGCCCTCGGTTATATGAAACCTAGTCCGCATGCCTGTCTCTATCTAATGTAAAAGCTAAATATTCGCATCAAGAGCGCATGTCGGCCCATTTCCTCTTGGCAGCGTGAATCTTCGAGTGAGATTCGGAAAAAGGCGCCATTCGAAAAAACAACACTCCAATCAATCCAGCAAAGTGTCGCGGGATCGCTAGCGGGTCCTATTTCCTACTTTAGGATGATAATAAAATAACTTTATTTGCACTCGTCGACGAAACAGGGCGATGAAGACTTGAGTCCCGGTCGCTGTGATCTCCGTCCCCATTCAGCACGCATAGATCCTTTGGGAAGCCGCCGCGGTGGCTCAGTGGACATGGCGCTCGACTGCTGACACGAAAGACGCGGGTTCGGTACCGGCCGCGGAGGTCGAATTTCGATCGAGGTGAAATTCTAGAGGCCCGTGTGCTGTGCGATGTCAGTGCATGTTAATGAACCCCAGGTGGTCGAAATTTCCAGAGTCCTTCACTACGGCTTCCTTCATAGCCTGAGTCACTTTGGGACATTAGACCCCATAAACCATAAACCAACCAGATCCCTTGGGACTGGTTGTACCGCACGCGCTGCGCTCGCGGCTATGACCGAATCGAGAGAGCCTCGGAGCATTAGCGACGTCGTTCGGCGCGGTGCGCAACCTGTTGTGAGCAGGGACGGCATTGCACTCTGCCGCCCCAGTGACGCTGCTGATGGACGGCTGTGTTATGCCGATACGAGACTCTGCCTTGCGACGAGGTTCAGTCTGTATAATTTGCTATGCTGCAGCAAAGCATTTCATACTTAGGGCTATTCTGGAACACAGTACAGGGTGTTTTTTGGAGCGGTAGCTCGACTCAACGCGTAAGTCGCTCACCATTCCGTGTCTGATTTGACCTTGGTTTATTTAACCTTAAGAAGCACGGCATAACAACAGATTGACCTCGGCAGATTTTGACCAAAATCAATATTCAGTCATAATTGAGGATGCCCGAAACGTTGGCGAACTGCAAATTTTGTCAGGTTCGTTCCTAATTTTGGCCCGGGCCACCCCCGAAGTTTGACCTTGGCCTATTTTTTTTTTCAGAATTGATGTCCAACGATGATTGACCATGCATGACACGATGGCGACTTACACATTTTTTCTGGGCCAGCGCCAAAATTTGGCCCGCGCCACCTCCGAAATTGGACCTTGGCCGGTTTTCACCAAAATCGATGTCCAACCATAAATGACCGTGCCCGACACGGTGTTTACCTCCAAACTTGGCCTGGATGATGGCCAAAATACTGTCGCTCGACCTTTAGGTGTAACCGTAATTAAACCCTGACTAACTTTTTTTCGTTATAGCATTATTGACATTCTATTGCAAGGTTGTCCGTAGATGGGTAAAATACGACATGAAGAGTAAATTAAACTAACACCCGCCACTGGGTTAAGAATCCTGATAGTCGCAACAAATTGAAACTGTATAGTAGGTAGTTCATAATGACCCACGTTATTTTTCATGACGTCAAATCATACCTGCTGAGCATATATACCATCACGCCAACACCCACTGTAGGGATTGACTTGCAAGAGCTTTTCCTCAGCCATACACTCTGGAAGATTCATGAGGTCAGCCGGATCACGCTGTGCTGAGTGTTTACTTGCCGTAACCTTTTTAACGGAAAGAATATTCCAACAGTTTGTGCGTGATGGCTTTCCCTCGTAACGATCGCAAATATTGGCATTGAAGATGTGTATATTTGACTAAATTTGGCGCCTGTATTGACTGGTGTTCAACTAAATGCCGCACATTGCACCATTCTTTTTAGGCATCCGCGACGTTAAGTGCTGTTCAAGCATTACTCGACCTTTCTCGCTAATAGACTGCCTCAGTACGCCAAACTAAATTGTCAATCTGTTTTTTTTCGTGTACCTCGACACGGCATAAAGTCGACCGGCTTCCAGCGGAACGGAAAAAAAAGGATCGCACTTCTCTGCACCAGTGGCAGCCGCTATGATAGCGTTCTATCACTATTGCGGCCCGCATCAAACCGACTCGCCTCTCGCTCGCCGCGTCATCTCTCCGCTATTCTCTTCGATCAACAAAGCCTCTCGTGACGATAAAAAAAAATTGGCAGAGGCTTAGCTTGGTTAAGCCCGGCAGGTTGCGAAAGCACACGAGGCCTTGGTCGAAACACCTTATATATACCCATCCACACGAAATCTTCTCTCAGAGAGAGGAAGGAAAGGAGAGAGAGAGAGAGAGAGCAGCTACGGCGTGGTTAGACTGGGACTGCGCCGACGAGCCGAGCTGGCCTCCAGTTTTCTCTCCGCTTGGTGTGACGTCACCACAGCGAGCGCCTCCTCGCGATCTGCTGCGCGCCGTGGTTACCCTGGTACCACGCCGACGAGCCGAGCTGGTCTCCAGTTTTTCCTCCACTCGGTGTGACGTCACTACGGGGGTCGTCTAAAGGTCAAACGTGATTACCGCCGGGACCACGCTGACGGCTCAAAACCTAGCGTAGCATTGTTTTCGCAATAAAACACGCGATTGCACAAGCACCTGCACAGGAAACGCGGTACGGAGCTAACAAAGGCCGATCACGCATGAGCCCCACCACGCCGCGAGTTTTGCATGAGGATTCCTCTCACTGTAAGCGCCGTATAGACTTCTCATTGCAACGGCGGCAGCCGCACCATCATTGGTCCCGCCGTCATAGCGCAGTGCACAGTATTCAAGTACACAATAGTTTTAGTTTTCCATTCGTGCTGCGGGGGGGGGGATGAAACTAGGGGTTTGTTATACCGTCAGATGGCAGCACTATTGTTTCGAGAGAAATGAAATGAAACTGCGACAACTGCATTGCTACTCTGTCATGTCCAGTTACAAAAGTGGCAAGAAGGTCACACTGTTCTCAACGCTGAGGTACATCCAGGTACATTTCGTAACTTTTTGCCCACATGTAATGATACTTCATTGGTGACCCATTGTGCTGCCATCCAGAGCAAGTCCTGTCATCCAGAATGATGGCTCTTGTTGATATGCGCACAGATTTAGAATGTGCGGGAAATTTGCCAGCTGGAGAGCAAGAATGCTTCTTCACAAAAAAAGACGAACCTAGTTTTCCTTTGAGCCTTGACGTTTCACTTCACGCAGGCGTCCAGCCGCGTCTCGATTGTCGGCAAGTGGGACCTAGTCTGCCAGCGACGCAGGCTGATGTCAACGCTGACAGCCTGCTACATGACCGGCGCCCTGCTGGTCATGCCGTTCGTCGGCTTCGCGGCCGACCGTCTCGGCCGGCGTCCCGTGCTCGGCGCCTCTTTATTCGTCCTCACTGTGTCCGGCGTGCTGCTCGCCTTCTCCAGTACGCTGCTGGTGTTCGCCACTCTATGCTTCTTCACCTCCGCGTCCGTCGGAAGCCTTGTGGTGGTTTCCATCGTGCTCCTATTCGAAGTCACGGACTCCTCCCACCGCGTCCTCTACTGCAGCATCGCCCTTACCTGCGGCTTCGCAGCAGCCCATGTCTACGGCGAGCTGGTGTACGACTGGATCCACGACTGGTCAGTCATCCAGCTGATGTGCATGGTACCCACTGTGCTGCTGATAGGAACCGTGTACAGTATCAAAGAATCACCCTGCTGGCTCCTTGCGACGTTCAGGATCAGAAGAGCCGCCGATGTGGTGATGTCGGCGGCTTGGATGAACGGCGCAGACATGGACCTCGTCGCCAAGCGGTTGGAAGTCATCAAAGACATGGCCAGGAAGGCGGGAGTCGAGGTCGGCATAAGCATGAGCGAGGGACTGCATAAGGCGTCACCGGCAGAGCTATTCACGAACCAGGCACTGCGCAAAGGGACTATGGTGGTGTACGGCTGCTGGTTCTTGGTGAACAGCTTCTCCTACCGGCTCAGGGAAAGCAGGGAGAGCCGCTTAGTCCACCGTGCGTTCGCCGCTCTTGCTATCCCAGCCGTGGCGGCCAGCGTGTTCCTGCTTAATACCCACGGACGGCGCCTGTCGACGGCGGTCAGCATGGTCATTCTTGGCAGCCTGATTGCCGGCATGGTGGGAGCTGCGTTCATTGTGCCCGGTATGTCCCCGCATCTTCATTCTGTAAAAAGGGATCAATATTCATAAGTGAACGTTCGCCAGGAGTTCAGTCCTCACTGTCACCGATTTTAAAAGACGTTCTTAAACACCTATTCGGAACAAGTTTTCTTTAACATTTACTTGCCCAGGACAAGTTCTCGAAAGGGAAATGGTTTTTTAATTACTGCCTGACAGCTGCGAATACAACCTTTGTCGGGCTGTCCCACTTCATTGCTTGCAGAAAATGGCAGTTCCCAAACACAAACGCAAGAGAAGAGACTCACCTCCAATATTCAAAACTAAAGTTCAGTCGGCGCTCTCGCGCTGTGGTGCTCGTTAGCTTAAAGAAGAACGGGTCCTGATAATTTTTCGGTATTTTAGAGCTTTGTATACTCGAGAAAGCCTTATAAATAATTGTAGCGGATACCCTATAACGTGCAAGCAGAGTCTCTGTCAAAACTACGGAGGGCCAGAGCTTCATATTTTTCGTTCGATATGATCTTTTATACCTTCTGTCAAAGGTATAAACAAGTTCAAACATTCGGAGTGGTAAGGGTGAAAGTTCCAGTCGCTTTCAAGGATTTATTGAGGCGCAACAGCGACCAGAGAAGCGGCCAGAAACAAACACTTTGGGCTCTTAAACACATGAAACGGTCTGTCTACCTATAGTAGAGATCAATCTATGCTCTTTGCTTGTGAATGTTTGACTTGCTTCTTTTGTTCATTGTGCGGCGTCCTCTAAACGTTACAACTGAGAAATCTAATCGTTCGCTGAAGTTCACACACTACAAGAATCATTAAAACGTACCACACGAATCTCAAGAAGGACGTCTAGTTGAAACGCGTGTGTAACCTTCACCATTCGCACTTCATCAACTCGCATGGGGTGAATAGAACTTTCAGATGGCGTTAGTCCGGCGTTTAAGGAGGAAACACGTCGGTGGTTGCTCTGGAGACCTCTTGTTATCCAGACTCCTGAAAATTATCTCGTTCCCACCTCATGAACAAACGTTCGGCATCGTATACCTTGCAGGCAGCGCCGATGCTTCTCGCTTGGGGACGGCGGTTTTCGTTGCACAGCTGCTAGCCGTCGACTTGGCTGCGATAAGCCTCTACATCATCACGATCGAGATGTACCCGACCGTTCTCAGAGGCTGCGGCATATCAATCGGGTACATGTGCGGCCGTCTCGGGGCCACCATGACTCCCTTCCTTGAGGCCATCGAGTCAAGCCTGCTGCAAGGCACTGTGCTGGCCGTAACGTCCCTCTTGCTGGTGGTCTTCGGTGCGCTGGCATGGGCAGTGCTACCGGAGACGACCGAGATCCAAGCTGTGAACACTCTTCGCGACAGGGCCGGCGAGGATGTCGAGAAGTGGATGCTCAAGACACCGCTCACGATAGCTCGCCGGCAGAGTCGTGCCTTTCTCCACGAGCGTCGCAAGAGCTCGGCCAGCTCGCTTTCCAGGAAGTCGAGGCTTTCCAGAGCGAGCCATTGAGGAGCTGGCGTAGTTATTAGGAACGCACGTTACGACTCAAAGTGTGATAGGATAGCACTTGCGCTTCTTTTTCCTTTTCTTCGTCTACTATTCATAACCTCGCCTAATTTTTTTCCTCACCATATAAGTTTTTTTAACTTTGAATGTCATTTACTCCTATGGTGTCACCGTAAAGCGAAAATGCCTATTTGTGTTCTTTTCTTTCAATACTTTGAAATCAACTTCAAACTATCTCAGTCGTAAATTTATGTTCTTACTACACATCGGTGGTTTTGGCGCCTACATAACTATATTACTGTTGCGCTTTTGATCAACTTGAGCCATTAATAAGGAAAGGACACTTCTTTACATTTCGCTGGCTTCATCCCAAGGGCCTTTATGAGAACCACAATAAGGGCTAGGTTTTTCGACGTTTGAAAGTAAAAATACATGGTGCAAGCACAGTTTGTAAGCCTTGTGTTTTTTATTGAGCAGTGGTAAAATAGCGCTAGGAATTCAGGGTCACAGGATTTCCGCATGCGTGAAAGTGATTACAGCTGGATGGTGACACTTTGCGAAGCATGAGTGAATCACAAGAGCGCCTCACTGAAGAATAGGGCCTTAAATTGCACGGCATACAATTGCTGTTGGATTGCTGTTTTTTTCTTAGAACCCTAAAAACTATTTTGTGGTCATACTGTTCAATCTGATGGTGGGTGCAATGAATTGTCTTCGAGAACTGCAGTCGTCTGAACTTTTAGAATGAAGCGATTATTTTATGTGAAGCAAGACAGAGCGTTGTAACTACTGTGCCAGAAAAGACTGCTTCCTTTCGAAGAGTCGTTGTTTACATATTTCGGAGAGACAGACAAGCTTGCCACCGAATACATACAGTTTGCTGCGAAGCCGGCTCGAAGCATTCCGAAATTGCACTGGGGCAGTCCAGACCATCTGTGTGGTGAGGTTTGTATTGGAGTTTTTTAGTGTCAAATTGCCTATGCAAGAGCCGCGTCATGCTAAGAGGCATTATGCGCCCATTGTTAGTGCCTTGTATGAATAATTCCCTAAGCTGGGTTTGGATATTTGCAGCCGAACGTATTCGACGCAACGAAATGAGTCCCTTGCGAAACGACTGCCTCCAGGATAGCATTTTAAACAAAAGTGCATATTATGCTGAATAAGTTTAATAAATCATTAATCTTTGTTGATAGATGGATGACTGGATTCGTTCTCTTGCCTCCGCAGAGCACCGAACTTTCGCCGAAAACGGCTTTCTTGGACTGCCTACCGTTTATGTTCGAAATGGTTTCTGCGGCCTGTCTTTTTGTTTTACTCTTTAAGAGTGTCAAACTTTTCTATGTCCCTCGACGTATCTCAAAAACCAGCCAATATGTAACCATTTATATCCGGACACTACGCATTCTCGTAAGGAATCTGGTAAAGAGTGACCTAGGTTGAAAACAGACACGACGTTCTTTCGCATCAAAACCAAATGTTTTTGTTGCTATTTACAGTAACAGCACGTATTGTTTTTTTCTCACTCTACTGAAAAATTATTTCACTTTAATTAAGGTTTCCAAATTCATTTACTCTTAACACTCAGTTGCGATTTCAACATTTTGGCGGTCATGAGAATTTACCTACCGGATTGATCCCAATGTCTTGGCGCAGCTTATTCTTTTTGCCAGCAATTACACCTAATGAACTTAAGAAATATCGCGTTACTCCCTGCGATGATGCGATGAAAATTCATAAATTTATGTAGTTCACTTCTTTGTATATCATATCAAGGAAAACATGACCGGGATCCGTTCTTCGGCATTCTGGTATTATGATCGGGAAAAAAACAGTGTTTCTTTACGAAAGAGAGGAAACGGGCCGTCGGGACCTATCAGAGCTAAATGCTCAGGGGTAGGTGCGCGGTATATGTATAAAGGTGAGCTAGATTTTGCAGCGGATCCGCTGGCTCGTGGGTCTCGACAGACTCCTCTCTCGCCAGTCCACCTCATTGTTTACTAATGCGCAGACCTGCGTCTTTGGGTACTATCCAGTTGATCACGCGGGTCCAGAACTTTAGTGCGGTCTCTCTGAGCGCGAATTTCATCTTGGAATATTGCATGCAGACTGCGGGTGGCCGAATGACTGCTCAGACTGCTTTGTCGAAGTGTAGGAAGATACGGACCTGGTAACAATAATTTCGCAATCGGCTCCGGCTTAGGTGTTTGAACAGACGGATACATTCACATTCCTAGTAAATGCATGTCTCATAAACGTCAAGCTGACAAGCCATGGGTAACTCGAGACACCATATTACTTATCAACAAAAAACACCACCTCCTAAGCAGATACAAAAGAATCGTAATGTTTATGGCCCAATGCGTCTTGGTAAAGAAATAAAAGTTAAGATCAAGATCGCCAAGAATAACTATTTTTACTCCTTGGAAGCTAAGCTGCAAACAAGTTCTAAGAAGTGTAGAAATTCTTAAAATCTCACGGAAGATGACCTGTAGGAATCCCGAACTTAGTTGACGGTAACGGTATTGTGGTAGATGACGATCATAAAAAGGCCGGCTCATTCTACTCTTATTTGCAGTCTGCTTTTACACAGCTCTATTCAGGTCACCTCGCCCCTGTTTCCGAGGACGTAACCACTCTTATGCCTGGCCTGGTTGTTATATACAGCGGTGTCAATCTTCTTCAGAATATTAAAGCTGGCTCTGCAGGCGGGCCAGACGGTTTTCTTCGGATGTCCTGCGCCCCTGTACAGATATGGTTACTCACTATTTAGTTATTCGATAAGTCTCTTGAAACAAGCTGTCTGCCTGGCGAGTGGAAAGTAGCGAACGCAGTACCGATTCATAAAGCTGGTTCCAGGAATAATGTTGCTAAGTACAGGCTCATCTTCCTCACATGCATATGTGTAGACTATTAGAACACATCATTTACAGTTCTGTGATAAAACATCTTGAATGGAATAAATTCTTCGCCGACTCCCAGCAAGTTTTTAGGGCTGGCCGTTCTTGCGTAACTCAACTAGCTGAATTCAACCATGACCTCTGCTCTGCCTTCGACCGCCACGAGTAGATTTACTGCGTATTTTTATATTTCGAAAAGGCATTCGACATAGTTCCCCATCTCCTGCTCCTTCACAAGCTATCGTTTCTCGGCTTAACAAGGAAGTGCTTCAATGGATTACAAACTATCTTGAAGGGCGCCAGCAACACGTCTTGGTCAACGGCCAGCTTTCAAATACTGCTTCTGTCACCACTGGTGCTCCGCAGGGATCGGTACTGGGGCCTGTGCCATTTTCAATCTATGTCAATGACATCGTGGAAAATGTAACCTGTCAAGTGCGCCTGTACGCGAATTACTGTGTCCCATATCGTTCGATTAAAGCCTCATGTGGCACAAATAATCTGCAGCAAAATTTGGACCGCATTCAGCGCTGGTGCGAGAAAGGGGACATGGTTATAAATGCTGCACAATGTTACTACATTTCTTTCGCGCGCAGGGGTACTCATGTTTTGTTTGACTTTGTTTTAAACAACCAGCTTTTATCTAAAATGACAGGTTTTCAATATTTCGGGGTTTATGTTTCGGCTGACTCGACACGGAGAAAGCAGACTGAATATATATCGGCAAAGGCATAAAGAATGATAATTGTTTTTTTTTAATTTTGGGAGGCTCCTAAGAAGGTTAAGGAACTTTTATACTTCTCTAACATCAGACCAACTATGTAGTACGCCTGCCCAGTCTGGGACTTTCGCGTCGAAGCCTATTGAGATATGCTGGAACGTGTTCAGAATCGTGCGGCGCGGTTTGTCACCAATAAATATTGTTTTAGTTATCGAAGCAACAGTATTAAGCAGAAGCTGAGCTGGGAGTCTCTGGAAAAGCGCCGTCTACGAATAAAGTTAGAATTCCTTAACCACATTTATTTCATGAAAACTGCTATTAACCCCGAAACTTATTTGCTGCCGCCTCATTTTGCATCCAGAAGGTGCGACCACGATTGGCAAATACGTGAAATAAAATGCCGTACTAACTTTCTTTTCGCACGCCATAAATGAATGGAATAAGCTGCAGCATAGTATTGTTGAATGCCAGTCTGAGGCAAAGCTTCGAGCACTGTTGTCGGAACTGTGATGGGCACGCGTGCTCACCTGCTGTTTTCCTGCTTTTCCTCTTCTTATCCTTTCCCGGCCAGTTGACAGATCTGAATGCTCTGTTGACGCTATTTTTCATCGTCTGCCATCCATTCTTCCCTATCCTGTACAAAAAGTTGGCACATGCTGTACGATTGATTGTGTATGTATGTATTCCCTTCGGCAATTATGCCTCCATAGCGCTGCAGAAATGTAAATAAATAAATAAATTACCCAGAGATTAAGGTGACGTCCACGCGAGCGCCAATCAGGCTGTCTTGGTTGGTTTCCCCGCGGCTGTCTACGAGATGTTAGACTAGTTAGCCTGCTTGCCATGAGAACGGAACAGTCATCTCAGATGCGATTACGTCGATGGCGGCAGCTTCCGTGCTGCGGCCCCGAGTGCGTCCTTTGCGGAAGTGGGATCATCTTGCGTTTGGATTTAAGTAGGGCGTGATTCTGTGAACAGCCTGCACACCAAGACTGGCACGGAGTGGCTGTTCTCGAAGGTGCAAGCATAGGTAGGAGTTTGGCTGGAAAAACTAGGTAAGACTATAACCCCATTCCCACCGACAATCGCGTGATTTTTTTATGTATGCGACGCATATATATCCGGAAATAAAGTAACAGATAAGAATAATGTGTAGGACAGTTAGCCATCGACATTCTCACGGGAAGGTTAGGAAGCCTGCTTCTGCTATTATTGGCGTCAGAAGGCATTTTTACTCCGTGCCACGCTGATAAGGCAGGTCACCGTCGGCCTCTTATTGCCCTGTTACACTAATATAAGGCTCACCCCAGGCCAAGACAATAAAAACTTAGACTGATATATTTAGAGCGCTCCGATTCGTCGGAAGCGCAGGCAGCGTAGAAGATTTGCACTTCTGATTTCTATGTATCTGGAAAACAAAAAAGAAAGACAATAACTGTCCTGACGGCAACAACTTTCCACTTGAAAATTCGCCCGGTGGTCGAATGTCCATGGAGGCGAAATTCTAGTCCCGTGTACTGTGCGATGCCAGTGCACGTTAAAGAAACCCAGGTGGCCGAAATTAGCGGAACTCTTCACGTACAGCGTCCCTCATAGCCTTAGTCGCTTTGGGACGTTAAATCTCCATATATCCATAAACCCTAAAAATTCACTTCAAACGTCCAATTCTCGATGCCGTTCGCGTATGTGCTTGATTTGAAATCATTGAAAGCGATGGCTTTCTAATCACGGATCAGATGAAGATATTAGGTAGACGGTTTCCTGCACTACCTTCGTAGTTGTCTTGCTCCCTCGCTAAGTAGCGCTTAGAAGGCGGAGTTTTTCCTTATGGCGTTGTCTAATGACGTCGCTCTCTTCGTTATTCACGTAAGGGCTCCTTTCACTTCGTGAATTTGCAGTGCAGACACCGTTCTTTTAACTGCGTGCACACTCAGATAGCAGCAAGTAACGACACCATGCAGGTTGCTTGCATGTGCGAACGCTACGGCAAAGCGTATTTTAAGGCAGCGCAGATTCGAATTGGAAGTCATTGTTTGGTGCAGTCATAGGTCCACCAAGCCAGGCCCGCAGCAAAACTGCCCGAATTTTTTGGGGGGGCAGAGCCTTACTCCACTTTCGCCATGATGTGTGCCATGTACTAGAAGTGGGACCTAAGTTCTGTATTGTGCCTAAGAAAGTGACGCTAAATAACATTTACGTGACGCTAAGTAACAAAATATAGCATATTCTCTAACCTACACTGTTTCTTATATCCATACCAAGGATATATTTCGGCACCTAGGATCATTTAGCCCTTAATGCTTGACTAGACAGATCTGACACATAAGAGATAGCTTCACAATCTCTGAGTAAAGGCCACAAGGAGACACCAGAACAAATGCTATAACCCTACGAAACGCGAAAATAAATATTTCACGGCTCCGGAAGTGAGATAGCCGGGTTGTTCATTGCATTCAATGCGTTTGATTCACAGCTGGTTGATTTCAGAGAATCCGTTATCCGGGATTCGGGACAGCTCCATGGTAGAGCCGCGAAGCCTAGCGCACTATCGCATCCTTCATAGATGCACTATGCTGAACACTTTAGTGACGACCAAGAAACAAATGACACAACGAACAAAGTGTGAACTGATAACGCATTATTGGTGATGAAGGCTGCCCATTTTTATAGAGAAACGAGGCGCGCCGCGCTGTTGTAACAATAATTTTGTAGTTGTAAAAGACTTCGGATGCAAACAAAAGTTGATGGCATGAAAGAACGAGAATGTTATTGGCATAATCAGGCGGCAGGTGACGCTAGCTGTCGAGCACGCACCTGCCACTTCGCAGGCCAGTTGGCGTTCGCAACCGGATCACGCCTCGTAACCCACATGCGTTGATTTTCATCCTATTTCCGCCCACTCCACAAAGGGCCGCACATCTTTTGAAAAAGCGGGTTGTATTCCTTAGGACTTGTTACAGTTTTCGGAAACTTCACGTCGTGCCTTCTTATAAATGGATTGATATATAAAAAACAACATTTTATTAGTCCCTACAGTTACTTTAAAGCGCAAGTATAAAAAAAATGGAGTTGTAAAGATCGTTCAGTGCTACTCCGGTGGGTGACTTGAAACGAGGAATCGGCCGTCCAGGCGGAAAATCATTCTCCATAACATTTCCACGTGATACTTCATCAGGAAGCTAACGTAGTCCACGATCTTCGTAATAGGTTTGGGTGCTCCGGTCAAGTAGAGGTCGACGTCTTCGAGGACGTCAGCGTGGACCCTGAAGAGAGCCAGGTTGGTTGGTTCCTCAATGGTCGGCAGGACAATGAAGATAAGGCGCAGCTGCTTGGCCGTTGCCTTGTGACAAAGGACAGACAAAACGCGAACGCATTAACGCAGGCTTTACAGTTTTTAAATAGTATAGGTTAACAAGGCTACCGCTTTATACACACTGTTAGCATTATGTACGGACGTTTTTAGCTGCCGGGCATTAGTTACCCCTGAAAGACGGGTACAACCCAGTACGAAACATACGAGTAAGATGCATAAATATCCAGTAATAAGGTGATGAACCTCGGCTGGTAGCTAAAATGTTTCTAGTCCGGAATCACTCCCCAAACATGAGCAAGAAACATTTGAAGGGACACAGAAGTTTAGCAGTATGACACGATAGCGTTATTAGGTGTCTTCAGCGCTCAAATGATCCCTTTGCGTAGTATCACTTCGCCGACATGGACACTGTTCTTTCATTCGCTATCATCATGTCAAAACGCTTAACCCTATCCTAAGAACACAGCGCAACTGTAGCAGGTTTCTCCCGCGCAAGTACTCCTTCAAGTACGCAGGTACGCCTGGGCTCTTCCTCTTAGCCCGGATATGCGGACATTGCCATTCTCTACTTACATTAATATCGTGGCCAGTACCCAGGAGTTTTACACCACGAGTTAACTCCTGGTGCCATGGTGCAGTAATTAAGCGATGCACTACTTCCTCGGCAGGTGGCTGCTTCAAACACGCCCAATGGTGGGGCTTGTAAAACCCAGGTTGCTCTTCCCGCCCACCTTCTCGCGACCCATGATCAATTCAACTGCCACCGACTCCGCTGGGCAGTTTGCTGACTGTCCAATTGGCAGATTGTGATGATGTTACCAGGTCCCATGACCTACAATGCATGTGGGCCAACTACCTTTCTAGCCACGCCAATCCTTTTTCTAGCCACGCCAATCAAAATACTTTTTAAATGCTTTGTTTTGCCTTCTATCTACCTTTCTCCCGCATCAAAAATATTATTAATTCCTTTCACGCTGAATACTAAACGAGTAAGTTCGGATTCTTTGTGCAAACTGAGACCTCTGTTCAATACCTAGCATTGCCCAAGACAGAACGTGTAAGAAGTGAAAGAGATGAGCGAGGTCAACCATGCACTACCCTGAAGTAAACTCTTTTCACGGCATTACCAGGTTATTTTCTTTTTACCTTGCATGACCGGTTAGCGATGTGCACATATTATCGTCAACCCACCATCTTTCGCACCCAACAGATTAATTTTTGAAAATACGAAAGCTTATGGTGTTAAGGGTTCACAAAACAAGGCCGTTGTCTGCGAATAGCTTTAAATGTGAAGTTACGTGATCGGTAAAGTGCGGCGAACTAAATGAAACACGCGATATCCTTGGCTCGTAAAAAACTGGTACCACCCCCACTTCGCTTTATCTGCGCCATCAGCCTGGTAACTTCCTACCTCCCTGGAACATTATCGTGCGCGGCGTCCCAAAGTACTGACTCCTCTGATGGCCTCTTATTGTGGAGAACTACACAGGCAATAATACATCACTACTGTAAAAAAGCACAACGTAAATCTAAACGTTCGATTCATTTTTTTTCCAAACTCTCAGGATATTATCCAAACTGCGAGGCTGTCATATTGCGAGAATTATTAGACTAAGTTGACGAGAAGAGCGCCTGTGTTACTTCAGGCTTATAGCTGTAATTAGTGATAACTCTCTGTGTAACAGAAAAAAAACTATGCGCTCCATGTAGCCAAGTCCTTAAAGAAATTAACCTCTATTCGAAGGCATTCAACCCCCTTCATCTGAAATCTGCGAATTAGAGATAATATTAATGAAGACTAATCAGGACAATGTATAGGCAAGCATGTCACCAAATAAGCAACAAGAAAGTTAGTGCGAATGGTTCCTGCTTGAAAAAAAAACTGGAAATTAATACAAATCAATCCCTTTTCGAGATTTGAAACATGGTGGAAACCACTAATTCAGCTTTCGCGTAATTTCGCTAAAGGCACGTACATATAAAAACCCCCAGCGAAACAAATAAAGCTGCGTACATTAACAGGTTTAGGGGGTCGGAAAAGATGAGGTCTCAGCTGTTATTTTAATCGACTACCTCGAATAGAGCCGCGGGAAGCAGCCCTGAACTGTAGCCAAGTCTGCACGCCGCCTGCGAGAGGCGAACTCAGCAATCGCTGAGCAAGACTGCTCCATGCAGTGGTATAATGCTGGCAGAGAAATTCCAGAACAGCCATGAACAACTGCAGGATTATGTTCTTTTTGAAGAGAAAAACTAGCAGCTCCTATCTCTTCAACTTTCTTTCAAAGTTCTTCATCCTTTAGAGACATGTATCTTTCCTTATGCGCTATACTGAACTAATTGGTATACCTGAATTAACACCGCTCTGGTGTGAACTAATGGAAGCTGAAAGAGGCGGAGCTCTGCAGTACACAGACCTAATGAGTGATTATCAAAAACTATTGCATTTTACGTCCCTTAAAGGAACATTGACGTCCGTTTTCGATCGCAGTGAAAACAATTGATCGTGATTTCGTAAGTAATCTAAAATATATTCCCTGGAAAGCCGGCGTCCACACGTGCCAGCCCGTCATACAAGTTCAGGACTGTTCTCGTAATCCGCAAGTCAGTGGCCCGGCTTCTTCCTCTTCTATCCTTATACTGAACGCCAATTAAGTATAGGAAATGTATTATTTTAAATACTTCCCGCCCTTCTGCATGCATCTCCATGAAATTTACACAAATAAAGACCGGTAGTAAACGTGGGCAGAAAATCTGGCTTTTATGGATTTCACATGAAAAGGGCGCTATCAATCATTCGCAAAGATCGAACATTAAATGAACGAGATGAATGAACAAAAAATGTTCGGTTATAAGAAAGTCCTACCTGCATCCCATCACAAATCCTAGCAGATAAAACTGACAAACGTAGGTCATTATTTCGGAGAGAAGTTACGATGACGCCTTACAGTTATTGACTAGATTTCAGAAGAAAAAAGCAGCATAAGGGGGTTAGAGGTGCACGCGGATACATAATAATATGAACTTTACATTGGTAGGGTAGGCGCATTACAGTGGAAAAGGCCTTTGCCGACATTTTTATTAGGATAATAATGATACTGGTGATGCTTGTCATGATGATAACATATCTTTGCTTTCAAGAAGCCCTGGTGACAGTGCAAATTACATAAAAAATCGTGCGCTTTACATATATCGACACAAATGCGCATTCTTACCTTTATCCCTAGTCTTCCGGAGCCACCGCCGCACGTCTTCCAGTTCAATTCGGCGACCAGGGGCTCGTGTGCGAAAGCGGTGACCTCAATGAGGCTGTCCTTTCCCACCACGCAATACGCGTTGTACGGTTTGAAGGTCCACAAGGTGTCAAAGCCGTAGAGATGGGTCGGCTCGATCTCCAGGCCTCCCGACCTGGGGTCCATGACGACGTCCGGAAGGGTGACGTTGCCGGGTATTCTTCTCAGGTATGCCTTTATGTTCTCGCTCCAGTTAGCTTCTGGGGCGCCTGGGCAGAGTCCTGCACACGCAGTGAAGAGGTTTTCAAGTTTTCGTGCGGGCCCTCGGAGCTTTAGCAATGCTTAATTACACTGCATGTTGTGAGTGACATACTGAGGTAGTCAGATAAGATCCCGCTGGGGGCAGTGGGTGTTTTTTCTTCCATTTGGTACTAAAGATATGTCGTCCATAAAATCATTACATTATTAACTTTATAATGATCAGCACAACAAAATTTTTCAAACTAACTTCCTGAATGCTTTTCTTCGTTTCCAGGACAACTGGCTTCATTGAAGTGTTGTAGCTCAAATTGAACCCCTCATTTCTCTACATTACATTCATATGGAAGGTCATTTGTAGAACAGTACTTATAATTGGTTCGAATATCAAGCGTGCAACACTAACAGACGTCCGCAAGGATTTGTATATATTTTCTTCCTCGGTCCTCGTAACAGCACCCCATGCTATAATGCCTAAATGACGACACAGGTGCCCAATAAATTAATACATGAACCCTGCAAATGACGTCAAGCCAGCTGGACAGCCCTCGGAGCCGGAGATTCAATCCCCATATTGTAACTGCTCAGCAGCTCTAAATGGCGATGGACAGCTGCTTTAGTAGCTGAAGTGAACAAGATTCAGGAATCAAACAAGGATTTCAGCGTTTTCGGCCATTTGTGCCATAATTGGGGAGGCGTCGCTCCTTTTTTTGTCACAGCGATGGAAGTGGACGCTCCTGAGCCTCATTTAAATCACAGTGGGTCTGCAGCGGCCGCCCCGATAAAGCGCCTCTGTCACATGAGAGACTCAAGCAGCCAGGCTACTGAGGTGTACTACGCGCCAAGTGACTACTCCTCATCCGACTAAGCGTTCGTATCGGTCGATAGCGAGCAGGCAAAGCGCATACTGCGCAGAGAAACCGAGTCGTCCTCATCAAGCCCTTAAATGGTCATCAAGGCGCGAACTGCCCCTGCAAACACCGTTATGTTTGTACCAGGAACCATCTAAGACGTCAAATTAAACGCCTTAAAAGACGTCATTACGATTGATGCAAGCGTAGCGCACTAGAAAGTTTGTTCGACATCACCAAACTCTGCAATGTCACGGTACGCCACCCGGTGAGCAATAACACTTCAGTTTTGCAAGTTCAGCGCCTGGGAAGGTTAGAATGCATCAACCTGAGCTTCAAGGGTAATTGTGTATCATAACACGTGAAGGTTGGGCACTTTCGACGCACAGTTCGACCTTTCGCCGCTAAGCCGCTGCAGTGCAGGAAGTGCATGCGGATCGGACCCGTGACTGGCGGCTGCAACAACTCTATCCTGTGACAGAGATGCTGTGAGCCCCACAGCGACATTTGTCGCCCGACTGCCTTGAAGTGCGCCAACTGCCGTGTCCTTGAGGACTATTTCTGGAAAGACCGAACGGGCGGTACTGAAGCAAATGGTGTGAGGCAATTCTGTGTACAGAATGGCCGCTGCAAAAAGGCGACGACGCCGTTCGTGCTGCCGAAGGTTCTTAAAGAAAGCAGTCTCCTTGCAAGGAAATCATCAAGCGCCACTGTAGTGTGCGCGCCTCCTCCAACAAGCACACTAAATCAAGGGAGCCCGGTGTTTGGTGACGCCTTACTTACTGCCTCAGATATTACTAGGCCACCAGTTTAAACTCTGGAAACCAGGAGAGCATTGTGCTTCTTTTTTCAGAAACCTAAGAGTTTTTAATTTCTGTTTACCTACATTATACATGCTCTCCCCTCGATCGGAAAGTTTCATCTGCGCTGCGACATAAGGCCAATGTAGCAGCGTCTGAATTACTGCCTGCTGCGAACGGAGGCTGAAAAAAAAAAAAAAAGAAAATTTAGGCAGAGGCAACTGTTTTCAAATTATCTTGTGGTTGCGGGGCGCGTTCCCTGTTTCTGGAACAATCGGCTTTATTTATTCAGTATTTGAGTTTGAGACCCGTACAGTACTTTTTATCACCTCCCGCTCCCGCTATTCGTCTCGTTGTTTGCAGGCATTGTGGAGTTTGAACATGTCTGAAATAACTACCTTTCTCGATTTTAATTGTGAACAGTTTCAGCGATGCCAGTTAGCATGCCCGCGCACCAAGTTAAAATGGCATTTTACTGGTTCTTCACAATCTCCCCTTGTTTCAATTCAGGGTGTTCTTATTGATGACATCCCTAATAAAGGCCTTCTTTTAGAGTATCTACGTCATCACTACCGCAGGCGAACCTATGGAAGCGCGTTGTCTCTTGTATTGCTACTATTAGTAAACGTTAATAATTAATTCTACCGTAAGCTGCATTTAGCACGGTAAATAGCCGCAATATTCTCTAATAAAACATGAATATATATCGGTGCCTATACACTATTCATCCATTATTGCTTTCCCCATTGTATGCACTCTTTCATACCGCTTTGCAATTCACTCACTATTTTGTAATAGATAGTTCATTTTGCTATATGTCGTGCAAATATTTATGTATAACACACTAGTAAGTATTATTCTACATAATATGTACACTTGTTATCCGTCTGATGATATCTGATTATTTTCATATTTTTTGCTGTATTACTTTACAATTACTTTATCAGCCAGCATGCTTCTGCTCGCAAACTACCTGTAAATAAATAAACCACTGACTTCAAAAAATTAAACTTAATTAAGAACCTGCCCTCAAAGAAAAGTCGCTTACCTTCTGAGAGGCTGAATGGATGTTCATCGGCGTTGCTAATACGCAGCACAGCAAGCGCAAAAAGAATGGCCGCCGGACCTGTCATTTTGCGAAATAGTGCCCACCTCCTTGTCAAAGAAGCCTGAAAAAAAAGCGCAATATCAGAACTAGGGCCAAAACAAGCCGTTATTTATTTGAGATAAATATTGGCGGACTGGTAATAAAGCAAAAGTAAATCAATGGGGTTGGAAATACTGGCAGACTTTCGGGATATCTCCGGCTGACATTGCACGAGAGCTATTATTATATCTCGCTCTCCATCCCATGGTCATTGATGATACAATTTTTACAGCGACCTCTAAACACTGCATATTCTACTCCTAACTCCCTCGTCGCCTAATAGGCAATACTGAACAACTTATGGAAAGAGTAGATTTCGGGCGTGGCCTTCGGCAACTGCGACTTCAGGCACTATGGAGAAAGTGCCTCTCTTAGCTCTCGCGGAAGAAGCAACCGCAATACAACGTCAGCTGGTGGAAATCGTTGTTACAGCATACGCCCACCGCTCGTACACCTGCTATCATGTCTAGTTCTAAAGCATTAAACGGGATGGCAAGCTTTACATAACGGCCCCTGTTAGTCGCAGGTAGTCTTTACAAGTCCGGCGCGTCTAGACCCGAGCACTCTTTAAACACTCTACGTGATCGCGGACGTTTTAAGCCTCTGTTTTTCGCTCGGAGGACGCCTTTAATACTATGTCAGCAGCCTAATATTATGGTTTTGCCTTCAGCTAACCCACAGCGATTGAGGAGAACCACGGGAAGGCTTGGAAAGGCAAGCTTACCTCATATGCCACACAACGGGATGTCTCAAACAGGCAGATGGAAAGTGTGTTCTGGAATGGACTCACCCTTGTCAGCTTGCATATAAGCGCCTTGCCGCTGACGTCGCTGCTGTCAAAGCAGACAGTATTGCACATAATCCAAACAACAGAAATACGTATTTCCAGCAGTTGGGATAGAGTTTCGAATGGATGACAATTCCTGCAAACAGAGTGAAATACTATATACCATGCCCTTTCAAGCTTGTCTCTTCGTGATATGATACGCCACGGCTGTTTTACGCCGCTATATCCTTCGCTTTCTTAGCGTGGTCTGCCAAAAGGTCTGTAAGTGGATCCGGCCTTGGCTGTTCTTGATTGTGAGTGTCCGTTAAGATCGAATAGCTCAAGATGGCGGGATAGAAACATAAGGCAAGACTTGATAACAAGCTTGCCTTAGAAGCTATGTGGCTTGCGGTGGCCGCAGTCATTCGTGGCAACGCGGCCTTCGCATGCGAACCAATGCTAGTATCCACACTGCTCCCTACTAATTTTTCTGGCTCTTTCCACTTCCATATCACCCAGAAGCAGTGCTTGCTTGACTCCGCTATTCGACAGCAAACGTGTCCAGTGGCTGCATGAGTCGTCGTTCAAACAGTTCAAGTGCTTCCTCACGGCGCACACCACTCGCGATGTGCTCTCCCGCTCCTACCCCGTACTATTAACGTTAATGCAACCCAAACCGTGCCGTAATGCACCAGATGGAATTTTTAATCCTTTATGATGGACCTTTCTCTCAAAATAAAGAGCAGACACGGTTGTTATGAATGTTTATGTTCACATTATTACATATAGAATGTATATGTATTGTTGAACAGTGAGAAAGAAGAAACCAGCTAGCTACAGCAAGCGAGGCATTAGAAATGTAAGTCGCCTCCCGTATGGCATGTCTCTTTATGTTCGGGCTAGCACTGGTTTGGAATTCTTTGAACTGGCCGCCGAATAACACATCTACAGCAAGCAATGAGCGGATATTTTGACAGTTACGTAGATATTTTGACAGTTACGTGGAAATAATATAGACGGGAATAATAATCCCGTGAACCGCGTTTAACAGGTACTTCCTGATTAGGAATACTACTGTACTCAGCTCTATGAAGAGGAATCAATATGGTAAAACCTTGCCGGTGCTCAAGTAGTGTGCAGTTGCTTGCAGGCTTCCGAAAATGTTTGAAACGGCATTAAAGAAACGGCAGCAGGCAAAGCCAAGTAACATGACAAGTAAAGCTTTATAAGAGACAGGTAGGGAGAAGAATAGATAAGGCCACAAGCAAAGGTTTTTAAGGACTTTCTAGATGAAAGCTACTAGAGAAAATGGACTAGAGCAAGACATGTATGGCTTACCAATGATAACCTATTGCCAGAGAGTTTAACAGCGTAAAGTCCATGGCATACGCAGCAAAGTGTTAGCTCCATAGACTAAATTTATAAGCTCACGGCAAAAGATAACCACGTTTGGAGCTGGTTGTGTTTAACTACGTTTAGCTTGTGAGGTTTAACATTTAAAATCGACTCAGTGGAAGGCGTCTTTGTCCTCCAGCTCACGCAGTTGGGCAGATCATGATGGGGCTCATAACATTTATCGGAACTTTTTGTAACTTCATACTAATTCAGATGACGGGGGTTAATTTTTATTTTTATTTTTTGTATAGAAAGCTCCTGAAGCGCTCGCTATACACTGCGCCCATTTGACCCAGGACAAAAAATTAGGCTTTTTCTGTTGACACTTTCAGCAGGCTCCTGTTCAATCAGCGCACTTGTATAGGAATTCAAATGTGTTTCCTGGTCGTTTTTGCAAAACATAGTTTTTCCTTCAGCCAGTGCCAGAACCATACATCCCTTTCCAATCCATATTTTTGCACTTGGGAGATCGCCATTGAAGCTACTGTTCTAGTATATTGTCACGTTGTAGTGACGGCAGTCCAGCGGTCAGGAAGATACCAAGAAGTCTTGTAAACGAAGCTCTTTATTTGGGCTGACTTGCGCCCGCAAAAGAACTGAATCACTCGGCAGCGGCGTAAGCAACAAACGTGCTCGTCAGTCGTCGTACTATGAATGCCCGCCGCTCGCGGCATCGCTCAATTTAAAGCCGGCAAGGAAACTTCGAGATAACAGGTCCAGATCATCTAGAGTAATCTGGAAAAACGTAGATGCAGCTCGGCATGGCTGTGATCAATCGAGATTAGTCCAGTCGCTTCTCGCGTCACAAAGAAAAATGATAACACCCTTTTCCTTCGGCCTTGAGCGCGAACAACGGACACTACAATGATAGGTGGCAATATCATATAATAAAACTTCACACAAGAAATGCAGTCGGCTTGGTCATGAAACTTTACTAACTGAGCTTGCTGACGCCTTTATTATTGCGTAAGTTACGGAGTGATACAACGGTACATAAAATTACACTGCGCCAACACATATGTGTCGCGTAAAGCCCTCCGTTGTGTCTAAATGGCTGCACCGTTAAAGGTGCACTGAAGAGGAATCTGAACTCGTCTTTTTGCAGTGGAAACTGGATCCACACGTTTCGAGCATTCTTAGAAATGTCGACTTATTTCCCTGTGCGGCCGATTTCCCCAATTAAATCGATCCAACGTCCGGCTCCAGCCTTTATTTTTTGAATTCTCCCCGTACGGTGGGCGGAGTCGACCAACGCGTGGAGTGCGTTGGTCGACTGCCCCATGCTATCTTTAAGGCTTCGTGTACTCATGTTGCCACTCGTGAGAAATCCATGCGTGATGCCCTGCCTCATCGGTGGCGCATGATGTGCCACAACCATTATTCCCGAGCGAAAGAAGTCTTAGATAAAAAAGAGAACAGAAAACACCGAGATTCCTCGCCGTTTCCCAGGCACATGTAAGAGCCAGTGATGGCAAAGCCACACGCTGTATAGTAAGGAACCACCAGAAACAACACCTCGTGCTATGTACCGCTTGCCATTTTTCACCCTATAGTACCTCTATCAATACATAGGTGGCGACTACTGCAGAAAATTAAGCTGGAGATTTATATTGTCCTTTTTACTTTTTGTAATTGCATCCTACTGCATTTATACATCCTCATATTAAGCTATTTATCATATTCTAAGCTAAACTATTGTCATTTCTGTTAGAGTCCGTGCAATTTGTTTAATTCTGTTTTTACGCGACCAGTACTGTAGTATTACGTTGCTTGCTTGTATGGCTCATATGTTAATTTTGCTTTCACTCTCTTCAAAAGCCAAAGCTAGTCTAAAGCTCGCCATGCCGTTTTCGATACCAGGCTGCATAGCTTTAGCCCACCCGAGCATTTCTGTGCACACCTAGCACCGTTAGCATAGCGCATCCTTCCGCCATATATATATGCGCTAGTGCCATAAGACTTTTCGGTACCATAAGCGTACCATAATAACAGTGACCAGTTGTATTGACTAGTCACTGCTCGTAATATAGGACGAGAGGTTCGTCGCGCTCGACAGTTTCGGAAAATAAGGAGTGCAGAATTTCGCCCTTCTTAGATCACTTCACGATTCAATATGTCTAATTTGGGGTCATTTTTTCTCTTCTTTAAAATAATTTGGTTAATTCTAACTTCAGTGGTAGCAGCTATACGCCGGTGCATAGCGCCGAAGTTTATAGCTAATACCACTGTTCGTTTCATAGTTACGAGGCGCTAAATGACAACAGCCGCGCTTTGCCCGTTGTCGTGTCTGTCACCCCACTGTCCCTGCAACTACTGCTGAAGTATTCCCATGACATAAATTTTCAAAGGTGTGGAAAGCGACGAAATATAATGCACTGTTGTTTAGAGAGACTAACGGGACTCTAAGGAAAGAGTTACTTTGTAGAAGGCGGTAAAGACTCAACTGGAGGGATGAAGAATATATGTGGGCACGTCTGCCACATGGCAAGGAAAGAACGAGGCAACCGATTTCTCCTGCAGACGATACTACGGAGCTGGCCAGTGCTAGTACTAGCGAACTGTCACATAGTTTGCTTCGATTATTAGCCTTCAGAAACAAAAATGAAGCCAGGATTCAAGGAAAACTACGCTTTATTCTTATTCACATTCGCCCCATCCGCACCTCAGCGAGGATAAGCAAGAGAAGACGGGGAGCCGGCGCCTATTCAATCGAACGGTTTCGGATGAGGTACTGAGCATCGATACGGAGGAGAACGCGCCAAAACTCCTTGATGTGAGGCATCAGCAAGTTGCTGGCTACACGAATCAAGCTCGTCATGCCCTTGGGAGCTCCAGTCACGTGTAGCGTAGGGCCCTCAAGGCGGTCACCGTAGATCTTGTATAGTTCCACACGTGTCGGGTCATCGGCTGTAGGAAGGGCCTTGAAGACCAGCGCCAACTTGCTGCTCCGCACCTAAGCAGAATACGGCACCGAAAGTAAAGAGAACAATTCAGCCTCACTCAGCGGAAGAGCTTTTCACTTTTTGCTTAGAGTAAACAGTGTTAAGAGCCATTCCCTGTCGTCAATAATTTCTTCCTGCGCGTCATACGCTTCAAAAAGATTAGTACTAACAAGCTGCACCATGTTGTGCACCACAATGTTTCATATAAGAACTTCCTACCTAAAACTGAAAAGGTGACAGAACCGATCTTGTCTAGTCATTCCAAGAAGCTTCTAATTGGGCGACTTTTTCGAAAGCTTTATATGCCTTCACGGCTTACTTTCAACTCTCTTGAAAAACCCGACTACGTAATATTTTGCAAAATTGTGGGCGTTTTGCGGCGATTCGCACATCAATACAGCGAATGCACTGAACTAAAGTAAGGCAACTGTCTTTCTCTGAAGCGTCATGTTGGCAGCTGTTAAGGTACAAACAGCATAAACATTTTTAAAGCAGAGAACAAAGTGACAAACAGCATTGTCTTACCGCACACAGGCTAACGAAATGCAAACGAAATTAATAAATCTGCACAGTCAGCTCTAGGTGTATCAGGTTTTTTGCGCCCCTGTGAACCACAAGCTGAATGTAAGAAGTCTGAATAATACGCAAAAGACGCCACTGTTGCGACTACTGTTGAGACCTAGCCGTAAACGGACACTTTCCATAGTATTTTATTTCCATCATCTTGGTTATTTCTGAATAAATGTCTGTGCTTTCATAAGCTTGAACTAAGGTTACCATTCGAAGAGAGTTTTATGGTTGCGCGGGAAACAAGTCTAAAATATTCCTTCTGCATCAAATATAGTGTGTGCTCTAGCCCAAACAGGGACCATGGCCAAAGTTTTAAAGCCTTTGCAGCAAGGTCACACCTGCGGCAGAGCATTGCTAACAGAGGGCCACATTGCTCACAAAAGGACCGGACAATTGCAAGGGTAGTCCGTAGTTTGAACGCAGTGGGATTAGGACTCAAGCTTGATGCTCTCCTGAACGCTAGGAGCTGAGAAGAAGTGCGTTGGCACAAAACTCCTAACACATCTCTCCCATAGTTCCAATATGCCACTTGATTTTCTGTTGTGACAAAGGGTCCAGGGAGTACTAAAAAGCGACCGGACGTCATTATGGGCGTGTACATACTGTCATTCCAATGCGTCCGGTGCTTCCGCTGCAAGTCTTCCACTCCGTTTCTGCGACCGTGGACGCCCTTTGATAGCTTGCGAAGAGTTTCCCTCAGTTTCAGAGCCGAATGGTGCGGTCGCTATTTCTGTTGCAAAGCTCTGAGATTTACGCTGCTCGTATTGTGTTCGGCGTGAACATAAGCTTTCAGGACCTAGAGTGCACATACTTGCAGCATTGTATTGCAGGAAAAAAAAGCGCAGCATGTTTTTTAATCAGTCTGCGTTTCGAAAGCAAAAGTTATATTGTATTTAAATGTGCGCAAAATGCGATGCCAAAATGGAGAAAAAATAAGTCGGTTAGAAGCAGCGTCCGACGAGTTTGCGTGGCTGTGAGTGCAGCCAACAGCACAACACGTCTGCCCAGACTGCGACACAATCACTCTCAGCACAACCTAAATCAAGGGCACCAAAGTAAACTCCACAGAAAGCAACGACAGACTCCGCGCTCAATGCGCCTTCTGGCGCCGGCCCATTCCGGCGACGAGGGAAGAGCCGAGAGGCGGCGCCACCCGTCCAGCTGTCCGGTCCCTATGGCCGCAAAATATTAACGTTGGCTCCAGAAAACAACTCATTGGATTGGAGGATGTGCTATTTTTGCTGTGATATATATGCCGGGTCATCGCCCATCCCCGAGTCATCGCCCACTACCCGTTTAGGCAAATGTAGCATGTTACCAAAGCGGCACGAAACCAAACTTCGTTGCTGTAGATCGCGCATAGCTACTGCTACTAGTATTTGTCACTTGCGACACACGCGCCACGTTGGCTTATTTGCCACACCCTGGTTACACTAAACGGTTCTGCAGCGCTCAGAACTGGGTGGGTCGACCTATGTCACGTGGTGCGTACAGCACCGACTTAAGTGTTGACAGGTATAGGTATGCGTGCTTCACAGCCGAACGATTGCGAATCCAAATACAGCATTTGTACCGCATCGACGCGTAATCGATCGTAGAGTAAAGCTAGCTTGTTCTTATTCCTAACATTTTTTTTTTTTCTGATTGCCCTGTAAAGCGACTTTGCAAACATGTGTCGTATATGCGTTTTATTCATGTGTAGCGTGCGTCGCACCTTCCTAGACCACAGGGTATAATTTTAAGCAGGATATACCTGTATAAAAGGCTCCTTGAAGCTACCAAAGCTCTTAGTAATGAGAGTTGTACTTTTGATATCCCCTGCAGATGTTTTAGGCCTAGGGAGCGAAGGGGGGGGGTGGGATTGTTCTATATTTCCCTCTACGCAGCTCAGACGCAGAACCTCTGAACTGTAACTTTTATGGCGCCCTGTACTAATGGTACAAGCTGAACCGACATTGAAACAATGAAACTCATAAAGGAATGCATGTTCATCTAATTGGGCCAATTGTGCGATTTAAACTGTCAATAAATGGTTGATTTCGAATATAATGTAGCTCAAAGTGGAAACAAAAACAGTCATGCCATTGGCGGGTTCCGAAATAACGATTTCCGGATGTCCCGTTAAGTGCACCGGATACTTGTACTCGATTGAACTCGTGCATCGCCTGCCCGCCGGATGCTTTGAAGAACGATGTCTTGCTTGACAGCGTGCATATGAATGTCGTGTAATTTAACGCCTCAATTTGGCTTGCTCTGCAGCTGTGTCATATTAATTTCCACCCTCCTTTGACTCCTCTAAGCCGCCGCGGTGGCTCAGTGGTTATGGCGCTCAGCTGCTGACCCGAAAGACGCGGATTCGATCCCGGCTTCGGAGTTCGCATTTCCATGTAGGGTAAATTCTAGAGGACCGTCAGTGCTTCTTAAAGAACCCCAGTTGGTCTAAATTTCCTGAGCAATTCACTACGGCTTCCTTTATAACCGGACTCGCTTTGGAACGTTAAGCCCCCATAAACCTTGACTCATCTCATAGGATCAAAGCATACCGACGGCGTGGCAGCCTGGTGGTCATCTTAATCTTCGGCAGGTGATTATTTGCAACAAATGCCTTTCCTGACCATGGTTAATCAGGCGCTGTTTATCTAGCGTCGGGACAGTCCCGCCAGATCGCGACAGTTGGCTACGCTGTTGAAAACTTAGTATGCTCCTTTCTGATGCTTAAAACCTAGGATAAAGAGAAAAATCTAGCTTGCGAAGCCCCCCATCAGAAATGAATTATTTGCCGCACTCAGACGCGAAGGGCCGAATAGATTAGCTTCCTTGGGCTCCATTCCATCCTGCCGCTAACCGATGCAAGCCTACTTGAATGTACATGTGTTTCATTTAGGTTTCCCATTTTTTTCAGCCCGTTATTATTGGTCGCTGGTCCGGATGGCGTAGCCCGCGGTTTATGACGTCACGCTATTCGTGTCACAAACACCTCTTGATGTCATTGCCTTGAATACACGAGCCCTATGCCCATGCCGCAGTGGCGACACCGGAGTGTGACGAATCGTGACGACGCGTTTGACAAGCCTGGCGAACTTCATAGGCGTTAATATTATTCCGGAATAGCAAGTGTGCGGAGGTTACGCGAAGAATTAACGGAGCATGGTGCAAGCGGCTAGGCCGGACCGGAGGCAACACCGGTAGGGGAACTAGCGGCGGCACCGGGAGCAGGCAGTGCCTGCGATTGGTTCTTCCCTTTCCCCATGTTCTGCTGATTTCGTCACATCTGACGTCAGGACAAAGATAAGGTTACAGAATATCGCCCGTCGAAAATATGAAGGCGCTCGTCCTGTTGTCTTCTTTCTGTGTCTCCGCGCGCCCCTATTGTCAGCATGAGTAGCTTCCAACTAGCCAAACTTTCCATTCTCGAAAATATCACCACTGGTCAGCGGGTGAAGCGGAGCGTTTTCGTTCGGGTCTTTTATACGCTGGCGACTACCAGAGGCATCTCTTCCATAGGAAAAACCCATATAAAGTCTTTCAGGCAAAACCGAAAGAAAAAAAAAAGTTGGCAGCAGAATCACGACACCACATTATTTGAGTTTTTATGAACCTACACATAAGAAAAGCTGCCTTTACATGTAGAATTTTACATAAAAAATTGAAATACACTCTTACATTGCCTTTCATATGTGGCCTCACTCACCTATTGTTACTGTCAGCGGATGCTCATCGGCGCTGCTAGTATGCAGAACTACGAGGACAGCCAGGAACGTGGCTAGGAACGCCATTTCGACAAAGGTCGGCTGAACCTGTGTGGGGTTGGGTCGAAGATGAACTCCGTGAACGAAAACTAATATACTCGGTGCATCATGCACCATTGCAAAATATAGTAAATCCACTATCGCCGGTAAAGGGAATTTCATATTTTGAAATAAAAGTTGCACGATAACCGCATTTAGCAAAACAAACACAAATTGAAAAGCTGCAAGCAAGATGTTCTGCCAAATCCTAAAAAAGAACTTACAGGTCGGAGCGGTCATTGATGCACTTTACTAAAAGGTTAGCACGTACTAGTGGGCGAATTTTGTTTCACATTATCGCGACCAGTTTATAGGTTTACTTTAAGTACTAGAAGCTGTTTCACTTATTTCAGCGTCATAACCTTTGTTACTCTAAAAAATTACTACTCTAAAATGACCTCATGGTAGCCATACGTGCGTAATTCACGCATTTTCTCTCTGCTCGAAGCTCAGTTGAAACCATCGGCATTATGTAAGGCGACATGTCACGCAGCCTTCCTTCATTCAAACCAAGAAGTTAAAGAATGAGTTACATGCAGTTGCAACAAATCCAACGAGCACAAACATTCATCCTCCTGCTGAGAAAATCACACTAGGGCTTACCGCAGGTCCTAAAGCAGAACTTGAAGCGATGCGGGGAGATGGACTGCTGCGAATTTTGTCGGCGCACAGCCGCAGACTTTTTAAAGGCTCGATAAAAAATCCCTTCCGCACTTTCAAGCCTCTCCTCACTGGATGCACTCCGAGCCGTTTCTAATCAATCCAGCCAGAAAAATACGGGCAAGTGTATCACATAAAATTCCGCACACAATCAGCGCCCGGCAAGTAACAAGAATCGCTCTGTCCTCGAGTGTAGTAGGACGCCGTATCCCCTATCTGCTTCTGTTCACACTGCAACCTTCCCCAACTTCTTTTCGATAGCGCAGAAATGGAAGGTCGACAACACCGAATCCCTACTCTGTGTCCAGACGTAAGGCTCAGCCGGCCGGGCGCAAAGTGGAGGCGTCCTTGGCGGTCTCTTCATCCTGACTTGAGTAGAATACGACTTAAGTTGTGCAACAGCTTTTCTTGGCTTCACTGGGGGCCAGTGTGGCCGGCATTGTAGCTTATTCATATCACAGTCCTTAAGTTCATATCTCTTGTGTGCCCTTTCGAGAAGATATAACATGTATAGTCTTTCTACGAGCTGATACAGCAGCCTAACTGCCTTTTTTAATTGAGACGAAAGAAAAAAACGCTCTTGCACAGCATCCTTCACCCGGTTTCATTAGCATCATTTACGGCTAAGAGCTAGCGTCAACTTAGAGTTGCTGAAAAAACGAATTTTTTTATTTATATCTTGCTGCTTTTGCAAAAATCGCGCATATAACAAAATTTGAACGCATATGTTGAGATCCACTGCGGCCAACCTGCCCAAGACTAAAACCAATTAATTTCTTAAAAAGAACCCCTGCAGCTCAACTCAGCGTCTAAATATTGCACTGGGAAAAAAGTGTCGAGCTCACTGAACTCGGACACATTTCAGTTCATTCTTGCAGTAGGTACCTGGCTCAGAAACAGGCGTGTAGCTATCAGTTGCCATCCTCGCAGCTTTTTAAAAAGCTTAATCTTTATTGCTAGTTGAATTGACCGCGAAGCGGTTTGTTTCCTTGTCTGAGCATCCCCAAAAACTAATTAAAAGCAGTGACACAACGACTAATTTTCGCACGGGAACTTTGTTATCGTCAAGCACTCTGACTAGTCTGACGTACCAAACTACCTACAGTATATATCCCGGCGAACCTCAAGAAATCTGAAAAATATTATTACATTATTTTCAGAACCAGGTTGGTTTGGTTTATGGGGCTCACCTTCCCAAAGCGACTCAGGCTATGAGGGACGCCTTAGTGGAGGGCTCCGAATAATTTCGATCATCTGGGGTTTTCTAACGCGCACTGACATCGCATCGTGCACGGGCCTCTAGCGTTTCGCCTCCATCGAAATGCGACCGCCGTGACCGGGATCGAACTCGCATCTTTTGGATCACCAGCCGAGCACCAAACCACTGAGCCACCGTGGCGAATTCCAGAATCTAGGATTTTCGGCAATTGTACTGGATGGGTAATCAGTTGAGTTATATCGATGCATACCGTGTTGAAGGATAGAGGAGAGATTGTACTCGAAAAACTAGCCACCCTGCATACGCAATGCCTTGTGACCTCGAGCGTACCTAGAGCTTGGAAAAACGCTAATATTATTTTAATTCATAAGAAAGGAGACGCCAAGGACTTGAAGAATTACAGACCGATCAGCTTACCGTCTGTTGCCTACAAGGTATTTACTAAAGTAATCGCTAATAGGGTCAGGACAACCTTACACTTCAATCAACCAAATGACCAGTTAGGCTTTCGTAAAGGATACTCGACAATGGACCATATTTACGCAATCAATCAGGTGATAGAGAAATGCGCAGAATATAACCAGCCCCTATACGAGGGGGTACCCAAAAGAAACCGGACTTATTTTTGTTTGAACTTATTTGTTCACATTTTAAGCACAGACCTTCACTCTCCTTGAAAGTATTCCCCTCTTGCAATGATACGCTTGTCAAATCTTTCATTCCATTTTTCAAAACATTTTTTAAATTCATCTTTTGTGATGCTTGACAGTGCCTCCGTCGTTTTTTTCTTCTCCTCAGCAATATCAGCGAAACGCTTTCCATTCACCTATTTTTTCATTCTAGGAAACAAAGAAAGTAGCACGGGGCAAGGTCGGGAGAGTATGAAGGTTGAGGAATAGGGGTCATGCCATTTTTGGTCCAAAATTGTCGTAGAGACAGGGCTGTGTGAGCAGGGGCATTGCCATGATGGAAAAACCAGTCACCCGGCCGCCACAAATCTGGCCGCTTCCACCGCACACTTTTGCCCAATCTATTCAAAACATCCAAGTAGAAAGCCTGGCTAACTATCTGACCCTGCGGAACAAATTCTCAATGGACGACTCCTCTCATGTCGAAAAAACAAATCAGCATTGTTTTGAGGTTTGGTTTCATTCTTGAGGCGAGATGAACATGAAGTTTTCCATTGGCATGATTGTTGCTTTGATTCAGGATTCGATTCAGGAACACTTGAGTTGTCCCCATACCATCGTCCTTGTACGTCTTTCTTAATATTTCAAGAGTTTCCATTCAACTTTTTCCGAGCAAAAATCAGAATTTCACCGGCACACGCTGTTCACGAAAATCAGCCATTGCAAAAACGACATTCACACAAAACAGTCGTCACTCTAAAACTCTGCCTAAACTAGTCTGACCTCCTTCAACGACAGCACTCGGCTTACTGACTCTAGAATGTTCGTTCTATGCGCTCCTAGTGGCAAAACGCGGTACAACAGAAGCTTTGCCGACCAAAAAATTTAGTCCGGTTTCTTTTGGGTACCCCCTCGTATATAGCGTTCATTGATTACGAGAAAGCATTCGACTCAGCAGAAAACTCAGCAGTCATGCAGGCATTGCGGAATCAGGGTGTAGAAGAGTGTTATGTGAAAATATTGGAAGATATTTATAACGATTGCACAGCCACCATAGTTCTCCATAAAGTCAGCAATAAAATTCCAATAAGGAAAGGTGTCAGGCAGGGAGACACGATCTCGCCTATGCTATTCACTGCCTGTTTACAGGAGGTATTCCGTATAATAGCTTATTCATATCACAGTCCTTGACTTCATATGTCTTGTGTGCCCTTTTGAGAAGATAACATGTATAGTCTTTCTAAGAGCTGAGACGACAGCCTAAATGCTTTCTTTTTATTGAGATGAAGGACAAAAACACCCTTACAGAGCACCCTTTGCCCGGTTTGAATAGTATCCCTCAGGGCTAAGGGCGAGCGTCGACTTACAGTTGACGGAAAAACGACTTTTTATTATTTCTATCTTGCTCCTGCAAAAATCGCGCATATAACAAAATTTTAATGCATGTGTTCAGATCCACAGCGACAAACATGCCCAAGACTGAAATCTATAAATTTCTTTAAAAGAATCACTGCAGCTCAACTCAGCGTCTAAATATTGCATTTTTTGAAAAAAGTGTCGAGCTCACTAAATTCGGACACATTTCAATTCATTCTTGACAACTGGTACCTGGGTCCGAAACAGGAGCGTAGCTTGCAATTGTTTTCATCGCAGCTTTTTAAAAAGCTCCATTTTTGAAAAGCTCTCAGGATGGTGCAGCGTGAAAGAAGACACCACTGCACGCAGTTAGTAATGGACTAATGGTAGAGGATGAGGAGAATACATTTATTGTAACACTGTACTGAATTGGAAAAGGGAGGTGTGGCTGGTCGTTTATCTGGGTGGCAGTCCCTATTCTGTGACGCCATTGGCCGCCGCCACTGGCCATGCTCTCTGAACCAGGGCCCCATGGGCCTCCAGGTCTGAGCTGGACAGGGCCGCCTGCCAGCCCTACCGAGTTGGCTGACTTATAACGGCTTTATATTGTCACGAAGAAGACGACGCTGGCAGTTGCGCGGGGCGGAGCGCTCGCGCTAGGCCAGCGGCCATTAAATCATCTCTTATCCATCGTTCACCACACCTCATTCTTCGGCTGGCCGCCACGTTACATTTGGTGTGAGGTGCTGTGGTCCCTTCATCGCCATCCTGGTCCCGGAGCTTCGGTGTCCTGCGCCTGCCGTGGACGTCGGCCGTGCGTGCCTGGTCCGCGCCGCCCGGCCCTGCCCCAGCCCACCCGACCTGAACCGACCTCGCCGCTCACCGCAGCCCCGTCCCCCGCCCGGACCACAAGACACGACGCCCCAAGACCCGACCGACTCGAGACCCGACCGACCCAAGACCCACACGTGAAGACACCGCCCGCCTGCCCCTGCCGTCCGGTGCGTCCACGGACCTCGGCCGTGAGCTCCTTGCACCCCCGGATGCTTCGTGGACCGGGACTCATCTGCCTATCATTTCATCCACCGTGGCGGCCAGCACTTCACCACCTTGCCACTTTCTAGCCTGGAAGCTCATCACCGTTTCGCCCATCCCTTCATCGACGTCTTCTTGTGTTTACGATCGGGACGATCGCTCGGTGGCCCCGGGTAATGTTACGAAGAAGACGACGCTGGCAGTGGCGCGAGACGGAGCGCTCGCGCTAGGCCAGCGGCCATTAAATCATCTCTTATTCATCGTTCACCACGCCTCATTCTTCGGCTGGCCGCCACGTTAAAATATATAGTGTACTGGCAGGCCCACACCATGTGGTATAGGTCAGCATACGGCCCGCAGAATTTGCACCTGCCCGTGAATCTTGGGTCCACGTGTTTTAGTGCGGCGGGATTTAAGAAAGACCTGGTTTGGAGCCGTCTAAGGGGGCACTCCTCGGCTCTGTCGAGACCCTTGGCGGGTCTCGGGAGTACCCTCCTGCAGAGGCGTAAATGGTTTATGATATCCGCGTAAGAGATTAGCGGAATCGGTATGATAGCCGTGTCAGAACCGGGGATTGAGCGGAGCCCGAAGGAAGGAATGTTCGGGCAGCCGCGTGAGCGCCCTCGTTTCCCCCAACCTCCTGGTGACCGGGCACCCATATTATCTGCTTTATTGCTCATAGCCAAATCCGAATTGCTCTTAAATGCTAATAATATTCTGCGGTCGAGTGGAGCTATCCTACCCCGCACGTAATTTCGTCAGGCCTGCTGCCAGTCCGACATTATGTACGCTGCGTCGGAGTGGGTGGCGGCCAGTGCAATCGCCACTTCCTTCAACATTAACGCCTCGCTACTTTTTACCGAGAGCCCGTTCACCTGCTTTCCGTCGTGCACCACCGCAATGGTGCTGATGCCCTCCTTGGTTGGACCCGCTGCATCCACGTAGTATATGCCTGTCTTATTTCCGTAATAATTTTGAATAAATTTTGCTCTGGATTCACGCCTCTCCTGATTATACTCCCAATTCATATTTTTGTGATGTGGCTTAACAGCAAAGTATTTTTCCATGCCTCCGGGATGTCGACTATGCGTTCGGTGGTGGGGAGCAGCACACGATTGAGGTCCCGAAGGACTTGTCTGCCGGCGCTGGTCACCGACAGCCTGGCAGTTTGGTTTGTTCTATGGGCCTCAATCAGCTCCTGCACCGAGTTGTGGACATTAAGTTGGAGCAGGCGCTCAGTGGACGCTTTAATAGGGAGTCCTAGCGCCTTTTTAACCGCCGCCCGAAACACCGCGTTGAGGTTCCCGCGGTCGCTCTTCCTCAGCTTGAGTTAGGGCGCCGCATACACCACGCGACTGACGATCAACGCCTGAACCAGGTGAACGGTTTCTTTTTCGAAAAGACCAACATGCTTGCCGGATACCCTGCCAATCATCCTACTAATTTGTTCGCAAGTGGAGAGATATGTGAAAGTTTAGTGCCAGTAACGGGGGATGCATTGCTGACCCAACCGGTCACATGGCGTCAGTTGGCTTCCAATAATTGCCTCTAACTTCCGCGCTACCGGTAGTGACCAGGCATTGATCTACTGTCTCGTAGCCTGTGTGACAGCCTTCCTGCTCTTTTGGTTAACTGAATTGTAGGGTTGTTCTCATTCTATTAGCGATTACATTCGCAAATATCTTATAGGGAACCAACTGTACACGGATCGATGAGTAATTTTTCAACTCCTAACGTCCACTACCTTGTGAATTAGGATGTTGTAAGCGCTCTTCCAGGATTACGATATGTTCCAGACAAAAAAGCATTGCGTTTACAGAGTGGACAGTTTTTTTCTGATTCAATCTCAGCGACTTTCTTCAACAGATCGTCTGTTCCCTGATTGTCATCAGCTGCTTTTATACTTTGCATCGACTCTAAGGTTTTCTTTTGCCTAAATACACACCAGCAAATACCAGCGGTCAAAATTTCTCACGGCTTTAAATGCCTTCTTTCTATATGAAGGGTTACAACGTGCAGCACTTACAAGCAGCGCATGATTAAGCGCGTAGAAAAGCAGCGTTTTCACTCACTATGTTTCAGGCCTCCTGTACTGCCCGTTTTCACGGCATTGCGTTGCGACTGTTGAGATATTGTCGTACCCACTTGAAGATAACTATGCCAGGCAAGCGCTAACAAATTTAGTTTCACTGTGCGCCAAGTTAGGCCATCCTTCTTCTGTATCGGGTTTCGTATTTCTCAATGGTGCCTATACAAAGAGCAACAACAGATAATGTTTTAGAATGCTCGCGAGTTAATGCAACTACAATCTCAACTGTTCGAATAAAATATATTTGCAAAGGCATGTGAAGCACTGAAGATTCAATGCGCTGCTTTGCAGAGTTGATGAAGGGCCAGTAAGCAACAAAGAACCTTGTAGGAGTTGCAAAAGACATCTGTGCAGTGATTATGAACAGATGGATGCGGCTGCCAACGCCACGGAAGGAACGAGGCGACTATTTTAATTTTGCAGAGGGCTCTACAGTATTGACGTCTGTATCAACAACTTTCGGACATTCTCTGCGGCAATTATTAGCTTCGAGAAGCTGAAATGAATTGAGAAGGTGAAACAAATGGAGCTTTGATGAGGAACAATGTTTTATTCGTATTAACGTTCCCCCATGCGCAGCTAGCACGGGATACCCAGGAAAAGACAAGGAGGGCACTATTGGGTTAGCATGAGGTAGCGATGATTGAAGCGCAATTGTTGGACCCAGAATTCCTTGATTTGAGGCTTCAACAAGTAGCCGACAATACTAATGAATTTCGTCAGGCCCTTGGGAGCTCCAGTCACGTACAGCCAGGGCTCCTCAAGGCTGTCAGCGTAGATCCTGAACAGTTCCACGTGAGTCGGGTCGTCAGTTGTGGGAAGGGCCTTGAAGACAAGCCGCAGCTTGCTGCTCGATACCTAGTAGGAGAAATATAAAGTCCTCGCGCGAAGCGAGAGGACGTGCAGTGCATCGTCTCCGCCAACTTTTGGCTGGAGCCACGAAATTTCGCCCGGAACGCCTTCAATACAGCTGCGTCTGTCTTTGTGAACCTGACAGCCACCTGGGGATACCACTCGCACCCAGGTGAGCCTACATTTAGACCTTTTAGGGCCGATCCTCACGCGTATCGTGGCAACGGTGCTAGGCCTGACGCCTACGCCGGCGCCCGCAACGTTTTTAGATCCCTTTCAGTTTGCAAGCTCCCCCGGGCCGCGCCCAAGGCGGCCCCCGTCCGCTTCCACTCACCACGCGGCGCTGCTGTCGCTGTCGGCCCGGAACCGCCGGAGCGCTTGCGCTTGCCAGTTGCCCGTTGTCATCCGCGATAACATTGGGAACGAACACGTCGAACTCAAATTTGCTGTACTTTTAGAGCTGCCACATTGAAACTTCAGTCTCATGGTTAAAGAAATGTTTCGCCTGGCTAGTAAGGCTGAGATAAAGAGCAGACTGATGCCAGTTCGCAAAAAAACAATCGTTTGCATTGCGCTTTATCGCATCGCGTTTGCGATGTTTAGCGCTGATGATATGCGTGTGTTGGAGTAAAGCTATCAATATTTCTTCGGGAGAATGCACGAAACATTAATGAAAGGTTAAAACTAGCGATGTTCCGCTTCTAGATCAATCACGAAATTCCTCGCTATATTATCAACGAAGCACCGCACAAACGAGCAGCATTTGGCACATTCTTTAAACTGCCAATTTCAGTGAACACAAGTATAAATGCAGACACACTGAGCTGGATGCAGGGAGCGAATAACCTATAGAAGAGCTTTTTATTTGCAATGATCGCACAGACGAAAGCAGCGTCCTGCACTTTCATTTTTAGAATGTTAATTTCGTTCAACACAGACAAGCATTAAATGCAGACACACTAAGTCGGAAGTGTTAATGGAGCGGCCTGGCGTCGCTTGGTCGACGAACACGACATCAAGCACGGAGGGAATGGCTACAGAAGGCGAGCTTTTTTATTTGCAATGATAACCTTTTCTCTGTTCTCCAGCCGACGGTTCACGTCTCTCGCATAGAAGTGCATGCGTGTCACTGTGACAAAATGCAGCACTTGGCACGTAAAAGTGGCCATATGCTCTGCACATCCAAGCCGATCAACGTTTTGCAATTCCAGCTCGTCTACACCTCTCAAAAAACGTCCCCAAAAACGGGACCTTCTTTCAAAGAAATCGAGATTGCTTTGTATACAATGTTGGTAAACTCTAGCATCTTTTTGGTGGGATGCTTTAAGCACCCTTGCTTGAAGCTTTTGTATACTGTAAGATAAGCGTCACTGCCAACAACTGGCACAGGCGAGCTGATATCTTCCGTGCTGATATCTGCTGGCTGCTCCAAATCAGGCGGCGGCGACGATGGCGTAGACGCGAAGGGCCACGCTGGTCGAGCAAACAGCGTGGCGAGCGCCACCGCGCGGCAGGAAACGGAAAGGCGACAATCCGCGCACCGCAGCTTTCAAACTGAAAGGGATCTAAAAACGTTGGGCGCCCGGCCGTGAGTGAGTCGCCCACCCGCAGCAAGATGGCTTCAGAGAATGCTGTACAACGTGGCTACGACCCGGACACCATGGCCTGGTCCGAGGTTCCGACAACTCCAACGCCTGACAACCCGAATTCTGCGCCGACCGAAAACATGCAGCTTTTCAAGCTCGTCGAACGCCGCTCCCGCAAGCGGAACGCTAAAACGGACGCCGATGTGGCAGGACGGTCAACACGACAGAACGCTGCTACGCGTACTGCAGCGCTTCATGGCCGGCCCCAATCTAAGACCAGGCCCTCCTGGAAACCAAAACCGCTTCCGCGGCTTCATGCCGAAGACATAGTCATCATCCTGAAGCCCCGGGTGGCCGTCGCTCTCAGGGATGTGTATCAACATGGCGAGCTGGGAGCAGCGTTCGCGGCCTACCTGGGCGCCAAGGCCGCAGCATCCCTCAGCCTGCTCCCCACATGGGAGCAAAACCTGATCGTCGCAGGCACCCGAGAGCCGCACGTCGCGGACAAGCTTCTGCGGGAATTCGAACTTACAACATCGAAGGGCTCGCTCTCCATGTACGGGCAGCTGAAACTCACTGGCGACGTGTGCCGCGGCGTCATCACCGTGGCCAAGCACGAGACCAGTGAGTCGCTCCAAAACAAGATCCAGTGGCGTGCTGGAGAGCTTGCCGATATCCGCAAGCTTGGAAAATCAGACGTCGCGGCGCTCACCTTTGCGGGCAAAGTGGTGCCGTGATATGTTCACTATAATTCAGAAGTGACCCTTGTGCGGCCATACAAAAAAACCATCCCGGCCTGCGTGCTGTGCGGCACTGTGGGCCACCGTGCGGACACATGCCCCTGCCCGGACGAAAAGTGCGGCCTCTGTGGCCAAATGGTGAAAACCGTCGACGGGGTCAAGACACCTCATCAATGCACTCCAACATGTGCAGTCTGTGGGCAAGCCCACGCTACCAACTCCCGAGACTGCACGGAAAAATTCCGGCAGCCCAAGGTGCCCGGCCCCAAGGCCAAACGCACAGTGCTCCGAGGAAACCAGCGACCTGGCAAGCCGCCAAGACACCCAAATTCAGGTGCCAGTGCCGGAACGCCGCGTGGTGCTCTCGGCACCGACGACAAAGTGTCGTCGGCTTTGCAATCATCGGTTAAGTCAGCGCCCGGGAAGAAGACGCCGCCTCCACCGCCCAGCGGCAGGGACACTGGCCACTTCCCGGCCCTCAAGACAAATGGCACTACCGGCGCCCGGGCATCAGCGCCTCAACACGGCAAACAACAGGTGAGCAGCTGGGCTGAAATCGCCTCCTCCTCCTCCCATACCTCCTCCCCCCCCCCCCCCCCCCAGTTACCGCCTCCACACTAGATGCGGAATACAAAAAACAGATAGACGTGCTCCGGGCACAGAATGAGCTTTTGCTCACCAAAATTCAAAATTTAGAATCAAAATTGGCGTCCGCCGTTCCGAGCCCACCGAACTCGGACGCAATGGAGAGCGACGCGGAGATCTCGCCTGTCCTCGTGACAGCGATCTCCGCGATGGAGGAATGCTTAACCTCTAAATTACGATCTATGATCGAGACCGCCATGGACCAGATCTTGACCAAGGTCAAATCTGCCATCCCCGCACTGGTCTCAAAACACATCTTGGACAACTCCCGCCTCCTCCGTCGGACGGGGCCCATTAGGGACGTATCCCGTCCTTCAAAATTCAACCGTCTCATTATTGATTCGGACAATGAGGACAGTTGCCCCGCTCCTTCCGTCATCACCCCCTCGATGGCACAAGTAGCTGGCTCTGGGGCAGCCAATACCTCCTCCTCCCCCCTAAAAATTTTAAATCATGGCGAGACACCTTAATCAAAGGAGTTCCGCCATCTCCAATTCGGCCGTGTCCACTTCAATAACACAATGGAACTGTAGCGGCTTTAAAGACCGCACTAAGCGGGCCAATTTCCGCCTCTACCTTGAAACCTTCGAGTCCCTACCAGCCGTGGTTGCCCTCCAGGAGCCAGGCCTGTGCGCCACACTTTCAAATTACACGACGTTCCAACAGGATCCCGCGTCTTGTCTTCTCGTTCACAAAGCCTACACAGCCAACTTAGTAGATCTCGATCTCCAGCTCGAGTATTCTTATGTAATGGTGACTATCCTACCACTCCGCCGCAAGGACCCGCCGTTGCATATACTCAACGTGTACTGCTCTCCCAAACTTAAGCGAGTGACTTTTTCGGACCTCTTTAGCCGTGCGCTAAGAGTTGCGGGTCGCGATCCCCTGCTGATTGTGGACGCCTTTAACGCTCCCAGTCAGCTGTGGGGATATCGCAAGGAGGAGTCGCGCGGATGTAAGTTGGCGGAACTTGCGTCCACGTTGGGCCTCACCCTCCACACGGACCCCGTCCACCCAACACGGCTAGGGAATTCTGTGACACGGGATACGTGTCCGGACTTAACCTTCACTCGCAACATACGACACGCAGACTGGCTCAACACCGAGGAGACCCTCGGTAGCGACCACTGCATCCTTAACACTACACTACGCACACGACCCCTCAAGCGTCCCAGAACACAAGCCCGTATCCCAGATTGGACGAAATTCAGGCAAAATGTTCACACACTTGATAATACACCCATTTCGGAGCAAGGATACCAGGCATGGTCCCAACAGCTGCTGACACACCTTTGCTCGCATGAAACTCAGATCCAGCTCTCAGAGGCGGTCACGGACGTGGATAACCACCTTCTACACCTCTGGGAAGCCCGTCGTAGCCTCGTCCGTCGTTGGCGGCGCCAGAAACATAACAAAAAGCTTAAAGCTCGAATTGCCGAGCTTACCCAGAAAGCGGCAGAGTACGCGGCCCAACTCGCCGACTCCAACTGGGTGGATAGATGTAACACGGCCGCGCGACAAATGTCCAGCCGCAACACGTGGCGTCTCTTTCGAGCCCTAATCGACCCAACCCAAACACGAACAGAAACACAAAAACATTTGCAGAAAGCCATGCATGCTTTCCCTGGCAACACAACTCAACTGGCACAGAAACTTCGGGACCAGTATCTGTGTACAGCCCAAGACGCCCGTGGATCTGCGTACTCTTATGCAGGCAAGGAGAACACGGAGCTGGATCAACCTTTCCAGCTCCATGATCTGCGGGCGGCCCTCGCCAAAATGAAACGGGGCACTGCGCCAGGGAGGGATAAGGTCACCGTCAAGCTTTTGACGGACCTGCCCGACTTGGCATACCAGTCCCTCCTCGCCTACATCAATGCAATTTGGCGCGGGGACACCCCCCTGCCAATTGACTGGAAAACGGCTCTGGTCACTTTCATCCCTAAAACAGGCAAACCAGTTGACACAGATAACCTCCGCCCCATCTCTCTCACCTCTTGTGTGGACAAACTCATGGAGACGATGGTGCGGGATCGGTTATCTGCATATCTTGAACACAAACATGTATTTGCGAGCACCATGTTCGGATTCCGCCCACACAGATCCGCACAGGATGTCCTCCTGCAACTTAATCGGGAAGTCCCTGACCCCCTCGAATGCCCCCATAATGACCGGTTAGTACTCGCCTTGGATCTCAAAGGGGCATTTGACAATGTAACACACGAGATCATACTCACTAACCTAAGTCAGACCGACTGTGGCCTCAACACATTCAGATACATATGCCAATTTTTAATGGATCGTCAATCCTACATCCGCATCCAAGACAGAGAGCATGGTCCTTACCTACTCGGCACGCGGGGAACCCCCCAAGGGGCGGTACTTTCCCCGCTGCTCTTCAATCTGGCTATGATGCACCTGCCGGCACAACTGGATGGTGTCGCCGGCGTGCAGCACGCCCTGTACGCCGATGACATAACCATATGGGCCACGCAGGGCAGCACAGGAGACATTGAAACCAGCCTGCAAACAGCGGCGACGATAGTAGACCGCTACGCCCGCCGCTGCGGTCTTCAATGTTCCCCTCAAAAATCGGAATTTGTGCACCTCCGCCCCTCACAGAAGTGCGCAACTAAAATCTCTCTTTCTCTTGAGAGTGGTCCCATACGCGAAAGTGACGAGATACGTGTACTAGGACTCTACATCCACAAACACAGACGGCCAGACACTACATTGGCCAAACTCCGAAAGGTGGGGGACCAGGTGGGCCGTATGGTCCACCGGGTTTCCAACAAACGCGCGGGGTTACGAAGTAAGGATGCCTTGCGGCTGGCAAACGCCTTTGTAACCAGTCGAATTCTCTATTCGACTCCTTATCTCCACCTACGGAAACAAGAGGAGGATGCCCTTGAAGTCATCCTTCGCAAAGTTATTAAGCGTGCCCTTGACCTCCCCATCACTACTTCAAACAGCCGGCTTATGGCTCTTGGGGTGGTGAATACTTTCCGGGAGCTCCGGGAGGCGCACCTTACAGACCAGTACACGCGCTTGTCGCTAACGGAGTCGGGTCGCCGCCTTCTTGCTCGATTCCATATCCAACACACCCCTCCAATGGAAGACAGGTTTCGCATCCCGGAACTGTGGAGACGTGCCCTCCACGTGCGGCCTCTTCCAGCAAACATGTCACATGAAGACAATAATGGTCGGCGCCTGGCACGAGCGGAAGCGCTAGCCCGACATTATGGCAACAAAACAGGTGTATACTACGTGGACGCCTCCGGTCCTCACCACGTGGGATGGTACACGGCCGCGGTAGTTCACAACAGCAACACAGTTAACGGCCTCACCTTCAGAGCCAGAAGTGCAACACAAGCAGAAGAGGTCGCGATTGCTCTCGCGGCCTCACATTCCGATTCAAAATACATAATCACCGACTCGCGAGGGGCCTGTCGGAACGTCGAACAAGGCTGCACTCCCTTCCTAGCCTATCGAATATACCAAAATTGCATACGGGATACGGACCCCGCACACCGTTACATTATATGGGCCCCTGCTCATCAGGGGTTGGCAGGAAACGAGGCAGCAGACGCAGCCGCCCGCGCGCTCTCTCACCGGGCTGTTTTCTCCTCCCCACCCGATCAGGATCCCGATTTTAATCCGGTGTATACATTCAAAGAAATTACAGCCTACTATCAAAACAGTAATCGCCTTTACCCAAGCCCATGTAAAGGCCTCAAGAAGGCGGATGAGCGGCTCCTTCTCCGCCTTCTCACCAATACATTACTGTGCCAGGCAGCACTAAAGCATTTTGACCCCTCCTGTAACGGCAGCTGCCCGCACTGTAGTGCGGTGTCTTCTGACACCTATCACATGGTGTGGGCCTGCCCCTCCAACCCGGCTATTCCCCCCATCCCCAACCCAACCCGGGAGGACTGGGAGGCGACCCTGCTCGGCTGCCACGACTTACAGGCCCAACAAGCCTTAGTCGGGCGCGCCCGGGCGGCGGCCACCGCCACTGGGGTCCCATACTAGGGACCTCCACCTAGTGTTTGTAAGAATCGGCCCCTTACGGGATGATCCAAGCATACCTCCTGTCCTTTCTTAATAAATGTTTTCACCACCACCATCCCGGCCGCGGCGGCCGAATTTGGATGGAGGTGGAATTCTAGAGGCCCTTGTACTGTGCGATGTCAGTGCACGTTACAGAACCCCACGTGGTCGAAATTTCCGGAGCCCTTCACTACGGCGTCCCTCATAGCCTGGGTCGTTTTGGGACGTTGAACCCGAATAAATCAAAATCAAATCATCTTTCCCTCTCTCTCTTTCCTTAGAAGCATTAAAATAAAAAGATGTAACCATCGTCCTATGAAGCATAAGGTGAGAAAATAAGTTTGATCTTTAGACGGGCAAAATATTTTTTAAACGGAACAATCAAGTGAAAAAATTGGCAGTGGTTTAGCTCTGGTTAAACCTGGAGGATTGCGAAAGCAACGAGGATGGACAGAGAGGCGATGCAGAGCGCGCGGCAGCGGAAACGGCCCCGGCACGCTAGTAATGCGCAACTACTGCTCATGCGCAACTGGCTAGCGCGGCGGCGGCACCTCTGAGTCACCCGCGCAGTGACGAGGGCGGCGGTGGCATGCCAGCCACTGCTCCTCGCTCATGCGCAGTATGCCCTTTCCTCGGCCCCGCGAAATGGCTTGGCGACTCGCGTAGAGTTGCTTTCGCAACAAAAACCCCGGTGGTTTTGGGTTCGTAGCCCAACGACCTGAAACTGCTTAAATCTATCGCCAAAGTGACCGGCAGGAATATGATTTCCACTACACTATTATAGACCACCAGCAAAATTCAAGAAAAATGAACGGTGCAAATAATGCACCACTGCTGAGCTGCTGCTGCTGCCTCGCTATAATCGAGCATTTAGCAAAATATTTTACCGTAGTCTGCATTCTACTACATGAATAAAAGTTGTGGCCTTTAACATGCGGTCCCTATTTTCACAATTAACTAAGATTACTCTTCGAAATAAGCTTTTGTTTCAGTCAGACACAAATCTCTATATCGAATTTAGTATAAGTTCTAGCCGAGGCAAGGTCCTTGGGCAATGTTTACATGCCCCGACAGGAAAGTGCCACCAGTGACCGAGCGGCGCTGAGAGCCACTTTACTCACAAAGATCAATACACTGGCAAGCATAGTCCAGAGCTTGAACTCCTGGAGCTTTCGAGTCAAGCTCCATGCTCTTCTGGACACAAGGAGCTGAGGAGAGCGTCTTAGGGATTAACATCCTAGCACATCTCTCCTAAAGCCCTAACGGTTCAGTTGGTGTCTCTCGGGGATGAAGGGACCAAGAAGTATTCTAAAGCGACCGGACATCAACATGGGCGCACATACCTTCGTTCCAATCAGTCCGCTGCCTCCGGTACAACTCTTCCACTCCGTTTCGGCGACCAAAGGTTCATGGGCAAAAGCGATGACCTCGATGAAGGTCTGCTGCTTGATGCAGTAGCTGTGGTTGTGCTTGTAAGGCCACAGGTTCCCGAGGCCGTAAAGATAGCTGTGCCCTTGCTCAAGGCCTCCAAGGATCTCGTTGGTCTCGAAAATGCCCGGAAGAGTTCTGTTGTTCGGTATCCTCCGGAGATAAGCATTAATGCTCTCTGTCCAATCCACATTTGGAACTTCGGGGCACGGTCCTGGATAGAATGATGCAAATCCGCAATGATCATCTTTTATTGAGTACATCTATCCTTTATCCTTCGCAATCTCTCGATCTATACCACGCCGCGGACAAAAAAACCGCCGCTCACAAAACCCAGTACCCAGTCTAAGAATCAATGTCAAATTGAGCTATCGACACCTTTATTACCTCTAGGGTAATGATGGTAAAAACGTTATTACATTTTTATAGTATTTTGTTATAATAGACAAAAGTATACAAACAAGTAAAAATTTTTTACCGCATTGGCATAAGCTAGAATAGGCCCATAAGTAAAAAATATGCATGCGAAACAGCTAGCAAGACTAAGATGCAACGCTTTTCTGCTAATTGAAATAAAGAATAAACGAAAAACAAACGAAGTGAATTCTGTTGTACTAGAATTTCATTTCAAAATTTAGCATGCATACGGCGCACCACGTTATTTGTTCTTATAAATATTTTCGTTCTTCAGGTAAGCAGTTAGTTATATGTCGTACATTACTTTCAATGGCTGAGCATTTCCTTACGCCCTACGACTCTGGACGTCTACGCGTGTCTTAAGGAGTAAATATATAACGACGGCGCAAATTCAGACAGAGTACCTCTGAAATTCTCTTACAAAACGTCTGAACTGACACATTATTTAGGAACAACAGTGCTGATAGCACTCACAGTGCTGTAAACAAATAGCACAGGTTTTAGCTCCACAGCTTTGTGAACGTTATAAATGCAGACCCTCTGAGCAGGACCGTGTAGGCCCGTGATTGCGCCTAGTCGAGAAGGCTGCGCGCACTGCCTGAAATTCGTGGCCTATAAGCAACACGGAATCAGAATTAATGCCATGTATTTTTCGAGTGCTTATCATGCACATTTAAGTGCTAATATTTGCTATCATTGCGCTTTTTGGACAGTATTTGTACATTGCCGCAAAATATTGAGATTGGCTTTGGAAAACCGCTGATTGGATTTCTGTAGGACAATATGTACTATTTTTCGTGATATCCCGAGTCATCAACCACTGTCCGTATAGGCAAATGTGGCGATGCGATGCGCGCGCAACATTAGCTTGACTAACGTGGGAAATTGGGCGTGTTGGTACATTTTTTTGCTAATGACGGTGCTAGTAAGATCTGGGGAACATTCTTCACACGTAAAGCAGTGGGCGGCCAGAAGACCTTCAAAATCTTTTCCTCTAAGGGCATTATCTACGTTTTTGGCATGTTCCCTCAACCTGTCATTCACGCATCTCCCAGTTTGGCCGACATAAGTTTTCCCACAGTTTAACGGAGTTTCGTACACTACGCCTTCTGCGCATTCAACAAAGGGCCGCCGATGCTTCTTTCCACAGTTGTTTTGCTTCGCTGTCTCGGGATCAATCATCTTGCACAGCTTTGACAGCTTGTGAGGAGCAGAGAAGACGACTTTCACGTCGTACCGCTGAGCTACCTTTTTCAGGTTGTGTGACAGCTTGTGAATGTAAAGTATCACAGCTACCTATTGCCTACGCTGCGTGTGGGCGTCACACTTACTCACGTCAGTGCGCAACTTTTTGAGTAGGCCTTCAGCAACCGAAATGAGAAGGTGCTGCGGATACCCGGCACTGCTCAGCCTATCGGCTTGATGGTTGAACGCTTCTGCGGCGAGATGCGGGCAACTTTTGCTAAGAGCGTTTTTAAAGCAGGAGGTGGCGATGGCTCGCTTAACGAGCTTTGAGTGTGCAGAGTTGAATGGCAGAAGTGTTTTTTGGCGCGCGCATCATAGCCCCAGCAGACACCATCATCTTTAAAGTGAAGCCTGATATCTAAAGACCTAATTTGGCCGTTCACTGGGAGTTCGTGGGTTAGGTCAAGAGGCCTCATCACCGTTCAAAAGGTGCCCAATATCTCTCTAGCAGCACGCTCAATTGCCTGCGCGTCACAATCAACAACTAAAAAATCATCTACAAACCTAAAGACCCTGCGAACGTTGTGGTCTTTGAAGGATGAGATTAAAAGACGGTCTAAATGGGCAAGTACAAGGTCACTAAAGGCTGGGGCAATGCAAGACCCGATGCATACGCCCTGCTTTTGCATGTGCGGTGTCCCTTCAAACTGGATCTAAGTTGACTAAATAAAAGGTTAAAAGCTTTAAAAAACCTCGGAATGAAACTCCAGCTGCGTTCTGGAAGGCAAAGCAGCCAAATTTGTCAATAGAGTGCTCAACGCATTCAAGGATTAGCCTGTGAGGTAAAGAATAAAAAAGGTATTTAATATTAACTGAGAAGGCTTGGCAGCCCTTGTCATAATTATGGGAGAAGAATTCTAAAACGTGGTTAGAGTTCTTGACCAGAAACGGATCGTCCACGGGTAAAAGCTTAAGTTGTCGTTGCAAAAAACCTGGGACAGAATGCTGCCATTTTCCAGCTTCAGAGAAAATGGTCCTTAGTGGCATTTCTAACTTATGGGTTTTCGCGCTAAAGAATACATTTAAGAAGTTTTTCTTGCTGTTATCGATCGCCTTTATAAGCTGTGAAAGGTTTAACTGTCCGCAAAGTTTCTTTGCGCGGGTCTTGACTTTAGTCAAGGACACTTTAGGATGGTTGTTGAAGACTGACGAAATAGCGTCCCTAGATTTTGTTTTAAAAACTGTTCTAGGCATATCAGTGAATCCACCCTCCTGAACGCAGAAGCGTTCAACCATCAAGCCGATAGGCTGAGCAGTGCCGGGTATCCGCAGCACCTTCTCATTTCGGTTGCTGAAGGCCTACTCAAAAAGTTGCGCACTGACGTGAGTAAGTGTGACGCCCACACGCAGCGTAGGCAATAGGTAGCTGTGATACTTTACATTCACAAGCTGTCACACAACCTGAAAAAGGTAGCGCAGCGGTACGACGTGAAAGTCGTCTTCTCTGCTCCTCACAAGCTGTCAAAGCTGTGCAAGATGACTGATCGCGAGACAGCGAAGCAAAACAACTGTGGGAAGAAGCATCGGCGGCCCTTTGTTGAATGCGCAGAAGGCGTGGTATACGAAACTCCGTTAAACTGTGGGAAAACTTTTGTCGGCCAAACTGGGAGATGCGTGAATGACAGGTTGAGGGAACATGCCAAAAACGTAGATAATGCCCTTAAAGGAAAAGATTTTGAAGGTCTTCTGGCCGCCCACTGCTTTACGTGTGAAGAATGTTCCCCAGATCTTACTAGCATCGTAATTAGAAAAAAGAATAATCAACGTGTAACGCGCGAAATCATTGAATAGGAGTTGATTTATAATCGGGAAGAATCATGTGTTAGCTCCACTTCTATCACTCTCTCTGATAAAGAGCTGACATATTTGTGCATGCACTGACGATGACGCCGGATTGTTCAGAGTGCATATATGTTCGCACGATTCGTTGGCAATAAAATGTGGCAATAAAGATCGCAGTATCAATAAATAAGTTCAGCGCCGTCCTTGTTGTCTCGTTTAGTCCTCGTCTCCTTGCGCTGCTATTTATTTGTTCAAAACATTAGCTTGTTGGCCACACCCAGGTTACGCTTAACGGTTCTGCAGCCCTCGGGACTGGGTGGGCCCACCTATGTCGCGTGGTGCTTACTACACCGACTTAAGTGCTTGCACGTGTAGCTATACGTGCTCCATAGCCGAAAGATTGCGAATCCAGATATAACATTAGTACGCCATCAATGCGAAATCTGCCATGCAATGAACTGACTTCTTCGTATTGGTAACCATTGATTTTCTGATTGCCGCTGTAAAGCAATCTTTCTTCGCGAGTTTGTGTGGTATACGCGTTTTCTTATAGGGTGCGACTGATGCCACAGGGTATGGAGTTAAGCTGGATATACTTGCAATAAATACTCCTTTGAAGCTACCAAAGCTCTTAGAAAATGAGAGTTACGCTTTTTCTATTCCCTGCAGGTGTTTTCAGATTGGTGGAGGAGGAGACGAGCGGGGGGATTCTAAGTTTCCCTCTGCACAGCTGAAAAGCAGAATTGGGGAAACTGACAACATTTTTCGCACCCTCTACTAATAGTAGAAGGTGAACCGACCTTGAAACAAGGAAAATCATGAAGGAATGTATGTTCTAATTGTGCTTATTTTGCGATTGAAACTGTCACGCAACTGACTGATCTTTACTTGCTCTGCAGGAACGTCATATTATTTTCCTCCCTTCAATGACTCTCTCAGCCTCCGCGGTGGCTCAGTGGTTATGGTGCTCGGCTACTGGCCCGAAAGACGCGGGTTCGATCCCGGCCGCAGCGGTCGAATTTCTATGGAGGCGAAATTATGATGCCCTTGTGCTGTGCGATGTCAGTGCACGCTAAAGAAAAGAATCCCAGGAGGTCGAAACCTCCGGAGCCATTCACTACGGCGTTAAACCCCCATAAGTCGTAAACTTAGACTCCTCTCGTAGGACCAAAAAATACCGACGGCATCGCAGTATGACGGTCATGATGGTCTCCAGGTCATTATCTGCGACAAATGCTTTTCCTGACCATGGTTAAACGGGCGCTGTTTATCTAGGGTCAGGACTGCCCCGTCAAATCGCGACAGTTGGCAACGCTGTTCAATACTTAGTACCCGCCTATCAGGTGCTGAAAACACAGGAAAAAGTGAAAAATCTAGGTTGCGAAGCCCGAACCAAAAATGAATAATTTGCCGCGTTCAGACGCTAAGGTCAGAACAGATCAGCTTGCTGGGTCTCCATTCCCTTCTGGCGCTAATCAATACAAGCCTAATCGAACGTTGATCTGTTTCTACTATATTTTTTCAGTCCTTTGTTATTGGTTGTTGGTCCAGGGTCTTCGCTCGCGGGGTATGACGCCAGGCTATTCTTGCCACGAACACCCCATGATGTCACTACCTTGAATACACGAACTCTATGCCCATGCCGCAGTGGCGACACCGGAGTGTGACGAATCGTGACGACGCGTTTTACAAGCCTCACGAACTTCACCGGCGCTAATATTATCTCGGAATAGCAAGTGTGTGGACGTTGCGCGAAGAATTTACGGAGCATGATCCATGGGGCTCGACTGGACCGGAGGCAACGCCGGTAAGGGAACTAGCGGCTGCACCGGGAGCAGGCAGTGCCTGCGATTGGTTCTTCCCTTTCCCATATTCGGCTGCTTTCGTCACATCTGACGTCATGAAAAATATAACGTTAAAAAATGTCGCCTCTCGAGAATATTCCCACTGGTCACCGGGTGAAGCGAAGCGTTTCCATTTGCGTCTTTCATACGCCGGCAACTACCACAGACATCTCCAAAGAAACAGCCCATATAAAGTTTTTGACATATAACCAAACGAAAAAAAAGATGGCAGCAGAATCACGGTACTATGAACTTACGCATAGGAAAAGCAGCCTTCACATGAAGAATTGGTATAAAAAATTTAATAACAGCACTTTTACAACGTCTTTCATATGTGGTGTCACTCACCTGTTGTTACTGTCAGCGGACGCTCATCGGCACTGCTAATATGCAGAACTACGAGGACAGCCAGGAACGTGGCTAAGAACGCCATTTCGACAAAGGTTGGCTGAACCTGTGTGGAGTTCGGTGGAAGATGCACTCCGTGAACAAAAAATAATCGACTCGGTGCATTAGGCACCATTGCAAAATATAGTAAACCCAATATCGCCAGTAAAGGGAATCTGTATTTTGAAATATAAGTTCCGCGATAAACGCATTTCGCATGACGAACAGAAATTTAAAAGCTGCAAGGATAATTTTCTACAACTCCTAAAACAAAAATTAGGAACTTGCAGTTCGGAGCGGTCATGTGATTCACTTTACTAGAAGTATAGCAGGCACTGGTGGGCGAGTTGGTTTATCATTTTCTAGAGCTGTATAAATGGTTACTTTAAGTGCATAAAGCTGTTCATTTATTTCAGCGTCACACCCTTTGTTACTCTAAAGGTTACTACTCTAAAATGACCGCATAGTAGCCATTTGTTTGCAATCCGTGCTTTTTTTCTCTGCGCGAAGCTCAGTTGAAACCATCATCATTATGTAAAGCGACATGTCCCGCAACCCTCTTTCAGTTAAACCAAGAAGTTTTATTTATTTTTGTTTTTCACAGTGCTGTCAACCCTTGTGCGAGTGTCCTTACCGAGAGGGAATGAAAACTTCATAGCAAAACAACATTATACACGAGCACTGAATACATCAGCATGAAATGGTACATTCAGTCAAGCATCAAATGACACTTTCAAGCAGGTGTTTATCCAGAGATCGTTCTAATTCATGTAGATCACTCTGTTCCGCAGCACCCATTGGCAAGACATTCCATATTTTAATTACATGTGGGAAGAAGGAATGTCTGAAGGTTTCACTACGCGCATAGTACGGCTGAATTATCCGACTACGATTTCTTCTAGAACTCCGTTTGCCTGGTGCTTGTATGTATATTTCCTTCTGAATATTTATCTGTCCTTGGAGCATCTGGAATAATAGCTTCAACCAATTTTTTTTGCTGCGTATTTCTAATAAATCCAGGTTATAAGAGAGCTTATCTGCAACTGAGTATGTCCTTCGATATCGGCAGCAAACAAAGCGTACTGCGTACCTCTGAATTCTTTCTAATTGTTTCTTTATATAATTATGCTTAGAACTATATACTACTGACGCGTGCTCAAGGAATGGCCTACAAAGGTTTTGTATGCAATTAGTCTTTTTTCTCAAAGAAAAAACATAACCTCTGGTATGCTTTGGAACATACCTCTTCTATATGTGTTCCTCAATTTAAATTTTGTGTTATTGTCATTCCTATACACTTAAACTCAGTTACGTTTACGAAAAATTTGTCAGAAATATGGAAACGAAATAACAGACTTCTTCGTTGTAATGTGCGTCTATGTTGATTTTGAATAATTTATTTCTATCTTCCAATTCTTGCACCATTCGCAGAACGTCTGCAAAGAGTTAATTATAAGCTGGTCGTCCGTGTTTCTAACTGTAGAATAAATTACACAGAGATCTGCGAATAGCTTTAGCCGTACATTTGGTTCCATGACAGCAGAGATGTCATTAATACACTCCAAATATAACAACGGTCCCAGAAAACAACCCTGCGGAACTCCTGAAAGCACTGCTAGTGAGCCGGACACATTAAAGTGAGCCGGACAAGTTAAAGAGTGAGCTACACGTAATAGGGGCGTAATTACTCATTGACATCCACCCAAGCGCAGTTACAGGTAGTTCCGAGCAATCCAACGAGCACAAATTTTCATGCTACTGCTAAGAAAACCTTCGTTCAGACATATACTAGGGCTGACCGTAGGTCCTAGCGCAGAATTTGAAGCGATGCAGGGGAGATGGTCTGTGGCGAATTTTGTCGGCGCACTGCCGCAGACTTTTTAGCGGCTCGATAAAACATTCCTTTCCTTCTTTCAAGCCTCTCGTCCCTGGATGCATTCAGAGACGTCTCTAATCAATCCAGTCCGAAAAATACCGGCAAGTGTATCACATAAAATGCCGCAGACAACAACCAGTGCCAGGCGCGTAAACAGATTCGCTCCGTCCTCGAGTGTTTTAGGACACCGTGTCCTCTATCTGCTTCTGTTCCCACTGCAGCCTTCACCAACTTGTTTTTATGAAGCACAAAGGGGAGGTTGACAACACGAAATCACTATTTTGCGTCCAGACGTCAGGCTCAGCTGGCCGGGTGCAAAGTGGAGGCGTCCTTGGCGGTCTCTTCATCCTGACCTGAATAGAATACGGCCTAAGTTGTGCAACAGCTTTTCTTTGCTTCACTGGGCGCCAGTGTGGCCGGCATGGTAGCTTATTCATATCACAGTCCTTGACTTCATATTTCTTGTGTGTCCTTTAGAGAAGATATAACATGTATAGTCTTTCTACTAGCTGAGACGACAGCCTAGCTGCTTTTTTTTTATTGAGATGAAGGACAAAAACACCCTTACAGAGCACCCTTCGCCCGGTTTGAATAGTATCCCTCAGGACTAAGAGCGAGCGTCAACTCACAGTTACCGGAAAAACGACTTTTTATATTTCTATCTTGTTGTTTTTGCAAAAATCGCGCATATAACAAAACTTGAACGCATGTGTTGAGATTCACTGCGAGCAACCTGCCCAAGACTGAAACCAACCATTTTTTTTTTAAGAATTACTGCAGCTCAACTCAGCGTCTAAATATTACAGTCTGAAAAAAGTGCCGAGCTCATAGAATTCGGACACATTTCAATTCATTCTTGGCAATAGGTACCGTGCTCAGAAACAGTAGTGTAGCTCTCAGTTACCTTCCTCGTAGCTTTTTAAAAAGCTAATTTTTTATTGCTAGTTGCATTGCCCGAGAAACGGCTTGTTACTTCTCTAAGTGTTCCAGAATACTGATTAAAAGCAGTGGCACAACTAATTTTCGCACGGGAACTTTGTCATACTTCTACAATCCGCTTGTTTACAAGATGTAGTTTCCAAGATGTAGATGTAGACCCTTTCAGACCACGGCACCTGCATTTCTAATGGGCTGACTCCTGTCATCCTCCATGTCACACATATGCGATGCAAGGGCAGTAAAAACACACATCGGCGGTACATATACACATGATGCCATGTTTCTTAGGAAAGGTCGCATGACTAAGATTAACATCAAAAATTTGTACTTGTAGCTGGGGGATGTGTATTGTCTCTTTAAAAGTTTCTATCAAACAGACACAAGTTCATGCAGCTCGTACGATTAAAATAGAAATAAAGCTCAAATATTTCTGGCACAATGCGGAAAATATTATTGCAAATGGTGAGCGGATGCCCAAGCACAACATTTCCTCTGCCACTCGCCGTACTCAACGACTCGCCAAGGCCTGTAACAATCAGGCATTTATGCTTGGCTAAGACATCAACACGAAATTGTTGCGTCGGGCTTACTTTTGCACGGAAAGATTTCCAATCAAAGCGTTGTAACAACAAGTCCAGCTTTCTTTTATCAACAACCTCTATCTGTGATACCGGGTTATTAGCCGCAGCATACTGAGACGATAGAAAGCTGCACCAAACAAAGAAGTGATCGGATAGCTTTTGCTCAATAATAAACGGAAATACCTGGTCGTTGTCAGTACGAACGTTGACGTGATCTATGCATGAAGACACAAGTGATGCACCCAAAATTTCGACACGTGTGGGAAGGTTGATAATGGATTCTATGCCAACGTCAGCAAGCGTGTTCAAGTAATCAGCTACAATGTGCCGTTTTTTCTTCAGCACATCAATGTTTACATCACCTATCATGCACACGTGACCAGATGGAAAAGCAAGTAGACGCAATTCATCTACAATCTTTCTGACACTTTGATTGGGCGGCCTATAAATAGCGAGCAATGTGATGGCAAACGATTGTGTGTGAATACGAAGGGCTAGCGATTCAGCACTTGTGAAGATTATGTTCAGAGGACTTGAAATCCAACCATTTTTGGTTTTGGTTTATGGGGTTTAACGTCTCAAAGCGACTAAGGCTACGAGAGACGCCGTAGTGGAGGGCTCCAGAAATTTCGACCACCTGGGGTTCTTTAACGTGCACTGACATCGCACCCAACCATTTTTAATAAAAATGGCAATTCCACCACCACGGCCCTCTTTGCGCGTCAAAAAATGATTGTGATAACCTTGGAGTTGAAACAGACCAGTATGTTCTTGCCCAATATTGATTTCAGTTAAGACGAAAACATCAGCTAAATCACGTACTGCACCAGCGTGGACACAAAATTCATTCCAGTGCTTGCGAATACTGCGCACGTTTACATGAAAAACAGTGAAAGTGCCTTCGCCTGGTTTTAAAAAAACAGAAAGAGAAGGAAAGTCTCGAAATTGTTCGCACAAAATCATGAATCAAGGAAAAAAATTACAACAGACAGACTAGCCGAGACAAGTCACAAGGGCTCATTATGCGCACAACTGGGTCACCCTCCTTCTTTCGGGCATAAATTTTGCCATTTTTCACCGATACGAATTTGAAATCGGCCTCCTTTGCCTTAGTCTTTGTCTCCCAGAACAATTCTCTGTTGTATTTCGTCAAGTTTTCGACATCGAAAACCGAGGGCTCATTTTCCTTCGCCAGAGATTCCAGTTTACTTCGCTTTGCCATCCAGCTGTCACGTATGCCTGCCGAAAGGAAGCGCACTAAAACTGGCGCTGGTTTGCTCTTCCTGGGCAACCGGTGCACAGCTACTACATGGCCTGGCAGGAATGAATCAATGCCCACTTGTGCTGCCAATTCAGTAACGGTAGTAGTCAAGTTTTCACTAGGAAATTGGGGTAGGCCATGAATTTCGAGGTTTGAGGACCTACTATACTGTTCAGAGGCATTTATTTCGCCTCTAAGATCTTGAATGATAGCTGCCTGGGAAGCGACCTGATCCTCACGCACCATCACTCTAGACGACAATGCAGTGACCTCTTTCTCTCGCGTTGCGGATTCTTTCAGCAAGGAATCATACTTATTTGAAAGAAAGTCAACCGAGTCGTGTATTTCCTGCATTTTTGTTTTTACTGCTTCGATCTCGGACTTCAGGCACAACAGCTCGTCTATTTTGGACAGAACCAGGGAAAGAGACTCAACTTTCTCGCGAATAGAATCCAGCAACGATAGCTTTTCAGCAATAGCTGTTAACTGGCTAGAACTGCCTTGGGAAGAATCCGTTGATCTGCATGCTTTACATCGCCACTTTTCTCTCTTTTTCGGGCCCATCGACGAGAATGTGCCTTCAGCCACGCCTGAGCACTCATGACCGAGGTGATACAACGATGCATAGTTAGAGCATTCCATGCACCGGTCCTCGTCAGCGAAATTATGCCCACATTGAGCACATTTTTTTCCCTCCATCACACATGCATACGAGAGAACACACGCGGTAGATCAAGCAAATGGCAGTTTTGCAGTTGGCGGCATGGAATGTACAGAAGAGTCGCTACAGCAAAACCAGCTCACCTGCAGTAACAGAACAAATCTTTTAGGGCCGGCTCTGGACGTGCCGCCAACTGCGCTTGCTGCTTGCAAGCGATGCGCTTTTAAAAATGTTTAGTGCTTAGCAGTGGTGCTTGCTTTGTGCGCACGACAGAGCTGCGGCAGAGTTGAACACCACAGTCAAGCTCAAGAACTTGGTCATTTCAGTTTTTCTGCTCTTGTTAGCTTCTCCAGCTGCTGTCCCCCATTTCTCAGTAACCGGTACAAATCTCTCGCGTACCTTTTAGTATGGGCATGAGGATTAACGTCTCAGCGCGACACATTGGCCGTGATGGACATTGTAGTGCAGGGCTCCCGATAAATTTCGGCCAGCTGGCGTTGCTAACGTGCACTTACATCGATTGCTGAACACTGGTGAGAAGAGTTGACCTTTGGGATTCCGCTTCCTTTGAGCTGTACTGCAGCTTCCCTACCGCTGGCGCATTCCCAATGCTGCTTCGAAACTTACTTTTCCTATCCAGGCCTCAATTATTCCTGGCACCTTTTCTTCAGGTTTCCTCGAGCAAGCTACGGCTCTATTTCATGCCTCAGCCCACGCCTGAGGATCCCACGAAGGTTATCATGTACAACATTGAGCCCGAAAGCCTGGATCGTCCGATGTTACTTATCGAAGGTGCGCCGAGTGGTCTGCGCGGGCTGGTCGGAATCCTCAACGTCGTGGCGATGCCGTACATCGAGCTCTTTTGGAGAAGATTCCTTGGCGTAGATGTCATGAGCCTCCTCAGGGACGACCTCAGGATTTAGAGCATCTGAACCTGGATGACTGCTTTCTTGTATCTGCCTAGATGGCTGTTTGATTGCAGTGCAAATAAAGGACGCTAACAGTTTGAGAACCTGTTTTCAGGCTAATTTTTCGCTTTTTTCTGGCATCTCTTGTTTCCGTTTTTGCGATATTCCAGAATGATGTTGTCGACACCGCTCAATAACAAAACCTGCAACTATTGGACGTAATATCTTCAGAGTTGCATTTCCCCAAGGAGAACGCACATTGCTGTTCACAGCTTGCAAACGCAGCAGTTTTCATTAAATTTGCGTGGAGGCGGTTTATGAGGCGGATGATTTGTGATAATCTGATGACAGGCTTTATTCAGAAACAAGGTTTTCTTTCTTTGAAGGAAGTTATTTACCCTACAGCTCCATCAGAACGCTTGGACGGAATTTTTGGTGGAGTCTCAGCTCCAGTATAGCAGTACCTACCGTAACCCAGTGGTTAGTGTAGCACCGTCCACAATAATTTAATAAATGTCAGTGGTCTGTATAGAGAAAGCACGCTTGCGAAGTAGTATTCTTCACCTGCGTTGACGCTTCCCACGTGGTCTAGGCCATCCTCGTAGTGTGATATGCTGACTGCACTTCCGCATTCATGGGTATGCGAAGGGCAATTACGGGTGTCATTTCATCATTGCCCCGATCGACTGCCATATGCCTGAAATTCATTTGTTTTCTTAGGGCATTATTTATTATTATGTGAAGGCATAAAATTTTTAATGAGCCATAACCAACGCTCTCACAAACAGCGTTATCAGGTTAAACAAAGTCTTCCTGTCTTTGTCTTGTAGAATTTTTTCTGAATTTTCGCTGGTAAGAAAAGTTGTGTGTGTGAACTGAAATAACTGAGCTGTTACAGAGCCGACACGGCCCTTTTATAGAAAAGGTGTAAGCGAACAATTTTCACTTGGGCCAGAAACCGCACTTGAATGTCCCCGGTTCGTTCATTATTGTGAAACGCGCAGAGTTGCACTACTATGCAAGCCCATCAGATAACTACACCTTCGTCGTCAAGACGATCCGTATGCTGCTCGATGATTGCGGTTTACGAAAAGAACGATTTCTGGCTCTTCAAGCCTTCTTTCTTACTTTGTGATAAAAAAAAGAGCGGAAACGATGACTGCAATATGGGCACAGCATAGTATCAACCCGTCAGCGGATGCCCGAGCACAGCCGCCTTCATTTCCTGCTTTCAGAACGACCAAATATCTCGTCAAGGCCGATCCCGATCTGACGCTGGCTCCCAGCCGCGGACGTCAACACAAATAATTGCACCGGGTGTGAATGGCGGTGGTCGTGAAAGATATCGTTCAAGAAGAGCCAGTTCAGAACCCCTAATTCGTTCGGAAACATCTCCGCCATTGCTACTGCAGTTTATCGGAAGAAGCAGACGTATTTTTCGAGTTGTTTGTGGACGTCACCGACGGTTCCCTACGTATGCCTTGCTACTAGGTCCTGAAAGACGTTGGGTACTTAAACTCGTGCAGTGGCAGGGTCGATACTTACCACCGCAGCGCCGCAGAAACAGCTAGCTCCGGCAGCATCCTTGCAAAAGAAGGTAAACGAGGCCCCTTTTATCCCCATTCGAACGTGGCTGATGTGGACGGTTCCTTCGTCGAAGCGAGATTTTGGTCTTTTTGTTATGGCATTTCGCACCAGGAATATTCTTCTGATCTTTTCGTTTACCAATATTAAAACTGGCGCTAAAGTTCGCGCTGATCAACTTTACCCTTAGCTTTTCTGCTCTTACGCTTCTTTTTAGTAATACACCTTATTCAGTGACAAGTGCGCTACGTACCATTTTTCAGGAGCGCAGCTGCACCTATCTCAAACCTTCCTGACCTTTTGTACTTCATAACAAGTAGTTCTATTTCCTTCAATTGTGCCTCGTGTATTCAGGACGCCCTTTAGGCGCTCTTTCTCGGGATTTTTTTTTTTTACTTTTTTATACGCAGCTCCTAGGCACGAAAACTAGGCTGCCCATTTAAGCTGCGGTATGATGCAAATAGAACTTACTTAAGTCGCCCTTTAAATTCAACGGCTGCCCACGCCGTAAAAGTAACGTCAATGAGCTTTTATTTCTTTGGGTGCTGTTCAAGTCCGGCAAGACCATTAGTCTTTCTAATAATGAAAGAGAAAAATTTTGACTATTCGGCTGTATTTGTGTCTCAAGAGGCAGGAGCTTTGAGGGTTGTGAGGCCATACCAAAAGATTTTCTTCAAGTTAGTAGCTTTCCTAGCATCACGAAGCCCGAGCGGTAACGTTGGCACTCGGAAATAGAGTGATTGAAACATCCTGTAGACTTACGTCTGAAGTTCGAAGAAGCGAGGGCGTTTTGATGAACCCCATGGAACCTGGGAAGGGAACTATGGACGTTAGACAGCGTCTCAGATGGCCAACAAGGCTGTTTCTTGGGCTAGTTGGTGGCTCATGATGTCGGCCAAAACTAAGCGTGCAAGACGGGGACCAGCACTTCGTCCCGCCTCTGTCCCACTTATCCCCGTCTTCTTCTGCGCTTAATTTTCGTCAGAATCTTAGATAGCAGGAGTATCGTACGAGATAATACAACCAGAGAGTGTGATATTTAAGCGGTGAAGCAGTCCAGCTCTCCAAAGTACAAGTATTATCGGGACAAAGTGCACCTCAGAGAAGAAATATGATGACTGTTCAGCGCGATGAAAAGCCCGACGTGTGCAGCACTTTTGTTTTGCGTCGGAAAAATAGCAAGCGATTAGACAACAGACTATGCTGGGCCGGTTTTGTAACGTGGTGCGAAATTAGGCCTTGCTGGCACGAATATGTTTTGCGTGACCAATGCCTGCATTCGCTTTCAGAGCGCAGCTCTTTGGCGTCCGTTCCTGGGTTTCGCGTCGTCGTCGGCGTCGGCGTCGACCTCGTAACCAGCTCCGCCCCCAATGTCACGCTTTTCAATTGGTCGAAATGCTCGTGACGTCACAGTGCGCGAATTTCAAATGGGGCCAATTGTACTTTGGCTAGTAACCATGCAACCAATCAAAGGGATCGTATAGTGATGCTGCAACTAAGTTGGACTGAGTTTAGTTAATTGCTTAATTAATCAACTAGCCTAATCAATATAGAGGAGAATGAAGAGGTCAGAAGAAAAGAAAAGAAAGACGTGCGCCGCAGCGGCAACAGCGTCCGCGGAAGGAGACGCTGCTGAAAAAAAAACAGATAAGTACGATTAGAAAAATTTATTTACATATGTACACATGCCAAGGTTACAAGATACATTCACATTTACAAAAACACATGACATTAAGTATGTAAGGTAAGCCAATTAAAGAGGTACCATAAACATTTCTAAGTAACTAACAGGAATGGGCAATGTAAAATAGGAATGCATATATACCGATTGACCGATTGACCGAGTACGAAGCCGCGTTCCCTCCACCACCACGCACTTCCCCACTCAGTAAGACGTTGCTCGTTTCATATACGTTGTGTCGAACATCCTAGACAGTTCCAACAATTGACAGGTTAATGACAGAACACGATGGATAGAAATACAATAATATAAATATGAAATAGCCTAATTAACCTTTCTAGTTAGACCGCATAAATCAATAAAACCGAGAACGAAATTGGTCGAGTTGGGGAATCGAACCAGGGTCTCCGGAGTGCGATACGAGCACGCTAGCCACTCCGTAATGCCAATTGAATGGTTTGGAATGAACGAAGGCGCGTCTAGCTAATACGGCGTCTTCGTTCACTCCCATCTTCCCCCTTTCCCTTACGGCGAGGTGCAGGTGTCCACCCAGATATGCGAGAGAGATACATTTCCTTTTCTCAAAAAATAAATTTACCGTCCAGCAAGGCGTACAGCCGAATTGGCGATGGCGTTCTGTGGACTCCCTGGCAGCGTTGCAAGACGCTGTCGCGTTCCACTCTTACAGGCGAAGCTTAACATGTTAACCACACATCAGTAACACACGCAGACAGCTAATGGACGCGTCATTCGCTGGCAGCACTTGATTCATCATTCACAACCACATTCTTAACGTACGCTCCCTTGCCGCACATGCCAAGGACGTACACCACGATCACATTCTCCGCCATTCCTCTGTACTTTGCTTTGCTGAAACCTGGATGGATCCCGAAGAGCCTCTCGAAATCATAGATTTCCTATACTGCTGTGGTGCTCGCAGAGACCACAACAGAGCGGCGGGAGTCGCTATCTACTTGCGCACAGGTCTCTCTGCAATACCAGTCGAAATGTTTGGCACGTCACATGAAGTTGGCGAACTGTGCGCCGCAAAGTTGCCCAACGGCTTGCTGGTAGTAGCTGCCTACTTCGCCCCTACCGCACTCACGAAAGACGTCGTGCACTTCCTGCAACTCGCATTAACCGTCCATCAATCCACACCGATGTTAGTAGTGGGGGACTTTAATGTTGACATAAAGACAAACAGCAATTTCCTAACACTTATGCGGGAGAACATCCCGTTCCTCTCGCTCGTAACGCGTCCCACGGCTGTGACAACCTCGCGAGGCACTTGTATAGATCTCGTCTTTGAGAATCAAGCATTGGTGTACCAAGTCGAACATATATCAGTCTATTTCTCCGACCACAAAGCTTCCTTCATGACTGTCAAGAACTGTTAGTGGAGTCTTTGTTAAAGGAATGCTTGTGAAAAATAAAAAAAAAATTCTGTGATAGCGCATACATGTGTTGCTCGATTTCTTTGCCTCAATCTATCGAAAAGGTGAAACAGCTTATTTGCTGCGCTCAAATTTCGCATTAGGAAGTAACGTAATCGTCGGTAAATTTTTTTTTACAAATATCACTACAAGTGGCGACCTATCTCATAAGGTCGCAACTGCAGAATGGTGCAGACAACTTGACAACAAAGTGTGTACTTTTATCCGGAGTGAAAGCCCGCCAGTCTTTTGTGGTTATTCGGAGATAAAATGGAGCGAGGTTTTAAGTGCACTGAAAGGATAGAGTGAAAAAAAAAAAAGAAAATAGATACAGATTTCTTTGCAGCACATCACTCATCTCACGATGTTTTGCTCCTTTCTTGCGAAATGAACAGTGATATGAATAACGGCAGGTGCCAGTTGACTTTATTGCATCGACGAGGAAGTTTGAACGCGAGCCTCAGAAAGCCACAATATACTGTATATGGCCATTTCAGACATATACATGGTCTGCGTTTTCTCGTCTGAATTGCTCGGCCAGAACTTCTTGTTTTCTTTTTTTTTTAAATCATCACCCATGTTCTCTGGATCTATTTCGCAGGTACCCCAGAAAACGCTTCTGTTCCACCTCAGAGCGTTATTCAATCGCGATGGACAAATCAGCCCTGGCACTCCTTCTCGTCGCAGTCGGCGTCAGCGCTGCTTCCCATGACTACTCAGGAAGGGTGAAATGTGAGTAAAATATTCCGAAAAGACTTCGGGTTCTCTGTGAGGCACTCCAAACCTAAGGTCCACTCTGTATGACCGTTCTCACTCTTGGAACCCGTAAATGCCAACAAGAGTGTTCGACAGGACGGCCACGAATGAAAATTATTCGGCTATACGTTGTACGTAAATTGAACCACGTCGGGGTTTTGCATACCCTTCTACCTAAGGAACGCAGTCTTGCGTTTCAAATTCGAATTTCTTGCTCGAGGGCAGCTATATCTATTAATGTCTCTTTTCCTAAGCAACTGCCCATTAGTTGCGTTCATTCATATACCGGAAATTTTTCCACCGCACTGCACACCCACTCAGAAATGATAAGCCTTTAGTCCAAAAAGCACGCAAGAGTATACCTTATATTCATTTATTAGGACGTAAGTTACCATACATTTTGAATAAAAAATGTTTACGGCTGCTAAAGGTATTCGGAATAAATACATAAAAATTCTTTTAAATTGCCGCTGAATAACGCGCAAATATTTGCAGCTGTGCGGGTTTGTTACTGCAGCTCCCTAGTCCGGAGGGACTAGGGAGCTGCCTTCCCTTCGCTTGCCAATAAGCACGCTCCTCGTGGCTTTATATGCAAACTCCTCGAGCTTCGCCCAAGCATCAAGACGTTTGTGGGCGTACAGTGTTATCAGGAGCAGCGAGAAACTGAAAATAATTCCATCCTACGGGGCAGTAAGGAGTCCTGCTTTCTACTAAGCCGCGAATTTTCACCCTGGCAGTTGATTGGGGACCGGGTTGGTGGAACTAAGGTACCGACTACACATACTTACGTCGGGATGTCCTGCATTTATTTTTTATAGGAATTTCAGTCGTCACAAAACGAAGTCGAGAGTCGGTAAAAAAAAAAGTCACAAGTTGTGCAACAAGGGCGGGGAACCACCGCAGTGCGCAGTTGAAATCATGGTGATGCCGCGCCTCGCCCTTTACTACTACACGTTTAGTTATGATCGCGATGATAACAATGATTAAATTGATTTTTTGTCACCAAATGGAAACTCTGGCCAAGGATCGTAATCGCACAAGGTGTTTCTTTGTGCACAAGTGGGGTAAATCCCCAATTTCCCAAGTATTTCACCCCAAGTGGGCCGAGCACCAGGCTATTGAAAATCTTGTACCCTCTGTATCACCAGTGGGTGTGCAGCAGCGCTCGGAATCTAACGTGCAAGGCGAATGCTAAACCACCTAGGTCACCGCTGCGGTTGCTGCCCGTTTGAGCTCTGCTCTCAAAGGCCATAGCGTTCAATTGAACCAATGCAGGGCGCTGTGACGAACAGGTACCTTTAGTGTTCTTTTTGTATTGTACAGCCTATATGGCCATCACACTGAGTCGTTACGGCTGTACTTTGCAATATCAGACCCTGCGGAAGCAACGTGCGGAGCGGCGCTAAGGTGGACGGCAGGAAGATGGCAGGGAGCATAAACAGACCAGCCCGTGCAAATTTCTTCTTCATTGGCACACTCACAGCTGCATTGCCTTAGTGCTGTAAAGCTTGGCTCCTCATCATAAGCTGTCCGCATTTAATTCTGGCCTTGGAGCCCGTGTTAGCATGGAGGAAAAACGCAAAGGCGTCCTTGTTCTCTGATTTCCTCAAATTTGAAGAATTGTGGGTTTTACAAGCAATGCAAGGCTCACCACTAGAGCACGCACCATATTGGGCAAGGCTTTTGGTCTCGCGGGTCTAAATTCATTTATCCAAGCGTAATGTGCCAAAACAATTAATTACGTTAGTTGTTCTCCAGGAAACGTACACATTACATGTGAAACCGTATCTTGAGGTGCGCCTGCAAAGGTCGAATTTTATCCTAAACAGCCAGTTCGAAGCATGCGCATTATCAAAAATTAATAGCTATGAATTATTCAGCGTTCTCAAAAGAGCGAATTGCATAAAGCTATGCTAAAATTCAGACGGACAGGTGAAGCGCAGTGTTCTTTAAACTGCCGGACATAATACCTTACTCTCTGGTGATGCCGGAGACGCATATGACAGCCAACTTTTATTCGAAAAACAAAACTCAGTTTTTCTGTTGCATCTCTACTTATTGCGTAGTCAAAGCTAACTAACGTACTGGACCTGTAGGCACTTCCAAGCGCTGAGATTATGGCGGGAATCCTTCCAAGAACCCGCAAAACTAGTCACCCGGGAACTAGCACACGATCACATTCGCACATTGTGACGTAAACTTTCAAGTTATGTTGTTGGGCAAGTTGATTAGCACTTATTACTCTCATACAGTAAAGGAAACGCTGGCGTCCAACGGGCATGGACAAGGGCGCAGTTGTGACCACTCTTCCTCTTGCCTCTCGTACGCTAGCGCTACCTTGCAACCATGCAAGAATGCGAAACTTTAACACTGCATGCGTCCACTATAGAGCACTGGACTTCAGAAAATGATGCTCAAAAAGGGTTCCCTTCCTAAGGTGCCGCATGTACCCCAATCACAAAAAAAAACAAATCTCTGTCAAATAAAAGTGATTATTTCTGCACGTCTTGCTAAATGTAATTAATAGTCAAAGCAAGCTTCACTCCAGGTTCATGAGTCGACGTTAAATTGAGATTTAAATATTGATAAGACACGTTGGTTCAACCCCTTTTGATATCCGGGTCGCCATAAAGAGCGCTCTCTTTCGTACTTTTATGATCGGCATTTTGTCTTTGCTGCAATAAAAAGTCTACCTCCCATAGCCTGCTCTATTACGAGTAAATTATTTAATCATAGCCTTCTAACTCCTACGCACGACAAATACCCCGCTCCATAGGCATAGGGAAGATTTTAGTGCTTTCTAGGCTATCCACTTATCCGCAGTACAACGTATCCTGTAATAGCGACCTTTTTCTGGATAAGCAAGAGAGAGGCTGAACAAGTTACCAGCGCCATTTCATGCGGCTACTTTGTTTGCATCCAGTTGACTGCGCCCGCGACGTCGACTACACAGCAAGTATCAACGCTTATCTGCGGAGGATACCAAACAACATCACCCTGCTGCCTATCAAGGACACACATATGATGGGGTTCAAGATTTCCCCGCCTGTGCTGACCGGTATGGGAAGCCTGTGGGCCTACCGACCATACTACACCTTCTGCTTCGACAACCAGACCTTCATGGAAACCGCTGTGTTCGCCGATGAGCCCCTGACCATCAGTGTGGACTGGAAGAGCTGCACCGGAACCAGAGGAAAATTGATAACCGCGGTATGTAGCCCGTGGCTTGGCATAACTGCTTAGCTGCGAGAAAAAGGGAGGAGCTAGGGACGCGGCCAGATCAGTTCTTTTTGTTCTATTTTAAGTATTGGCGTCCTATTGTCGTCGACGTTGTTGGTAGCGTAACGGGGAGTGCGAGGAGTAAATAAGATCTGAGCTGCACCGAGTGCCGCGTCACGTTTCCCTGCTACCCTCTGTGTTCGAACTAGTGCTTGTTCCGTACGAGCGTGCTATGGTTGCGCCAAACTGCGCCACACGTGGCGTGATGGAATGTTTTAAGGCGAAAGCCTTTAAGGGCTCATGCTCGCGGTGTCCGTTCGTGCGCGCTAGAATTGTGCCAACTGTGGCCTCTCCTCCGCGCAGCGGCGCAACCTCCTCCCTCCTCATCAACCGGCGCGCCGGTGGGGGGCGCAGCTGCCTATAGCAACCATGACGTCACACAGTAGCGGTAGAACGAGCGCGCGCGCGTCGGCGGTGGCAGCTGCACCGCCGCTTCTTCGCCAGACGTCTCGTTGCAGTCGAATTAGTGAGACGCATAGCTCCGAAGCGGCCCAGTGATTCCGCGCCAAGCGGTTCGGGGAAGCGGCAGTGGGTTGACCACAAGGCTTTCGCCGAGCACATTTTAGAATTTCGAAAGTCTCTTCGGTAATCTTTAAATTCAGTATAGTAATACATCATCGGGTGACAATGATATTAACTTCACTTCGTGTTGCCATGTGGGGCGACAGCCTGCAGACTGTTCTCGCTGGATATTGTGTTACATAGGCGAGTTATCCATTCGCGAGTTTGTTTTTTTTTCACCCTTTCCCAAAACCGAGACAGGAGACTGGCACCAATGCGTGAGCACTTCAACTAAATGCTGGGCGAGTTCTCCAAATTGTTACGCAATGCTCGAACTTGCAAGTTACGACAAGACAAGGGGAAACGGATGCGTTCTTCGGCAGTGTGTATCAGGCCCTTGTCATTGTGCCGCCTCACTCCGTGATAAGGCGCCAGATGAGCTGCCGGTTTATGCTCGCTCAATACGCGGAAAACAATTAGTGCGCAAGGACTACGAGCTCCTGAATGTAAACGCGAGTGTGCTTCATCCCGAAAGTTCAGCCTGTGTGTGAAGGTTGCGAATCGACAGAGGACCTATTAGCTCTGCATTTCAACTCCTCTTTTCACGAATCAGTTTTTTTTTATATATTCAATGCCATTATTTTTAAAATACACGGGAAGCGTTGTCCAAGAGCCTTTTTATCATTCCTGAAGCAGTGCAACTTTTTACACACACACGCACGGGTCTGAAAAACTTTGTCCAAAATTTTATCAAAAAAAAAATCGTAAAACAATAACCTCAGGGTGTACTGGATGTTCGCATACATTGCGACAGCCATCAGCCGCGCCCTAGCCATAGGCCTCTAAATAATATCGACATCCTAGTTTTTCTTAGCGCGCGCCGAAGTGTCGACGGACTTGAAATTTTTGCGTTTCACCTTCATCGAAAGAGTGCAAAACACCGTAGCCAATGAACGCCTAGAGTGTTCAGTAACACTGGTGTGTTCCTTTTCTTTCCTTCCCCTTGCCTGAGAGTTTTCTCCTGTTCTCAAAAGACACACATCGGCGTGATAGCACTTTTTCCGAGAATCCAACGTATTATAGATATATGTTTTGATCTTAATTCTGGTCGTTATCCAAGGACTGAACGAACTGCTATTAAACAGATGCTAGCTCTCGTGTGTTCACGAAGTCTTACACAGGCACCATATGACCTGAGCTCAATTTACACCGTTGCAGACATGTGTTCTAATTTCAGAGCCATTTCCTAATCGCAGCTTGGTCTGACTTCTGTTTTACTGGAAAATAACGTGAGGTAGGCATTCCAAAGGCTGCCAAACTTTAGACGTCACCACCTGAACGAGAAGTATCGCAAAGTCTTTGACCAAGATTGCAAAAACAACAATATTTTTCTCTCAATCCAATCACTTTAAGGTCTGTGACGTCATCCTATTGTATCAGCATTTCCTCCACGCGTGGACAAGTTGACTTAATATGATGACGCGATGTTTCCACGGTACAGAATGAAGGCTTAGTTCGGTGAAGGTGGTATATCCACCACTGTTACTTCTTTGCACGCCTGTGCGCGAACTGGCGGAGGTTCTCTACAGCGTTTCACATTTCACACTCAGCAGTTCTGCAATTTTCAACTACCCGGTTAGTCTTGAACTTGCAAATTAAATCTGGCAGGTAGAGTTTCTGGTTACTAGCGCAGACAGTTCTCGCTTTCTTTTTTTTTTTGTCTATAAATCAGCCAGCCTTCTCATGGGTCTTTGTGTTTTTCGGAACAGGTGTCTTCTAGCAAGCTGCGGCTCTTCTTCATGGCAGCACCAACAGTTGAGGAACCAACCAGGGTTATTCCGTACATCATTGGACCCGACAGCCTCGAAAATGCGCAGCTGTATATCCAAGGGGCTCCGAGTGGATTGCGTCGATTAATGGACGTCTTGAACATTGTGGCCATGCCCCACATCGAGATCTTCTGGAGAAGATTCCTTCGCGTTGAGGTACCGCACATCCTCAGGGTCGACCTCAGAGTTTAGAACACTAAACAGAGGCTAACTGTAATCGCGAAGCCCATTGATAAGCGAAAGAATAAAGCTGTTGACAGTATCATGGCCTTCATTTTGTGCTTAGTTTCATGGCTTCTTGTTCATTTCTCTTGATAATCTTATACATCACCCGATTCCGCTGCGCTGCCGACGGACTCGGGTTAATGCCTACTAATGTTTTTTTATACTCCCGTGAAGTCGCTATATATCTAAGAATCGGCTTCAAACTGATTCTCTGTCGCAGATGGTATGGAATGGTACGCAAAATGAGGTTTCAAACAAGCCTGCTGACTACAACAAAACAAAAACTTAAATAAGAAGGGAACAAGGAAAAATTAAATCCAGGTGCAGTGTTCTGTTATGAGACATCATTCCAGCTCGCAAAAACACACGGACGGACAGAGTAGGCACCACGGGCGCCGGACTTGAACTCGTTGTTCAAAACAGGTAAGCGCAGTTCGCAGGTAATAATGTGTGTACCCAGGTGGAGGACGCCAACTGTGATAGTGCTTAAAATGGCAAGTGAGACCGCAACAAGGCAGAGCAAAGTAAAATGCGTAATCACCCTAGCTTCCAACCACATGAGGCACCAATGTACTAGCAGTTGTAGGAGGCTTTAGCCTTTATTTTTATTTCACGAAAAGGAAATCAACAAAGCGTAATAAAGAAGTGTTGTCGACGGAGGCGCTCCGGTTTCTTGAGACAAGTGCACAGGCGACGCCGGCCGTTCGAGTCCTGCAGCGGCCGCCATTCTCCGAGCACCGGCGACCACGCTCCCCTTCTTGGAAGAGCAGCGGGAGGCCCAAGAGGCGCGGAGCCACATCTGGACACTGCTCGCCGGTTACCGCGGCCCCCTCGACATCCGGTCGGAGAGAGGGACACGGGCAGTGCCGTACGAACTCGCTTGCGGAAAAGGACATGCGTGCTGTGCTCCGTCTTTTCTGTGTTCTTATGTAACCTTCGCAGGCTAATAAACCTGCCCATTTATTTGTTTTATCTGGACGTTTGTTGTGTCGACTACATCGACTACATCTTCAGAAGTGGGATTGAGACTGCCTTGCAAGACTGGCGCCTTCACCGAGAGCTTCGACCACGTAAGCCACGATGATGCTCCGATCGAAGCCAACGACGGAAGGTCCTGCGAGCAAGGTAGCACCACGACCGGGCCTTTCAACGGACAGCGACGCGCCCAACGATGTGGGGGCAAGGGAGGCGGCACTCAGCGAAAGCGATACTCTAGGAAACGACGAGGCGCAGTCTAATTCAGGGCGGGGATCCATGAACGCCGACACGGTAGACGGCCACGGACTGGACAACCCCAACGGAAGAGCCCCCGGGGCCTTCGACTTCCAGGCGCTGATGCAGGCTGCGGTGCAGACGGCGGTACGTGAGGCCTTGCAGGGAGCAGCCCAGCTTCTGCAGGCGGCCCAAACGCCACATCACCCACCGACGGGAACATCAAGCGTCGTGGATGGACGACTGGCCACGGCAAGCGCACAACTGGTGCCAAGTTATGACCCGTCATCTAACGACCAGCCAACAGTCGAAATGTGGCTGAACAAGGTAGACAACCTGGCTGCAGCGTACGGTTGGAGCGACCAGCAAACGACGTGTTTCGCACTCACAAAGCTGCAAGGCGTTGCCAAGACGTGGTACGACGGCCAGACGAATGTCCAGCGCACTTGGGCAGAGTGGAAACACGAGTTGAAGAAGGCATTTCCATCCGCATCCAGTTTCCAGCACACGATTCAACAGGAAAATGGCGCAAAAGACGTGGACAAAAGAGACAAACACGACAGGACCGCTGGTCCTGTCGTGTTTGTCTCTTTTGTCCACGTCTTTTGCGCCATTTTCCTGTTGAATCATGAACCAACTAGCCCAAACTAGAGTTCTTCCAGCACACCTTCCGGGACATGGAAGCACGCAAGAAACAGCGCCACGAAAGTATAGAGGCGTACTTCTACGACAAGCTGGCGAAAGCAAGGCGCTGCAATGTAGGTGACCCGGCCTGTATTGAATACCTTATCACTGGACTCGACAATGAAGATCTCGTGCGGTCCCTCAGCGTCAGAGACTACGCCAGCCCCGACGAGTTGCTCAGGTGCATGAAGCGGCTCTACGAGCGTACAGAAGTCGTAAAGGAAACTAGAGCCAAGACGCTGTATCAACCACCAGCTATTCGGCACCCTCAACGCGTCCTAGGAGGACACAATTCGTCACCAGCGGCGCATCAGCTTCAACACTGCGCTGGAGACAACGGATCGACGAGGGCTCCCCGACGAAAATTCAACGACAAAGGCGAGCCACTTTGTTTTAATTGTTCTTCATATGGACATTTCTCGGCAGTATGTCCAAAACCTCAGCGTAGACCGCGCTGCACGAACTGTGGAAAAGCAGGCCATGAGAGCAAAGACTGCTATTCGAGGAAAGGCTCGACAGCCAGCGACACAGCTAAAACAGCCGTCCTAGCCCAAGAAAGCAGCAGTACAAGTGGCAGCATGGTGCTAAATCAGAAGTACTTCATGGATGCCAACGTGAATGGGAAGGCGATCAAAGCGTACATCGACATGGGCAGCCAATGCTTAACGATACGAGAAAGCGAAGCGGAAAAGTTACACCTCTCTTATGAAGCACTCAGCCGTCCATTCACTATCAGAGGGTTTGGAATGGGAAAAACAACACCCCTGGGAAGCTTCGAAGCGAGGCTGACGGTGGACCAGGCTACGGCCGACGTCAAGGTACACGTTGTCCGCGACCAAGTGCAGGCTGTCCCATTGCTTGTCGGTCAACCCTTTACTGAGCAGCCTCACATTACGGTGGTGCGTCGTAAGAACACCGTGCGCATTTTCGAGGAGCGTAACGGGTCGGAGGACGAAGACGGAACTCTTACCAATCTTGCTATACCGGCCCTACCTCCGCGACGTGTGAACTTGTGGGCGAAGGAGGCCGTTGTCATACCTCCTAATTACGTCGGGTTCATTGCGCTTGGGAGTGACAACGTTACGCACAGCGACATCTTCGTTCGCGGCAGGCTGCACGAGACGAGCGGCGGGTATGTGCCAAGCTGCGTATTAAGAGAAGATGAACAGGGCGAGATATGCCTGCCCGTGGCAAACGTATCCGAATCTCCTCTGATTGTCGCTCAAAACCAGAAGATCGCGAGAGGAACGTTGTGCATGGAAGAAGAAAATACCGAACCCTCCCTGATCGCAAACAGCAACGAAAGAAAACTGGTAAAGGCGATCTCGGGTGAAGATTTGACGGTTGGCACAACGATTTCTGCCACGCAGAAAGAGGCACTCGTCGCAGTGATTAACCAGTACCGCGACTGCTTTGCGACGTGCCTTTCAGAAATCGGGTGCACGGCCGCGGCGCAAATGAAGATTGAGGTGATCACCGACGCTCCTGTAACGTACCGCCCATACCGCCTAGCCTACTCCGAAAGGCAGGCTGTGAGAACAATGATTGACGAACTCAAGGAGGCTGGAGTAGTAACGGACTCTAACTCTGCTTACGCGAGCCCTATCCTACTTGTTTCAAAGAAGAATGGCGAGAAGCGGCTTTGCGTAGACTTTCGAGCCCTCAACAAAATAACGAAAAAGGACAGGTATCCGCTACCGTTGATTGATGACCAACTTGACAGGCTACATGATAAACGGCTGTTTACTAGCCTAGACCTTGCGTGCGGCTATTATCAGGTGCCACTCGATAAAGAGAGCCGAGGGAAGACAGCGTTCGTCACTCCGGATGGACACTACGAATTCCCCCGCATGCCATTCGGACTTGTCAACGCACCGAGCGTGTTCCAGCGCATGATAAACACCGTCCTCGGCTCCCTTAGGCACACGAAGGTCATGGCCTACATGGATGACCTGCTGATTCCATCGGCTTCGTTTGAGGAAGGATTAGACAGCTTGGGCGAGGTACTCGAGCTCCTTCGTTCGGCTGGTCTCACGCTGCGCTTGAAAAAGTGCTCCTTCTTCCAAGAGAAAATTAGCTACTTGGGTTATGAAATTGCCGCATCGACCATCAACCCCGACAGCCTCAAGTTGATAGGAATTGCAAATTTTCCTACACCAGCAAACGTCCACGACCTCCGACGCTTCCTGGGCCTTTGCAGCTATTTCCGACGTTTTGTGGCTGGATTTGCCATGATAGCCAAGCCACTTACGATCCTGCTTTGCAAGGGAGAAGAATGGCGCTGGGACGACGATCAAGAGACTGCATTCAGGCAGCTACAAAGACAGCTGATGAGCAAGCCAACGCTGGCACTTTACGCACACGGAGCGAGAACGGAAGTGCACACCGACGCTTGCAAGGTCGGCCTCGGAGGAGTGTTGTTGCAAGAGCAACCAGACGGCCTCATGCACCCCGTTATGTATGTTAGCCGTAGCACCACGCGAGACGAGGAACGGTACCATTCATACGAACTTGAAGCATTAGCCGTTGTGTGGACAATTGAGAAGCTTAGACCATACCTGTACGGAACCGAGTTTCTTGTTGTTACGGACTGCAACTTATTGAGAACTGCTTTGTCAAAGCGAGATCTGGTGCCACGTGTCGGCAGGTGGTATCTAAAGTTGCAAGAGTATACGTTTGATGTAGAGCATCGACCAGGAGCTAGGATGAGCCACGTCGACGCCCTCAGCAGGGCTCCTGCGTCGGAATCCGAAGAAGTTGACGTTGCAAGTGGCATTAATGTCTTTGTAACAGAGCTCTCCAACGAAGACTGGCTAACGCTAGCACAGAAGACGGACGTAACATTACAGTCGATCGTGGATTCCCTAAAGGGATCATCAGAGACGAAAGAAGCTGAGCGCATCAGAAAAGAATATGTCCTGGTTGAAGGCAGGCTTTTCAGGAGAACGTGTGGCAACAACGGCGACGAGCGTCTGCTATGGGTAGTGCCACGAGCGGCACGTTGGCAGGTCGTGAGACGATGCCACGACGATGTGGGTCACTTTGCAGTTGACAAAACCATGGCCTTGCTCGAAAGCAAATACTGGTTTCCAAGAATGCGCCGGTACGTGAAGCGACATATCTCGTGCTGCTTAGAGTGTTTGTATCGAAAGGTTCCGTCCGGAAAAAAAACCTGGAAAGCTGCACAGCATCGAAAAAGTGGCCGTGCCATTCGACACCATTCATATGGATCACTTGGGCCCATTTATCCGCAGCAAGAGTGGCAATACACACGTGATTGTGGCAGTGGACGGCTTCACTAAGTTTGTGCTCATTCGGGCCGTGCGAAGCACCGCGTCGGGCTACGCCAAAAGCTTTCTCAGGGACATCGTCTCCATATTCGGGGCCCCACGAAGGTTGGTTACCGATCAGGGAACTGCCTACACCAGCCGACAATTCGAGCACTACTGTAAGACTCTCAGCATAATCCACGTGAAAAACGCAACCTGCACGCCTCGTGCCAACGGACAAGTCGAGAGGTACAACAGAATGATAACCCCTGCGATTGCCAGCTTATCCGAACGAAGCGACGGGAAGGACTGGGACGAAACGCTCACGCAGGTGCAATGGGGAATCAACAACACGGTAAACCGAGCTACGAAGACGACTCCATTCACTCTGCTTTTCAACTTTCGCCCCCGGAACGTGACAGGGGACTCAGTTGACGACGAAATCGCACTAGAGCTGGACGCCAGTATGCTGAAACTAAGAGAGAAGGCCATCGACAACATACGCCGGGACCAAGAAAAGCAGAGAAGTAACTACAACAAACGAAGAAAGACCGCGCCGAGCTACCAACCAGGCGACATGGTGTTGCTCGAGAGGGAACCAGCTGCAACAGGGGAGTCGCGTAAATTGTGCCAAAAGTACAGAGGCCCATATATCGTCGTGGAAACACTTCCCAACGACAGATACAAAGTTCAAGACTTCCCAGAGGTCCAGCGGACGCAGCGGTTCTACGAAGGCGTCGTGGCGGCGGACAGGATGAAGCGCTTTGAGCTGGGAACGGTGGCAAGCGAGGATCATTCGTCGGACAACGACGAGGGTGAGGAAACTGAGGCTTGAAAAAAGAAAGCAGATGAAGCGAAGATGCACACCAACCGAGGGCGGCTGGAAAGGAAAAGGATGGCCGACTGTTGTCGACGGAGGCGCTCCGGTTTCTTGAGACAAGTGCACAGGCGACGCCGGCCGTTCGAGTCCTGCAGCGGCCGCCATTCTCCGAGCACCGGCGACCACGCTCCCCTTCTTGGAAGAGCAGCGGGAGGCCCAAGAGGCGCGGAGCCACATCTGGACACTGCTCGCCGGTTACCGCGGCCCCCTCGACATCCGGTCGGAGAGAGGGACACGGGCAGTGCCGTACGAACTCGCTTGCGGAAAAGGACATGCGTGCTGTGCTCCGTCTTTTCTGTGTTCTTATGTAACCTTCGCAGGCTAATAAACCTGCCCATTTATTTGTTTTATCTGGACGTTTGTTGTGTCGACTACATCGACTACAGAAGAAAGTGACTTCCTTCGCATTTCGTAACACAGACAGCTAGCACCGTAACTGCTATTGTTTAGCGTCTTGCCCGACATGCAGAGTTCATAGCCTTGGTTCCGACCTGCGGCATGACGCTTTCTTTATTGCGCTAGTATTACTGGCGGCGGTGAGCTAATTAATCACCCTTTCTGTGATTTTTTGCGCAACACGATACAGAAAAAAATCCTAGAAAAAGAGTTCCACCAGTCAGATTCAAACCCAGCAATTTTCCGCAAAAAGCGAGTACGGAACCTCCACGCAACAATGAGTGCCGTGTTATTTGATGGATAGAGCTGAACAGACTGCACGGTAAGGCAGATGCAGTGGCAGCTGAACTTTCCATGACGTCATCCTAGGTGGCGCGTGCGTTCAGATGGTGGATATGGTTTTGTTTTTGTTTTTTCAAGAAAGGTAGTAATTGTCTCGCACCACACTGGACACCTGAACCGCGCCGTAAGGGAAGGGAGGAAGGTGGGATTAAAAGAAGGAAGGAAGAAAGAGGTGCGGGAGTGGAGGGCTCTGGAATAATTTTGACCACCTGGAGATCATTAACGTGCACTGACATCGGTGCCTTTAAGTCTCGCCTTCATCGAAACACGGCCGCCACGGACGGGCTCGTTCCCGCGAACTCCGGCTCAGTTGGCAAGCGCCATAACCGCTGGACGTATGCAAGCTATGCCTCCGCTGACGTCATGGAAGTCCACCGCGAGCAGCATATAAAACCTCGGCGCGTTGTCTAGGCGCATCCACCTCGCACCATACATGGACCATGCGAAATGGGCAATGTTGTGGGGTGTCTGAAACAACAAATCAGGAATGATGTGGTATAAACAAGACGGTGGTGGCATTGTTGGTAGTGGTTCAGCAGAAGTAAAAAGTAAATAAAAGAAGGCGTTTGTAATAGCCAACAAACGGTGTTCGGAGAGGTTTTTGAAAATAGCCAATCAATAGTTAATGTGTGGTTGGTGCATGCTTGCCAGTGCATTCAAACCTTGCTGTTCCAGAGTATGACCTCTCATTTTTCTTCTTTCCGGAAATTTCCTCTCGACGCAAACATCATTGCTGAATTGTTCTTGCTTAAAATTAGAATTTCACCTTCATCAAAATGCGACCGCAGAAGCCAGGATCGAACCCGCGAGTTTCGAGTCAGCGGCCGAACAATATAACCACTGAGCCACTGCGGCGGCTTTGTTAACGTGATGTGTAATTAGATTTTATTAGTGCAAGAATCCGTGGGCATGGCGAACGCCTGTGATCAGCATTTACAAATATTACTACTATTTGCGGCAGGTCTGAACGCACAACTAGACAAGAAAGTAATAACTATTAAGAAGACTAAAAGTCCAGGCGAGAACATGAAGCGAGGTTTTAAGTTCACTGACATTCTTCAATGACAGAAAGAAGACGTGGGCTCGATCCTGGCCGTGGCGGTCACATTTGGATGTAGGCGAACTGCTAGAGGCCCATGTACTGTGCGATGTCAGTGCACGTTAAATAACCCCAGGTGGTCGAATTTTTTGTTTTTCAAAGAATGAATTTCACGACCACTCCCCCAACGTTCTCCGCCGTTGTTATCAATGACGGATGGCCACGTACACATTTTCTTTATTGTTTTGACTACCACTAGGAGTTCTTTTCTCCTATAGACATTTAGATGCTGCACTCAACGCAAGCGACGATGTCAACTTGTGTATTGAGACTCCCTTTAGGTTCCTTTTACGGAAAATAGTATTGACCTACAGCGTGGCACGTTGCATGTGCTGGGCCGGAGCTCGCGACCCTGATGACAGTCGGAGCCGACATAGTGGCCAGACACGTCGGTTGACGAAGCAGGTTGTCAGACACCGTCTGCACGCGATATACAAGTGGAAGTAGCTAGCGAGTATAAGTAAACAGCGTTTTACTTGTTCGCCTGCAATTACCCATCGAAGACGCGCTGTACTCAACGACTGCGATCGTCACATGCTCCCTGGCTTGCGAGGCAAAGCCTGATATTCCGTCTGGGCCCATGTTACTGACCCGCCGCCTTGTGCTATTCGAGGCTGGCTGATCTCAATGATCCTCCTGATTTCATTTGGAACGCTCTCTGTGCTATTTATTTCTTTCAAAGCGTCCCTCATGCCGAGCAACCGCAGCGTGTTTCGGCCTGTTGCGGACAGCATCAGTCTTGTTTTATGCGCGAGAAGGTGGGCCTCGATATGTTCTTGTACTGTGTTGTTTATGCCCAGTTTAAGGAATTTCTCCGTCGAAGTGTTGACCGGCAGTCCGAGAGCGCCGGATCAGGAGGATCATTGAGATCAGCCCGATTCCTAAAAACATGCATCCCGATATACATAAGGCGAGAAGAAAGCCAAGATCTGAATTCCACGAAAGAAGCTTCGCCGGGGCAAAAGACGTATTATACGTTGACGCAACAACATACAGACACCGATACGGCTCGGTAGCCAGCGTGGTGGATCACCAGCTCAGGGAAATCAACTGCGCTTCGATAAAAACCAACAACATCCTCGAGGCTGAGGAAGCAGCAATTGCACTCGCCATCACCCAGCAGAGTGACGAGCCCCGTGCACACATCATTACAGACTCGCAAGAGGCGTGCAGAAGATACAGCAGTGGACGCATATCCACTGCAGCCATTCACATATTCAAGGCGAGGACGATCACTTTTACGAGTTGCTTCATCACGTGGACACCAGGCCATGAGGCTGTCAAAGGGAACCAATGTGCGGACGCCAATGCCCGAGGATACGCCAACCGGGAGGCGCGCACCGAAGGGGAACTGGACGCAGTCACTAGACGGTATGGAGCCATCTTAGAACACCAACGAGCCCTCCGTAGGGCCTACCCTCCTCCCCACAAAGACCTTAGTAGAGAGCAGTCGGTTGCCTGGAGACAACTGCAGACTAATACATACCCCAATCTGAGTTTACTCAGCAAAATTTATCCTTCCACATATGCCAACAAATGCCCGCTATGCGGTGAACACCCAACGCTTTACCACGTTACATGGGCCTGTCAGAAAATGCAGGCAGTGCCGATAAACAACACACCAACACCGGAGCAGTGGGAGGCTGCGCTGTCCAGCTCGAAGCCTGAAGAGCAGCTCAAGCTGATCGACAGGGCTTGCAAGACTGCAAAGGCCGCTGGGGCCCTGGACTGAGGGCTCCACCTACTCTTCGATAAAGAACACTTGTTGTACAATAAAGTTTTTCATTCATTCATTCATTCGAGGCTGGCGGACGTAAGTTCCCGAGAGACAAGGACGGACCAACTTATGGCCCTTTTGGCAGCCAGTGTTTAAAAGCGGAAAATATCTCCGCGTGCAACTGCCGAGGAGTATCGTGCAGGTTATTCTATGCTATCATTGTTTTTGGGAGGAAAGAGCACATAAAAACATCGATTCTTGGTCTGTAGGTTGTAGCTACGTGCAGGCGATTAATACGAAGAAATAGGCTTCCGAGACGTTGCAAGTACCAGCCAGTATCTGGGTTTAATTTAGAATGATACAGCTGATAAAAGAACTTCACTCGGATCCCCTTTCTTATCGTAGATAGGGCTGGATTTTGAGTCCTGTCAATCAGTGCTGTTGCGGATTAGTGGTGACGGTAAGCGGAAAAAAAATGAATTTGACTCCAGGCATTTGAGCTCGTTCGTAAATTTAAGTGGTTCTGTTGAAGAGAGTCCCAGATAATATTCGCATATTTCAAAGTTGATCTCATGATAGCGTTGAAAGATTTCAGTTAAACATCTGAATGCATAAAGCTTAACCTGCGCTGCGTCAAACAGTAAATACGGTTGAAATCCTCACTCCCGTTCAGTTTGTTCGTAACAGTGACGCCATGTATCAGCAGTTTGGTGAAGCATTAAATTTTAGCACTGCTAATTGCAAATGGGAAAACAAGAGGTTGTTCCTTATTTGATGTGGCAGCATAGAATGCCTTCCCTAATCATATCATAATCAGAACACCAACTATCAATCTTTGTAAAACATTCATTTAGCAGAACCTGGTCATGAGCATGTCTAACGCGAGAAAATAACATACAACCGTCAGCGAATAATCGCACTTCAACAGAGGAATGTACAGAATTGGTAATTTTATATACATATAACAGGAATAATAGTTCATGTTTATGAGCTCCACAGAATCTTTTTCATACAGCTACGGTGTAGGAAGCTGTTTCGAGATAGAAGAATTTGAATGCTGTGTACTCTAGGCACATTTGCGTTCTCTTCGACAGTTCATTTCGTCCCTAAGTCAACTGTCAACTAGCACCTTTGAAGGACTTTGTACTACCCGCACACATCTCATCCTGCCGCGATGGTTCTTCCTGCAGCTGAGATAACAGCGTGTGGTATCAGTGTGTTTCTGCGACCGGACCCAAGAAAAGACGGATAGCTTTCGGTTGAGCTCACTTTTTTGTTTTCAAAGAAGAAAGTGCTCGACCACGCTCACGCCTTTTTCCTGCGTTGTGATCAGTACACTGGTGGTCATTTACGCATTTGCTTCATTGTCTGGACTGTCACCAGGAGTCCTTCTCTCTCATACGCACTAAATGGTGCGTGTAAAGTGCGCATAGATGTCCACCTCTATACTGGGGGGTCCGTTTCAGTTCCGTTCACGCATACCAGCACTGGCCTAGCGTTTCATATGTGTTCTGTGCAGAGCCAGACCTCTCGAACCTGTTGACACTCGAAGCCCATATAGTCACCAGACATGTCTGTTGAAGAAGCATGCTGTCTGTCAGACGCCGCCACCACGCGGTACCGAAGTTAAAATAGCCTACGAGAATAAGTAAACAACTGTTGTACTTGTTCACTTGCGATTGCCTGGTGAAGCGTCGCACGCAAGTAATACGATCGTCGCAAGCTTCCTGGCTTGTGAGGCAAGCCTGTTATCCTGTCTGGGCCCATGTTACTGACATGCCCTCTTGCCCTCCTGCGCTATTCGAGGCCAGCGGACGCACATTATATGAGTCAAGGACGGATAACTTACGGCCCTTTTGGCAGACAGCCTTAAAGAGGAGGAGGGTATAGGTTCGCGTCCAACTGCCGAGACGAATCGTGTTAGGGAGGGGCTAGCTATCAAGCGTACGGAAAATAGCATTGCGCCCCTTTGTGACCATGGGCATGTGTTCCAAACAGTGTCACATTTCCTTGAAACATGCAATTCTCTAGCAGCTTTGATTAGGTGAAATAGTAGCTATACTGAGACGGTTGACGTCGACAACTAGGCGTTTAAAAGCCGAATGGAGCCTGCGCACTTTACAACACCCTCTGCAGCTCCCAGTTTGAGACGTCCCACTGTCCTGGCATTTGAGGTAAGCATGCCTTAAGAAAGTTTACTGCAACTCCCATCTGTGCTCCTGATGCAGACTAAATAAATGCAATGAATATATGTTTACATGTAAAGCTTAATGAGGATCTACTCAGCGGTCAGATGGGCTTTTTCGTCACAAAAATTAGCAGCACGTACTGAATACAATTCTCTCGTTCAATTACTGCCGACGAACAACGTTTCCTTGAAGGGCATTAGTACTAATGAATATATGGAGACTAATAATGGCTTTTGGGGAAAGCAAAAAGAGAGGCGGGCCCCTAGCGACAAGGCTATCGTTAACAGTTCTTTGTTCTGGGTGCTTTGCTATATATCCAGATTTTTGTTTCCATTAATGCCACGTTTTTGCTAATTTGCAATGAAATGACCGCCGTCGGGAGCAGCCGCCGCTGAAAGCAACCGGTTTGACCCAGCATTGTAGATTTTCGTTTTTATTTATCGCAAGTTAGTCGCTGCTTTCTCGCAACGATAAGAACATAGTGCTTCTGTAAAGTTTAATTCACTTGTTTTTACATTTCAGTTGTATTTGAGAAGAGGCTCTACGCTTTGCTTCGTGAAATGGCCGGACTGGTGACCATTTTCATTGCACTCGTTGCAGTGCATATTAGCAACGCTGAAGAGCATCCATTCACCATCTCAGCAGGTAAGTAAAGCTGCCGAAACGATAATTTTGTAATACATTTTTTCGCCGCTTCTTCGCTGACTAGCTTTTTTTGGAGTGCTGGTAAGCTGAATACGGCGAAAGCAAGGCTTTCAGCAGAGATGTAGGCAATTACTCAATTGTAAACAGCGACATAGCGGTGCATTTGCATTGATTGCCGGATAAGTTGCCAACCTGACATTTTCATAAAGTGCTTATAGTCAGGGCAGGCAAAGCTTCCTTTTATAGAAATGCTTCCAGTCCTGATGGCCAGAAAGATGAGGCCGAGAGTAGAAACAGGTAGAAAGTGTTTCACGAGAACATCACTCAGGCACAGAGCACTTAGTGGAAATAACAAACATACACTCCCCAACAAATTCCTCAAAATGAAACACGACGTTCTATCATTGCCACGGAGAACAACTTATCATCGCGCCTCCTTTTGGAATCATTCCATATGCATAGCACAAAGCATGCTCTTAACAGAACACGCGGTAATCTGCGAGAAATCTGCAATCGCTCTCTAGGAATTTTTAACCGTGTATAAGCCTCTGCCATTCCATGCAGCGTTCTATGTGATCAAGGGGACCCGTACGGGCCCCGAAACGTCGTGTTTTCTTTTGAAGAATTTGTTGGCGAGGGTATATTTGTTATTTCCACTATGTTCGCTCCTCGCCAGACGGTATTCCGTCAAACTCTGTCATATACACAGTACTTGTAAGCAAAGCTGGTGCGTTTTAGAAACAAATTTTCACATGCGGGAATTTCTGTACGCCTCCCGTTGTACGAAATCACTAGATTTAGAACACTTAAAAACAAAAAAGGTTGCCTTGCGCTCCCCTGTTCTTAGTAAAAATAAGAGAAATCAATTAAAAAACATTAATTTCAAGTAAGTTCTAATTCATCCCCGGCGTTTTGTACAAAACAGTCCAGCCTATTAGGCTATACGGGCCTATTTTACGTAGCAGTAACCGCTCTGAAGAAGGGCACTCAAGAACATAACGGACGGTCATAGGCCGCACGCTGTCTCTAGAAATAATCCTTATTCGGACTGATATGGCATTATGAAAAGTGCATCTTTATGCCCTTGGCCGCTGTTCGATTGGTCACAATCAAGCCAACTCAATGCGAGTGTTGTGTACGCCTGAGATAGAAAGAAGGATAGAAGAAAGTGCAGGGAGGTTAAATAGACAATGGTCGTTGCGATGCTGCGCTGGATGTAGGGGATGATGAAGAGAACAACACATCTGAAGGCAAAAGAAAAGAATGGAGCACGGATAAGTCGTGTCTTTGAGACCTTGAGATATCCAAAAAGCAATGCATTGCTGTTGCGGGTAGCTGGATGGTGACAGTACGATGATAGCAACTAAGGCTCATAGGAGTCCCAGCCGGCTTGAGCTCGTCCGAAGGCTAAAACTTAGGCTATCGATATAAAGACAAGGGCAATGTGACTCTTTCTTTGCTCATTACCGCCTTTGTCGCAACTCTTGCTGTCCGTATTCCAGGCAGCTGTCAATACGCATTACGGAATGCTGCTCCCCGCAGCAGCAAGCGAGGGAAACTGTTTCCGACATTGTACACTTCTACAAACAAAGCTGAGAAGCATCGCAACTCACCTTCGTTTATGCAGGGCTCTGTCCGGGCGTTCCCGAAGCCGACTGGACCGAGACCATAAAAGCCAACCTGCGGGGGATGCTAAATAACGTCTCTCTACCTTCCCCCTTCATGGAAGACAGGGCGCTAGGCGTTGAGTTTGAACCAGGGTTCCTTACGGGCCTCGGAACATTGTGGACGTACAAACCTTACAACACCTACTGCGCAGGAAAGGACAGCTTCATTGAGGTTACCGCGTTCGCTCATGAGCCTCTGGTCGTCGAAATGGGTTGGAAGGCCTGCAACGGAGCGTCCGGACACATGGGAATAAAGGTAAGATTTCGCAAGCACGAATAGTAACAGTGCGCCATGCAGCAGGTAGGTAGCGGGGATTCTGCGCTCTGAGTGGTTCGGATAAACATAAGCGAGTACACACTGTTCCTTTTCAGTCTGAAGTCGATGGTTTCCTGACCTCAAAGACTGCTTACATAACGTGACCACTTAAGATAATCTTATCGTCTCCTTGCTTTCAACAGTTTAGACTTTCGAAATTAACGACGGTTCGTTTGTTCTTATGCTGAAACGCCGGATGTTAAGACACAGACCGTAGTTTAATACATAATTTTTTTCCTTAAGATGCCAAAATGATGCAAGGAGCTTGGTGAGGATGAGCTTGAATACCATAAATCTCCTTCTAGTAAAAACAAAGATGAAGAGAGGCAGTCGCGATTTTTGATGTTCATTTATAGCCCCACTTGAAGCACGCGTCAGTGACCGCCACCCAAAGTCAGCTGCGCGAGCAAGTAATCTATCATGTCTAAATTTAAACGCTGTGTGACACCTGTCGCAGGACGGTTGGTGCAAAACAATGACATAGGGAGTATAAGGGAGGCTTATGAATGAATAAGAATAAATTTCAGATGTATAACTCTCTTCGCATCTCCCCTGAGGTAGGAGGGTGGCGTTTGCGCACAACTGTCTGTCTACACGGCGTCAATTACCACCAGTTAGCTCCGAGCGTTCATCGATCGAAGTGCTGAAGAGAGAAAAAATGAACAGTAACGCCTAACTGCATCCGTGGTAATGCGGATAATCAAAGTTACCTATGCGTCTTGTTGCTGTTACGTTTACTTGAGCCTTGCTTTGAAGCTCTCTTCGCGAATATCTAATGCTTTGTTAGAATCGTACCACCACCCCTGCATTGCTGACGTTTCTGTGCCCTCTAGCTTACTCGCCGCGTTACGAGCCCTAGCTTCTATATGTTTTTAGTGCATCCACAGCACTGCTAACAGCATGACTTACCTCCTCCTCTCTTACCTCCGCTCTGTCGCCTCTGCTGCCTTGTTCTCTATCTACGCTGTTGCGTCTCTGCCCGCTCCAAAGCCCAGAGCTCATTGGTGATAGCAGATGGAGAACCAAGCTTCGAAACATAGCTTCTCCCAGATCCGGAGGTTAGCCGAAGGCCGCTCCGCCTACGCGCTGCTCTGTAAGCGAACAATGGTGCCCTGCTCTTCCATTTTTCTGCGATGGTCTTATTCTGAGAAGTGCTAAGTAGTTTGTCGGAACGCCGCAAGTGGTGTCACAACACGTTGACCTCCTAGTTACGGCCCAGTCATCACTGCGGATTTCAATGCACGGGTCATAACACGCATGCTTACAGAGCTCTCTCCTCTCCTCGCTCTCTCCGGAGGCGCGTCCATTTCCGCTCCGACGCCCGTCACCGCCGCACACTCACTTCTTCGCTCTGCGGTGCACATACTTCCCCGCAACACTTGCGCCTCTGTACTGAATTCGTAGAAGCGCGAACGTTGCAGAGCTCAACCGTCGACGCCCGATGGGAAATGCGGGAGAACTTTCCCATAACAGGTCGCGATGCAAAAAAAAAAAAAAAGAACAGAAATCCGTTCGTAGCAATGGCTGAAAATGGACGTCAACACCACACAACATGCGGCGGCCCCTTACCGGTAGCGAGAAAGGTTTAATTCCTAATGTAAACTCTAATATAAATGTTTCAGTCCTCGACACAAGTATTCTTGCGAGCAGCTTCGATGAAGCGTTTGAAAATGCTGTCCGATTTCGCGGGAATGCCGCCCGGGCCGGTCATTCCTGGATTCCAGTGCATTGGTCCCTCCCATGTAAAGGCTGTTGGTCAGACACGCAGTGCAATACAAGTAGGCAATGCAGGTGAAGCTGGCGTCAGATAATGCAGGTTCTATCCAAGCACTGGTACAGCAGGAAAGTGGTGAGGAACGCGGGTTGTAAAAGCTACATTCGTGCAAAACATGTAGACGTGCGGTCAATTCACACACTCGGCTGGGGCATCTAGAAGGTTCCCTTTTCGGATCTGATCGCTAAATCAACTTGGCGATCACTCTCAATATGGCAATAAAAATAGCTGTATGCATTTTGTACGGAAGTATTTATGCATGTATTCAGATAACAATGGCGCGCTGGTGAGCATAATAATGAGAGGCGAGCAAACAATCCCCACGTTCAGCTACTAATTTAGAAAAGTAATCTCGAGCTGAAAAGAATTATGCGTTGTTTCATGAAACGGTAAGATTTCTATGTTCGCGCAAAGCACCTAAAAAATTAATTTCTACTTCTGAAGCAGCTTTTAAAACTAATAATGGGATATGTTGTAAAAAAAAAAGGCACTGGAAAAAAAATAAAGTGATTTTTACTCATGCGTGAAGGTTAGTCGTTGAGTGCATGCTAATAAAGCCTTCTTTTTTCTGGTGGTTACGCCTGTAGCCGAAGCCTGTCCCACTCTATAGTACAGGCATTATAGGTCACCAATTTTTTCCCTTCATACATTCTTATTTCGCGTGTCCTTTATTCCCTAAGGCAACGGCCAAGCAACTGCGGCTGATCTTCAAGGTCCTTCCGACAGCCGAGGATCCGACTCATTTGGAGCTTTCCAAGATCCACGCTGACGTTTTGGAAGACGCTGAGCTCTACTTGACAGGAGCCCCCAAAGGCCTGACTACGATCGTGAACTACGTCAGCTTCCTGATGAAATATCACGTGGAGAACCTCTGGAGGATGATCTTGCGCTTGGATGGACGGCACCTTGTCTCAAGCCACCATTAGAAAGAAGATTGAACGGCGATTTGTCCTGTATATTTGATTCTCAAATGTTCACGTAGTTGTAGATAGTAATAAACCGTTGTCTCCGACAAAACTGTTCATTCATTCACCTTCAGGCTCAAGGTGCACTTCTATTTAGCGGTAACGGTGCTTAGAGTACACCTACCAGCATGACGGTCTGTTAGGTCACCAGCGATTAAATGCACATGCAGTTTTTGTTCCTTATCGACTTCCTTGTAGATAATAAATGCGATACGTGCAGGGATAAGTTAAGCTGATTATACATGCAGATCTAAATATGACGCTAACTGTGCAGCCAGTAAGCCCAAGTAAGCCAGCTAACACATGGTCCTTTCCAAAAGAAATTTCCGGCGATGTTTTTCTTAGATATGTAGCTATGAGCATCGGGCTTCCGGTTGGGCATTAAACCTGATTTTCAAATTATCTTCATGCCGTAGTTGCCGGAGAGCTTTTTTTTAAATTTCAAAGCACGTGGTCGAGGTGAGAACTCGGGCTAACCTGCACAAAAGCGCATTTTGGGTACGCTTCTAAATAAGTATGCTTTTAGGTTCATTGCGATTTCCTAAACATTTAGCCAAACATGAAAAAAAGCTCGGTATAGCTTCCTTCCCCTGACTGAAAAAGTGAGGCAGGTAGCGCACCCACCTTTGACTTCCTTATGTGGCCGCTCTCTCACTCGCGTGGATTACACAAAGATAGCACATTCAGTGGACGGTGCATTCGCCTACCCTCAAAAGCATTAAGGCGAAAGCCTTTAATGCCTCATACGGTCGTTAGCAGCCACGTCGGCAGATTTGTCCGCGTTTCAGCGTCACTACCTGGAAGCCTTTAACGCCTAATACTGTCGTTAGCAGCCATGTCGGTAGATTTTCCGCGTTTCGGCATCACTACTTTAAAAAAAACTGCGTCGAGGCTGGGAATCGAACCAGGGCCATTGGCATTTGAAGCGGCTGACGCTACCACTCCGCCTCGAAGGCTCATGGATTGGACATGAATAAAGGCGCATCTAGTGAATGCATGGGTTTCATAAATAAAATAAATGGAATAAAAATAAAAGCAAGAAAAGAAAAGGAGAAAACAATAAATGTCAAGGAACAAAAATAAAAATAAACTAAACAATATGAAAAATAAAGAAATAAAAACAAAACAAGAAACAAAAATAAATATAAAATGAAAACAATAAAATATGAAAAATAAAAAAATTAAATAGAACACAAACAGTGCGCCAGGAAAAGCTTTCGCCTTGCAGCACTTTAGAGAGCCAAAGTGCCCCCTGAATTTTTTTACATCTCTGGCTCGCATGTGAGTCATTTGCAGGCTAGCTGAAGAAAACTTTGCCAGAAGTTTTCCACTGACCCAGCTTCACCACAGCGCTGTCAATTTAACACGAATAAAAAATGTTCTCACGGTGCCGTAGCTCACTCAAAAGCCCTCGGACAGATGGTAGATTTCTAAATTGTTTCAGAAACCTCGCCTTTATGACCGAATAGATGCAGAAGAAGCAGCGGAACTCACCCCATTGCTAGGACGAGAACTGCCTACTTGACCACCTTTTTTTTCACAGCATTATCTGTTAGTGCAAGGGGCCCTGGGCAGAGTGCGTTTGGCGTCATCTTCGTCGTAGCAAAAGTGTTTAACTGGATTTTCCGCCAGAAGTGACAGTCGAAGCAACAAGAGGATTCTGTCGCTTAGACCAGCGCTACTCTTTCAGGCTGCATCATCAACCCGACTGATGGAGTTCCCGCTGGTTTCTATGGCCGCACTTGTTAGAAGTAGCACATGCATGCCTTGCTACGCATGGCTCGACCAGGCGACCGCGACGATGACGATAAAGTCGCCCGGTCATTAGCGGGGGCCTCGTTTTTCTAAAAGGTGCCATGATTTGCTAGTTTGTTTCCTTCCTTCTGCAATATTAAACAACATATCTGCCTCGCAACACGCCCTTAGTAATGGCGCGAACAAATGACACTTCCCATATATACCTCTTATCCTGCAGAAGGACCTGTGCAAAAAATGTTTAGACAGTCTATAGACTGTCCGTAGACATCTGTCTATTATGTCTATAGACTCTCTATAGACCAATCCTAGAGAACTGCCTATAAGCAATACAAATGCTACAGACAGCCTATGGACAATCTATAGATTTATGTCCACACACTTTTAGTAGACTTTTTTCTATGGACAGTCTGTAGGCTATTAATAGCTAAAAAGAAATATCTATAGGAGCGAAATAGAGTCTATAAGAAGTCTATAGGCTGTTTATCGACCATGTTTACGAGAGGTTGCCGAGAATATACAATTCATAAACTAAGAGTTTCATCAAAGCGAGCTCTTAAGCATTCTAGCACTCCGAACTATTTCATACAGAAAACACATGCATGCCAGGATACAAGTGTACGTGGACGCTGCCACATAGGCCATGACAACGGGACAAGACACCAACAGCGCAGTGGCAACTGTAGTCAACTCGGAATTACATGAGATTACCAGCACCTCATTGCAAGACTGCACGATAGCCGAGGCTGAAGAAGCGGCCATCGCTCTAGCGGCAGCGGAGGGCTATCGGACTGGGCGGTCACTGACAATTCTTACTGACTCACAAGCAGCCTGCCGCAACTATCTTTGCGGCAGAGTTGGTCACAGAGCGCTCCGCATACTCCCCTCTGTAGATTGCAAGACGCAACAAACATATGCAGAACCACACAAGCCGATCAAACATAAGATCATCTGGGTACCGGGGCACACGGGGGTGGCAGGAAACCAAGAGGAGTACAGGATAGCTCGAGGATATACTAACTACCGAGCATCCAACGTCAACGACCTTGAGGATTCTCTTCCAGTACCTCAGGGATACTCGGCCATACTCAACAACTACAAAGGCAGCAGGATACGGTACCCACAACCGCACAAATCCTTAAACAAAGAAGAGGTTGTCACATGGAGACCACTACAAACGGCGTCATATCCAAACCTAAACACACTAAATAAAGTTCACCCAATAAAATGCACAAAGGAAACAGTTTTTAGCCTCGTTCACTCAGAATGCTGTTGTTTGAAGCAAACAGAACAAAAAAGTAAATGACTAGCAAAAACCAAAAACTCATACCTCTTACTTAGCTTAGCATGCCGACCACAACGTCGGCGGTGGCACGTTGTGCAGGAAACTAACTGCTTCCTATGCTGCTTTGTGCCTCATAGGTTTCATGCAACTGCACCAGCGAACTGTGCAAGAAGAAGACACGGGCGGGAGAGCGTCGTATCGACAACGCCTACGAGAGCTGCCAGCCACAGATGCAGTTGTGACGTCACCTGCTGCCCGGGCTACATAAGGATCCCCTCATCGGGTCTGCCATCCAGTCGGCGGTGGCACGTTGTGCAGGAAACTAACTGCTTCCTATGCTGCTTTGTGCCTCATAGGTTTCATGCAACTGCACCAGCGAACTGTGCAAGAAGAAGACACGGGCGGGAGAGCGTCGTATCGACAACGCCTACGAGAGCTGCCAGCCACAGATGCAGTTGTGACGTCACCTGCTGCCCGGGCTACATAAGGATCCCCTCATCGGGTCTGCCATCCAGTCGGCGGTGGCACGTTGTGCAGGAAACTAACTGCTTCCTATGCTGCTTTGTGCCTCATAGGTTTCATGCAACTGCACCAGCGAACTGTGCAAGAAGAAGACACGTGCGGGAGAGCGTCTTATCGACAACGCCTACGAGAGCTGCCAGCCACAGATGCAGTTGTGACGTCACCTGCTGCCCGGGCTACATAAGGATCCCCTCATCGGGTCTGCCATCCAGTCGGCGGTGGCACGTTGTGCAGGAAACTAACTGCTTCCTATGCTGCTTTGTGCCTCATAGGTTTCATGCAACTGCACCAGCGAACTGTGCAAGAAGAAGACACGGGCGGGAGAGCGTCGTATCGACAACGCCTACGAGAGCTGCCAGCCACAGATGCAGTTGTGACGTCACCTGCTGCCCGGGCTACATAAGGATCCCCTCATCGGGTCTGCCATCCAGTCGGCGGTGGCACGTTGTGCAGGAAACTAACTGCTTCCTATGCTGCTTTGTGCCTCATAGGTTTCATGCAACTGCACCAGCGAACTGCGCAAGAAGAAGACACCTGCGGGAGAGCGTCTTATCGACAACGCCTACGAGAGCTGCCAGCCACAGATGCAGTTGTGACGTCACCTGCTGCCCGGGCTACATAAGGATCCCCTCATCGGGTCTGCCATCCAGTCGGCGGTGGCACGTTGTGCAGGAAACTAACTGCTTCCTATGCTGCTTTGTGCCTCATAGGTTTCATGCAACTGCACCAGCGAACTGTGCAAGAAGAAGACACGGGCGGGAGAGCGTCGTATCGACAACGCCTACGAGAGCTGCCAGCCACAGATGCAGTTGTGACGTCACCTGCTGCCCGGGCTACATAAGGATCCCCTCATCGGGTCTGCCATCCAGTCGGCGGTGGCACGTTGTGCAGGAAACTAACTGCTTCCTATGCTGCTTTGTGCCTCATAGGTTTCATGCAACTGCACCAGCGAACTGTGCAAGAAGAAGACACGTGCGGGAGAGCGTCTTATCGACAACGCCTACGAGAGCTGCCAGCCACAGATGCAGTTGTGACGTCACCTGCTGCCCGGGCTACATAAGGATCCCCTCATCGGGTCTGCCATCCAGTCGGCGGTGGCACGTTGTGCAGGAAACTAACTGCTTCCTATGCTGCTTTGTGCCTCATAGGTTTCATGCAACTGCACCAGCGAACTGTGCAAGAAGAAGACACGTGCGGGAGAGCGTCTTATCGACAACGCCTACGAGAGCTGCCAGCCACAGATGCAGTTGTGACGTCACCTGCTGCCCGGGCTACATAAGGATCCCCTCATCGGGTCTGCCATCCAGTCGGCGGTGGCACGTTGTGCAGGAAACTAACTGCTTCCTATGCTGCTTTGTGCCTCATAGGTTTCATGCAACTGCACCAGCGAACTGTGCAAGAAGAAGACACGGGCGGGAGAGCGTCGTATCGACAACGCCTACGAGAGCTGCCAGCCACAGATGCAGTTGTGACGTCACCTGCTGCCCGGGCTACATAAGGATCCCCTCATCAGGTCTGCCATCCAGTCGGCGGTGGCACGTTGTGCAGGAAACTAACTGCTTCCTATGCTGCTTTGTGCCTCATAGGTTTCATGCAACTGCACCAGCGAACTGTGCAAGAAGAAGACACGTGCGGGAGAGTGTCTTATCGACAACGCCTACGAGAGCTGCCAGCCACAGATGCAGTTGTGACGTCACCTGCTGCCCGGGCTACATAAGGATCCCCTCATCGGGTCTGCCATCCAGTCGGCGGTGGCACGTTGTGCAGGAAACTAACTGCTTCCTATGCTGCTTTGTGCCTCATAGGTTTCATGCAACTGCACCAGCGAACTGTGCAAGAAGAAGACACGTGCGGGAGAGCGTCTTATCGACAACGCCTACGAGAGCTGCCAGCCACAGATGCAGTTGTGACGTCACCTGCTGCCCGGGCTACATAAGGATCCCCTCATCGGGTCTGCCATCCAGTCAGCGGTGGCACGTTGTGCAGGAAACTAACTGCTTCCTATGCTGCTTTGTGCCTCATAGGTTTCATGCAACTGCACCAGCGAACTGTGCAAGAAGAAGACACGTGCGGGAGAGCGTCTTATCGACAACGCCTACGAGAGCTGCCAGCCACAGATGCAGTTGTGACGTCACCTGCTGCCCGGGCTACATAAGGATCCCCTCATCGGGTCTGCCATCCAGTCGGCGGTGGCACGTTGTGCAGGAAACTAACTGCTTCCCATGCTACTTTGTGCCTCATAGGTGAGTGCACCTGCATTGAAGTGTTTACCTATACAAGACCAAACTTTCCATTATTTGCCACTGCCGACTAAGTGTCTTGTGATTTGTGTTGACGATGTCGACTGCCACTGCTGATGTCATGAAAGCCATTGAAGATTTCAAACGCGAAATGCGTGTCGAAATACGCTCAGTGAACCAGAGCATAACTTTTTGTTCTGACACTGCTGATGACTTCCAAAATGCTCTATCAGAACTGAAAACTCTGACTGCCGAGGTCAAGAGGACAAAGGAGGAATGTGCTGTGTTAAGGCAGGAAAACAAGGACCCAACAGAGAGGCTAACTAAAGCTGAAGGGAGAATTGCTGAACTGGAGCAATACAGCAGGTCGAACAATGTGGGGATAAAGGGCTTGCCACTCACAGCTAAAGACAGAGCTGCTGAGGTAGCCTTGCAAATCGCACAGTCCACCAGCATTCCGCTTGACCTGGCAGACATTGACATCGCGCATAGCGTTAAAACCAAAAACAGTAATGACATTAACCTAGTTGTCAGATTCACGACCCGTACGAAGAGAAACCATTTTCTTGAGGCAGCAAAAAAGGCAACCCTATCAACTACTGACATTGGTTTTACTGGTCCCGCTCAACGGATTTATGTCAATGAACATTTGACTCCTGACAACAAACGCCTTCTTGGTGCCGCAATTGCAAGGAAAAAGGAAACGTCTAGGAAGTACGTCTGGACAAAAAACGGCAGCATACTCGCACGCAGAAGAGAGACTTCTGATATCATTCGGATAAGCAGTCAAGCCGATTTGGTAAAAATGACGTAATGCGGCGTCATTACTTCTCTTGCCTCTGGAAAATGCCTTTTTTGCCTCTGGAAAATGGATCGAGCACTACACCTCTTTACACACCCTCACAGTTTAATAAATATGTTGGCTTAGATAAAAATAAGCAAATCATGTTAATTCATTTCAACATGCAATCAGCTGTGAGCAAAGTTGATCAACTGACTCATTTTTTGGCAAGCTGAACGGTATCGTTTGATGTCATCTGATTAACCGAAACATGGTATCGTCACGACACTGATGTGCTGCGAATTCCGGGGTATAACTCTTTTTATGTTAACCGCACCACGAAACGTGGGAGAGGCGTTGCGGTACTAGTGAAAAACAAGTATACCTGTGAACCCTTATCTGATCACTGCTTCTGCAATAGTGATATCGAAATGCTCACCATGAAGTCGGCCTGCCAAACTTTTTCTCTTCTTTACCGCCCCCCCCCCCCCCCCAGGGCAACTTAGCAAAGTTTTTTGACCACCTCGAGCATGAATTATTCTTTTTTAACACAGAAACCTTTTTTTCCTGTACAGCGGGAGATTTCAACATGGATATAAGCACAGTCAGCTCAGCACAGCAAAAACTTTTAACACTTCTAGAGGTGACTTGCCATCGGCCATACCATGCTGAATACGCCGGTTCTAGAGGTGACTGGTTTCCACAACGCTATCTGTAGTCCAACACGCATCACTGCTACCTGTTCTTCCACGCTAGACCTTATCGTAACAAATAATCATACTGCACTCTTTTCGGGCCGTATCGCATTTGATATCAGTGATCACTAACCTGTTTTCTTGCGCATAGACAAACAAATCCATACGAAGGCAAATGCACAGGCTCGGCGGCAACTTATTTCTCAAGAAAGGCTTGAGCAATTTAGGAGCCGCATTGCTTTAGTGAACTGGGATCCCGTATACAGAGAAAACACAGCTGAGGGCGCTTATCGCAAATTTCTTGAAATGCTTCTTTTATTGTACAATGACTGCTTCCCTTTGGTTGATATAACGCCTTGCAAGAACGCTCGTAAACCCTGGATGAATCGTCGCCTTACACGACTTGTAAAAAAGAAACACAAGATGTTTGCACAATTCATTAAATCTAGGGACGCGGACGTATTAGCCAGGTATAAATCATTGCGCAATCATTTAAATAAAGAAATTAGGATAGCTAAGGTCGCTTACTAAAGCAACTTGTTTGATAACCAGCTCCCTAGCAACCCCAAAGAAAAATGGAGGCGCTTAAACTTGCTCTTAAATAGAAACACACACGGCAGGAAGATGACAAGTTTAATAATCGATGGTACAGAAACTTCTGGATAACACCTCGCAAACACATTTAATAAATTCTTCTCCGAAGTAGGTTCTAGCCACTTTAATGCTGGCATCTCCAATTTTTTAGGCGGCAAGTTAAAAGCATCCCTATTCTTCGGGCCAACGGACGAAGCTCAAGTTTTTACAATATGCAGAAAGTTAAAAGATACGTGTAGTCTTGATGCACACAGTATACAGAGCCGACCAGTTAAATATATTGTAACGCCAGCCGAAGAATGAGGCGTGGTGAACGATGGCTATGAGATGATTTAATGGCCGCTGGCCTAGCGCGGGCGCTCCGTCCCGCGCCACTGCCATCTTCGTCTTCGTCACACTACCGGATGCCTCCGAGCGATCGTCCCGATCGGTGACGAACAGACGGCGAAATGGCGATGGTCTTGAGTGAAGGATCGAACAATATGTAGAAGATGGTGCATTGCTGGCCGTCACGATGAGAAAGATGAAAGAATGAGTCCCGGTCCACGAAGCATCCGGGCCGTAGGGTGCCAGGAGCTGACGGCCGAGGCCCTTGGACGCACCGAACGGCAGGGGCAGGGGGCCGGTGTCCTCATGTGTGGGCAGGGTCTTGGGTCGGTGGGGTCTTGGGTCGGTGGGGTCTTGGGTCCGTCGGGTCTTGGGTCGTCGTGTCGTGTGGTCCGGGCGGGGGACGGAGCTGGGGTGAGCGGCGAGGTCGGTTCAGGTCGGGCGGGCTGGGGCACGGCCGTGCGGCGCGGACCAGGTGCTCACGGCCGACGTCCACGGCAGGCCCAGGACGCCGAAGCTCCGTGACCAGGATGGCGATGAAGGGACCCCCGCACCTCCACCAAATGTAACGCGGCGGCCAGCCGAAGAATGAGGCGTGGTGAACGATGGCTATGAGATGATTTAATGGCCGCTGGCCTAGCGCGGGCGCTCCGTCCCGCGCCACTGCCAGCTTCGTCTTCGTCACAATATTCTTGACATAATAACGCCATGCCTAACCTATATATATAATACCGCACTCATGACAGCTCAATTCCCTTCCGACATGCAGCTAGCCAGGGTAGCCGTGATATACAAAAAAGGCGATGCAAACAAATTGGGGAACTATAGACCAGTGTCTATACTTCCGTATTTTTCTATGGGTTTAGAACAGCTAATTCGCATCCGTCTTCAACATTTCCTGTCTAAACATTCCGTAATAACTGACTGCCAATATGGATTTAGAGAAAATAGGTCTACGGAGCATGCACTACTGGTTCAAAAAGAATACATATTAAAAAATTTTGAGTCACAGCTTTTAACCCTTGGTATTTTTGTTGATATAAGCAAAGCCTTCGATTGCTTGAATCACGGTGTTCTTTATGCAAAACTGGAGCACTACGGCATACGCGGGCATGCTCTCAGCCTAATAAAATCTTATTTGAGTTCCCGGTCTCAATATGTGGTGATTAATCATTCCTCTTCACAGATTCTAAGAATTTCGAATGGGGTCCCTCAGGGTAGCATTTTGGGGCCACTACTGTTCAATATATATATAAATGATATCCTTAACATCAGCATCCATGCAAAATATATTATATATGCAGACGACACCAGCCTATTATTTTCTTCCAATGATGAACACCGCTTAGTAGATACCGCAAACCGTACGCTCTTATCACTTGCCGCATGGTCATCAGTTAACTCACTAAACATAAACAAAGGGAAAACTAAAGCAGTACTGTTCCTTCCTAAAAGGAAACAACTATTTCACCGCCCCTCGCTATACCTCAGTGGCAGTGTGATCGAATACGTGGACACCTTTAAATCAGTGGGTGTAACATTCAGCAGTACGATGACATGGGATGCACATGTTAATAACCTCGCATCAACACTTTCTAGAATCGTCGGAATTACGTTGCGTAACAGGCATACTTTACCTATCAAAACTAAAATTACTTTGTATTATGCATTTTTCTATTCCCACCTAAGCTATTGTTTCCTTGTCTGGGGCAACACAACGGTGTCTAACGTCCTAAAACTGCAAACATTGCAAAAGAAAATGCTTCGTGCAATCGTCAACGGGTCATATGATTCACCTACTAGACACATTTACCTACATTATAATATTATACCTGTCAACAAATTATTTGACTACAGATTTGCATGTTTTTATAAAACAGTGATAAAAAAGGGTGATTCATTTATTTCTCAGATTGTGCCAATGACATATCGCCACTCATCGTACGACATCCGATTGCAATGTAGGTTTGCACTACTAAAATGCAGAACTATGGATTCTGTGTGTTAAGGTATATTGTGCCAAAGTTCCTCAATACCTCATTCAGTGACCAAGTGAATATTTTGTCTTTGTCTGCCATCCGGAAAAGCTCTAATCAGCAATCTGTGCTACAGTGATGCGAAGTGTCTCAGTGTACTGTGCCACTGTGTGTAATAACCTCACTGTCTTTTATTATAATTATTACTGCCAATTGCTAGATATCTGTTTCCATAATACATTGTTCTTCATAAGCGCACTTGTATCCTCTTTTCAACAGTTTTTTTTCTCTTTTTGCCTCGTGCCAACTGCTGACTTGTAAGGATGGTGAGGCCCGTCAAGCGGTGTATCATTCACTGCTTTTTTCTCACCATCCCCAGTTTGCATGTACAAACTGAAATAAAGATTCGATTGATTGATTGATTAATTGATTGATTGATTGATTGATTGATTGATTGATTGATTGATTGATTGATTGATTGATTGATTGATTGATTGATTGATTGATTGATTGATTGATTGATTGATTGATTGATTGATTGATTGATTGATTGATTGATTGATTGATTGATTGATTGATTGATTGATTGATTGATTGATTGATTGATTGATTGATTGATATGAGAGAGTGGGGCAAAATGCGACGTGTGACAAAATTTTACGGTTGAGTGCTTAGCGCCCCTTAATTTTTAAACAAACAACCATATTATTTGCATATTTATTTGCAATGAGCCAGTACGTCTTCTGTTCAACTTAAGTTAAAGATGGCGAAGTCGTTTTTTTTCACAAGCAGAAAGAAAAGCTGACGAATTGGGACTTGGAGAACTGGAAGGGGTAAAAAGGCCTATTTTCGTACTGTGCAGCACAACCGACCAAGGTCCTGGACTGACGTAAGCGTCTGGTTGTTGTAATCGGGTATCAGTGTTGTCATATAGTGTTAGTGTTATAGTATTAATCGTAATTTGCTTTTATGCTTTTTTGTAGTCCCTACTATACACTTTGTTGGCCGTTTCTTCACATGGTATATAAGGGCGTTTTCTTTCACTTAAACTGCGTATTTAGTTGCAAATTTAATCTTTTCTGGTCGTCTTACTTCCGCTTTTAAGGGAATCTCGTTTACGTCTGGCTTTTGAGATGAGATGTACATCTTATACAAAGTTTAAAATTTTTGTGCCACGTGTTTTGAAAAAAGGAATTATATTAGCAGCAGGCCGCACGTGAGGCAAAACGCAACACCTTTCTAAACATCTAAACATGAATTAGCCTATGTAGGAGTAAAGAGGGAGTAGGTTGTCCACTAGTGCATTCCCTTTCAGGGGTACAGTATGTTGTCCGAAGCCAGGGGTATATTTCCATCGCTACAAATTCGAAATACTGATGGCTCGCAACAGAAATAATTGGCTGAAGGCTTAGCTTGGTTAAAAGCAGTAACACCTGGCTGCGCTTGGTTCTGCTGGTAGTTTCGTTTCTCGAATTCACGCGTAGCAGACTCGAACTCGCCAACTCTTATCTCTTGTTCTCCACGTCGCTGAGCCACGATGTCACCGTCTCGAATCACCACAATGCTCTGCTCTTTCTTCTTGGCTGTATACTGGAATCTTCTTTTAGCAAGCCGCTCTTCTTTCTGTTCCGGCGTTTCTTCCGCACGGCGTTTTCTTCTCTTGTGATTATATCGCTCCGCACTACTCATAGATTCTTCTTCGGCATGAAGTAAAATTAATTAATTAATTACATTTAATTTATTTGTATTTATTTATTTATTTGCTTAATTAAATTAACGAACCTCCACCGATGAGACAAGTTGGGCCCCAGCTCTCCTCTTGTGACGTCACGCGGTCACGTGGTAGCTCGCCGCAGCTGCGCCGGAGCGAAGGATGAACCTCCATCGATGGCAGAAAAGTGCAAGCAGTATTGCTTTCGGAATAAAAATATCTCTTCAGAACATTCGAAGCGCTAAAAGTTACGGTGATATTAAACGAGGATGAAATCTACTTTATTTGCAAATCTCAAGCCCTGCAGCGGTAATGATCCATTCTTCTGGTATGCGGAAAATGTTTCTTTTAATGTGCTTCCATCGATCGCATCGAACAGTCAAGGCTCCCATGGAAAACCAATAGGGAACGCTTTAGACGATACTAAAAACATTAAAAATAAATTGCGGTCGGTAGATCTGCGGATATAATGATTGGTATGGCGAAATCTTACATTATATGAAAAAAATGTGTTCATAAAAGGTTTCCCGTTCAAAAATGCTTTTGCCCAAAATTGTTGGGTATGAACCTGCCACTGCAACACACTACTCGAGCTCCGGAGACTTGGTGCTTTCCTCATCGTCGAACTGATTATGGTCAACAGATGTTAAGCTACAGGTTTCCAAAGTTACTAAATGACCTCACTGAATGTAACATCGGCGTGCTCACTTGTTCTGTAAGAAACCTGCTTGAAATATTTTTGTGCGCATGACTGTGTTCTGTAATAAACTGTGTACGGTGTTTTTTTCCTTTCTCTTTGTTCTCTTTTTTCTTTTTTTAATGTTTGAATTGTATCTTTTGGGGGATTTTTGCCTTTTGTTTTAACGTTTAGTCTATTTCATAATCCTTCTTTCCGCCCTGCTGCAGCCGTTGTAACGGTACTTGGGGCCAGTCAAGCCGCCCCTGAGCAGCTTCTTTCCCTTGTACCCCCTACAACTATTGTGTCTCCTTGTTTGTGGAAATAAACTCAAATCAAATCAAAATGCGACCATGGTTACCGATCCACACCCCATCTCATATTCCCGATACTCTGAGGCCGTGAGAAATGCACCAACAGAAAAAACTGTGTATCTGTGCGCACTGCGATCACTAGCATAAGGAAAGACTCGAAATTAGATGTTGCGTACACAACCTAAACGTCCGCAAAGTCACTGACGTCCTACATGGATGCAATAATTATGCAGCCAGTTTGTCATACCTTAAGCCCTAAATTTTGCATAATATTTTGCAAGTGCAAAAATTTCATAACTTGAGAAGATTACCTTTTTCCTTGTGGCCCCATTTTAAACCGGGAATTTGCTGAAAAAGAAAAAATTCCAGGAATAAAAATTCCCTGCACCCGCTGTATGCGCTGCCTGTCTAGCTCCAGAATAATGTCCTGCGATTCGTTCCCTCTGTTCATAGCAAGGCAATGTCATTAGCAAATGAAGATTAGTCCGGTATACTTCATTAACTTGTATCTCCAACTGTCCCAGTCAACTTACCGTCACCCGCTCTCGGCACCATGCCTGTTCCATTCGTAACCGATCTGCCATTTAAATTCAACACAGGTTTTTGGTCTTGTGCATTATACATCCAATAGAAATTTATTTTGTCTTCTTAATTTCACATACGAAGCCGCCAATTTGAGTTTGTTCGCCATGGAGCGGCGCATTCATTTGCTTTTTTATATTAAGACACTTCTATTCCATGTATCTCTCTCGGCGGTCCGTTACCAGGTATTTAGATTTTTTTCCGTCCACTTAGTAGTACCAAATCATTATCATCACCAGGGTAACTAAATCCTCTGAATAACAAAATCCCTCTCGCTGAAACCCAATTAATATCGTCATCCACCAGCTATGACAAACTTATCCCCACAAAGTTCTCATCTTAATTTTAATGTAATCTTAGACATTCTAATGCCTATAAAAATTTAAAATTTGAAATTCGCTTTTCCGTTAAAGAAACTGGCGCAGTAATTCTTTCACAACTCGGTGGACACCTGAACCGCGCCGTAAGGGAAGTCAGGATGGTGGGAGTGAAAGAATAAAAAGAGAAAAGGGGTGCCGTAGTGGAGGGCTCCGGAGCAGATTTCGACCACCTGGGAATATTTCACGTGCACTAAAACCGCACAACACATAGGCGCAGTTGCGACTTATCGGAACGCGCCGTCAGGGGTCAGGTTCGAACCCGGGTACTCCGGCTCAGTAGACGAGCGCCCTAACCACTGAACCACCGCGGCGGGTGCCTATAAGCCGCATACATTGTTTTCAGAATGCAACGGTGTAGGAAGCTCTTTCGCCGCAGGACCATTCGATGTTGTTTTTTGTTGGTTGGTTTTATGGGGTTTTACGTCTCAAAGCAACTCAGTCTATGAGGGACGCCGTAGTGGAGGGCTCCGGATAATTTCGACCACCTGGGTTTCTTTAACGTGCACTGACATCGCAAAGTACACGGGCCCCTAGAATTTCGCCTCCATTGAAATTCGACCCTCGCGGCCGAGATCAAACTGTTGTTTATTGAAGGCACTAACTCCGACGTTTGACCACGAAGCGTTTCCTGTCTACGCATTTGTTCCCTAACTTGACTTTCATCTAACACCTTTCAAGGCCTTTGTGCAACCTGGCGCATATCTCATACTACCGCGGTGGTTCTCCGTGCAGCTGCGAGAAAAGTATGTGGTAATAACACTGTGTTTCTGCAACCGGACGGCAGAAATGCGCTCGGCTTTCGGAAGGATGAATTGCGCGAGAACTCCCCCACCGTCTTCCTCCGTTGTGATGAATAGACGTTTGGTCATGTACGCATTTGCCTCATTATCTTGACGGTCACAAGGAGTCTTTTTCTGTCATATGCGCTAATTTGTGCTCGCAAGGTATGCAGTGATGTCATCCTGTGTATTGCAGGTCCGTTTTAGTTCCTTTCAGGCAGGATAGTATCGATCTACCGTGTTGTAGGCTGCGTGTGCCGGGCTAGAGTTCTCGAACCTGTTGACAGTCGTCGCCGACGTACTCCAAATACGTCAGTTGACGAACCATGTTGTCTGACGCGGCCTCCACGCAATATAGAAGTGGAAACAGCCAACGAGAATAAGTAAACAACTGTTTTACTTGTTCACTTGCGATTGCCCGGTGAATACGCGTTGCACCCAAGCATTGCGATCGTCACAGCCTCCCCGGCCTGTGAGGCAAGCTTGTTATCCCGTCTGAGTTCATGTTACTCACCCGTCCCCTTGAGCTATTCGAGTCTAGCGCACGCACACTCTTAAGAGCCAAGGACGGATCAACTTACGGTCCTTTTGGCAGACAGCGTTAAAGAGGCGGATGATAGAGACCCGCGTGCAACCGACGAGGCGAATCATGTCTGGAAGGGGCTGGCTATCAAGCGTACGGAAGAGAGCGTTGAGCCTCTTTGTGGCCATTGCCATGTGTTCCAAACAGTGTCACGTTTCCTTGAAACGTTGAAACGTACATTTCCCTGGCGGCTTTGGTTAGGTGTTATTGTGACTACACTGAGACGATGACGTAAAAGACAAGGCATTTAAAAGGCGAATGCTTCTAGCTCACTTCACAACACCCTCTGCAGCTGCCAGTTTGAGACGTCCCACTGTTCTGGCATTTGAAGTAAGCACACCTTTTAAGATTGTTTACCGTGACTCTAAACTGTGCGCATGGTTTAGACAAAATGAATGCACGGAATTTACGTTTGCAGGATCAGCTTTACAGGCACCTACTGAGCTTTTTTTTTGGGGGGGGGGGGAGGAGGGGGGTAATTTTTTTTACTGAGATTAGTAGCATGAAGTAAAAATTCCCAAGTTCACTTACTGCCACAGAGCGCCGTTTGCTTGGCGGGCATCGACAGTAATGAATATTTGGGGACGACTCGCTTTTCCGGTTTTCGGAAAAGCAAGAAGGGGGAATCCCTTGCGCCAAAGCAGTTCTTATCATTCTTTTCTTGGTGATGTGCGAAATGCCCGATTTTTGTTCTCAGTCTTACCGCGTTATTTCGGATCTCACAAAGAGCGACCGACAACAGGCGGTGTCCAGCGAAGCTGTCGTAGGTAGCCCGTGGGTTTGCCTCAGTGCCATAGATCACCATTTTGATTTATCACAACGCAGTTGCTGCTTGGCTCACGATGACAACGCCTTGTTTCCCGTTGTAATTTTATAATTACTTATTTATAGTTTGCAGTCGCTTTGGAGAAGAGGATCTACTCTTAATTTTGTAAAATGGCCGGACTGGTGCCCATTCTCATTGCCGTCGTTGCCCTGCATATCAGCAACGCTGAGGAGCATCCGTTCACCCTCTCGACAGGTCAGTAAAACTCCCAAATGAATGCTTCGCTAATATTTTTTGCTGCTTCTTCGCTGTTTACGTACTTTTGCAGTAGTAAAAACATGAATACAGCAAAACCAAGACTTTCAGCAGAGATGCAGGTGATTACTCAACTGAGAATAACACAATACTATTTCATTTTGCTTCCGCAGCCAGATAAGCCTGCAACCTGGCATTTTTAACAGTGTATTTACAATTAGAGCATAGTATGCTCGCTTTTTAGAAATGCTCTCACTCCTGAGGGCCAGGAAGGTGAGGTTGACAGTAAAAGATACAATTAAGATCGATAGTAGAAGAACTCAGTACTTTTAAGCTTGCGTGTTTTGGAAACGAAAATTTTCACGGACGGGAATTTTTATACGATTCCTGTTGTCTAAAATCAAGAGATTTAGAACACCTAACAACAAAAAAGAAGGTGACCATGTGTTTTCCTGCATATAATAAAAATAAGGTAAATCAAATAACACCTTTATCAGCGGCGTTTTGTGTGAAACAGACCAGGCCTATTGTGCTATGCGGTAATATTTCACACAGCAATACCCCGCTGCACAGGGCACTTTTGCACACAACGGGCTGTCATAGGCCACATGCTGTCTCCCGAAATGTTCATGATTCGAGTTTATTTGATATCATGGCAAGTGCCTCTTCATGTAATTGGTCGCTGTTGGCTTGGTCACAGTAAAGTGTACTGAGCTCTTCAATGCCTAGAATAGAAAACTTAGAGGCAAAAAAAATTGCAGGGACATTAAATAGAAACCTGATCGTTGCGACCCTGCGGTGGATTCAGGGGGATAAAGTAAACAACACGCCTGAAGGAAGGAGAGTAAAGCACAGCAGGGATAAATTGTGCAATGGTATATGCGCATAAATATCAATGATACCTGAGTCCTTGAGGTACTCAAAAAACAGTCACCTGGTATTACGACTAGTTGGACGGTGACGGCATGGTGATAGCATCTTAGTCTCGTGAGAAGCTTTCTTGCCTGAGGGCGCCTGCATTCTCAGGCGTAGGCTCTTTTGCCCGTTGGCTGGTTTCTTTGCTCGTAAGAGCCATTGTCACAACTCGAGCTATAGGTATTCCGTGCAGCTGTCAATACGCATTTCGGAATGCTTCATCCAACTGCAAAAAGCAAGAGAAAGTTCTATAAACAAAGCTGAGAAGCAAAGCAACTCACCTTCGTTTATGCAGGCTTCTGTCCGGGTGTTCCCCAAGCCGACTGGACCGAGGCCATAAAGGCCAACCTGCGGAGGATGCCCAATAATGTCACTCTTCCCTCCCCCTTCATGGAGGACAAGGTGATGGGCGTGGATATTGAACCAGGGTTCCTTACGGGCCTCGGCACATTGTGGACGTACAAACCTCACTACACGTACTGCACAGGAAATGACAGCTTCATCGAGATTAGCGCGTTCGCCCATGAGCCACTGGTCGCCGAAATGAACTGGAAGTCCTGCAGCGGAGCGTCCGGGCAGATGGGAATAACGGTAAGAGTTATCAGGCATGAATAGCAATAGTGCGCCATGCAACACGCAGGTGGCGGGGCGTCTGTTAACGCTAGCTTCCATGTTTCTGTGTGGCACTTTATCCGCAGCACTTCTGATAGCACGACTTAGCTACCTCACGGAAATTCCAGGACACCTTGCCAGATAAGAGTGTGGATTTTATATATGCGCTTCGGCGCCCTCTGCATTCTCCGCTTTGTCGCGTCTTCTCTCGTGTACTGTGTCAACGCTTCTGCATTTCTGTACGCTCCAGAGTCCAGAGCTCATTTCTGAGTTTCAATCCTCGACACAAATATACTTGCTAGCCGCTTCGTTGAAGCGTTTAAGAACGCTGACCGATTCAGCGGACATACCGCCCGGTCCCTCCTCTCCTGGCTTTCAGCTGGTGCGTGTCTCCCATAAATGTTGTTGGTAAGAAATCCAGCGCAATATTCGTAGGCGATTAAGGGGAAGCCGGCGTCAGATAGTGCAGGATCTATTTCGGCGCTGATGTAGCCGGAGCGCTTCGAACGATGCGGGTCGTGGAAGGCACGTTGGTGCAATAAATGCACTGTCTGGCGTGTATACCCTGTTCCTAAAATAGGCATTCCTTGCGGATTACGAGATTTCTGGTCAATTCACACACTCGCCTGGGAGACCTGGAAGGTTGACTTTTCGGGACTAACTGCTAAATCAGTTAGGCATTCACTCTCAATATGGCAATAAGGACATCCCGCTAAATTTTGTATGGAAGTATTTACGTATTTATTCTGGTACCTAAAGCGCCCTAGCGGCCGTAATAGTAAATAGGGGAGAGTAAACAATCCCTAGGTGCAACTAATGTTTCAGAAAAGTACTCCTTAACTGAACAATATACACGCGTTCTTTCATCAGAGAATGTGAGCACTATGCTCGAGCAAAAGAAATAAACAAAATTTATTTTTGCTTCTGTAGTAGCTTTAAAAGGCAATAATGGGATACTGTGTGAAAATAAAGGTACCAGAAAGAACAAATAAGGACTCTTACTCATGCGTAGAAGTAATCGCCCGGTGCATTCGATTTAAAGATTTTTCCTTCTCATTACACCGATAAGCAAATGCCCGTCCCACCTCATCATAAAGCCATTAGAGATTACACATTTATTGCGTTTGTACATTCTTATTTCATGTGTCGTTTATTCCCCAAGGCAACGGCCAAGCAACTGCGCCTGATCTTCAAGGTCCTTCCGACAGCCGAGGACCCCACTCATTTGGAACTTTCCAAGATCCACGCTGATGTTTTGGAAGACGCTGAGCTCTACTTGACAGGAGCCCCCAAAGGCCTGACAACGATCGTGAACTACGTCAGCTTCCTGATGAAATATCATGTGGAGAACCTCTGGAGGATGATTTTCCGCTTGGATGGACGATACCTCGTCTCGAGCCACCATTAGGAAGAAGGCTGAACAGCGATTTGTCCTGTATATTTGTCTGAAACGTTCATGCAGTTGTAGATAGTAATAAACCGTTGTCTCTGTAAAAACTCCTTATTTATTCGTCTCAACGCACAAGGTGCACTTCATTTAAACGGAAACTGCGTTTAAAATACATGAACCACAAACCAGCACGTCGTTCGGTTAGGTCATCAGCGATTACATGCACATGCAGGTTCTCTTCCTTACCGACTGTCTTGAAGGTATTAAGGCCATACGTGCGGTTATAGTTCAAACTTGTACTTCTTACAGATCGAGATATGCAGCTTAATATGTGCGACCAAAACGCCTAAGAGAGCAAGCTAACACATGGTCCCTTCCCGCAGTGGCCTCCGTGAGTATTTTTCTGGAACCTGCAGCGATGGGCATCAGCCTTCTGGTTGGGCACTGAACCTCATTTTCAAATTGTCTTCGAGCCGTAGTTGTTGATGAGCTTTTTATAAATTTGAAAGCACGCGGTTCATCTCATAACTACGGCTGACATGCAGAAAAACTTGTTTTGAGTGCGCTTCTGAATAAGTATGCGGTTAGTTTTATTCTAGTCCTAAATCATTAGCCTCTGTGAAAAGAACAGGGAAGAGGTTGTTCTCCTGAAAGAAAATGCGAGATAGGTAGCTGTGTCGTACCACCCACCTTTGACCTCACTTCTACGCCAGCTCTTATTCCTGCGTGGACGACAGGAGCAGAGATGATACATACTATGGAGGTCGAACTTCTCTGTCTTCAGGTACTTTAGGTCTCCGGACCACATGTGTGTTATGGCAGGCGGGCGCAAGACAACTGTCTAGCGTTTAACTTTGACCCACCTTCAACATTACGCAGCCGTTTACCTGGGCAATGCTGTGAGTTTGGGACCAAGAAAGAAAACCGCGGACAAATTTTAATCGCCTAAACTCCGCGGAAACAAACAAGTTTCCAAGTTAGCACGGATAAAAATGTTATGCAGGAAATGCACGAATAAAAATGCTGCGACTGTCTTACCCTTTCTTCGAGGTGTTCATAGGATTAAATGATACTATTCCTGCTGAGTTTCCGGTGCAGTAGCTCTGCTGCCATTTATGTTAGCTTTATAGTTAGCAGAAGTGAATAGGCTTGGGCGTGTTGGTATTACATCGTAACTAAAGAAACATAGCACAGGGACGAAAACACGACGAGGCTGACAAGACCGGACAAGCGCTTGTTCCGTCTTGCTGTCGTCGTTATGTTCCTTTATTGATAGCGACCCATGGGCGTATTAGCGACCTGCGCTCTCCAAACGTTTAAAAAATATATAAATCATTTGTTTTTTCACCAATATTATTGTACGGTTGTTTTTTTGCGGTAGTGTCGAGAGTTCCTACTCATCCCAAGGAACATAAGCTATTTATCCGATTCATTTTCGAAAAAAATATGCAAAGCGCTTTAACTGTTTCGGCTGACACTTCATTTTTTAGTGCCCAGACAAGCCTAATGTTGACTTACAGTAGCAGAGTTGGAGCACTTTCACAGCACTATTATCTGCTCTTTTTGGAGCAGCCGCGCTCCAATCGCAGATCTCAACCGCGGATCGCGTTTTCCAATCTTAGATAGGGAGCTGTCACCGAGACAAATTGGCTACATGTTGCAGTCTGGACTACTCCGCCGAAATCGGCGGATTCGACCGGAGGTCTGTGTGACGCAGGCTCTCTTCCTCCCACTCAAAGCAGATAGCCTCAGGGAGGAGCGAAAAGTCGGCTTGCTGTGTTCGGAGCGTGAGTCTTTCAAACACAGAGTGGGGGCTTGTGGACTCCGCGGGATTCAGGCGCTCTGTCGCGGAGAGGGCAGAACGCTCTGTGTCTGCGACTGGAGGTCACCATAAGGTGCGCCACAGCATTGGATGCGGTGATTCGGGCTCCTAGGCGTGACTCCACGTTTAGTCATCCGTGATGATGCTTAAAAAGAAACTTTTACTTCGGTAGTCGTGCTAGTTAAGGGGTCCCTCAAAATTCGTCGAGAATATTCTTCGTGTTCTGCCTAATCAGTCGAATGGCCCGCCTAGAGCCATTATTGCAAAATTCCACCATGCCCCATTCCTGTAACTAATCAAAGCCGGCATATTGCTCCCCAACCTGCTGATTCTTGTAGAAGAACAGGTACAGGTTTCGTTTATCAACAGTTCATTGCTGTGACTCGGGGAAAATAAAAGCGGAGGGGGGGGGGGGGGGGGGGGGAGGCATCTACTTAGTTTTTGACTGGGGTTCATCGCGTGGAAGATGATCTGAGAAGGTTACATTACTTGAAAGTGCTCTGTGCAAGTGCTATGGGCTCTTTGGTGTGGCGTGACTCTCACGTGTAAAATGTCTGTTTTCTCTCAGCAAAAAGTAAGTTAAGGACAGCGCTCGTGTGTCTCGCCTTCTGCTTTTGCTTTTCGGCTCTTTCAGGCTGCACCATCTACAATTAACTACTGTTATCGACTCTCCCAGCTATCACAGCTATCCATCCTTCTTCAGCATTGGCTCTGTTTTTGTCAAGTTATTTACTGACTACGCTGACGGCGTATCAGAGGTCTCGTTTCGGGCCTGCCGCAGATCGCCGTACAGCACACAAATAGATTCAGGCTGTGGGCCGAAAAAAAAATGGTTTTAGCAGGATGCCTAGAATCTTTCCGTGCTATTCGTAAACGAGAAAAGCTGATGATTGTTTTCAGTAAGCTCTGACGAGGTTGCATTGGCACTTGTAATTTTCATGCATATGATTATTTTCATGGCCTTTGATGAAGGCGCCTTTTATGAGCAGTGGTTTGCATTCTAGATCGCTATGAGATGCGGCATGGCTTAGTAATTATATCAGTTATGTGCCCAATCGCTGCCTTGTGTTCGCTGGAGGCAGTGCTGCCAACCTCTAGCGCCGCTTCTCCCCCAATTCGCAATCAAAAATTCACTCGATTTCTCTAGATACGAAAAATAGCGATCAATTGCGAAAAAATGTTTATGCGTAGTTCAGTAGCAAGTTTTATCATGCAGCTACTCTATTATCAGACGTTGATAAGCAAATTAGCTGTAAATTTGAAATGAAGGATCTAAAATGAAGAACTCCTAAATGAAACTGCAAGATAAACCGTATAGCGCTCTTTGGAAATTACAAATTAATGGCTCTATATCGTGTATGTGTTTTTTTTTTTACTGTACGCAAGATATTAGTAAACATGCATCGGCATGTGGAGTTAACTGAATTTTTTTCTATCACGTTCCGTCGGTTACGACTTCAGGCGAAGGATACTACGTGCAAAATGACTGGAGGTCGCTCGAGGAATGTACGGAAACTGAGATATAAAAGCAGCTTGTCCATTTGCTGCGACTGCTCTAGACGGTGGCTGATGTAGCAGTTTGAGTCAATTAAAAAATGAAGCAATGATTCTTTCAGCTTTTGTGCACCTCATGTGACCTCAACTCACTTTGTTCGTCGTGGTAGATCTGGGCATTATGGTCTTGGGGCGTCTAACGGCCCAAAGCGGCCCAGGCTATGAGGGATGAAATATTGAAGGGCTCCGGAAATTTCGACCACCTGGTGTTCTTTGACGTGCACTCACATCACACAGTACACGGGCCTCTAGAATTTCGCCCCATCGAAACCCGGCCACCGAGGCACGGGATCGAACCCGCGTCTTTCGGATCAGCAGCTGAGCTCCATAACCACTGAGCCATCGCGGCGGCAGAACTGGGACTGGTTCCCTTAGTTGGACTGGCTACGATTTCCAGCAAGGCTCTCCTTTCTCAAGCAAAAATGACGCCATTGTTCTTTCCTAGTTATCAAAATAGACATGCAGATATGCTTACTGAATGGGAATTTTACGTCATGCAGGGAACTCCAAACACAGCGTGAGGAAAGGGCGCGCGTGTTGAGGGAAGGCGGTGGCACGCCAGATCACAGCAGCGGGTGCCACTGGCCACGTCAGGGACCATGCACGTCCGATTACGTCCGTGTAAAGGCTGGTTCGCAGGCAAGAGACTGAAAATTGAGTAGCACAGTGCTGCAAAAAATTTGTAACTTGTTGGAAGGATCGCCACTCTGGCTGCTGTAGCCGCCGCGATGGCTCTAAACAGCTTTTGCGCCGCAGCAACAAAGCGTTTTCACTTGCATGTGAAACAGGCTTTACTCGAGCGCGCGGTGGTGTTGTGCGGGCCTCCGTCAGTTGTAGAGAAAAAGCAACGAAAAGCTTGTAATGTCTTCCCAATATGAAAGAATGGAAGAAAAAAAACTCCCCGAGCAGATTAAATTTTCCTAGATCATACAAAAAATCCTTTTTCCCCTAAACAACGTCGAAATTCTCTAGGTCTAGGGAAAAATCCCTATGGTTGGCAGCACTGGCTGGAGGAGACATGCATGAATTAGTTTTTGTGCTAAGTGGAGTTTCTGAGAGCAGATGATTGGACGGGTTGGTGCAGCACAAATTTTCATCAGTACGGAAGAGGACGTAGATCCCGAGCCGCCTCGGTGGCTCAGTGGCTATAATGCTCGGCTGCTGACCCGAAAGACGCAGGTTCGATCCCGGCCGCGGCGGTCGAATTTCGATGAAGGCAAACTGCTAGAGGCCCGTGTACTGTGCGATGTCAGTGCACGTTAAAGAACCCCAGGGGGTCAAAATTTCCGCTTCACTACGGCGTCCCTCATAGCCTTAGTCGCTTTGGGACGTAAAACCCCCTAAACCAAACCAAGCATATGCACAGGCTCATCATTGTCTCGATCAGACCTGACGTCGGCATGGAATCACTTTCATGGCAGCACCACTGTCAGCATTGAAATTCATTTTGGTTGTGAACGGGTGTGCTTTGCTCGACGCTTCAGACAGCTTTGCACACTGTTGCGATATTGTTCCACTGACAGCACGTTGTATTCCAGGCAATACACGCGTTTCTCAGACGCTCATGACTGCCATCGCAGTGCATGCGTCTCTGCAATGAGCACTTCATGTTCTTGCACTTTTCCTTCTCTGCGCTTTTTAACTAGTAAGAGCAGCGATTGCCTTTCATTTGTCACTTTGTGTAATCATGCACCAGGCCTTCTGATGAACTTTTCAAGAATCAGCAATGTGCTTTTCTCGAATACCCACTGTTGCATTCATTCGTGCCTTGTCAAGTGGGACATCATATGCAGCCATTCCTTATGCACCGGCTCATCGTTGGCTCGATCAGACCTGATGTAGCAAAAATGGGAATCACATTCATGGCAGCACCATTGTATTAAAGGCCTACTTGACTTGACGTAGATCCCGAATGGTGTGGGTGCATAAATAAGCTGGACAAAGACTACCTGCACCATTTTATTGAAAACAGTAGCTTGAGGTCACAGGAAACATGAACTGTAAAAGCTACAGAGCATCTTGCTTTGGCTCTTTTTTTGCCCGACTGTCCAAAAAGACCTTTTTGTTTGTTTGAATGGATGGATGATAGACGGAGTGCTCAAGCACTTTTTTCCAAGCGCATGTTGCGCGCGTTGAAACTGAAAATGTTTCAAAGAATGAAGCCAAGGTACAAAGAATATCAGTGAAACGACTTAAATTACAAAGCTTGGTGCAGTTTGCGTAAAAACTTTATGTTTCTATTTCGGATAAAGAATATCTGTTCTTTTACATTTGCTGAAGTTTGTCAACGCGTTTTTGCACCTCGCGGTTGTTTTTTGCGGCTTGTGTATCCTCTTTTTTTTTCAGTTTTGGAGTCGATGACTCAAGCAAGACTTTACACGTCACAAAGGTTTACTGCAGAAAGTTTGTTCTAACGGCGGAAGTGGACGTCGCGGCCAAACACAATGCGTTCAACGCGAATTAACATGCCTTATTATACAAGAAACTCCGTTTGTTCTAGCTTCTTTTAATTTTTTTTTCATTTGGTTGTGAAAACTAAAGATAAAACAACGCTTAATTCATTGCTTTACGTAAACCTGCATCTCAGTATTCTTGAAGTGCTTCCATGAAGCCGTGTCTTACAGCCACGCTGTCACCGAGCCGACCGCCATGATTGGTTCCCAATTACACGTTCTTCTTGTTCTTGTCAGCATATGAGGCGGTCCAACCGGCGTATGTTCCGTTCCAAGTGCAACGTATCGCGCAGTACCAGGCTCCCAGTGTCGCTAATTGGTGCGGAAACGCGTGCGTCTACGAGATAAAAGTTTGCATCAGTCAAGACGCAGCCAGTGTGGTCATTCCAGCTGTTTTCCGACGGCGCGTCTTGTGTCACGCTTCAGGCCAGCTACGTAAAGGAGTGGTACGTTTAAAAAGCCGCTGTCGCTGTGCTGGCGAGATAGATCCTCAGCGAGGCGCAGCAGGAGAAGGTTCGTGCGCCGCCGGTCATACGCAAGGTAAGCACGGAGGCTGCTCTCCAACTTTTCGTAGCGACATTCTCCAAAGCATAAGCAACGAGTGAAACCGTAAACCCAATTGCAGAGGTCAGAAATGACCTAAAAGATATTCGGCTGCATTACGGGCAAGCAAAGGTTAGTTGTCTTAATTTTTTGTGAGCCCTTTCATGCCATCTGCTGAAGCAAGTACTTTTTTAAGGTCAGAAATGACAGCGTTGTGTTGGTGACCTGTAAAATCAGTGAGTTGTCGCGATTTTTGTTCAAGATTTTTTTATGAAATGCGAAAATCCACTTTCCTTTATCGCGCACTACTGTAGAATTTACTCGACTACTGCTACTAGAACTGACCCATTGCTACCTCTACTGCGCGCTGCAGCGGCAAGATGGCAGGAAGGTGAGAAATTTCCTAGGTATGTCAAGGTATCTTGCGAAAAATGAAAATGGACAGAATTCTTTTTTTTTTTAGTAAAGATAAGGCACTGGGACGTCCAATTACGCCATGGGCGCTTCAATGAGGCGTAAGCCGCTCAACGAGTAAAACGTGGGGACGGGAAAGACTGACCTACGGAAAAGATAGGCCATAATGGAACAGAAGGCTTAGTTCGCGTAGAATAACCACTTAACTCCTGCATACGGCCGCTACGACTTTCATTTTTCACCCTCATCTGCGATGTCTTCCCTAAACATAAGCCCGCTTGCATCCCGCCGAAAAACTGAGTCCTTAAAACTTCTTCACTCCATAGTACATTCTGCTAATTGCCCTTCAGAGGGTAAGCATATCTCTTTTTCAAAACCATCTGCAACCAGGAGCCATCACGATCTTAATATCCAACCTTTTTTTGCCCGCACTAACGTTTTCAAATACAGTTTTTTTCCGCGCACTGTGGAGTGTTGGAATTCTTTGGATGGCAACATTCGTGCACTATCAATCTCTGATTTTGCGTCGGCAATTGAGTCGTAGCATTGTATGTTGTTTTTCTAGCGTTTATATTTGTAATGCTTGTATGTACTTTTGTATGCGTGGAATTGTTCCACATTTTTGTACCCACTCCTGCTATAGCCCCTTGAATGGGGCTGCAGTATTTTCAAATAAAATAAAAAATAATAAAAATAAAAAGAGGAGTTAAAGGAATCATCCGTCTAGAGCGAGACTAATGAGAAAATAATGTGCGGCTCGCAAGCGTTTACGCCTAATAACTGAATTAATTATTCGCCCCCTGCATTCTACGCCACGATGAAGAGTACCTGTTTCCAGAGCATACTAAAACTCTTCATATTTAAAACCAGCATTACGTGAAAACTTTTCGGCGCACGTCATACATCACTCCGCACCAGATATCTAAGGCCGTGGGCTCCGTCCGATCCCGTTTTATCTGTTGAGCATAATACATGTCCAGCATTCTTGGATAAACATTTTAATAACTTGAAAATTGCAAGGTACTGTTATGGAACTATTGAAGGTAATGGCCCATTCTTCTGATGTGTAGCAAAATCTTTCTTTAAGGGTTTCTCCATTACTCGTATCGAGCAGTTAAGACTGGTATAGAAAACCAATAGGCAGCGTTTTCGACGATAACAGAAACTTTAAAATAAAAAATGCAAGCCTTCAGACGGGAGATCTGCGGATATATTGATTGCTATAGTGAATTCTTACGATACATGAAAGATAAAACTGCGTTCGTAAACTTTTCCCATTGAAAATTGCTTTTGTCCGAAATTTCTTAACCTTAACCTTAATTTAATCTTAATAGACAGATATAGGCAGCGCTCTCGCACGACCTTAATCCCGTTTGAAGCGTCCGCTGCAGTAGAAATAATCGCTCTGAAATGACATGCATTTTATTTCTTTCACTAGGTGACTGCTCAAACGGCAATAGTGATCACCAAGCCAATGGGCTTAGTGGCACTGGGGTCAGCCGCACTGCGGTTGGTACCCCTGCCTGCGTATTCACATATTCGTAGCGGAGGTTTGGTGTTATTGGGTTTAACGTCCAAGAGCAATAGAGGCTATGAGGGACGCCGTAGTGGAGGGCTCAGGATGATTTCGAGCACCTGGGGTTCTTTAACCTACACTGGCATCGCACATTTAACGGGGCTCTAGCATTTCACCTTTATCTAAATGCGACTGTCGCGGCCGGGATCAAAACCGCGCCTTTCGGGTCAGCAACCGATCACCATAACCACTGAGCCACCGCGGCGGCCTTTGAGGAGAAGGGTTAAATCCGCGGGAGATTTGGTACTGGTGCATTCTACGTCATCAGGCCAGTACTTTGTTTTATATCGAACTTCCGGCTGGTGCAATGTTGATGGCAGCGTCGGTAATGTATAAAGGAGGGATTGGTTTTACAGTGGCCTGTAGGTAATTGCTCCACCTGAATTAATGATTTGAATGACCATGTATCGACCACTGTTCCGTTAGGTTGCCATGTTGCGCATGATGACTTCAAGCCGCAGTTGATATTCCTTTGCTAATCTCGAGCCAATATAATTCTTCTGCGTCTGTAATTCAGCACGGTACACCCTGTGAACAAATGCAAAGCATTTGATCGGATCTAGAATGAAGGACTCAGTGAAACAGCGTACTCTGTGTCTGAAGGTACTACAAAAGGTTACTTCTCACATTTGCCCAGCGGCGAGCGGGTGACGGACACGGTGTATACGAAAATCCGCGATGTATCTTTTTTTTCGGAGTTATTTATTTGTAAGAGCAGCGGGCCAAAGCTAAAACGAAGCCAGTATTTAGCTATCATTAATGGACTCAAGGTAGGACAGCAATGGGAAACTGCGCATCCAGATAGTTCACATGTCCAGCAGCGATAGGGCCCAGCAAGAGGGCAATGAGGGTGAGAGCTTGACTGCGTCAGTGACGGTGGGGAGTTCCTTCTAATGAAGCGCTTACATTCATAGCGTCGTTCGAGTTCTGCATAGTTCCCGTAAGCTCTCATGCTAAGCTGGTCTGAGTGTGCCGTTTCTTTTATTTTCCGTGTCTCTTTTCGTGAGTTTCGGCAGAGAGGACGCATCAAAATTTCCCAAAGCCACAGGGTCGGCTGTTGAAGCCTGTAGCGTGGCGTTGATGACAACTCTAACATGAAAACAGTGGGAGGAAGAAAGAGTATAATTGTAACTTCTGAGAACCTTAGTAACTCTCTGGGTGTCCTAAATGTCAAATTATAATGCTTAAAAGCAAGGTATGTTCAACAATAACTGATGAGCACGTTGGTCAGACATGATTTCTTGTGAAACAGCGCAACGGCACAAGGACAGAAGACTAGAAGGGACGATACACAGCGCTGACTAACAACCTAAGCTAGGCTGCTGGGCGAGTTGGTTAAGAATCATTCGGAGAAGTACAGCGCTGGCAGACAACGGATGAGGACCAAGAAGGACACACAACTGCGCAGTTGTGTGTCCTTCTTGTGCTCGTCCGTTGTCTGCCAGTGCCGTTCTTCTCTGGCTGAAAAGCAGACATATGGCTTGGAAACTTTTGATGCACACTTCATGTACTACGTGTCCAACACAGGGCTAAAAGTGCGGCACTGTTCTTTTTTTTTTAGCACGAGCAAGAACATCTGGTGGCTGCAAGCAGATAGTCGCGTGCTCTGCTGTGAATACCTGATGTCTGCTTCCTGTGCCAAAATTATCAGCCTTTCTACGATTTATTCTAGCGTCTTTTTTCTTCTCTAGCAGCACCACCTATCAGCATACAGACCCCACCCAATGACCATGGCAATGAACACCCTTGCATTATTTCTACTTGTCACAATTGGACTTCACAGCGCTGCAGCAGTCTCCCAGAGGCTGGTTACACGTAAGTGAAATATTTTAGAACTGACAGCTGTCTCTAACGTTTTGTTTTACCACACTTTCTGGCGCACAGACAACTTCCGCAGAGCTCTTTAGTAGGAAAGAATGGTTTCAAAAAATAATTTTATATCAGCATTATGATGAAAAAGAAGGAAAGGGTTCAAATTCTGCGCAACGAATTCTTTAGCATTCGCGTTAATATGAATCTTAATCTTGAAGAGATTTTGCATATTATATCCCTCAAGCTGCAGGCCCAAATGCCACAACCAACAATCGCTATCCGACCTCCATCATTTAGATCACCATCATTTCCAAATGTCGCCCCCATCGCATTTGAAAAACCTAGACTCATGATTAATGTGTATGTCGTCTATGGTTACGAACAAACTAACAATGAAGCAGTGTTGACACTAATCCCGTCAAACACAAATCATTTCTTATTCTAGAGGAAACTAATGAAAAAGTCTAAATAAAGCACTGATTCTCAATCAGACGGCACAGTATAGAGGACTTCCTGACTGTACAGACCAACTTATGGGGTATGTTCAATGCTACCCCCCAAAAAAGTAGTCCCGCTCGTCATCAATAGCGCTGGCGAACGACAAAAGGACAGCTATTTCTAATATTTCCCAAAAATTAAAAAAAATTGTACCCGAATGGCAATTTTTAATAGCCGCGCAAGAAACTACACTTTTAACTTCCTCAAGTGAAAAAGCGAATGCATAATAAGCCAAACCACTCCCACTGCAGGATTAATTCATCCGCTATTTCTATCCAATTAACCCTGTCTTTTTCCTACAAGGCAGGACCAAACCACATCCACCTACCTGACTTCCAAATCCGCCGCGGCCTCCTAAGCTTGCCTTCTCTTCTAATCAACTTCATTACTCTTACGGGCCATCAGTACCTTGCATTGGCATTACATGCTCTGCTCATGCCTATTTCTTCATCTTGATTTCGACGAAGATACCATTAACTCCAGTTAGTACCCTGATCCACACTGTTCTCTGCCTGTCTGCTAACGCTACACCTATCATGTTCCATTCCACTGCTCGCTGTGCTGCTTTGGGTTTCTGTTCAACTCTTTTAGCTAGCCTCCACGTTTCTGCCTCAAAGGTGAGTGACGGTAAGAAACAGCTGATATATGCTTTACTCTTGAGGGGTACTGGCAAACTGCTACTCATGGTCTGAGGGCACCTGCCAAATGCGCTATACCCCAGTCCTATCCTTCCAGTTACGTGAGTGGCGTCATGGCAAGACACCCGTCTACGACCCGGCAGCAAAAAGCACCTGTGAGGGGGTGCTATCTTAACCCAGGCGTAACAATTTCCAGTTTCGTGACACAACTAACGATTTTACTCTCTTGCCCCGAGGCGAACCGACGTTTTTGGCGGCATCCGCACTTGCTGCTGAATCCCAACTCTAGCATTGAGCGCTATTCCAGCCAAAAAGTTTCCCCAGTGGCACCTACTGCGTGCCGCGGATGTAACTAAAACATTTTACGGAAAAGTTTTTATGCCTTCTCTGCAAGAAATCTCAAATACCGTAATTTTATGTGTATAGTCCGCACCCTGAGTATAATCTTCGGGGCGCATTTTTTGGCTGAAAAAAATCTTACTGACTACATTGGCCACTTCCGGCATGTTGTCCGCTTCCGGTACGTAGAATCGCGCTGGGCGTTTTATGTTTTATTGAGCGGTATCCAAAAAATGAAATGCTGCATTGTCTCCACCTAATCATAACCCCAAAAGGCTAAAATTTTCACTTTATACATGTATAGCCCGCCGGCTATAGTTTCCAACTACAGCTATAGCGCAGTATGGATTCCTTCAAAGTCGAGTCCAGGTGAAAGCGCTTTTGTCATTGATCGCATATGGCCTGTAGATTGCGTGCAAGAAATATTCGATTTTTCAGCTTCTTCACCATCAGACTAACTGCACCCAATGCAGGGCAAAGCCGTCTCCAATAACGCTCCAATAAACCCTGTCCTTTGCCAGCTGCGGCCACCTTATCCCCAAAAACTTCCATCCGTCCATCTGACTTATGCTATGCTTGCCTCTCTTGGTATCCAGTCGTTTACCCTTAATGAGCACAAGTTATCTTGCTTTCTCATTACATGTCCTGCTCAATCCGATTTCTTCTTCATTTCTACAAGTATATCATTAACTGCATTCCTTTTCTTTCCCACTCTGCTGTCTACCTATTTATTAATGTTCGACCTATCACTCTCGTTTCGTAGCTGGCCGCGTTAATTCTCCACAATTTAAGTTCAACCTTTTTCGTTAGCCTCCACGTTTCTGCGCCATAGGTGAGCACCGGTAGGATACAGCTGTTATATACTTTGCTCTTAAGGACTACCGGTAAACTGTAATTAATTATCTCAGAGGGCCAGCAAAATTCGCTCCAACCTCTTCTTTGTTCTCCTACTTATTGTCCGGGTCCGCGGTCGCTACCTTACTATGTAGATGTATTCTTACCAATCCTAATGCTTTTCGTAAGCTGCGCTTCGTTAAGCCGTTAACTGCACCTGAACAGCCGTGAAAACTGTCGCCCTATTCAACTCCGGCGCGAGGCCAGAAATTCAATCGAGATGTGTATAAGTTAGAGATATGAAGCAGAAAACAAGGTGCTGAGATGAGATTGCACAAAATTTTGGGATAGGATGACCGGGGCGAGAACGGGATAACACACAAATTGGATATACATTTGAGAGACATCAATCTTGTAGTTAATCCAATCTGGCTGATAATAATGACACATGAAGTTGCTCTACCATTAGTCTACTCTACTGTTTGGCCGAAGCCCGTCTTGTGGGAGGCTTGCGTGGCGCTTTGCTGAACACTCTGTGAAATGATGCAAAATTTTAACAACCTACATACACACAGAGTAAACCCTCAAATGTAATGAAGCTTAAATGTGTTTTAACACGCATAGAAAATGTCATGTATCGAATGAGATCAGTGTACCATGTTGTTGTCTCTTATGAGATGTCGGTTTTCTGCTTCTAGTCTTAATATTTTACTTAATAACAGCAGTGTGCCTCTTGACAGCTGACAGTGTTGAAGTGCATATCATGCCGATTTTCGGTTTTCAGCAAGATGCAGCGGCACACCCAACGTCGACTGGTCAGAAAGCGTGCATGCCTTCCTACGGAAGATACCGACCACCATAACTGCCCCATCCGGTGCTGAGAAGAACTTGATCATGGGATTCAGGATCAGCGCACCTGAGGTTACTGGCCTGGACAGCCTGTGGACCTTCAAGCCACTCTATAGCTTTTGCGTCTCTAACGAAACCCTAATCGAAGCTGTCGTGTTTGCCGAAAAGCCGTTGACCATCAGCGCCAACTGGAAGAGCTGCACCGGATCCAGGGGCAAACTGGGGACGAAGGTAGGCATGTCACTGTCCTCACAATGAACTTGATTAAGCCCACTACGAAAAAAAGGCCCTTCTTCTAATCTCGTGTGTGCCTGCAACTGCCCCCACTGTGGGGCAATCTTTCATCAAATCTACTGCGTTTTTCTCACCACTTGCGTCACTGTCGCTTGCGGCTAGGTTGCCTTTCCCTGAGCTTCAACACGATTAAGCTAAGGGGATGGCGGTTATCTACTCTGTGCTTCTGATCTTCAGCCAAAGATGACTAGGTGCTGCTGATGTCACCTAGAGCATCACTAATCTGGCTTTGTTATCTATCTTGAAAACGTAGCAGCACGAAAAAACGGGGGCAAAAAAGACACAAGTACTACAGGGCGTATGCTGCACTTCCAACTGAATTTTATTGCGGAAACCAAAGCTTAAGTACAGCGCTACTATCGTCTCGTGGCATTTAACCGCAATGGTCCAAAAACGCGAGTTAATTATCAAGAAGAGACAAGGAAGCGGTGCTAACACACTAATCACCTGCTTTTCTAATGTGATATGCTTTTCTAATGTGGAATTGAATTCAGCGCAAAAATACAGACAAGGGACAAAGAGAGACACACTGAGACGTTCACGAGCGCTAACTACCAACTGTTTATTCATGCTGAAATACAGGGGATATATAGGAAGGGAATGAAGAGCATGCGCGTAGCGAGGTACAGATAATGCACATCCGTCAAGCAAACGAGTTAATCAAAAAACGAATCTAAAAAAGCACATTCAGATGAGTATATGTGTACCGACGGGTCACTGACACAACGTTCGGACAGCTTTCTGATATAATAAGCTTCTAAAACGAGCCTTGCCTTATCATTACCGCTCTTGCCAAGAATCGTGGTCTTCTCTAATCCCGCCCTACATTTACACGAAGCAAGGTGCCGCACAAGATTCACATTCGTGTCGTTATTTTCTATGTTTTTGGCATGCTCCCGTAGCCGGTCATTAATACAGCGGCCAGTTTGGCCAACGTATGAAGCCCCACATGAGAGGGGGATGCAGTACACCACACCTATTGCACATTTGGCGTAGGCGAACCCATGTTTTTTGTTGCAGCCCCTGCCGGCACAACCAGTAATGCGAGGGCATAGCTTGGACAGCTTGTTTGGAGCTGAGAATACCAAGGGCACGTGGTGCCTGCCAGCCACTTTTTTGAGGTTGTGTGAGAGTTGGTGTACATAAGGGACCACCACCGGCTTAGAAGAAGGGGATTCATGTCTTTTCTGGGCGCCTTTATGCTTCTGCAGGAGGGTTTCGGCAACAGCTGAAATGACCGGGCCAGGGAAGCCTGCTACTGAAAGTCGCGAAACCTGATCGTTCAAACTCTCTAGCATTTTATGTGGGCAGGATTTTCGAAGCGCAGATTCCAGGCAAAGCGACGCAATAGCTCGCTTTACCACCTTGGAATGAGCGGAATCAAAGCTGAGCAACTCTTTGTTGGCTCGGGGGGAGTACATCCAGCAGGTATGGTCTCGGCAGAACGTGAGCTTAAGGTCTAAAAAACGCAAAGTCTGACTTTCAGGTAGTTCATGGGTAAAAACTAAACCTTTCCCCAGTTGATTAAAAGTAGATAAAACCAGTGAAACAATATGGTCAAGGGATGTAAAGTTCCCTGACCTTAAAATAATTAAAAAGTCATCAACATATCTAAAAACTTTAAAAACTGGCCCCCCTTGAAAACTCCGTGCAAGAAGGCGGTCAATTGAAGATAAAAATATGTCACATAAAATGGGAGCTACACATGAGCCGATACAAATGCCCTTACGCTGCAGAAAAAACTCGTTGTCATGAGAGATAAAAGTTACCTGCAGGTAGTATTCTAGTAATTTTAAAAAATTGTCTACCGAGATACCAGCTGAGTTCTGAAAAGCCACAGCCCCCGAGCCTTCAATGCTTTCTCTGACCGAAGCTAACAGCTCAGCATGTGGAACAGAATAGAACAAGTCTTGGATGTCAATGGAAAAGGCTAAATCCATCCGATCGTTATTCTGCACAAAATCGGCAACTTCTTGTGACTTCTTTATCAGAAAGGGGTCATCAACAGGAATGTGCTTAAGCTTGCTGAGCAAAAAACGACTCACGTTGTGTTGCCATGAACCCTTCTCGCTAACAATGGCCCTGAATGGCATATCCGGTTTGTGCGTTTTTGCCGCGAAAAAAATATCCAAGGAATTCTTTGAGCTGGCATTGATGGCAGTTGCCAGAGAAGACAACTGTAGGCTGCTACAAAAAGCAATGAATTTAGTTTTCACCCTGGTTTGGCTTCGTTTGACAGGCATAAAATTTTTGTGAACCGCTTGGAGCGCTTTTTCTTTAAAAAGGCCGTTCGGCATGACAACAAACATGCCTTCTTTGTCAGATTGCAATAAGCTTAAACCATGGTCCTTAAAATATTTAACAACGGAAAAAACATCAATGGAACCAGTCTTACAGTACATGGGATGTTTAGCACACCTTTTTAAGCAGTCCACGCCATCCAGTAGGCAACGTTCCTGGTCTTCGTTTATCGCCTTTGAGGCTATAGTCCTGTTGATGGCGACAAGAAGGGCAACAAGAAGTTGCCGATTTTGTGCAGAATAACGATCGGATGGATTTAGCCTTTTCCATTGACATCCAAGACTTGTTCTATTCTGTTCCACATGCTGAGCTGTTAGCTTCGGTCAGAGAAAGCATTGAAGGCTCGGGGGCTGTGGCTTTTCAGAACTCAGCTGGTATCTCGGTAGACAATTTTTTAAAATTACTAGAATACTACCTGCAGGTAACTTTTATCTCTCATGACAACGAGTTTTTTCTGCAGCGTAAGGGCATTTGTATCGGCTCATGTGTAGCTCCCATTTTATGTGACATATTTTTATCTTCAATTGACCGCCTTCTTGCACGGAGTTTTCAAGGGGGGCCAGTTTTTAAAGTTTTTAGATATGTTGATGACTTTTTAATTATTTTAAGGTCAGGGAACTTTACATCCCTTGACCATATTGTTTCACTGGTTTTATCTACTTTTAATCAACTGGGGAAAGGTTTAGTTTTTACCCATGAACTACCTGAAAGTCAGACTTTGCGTTTTTTAGACCTTAAGCTCACGTTCTGCCGAGACCATACCTGCTGGATGTACTCCCCCCGAGCCAACAAAGAGTTGCTCAGCTTTGATTCCGCTCATTCCAAGGTGGTAAAGCGAGCTATTGCGTCGCTTTGCCTGGAATCTGCGCTTCGAAAATCCTGCCCACATAAAATGCTAGAGAGTTTGAACGATCAGGTTTCGCGACTTTCAGTAGCAGGCTTCCCTGGCCCGGTCATTTCAGCTGTTGCCGAAACCCTCCTGCAGAAGCATAAAGGCGCCCAGAAAAGACATGAATCCCCTTCTTCTAAGCCGGTGGTGGTCCCTTATGTACACCAACTCTCACACAACCTCAAAAAAGTGGCTGGCAGGCACCACGTGCCCTTGGTATTCTCAGCTCCAAACAAGCTGTCCAAGCTATGCCCTCGCATTACTGGTTGTGCCGGCAGGGGCTGCAACAAAAAACATGGGTTCGCCTACGCCAAATGTGCAATAGGTGTGGTGTACTGCATCCCCCTCTCATGTGGGGCTTCATACGTTGGCCAAACTGGCCGCTGTATTAATGACCGGCTACGGGAGCATGCCAAAAACATAGAAAATAACGACACGAATGTGAATCTTGTGCGGCACCTTGCTTCGTGTAAATGTAGGGCGGGATTAGAGAAGACCACGATTCTTGGCAAGAGCGGTAATGATAAGGCAAGGCTCGTTTTAGAAGCTTATTATATCAGAAAGCTGTCCGAACGTTGTGTCAGTGACCCGTCGGTACACATATACTCATCTGAATGTGCTTTTTTAGATTCGTTTTTTGATTAACTCGTTTGCTTGACGGATGTGCATTATCTGTACCTCGCTACGCGCATGCTCTTCATTCCCTTCCTATATATCCCCTGTATTTCAGCATGAATAAACAGTTGGTAGTTAGCGCTCGTGAACGTCTCAGTGTGTCTCTCTTTGTCCCTTGTCTGTATTTTTGCGCTGAATTCAATTCAACATGCTTCACCAACTAGCCCGGCAGCTTGCTCTCCTGAACTGCTTTTCTAATGTGATTAGTAGGGTCGTTGTGTGCATGCATGTGTCTCGGTGTGTATGCATGTCAGCGCGCATGTATGTGGGCGTACGCGTGTGAGTGCGTGTGAGTGAGTGCGTGTGTTTTGGTGGGAGGGGGTGGAAGGCGGCGGATGCATTCAGTTAGTAGTGCTGCAAAAAATCGAAACAATAGAAAAATACAAAAGCACCGCCCACTAAACCTTATTACAGCAGATTAATGCTTCTTCAATTAGGGCTATAGCCCCAAAATATTTCCGTAACTAAGGACAGTAAGAAAAATGACGAAGGCTGACTAAAACACCCTCTCAGTCTCAGCTTTCCTCTTGCCATACCAGCTTTAAAGTGGTCCTGGCGTTAGTCTCCCCTCGGAAAGTATGATAGCAGAAAACCCATTCAAAACTTCCTAATGGTAAGCGCGCTTTTTCAATGGCACCCTGCTACTGTTCTGCGCTGTCGTAATAAGCAAGTCGCAGTAGCCAATGCGGCCGCCATTCCATGAACCGATTTTCACTTCAAACCCTTCCACAATCTTGCACCAGGCTGACATTGTTTCCCTTTGTGATCTTTAGCAGCGTTAATAAAGCACGAAGAGAAAAATTACATGAGTGCTTGTGAAACACATACGTTACGTTGCTAAGACGATCTAGCTACACCGACGGCGGACGAAGCATGGAACGGCTGGTCGCACCGGAACCGCTGCGTCTGGCAGGGAGTGTCTCGGCATCATGGAAGCGTTTCAAGCAGAAATTTGAGATTTTCCTGCAAGCGTCGGCAGTCAAGGACCAACCGAGAAGTGAGGCTTCGAAAGCTGCGCTCCTGCTGAGCATCGCCGGTGACGAGGCACTCGATGTGTTCAACAATTTTAAGTTCGAGTCGGGCGAGAACAAGGATGACTACAGCACCTTGATAGGAAAGTTCGACGCCTACTGCACAGAGGTGAGCAACGAGGTGCATGAGCGGTACCTTTTTCGCACGAGGAACCAAGCGGAAGGAGAGCCATTCGAAAAATTTTTACGTGACCTGAAGAAGCAAGCTTCACAATGTAACTTTGGGACGTTACACGACTCAATGGTAAGAGACCAGATCGTCTTTGGTACCAACAGTCCTAGATTACGGGAGAAGATGCTTCAAGAGAAAGGATTGACGTTAGCAAAAGCGGAGGAGATGTGCAAAATTGCAGAATCAGTAGCACAGCAAAAAGAGGTGTGGCGTAAAGAAGAGAGTTGTGTGGATTTTGTTTCAAGGCGGCGCACAGACTTGCAGCATGCACAGAGTAAAGAGCCCAAGTGCGACGGGGAGCAATGGCAGTGTAGAAAGTGTAATCGCAAGCACAAACCGAAGCAATGCCCAGCATTTGGTAAAAGGTGCTACGTGTGTGGTAGGTTTCACCACTTTGCTGTCTGCTGTAGGAAGTCAAAAGAAGTGAGCGAAGTCGACACACTTCCGGAGAACGATTTTGACGTACTAGACATTGGTGAAAACAGCGCGAAAGAAGAAGCCCGAAGGCGAAACGAGGAAGTGACAGGAAAGAGCGCTGAGCGCGAAAGAAGAAGCCCGAAGGCGAAACGAGGAAGTGACAGGAAAGAGCGCTGTCCTGTCGCTCTTTCCTGTCACTTCCTCGTTTCGCCTTCGGGCTTCTTCTTTCGCGCTGTTTTCACCAATGTCAGAATGGACCAACTAGCCCAGCAAAAAGTTCTGCTAGATGACGTACTAGACGTAGGAATTAAAAGTGGCACGAATGAGTGGACTGTAAATGCTGAAGTCGGCGGTCAGGAAATTGCCTTCAAAATAGACACAGGGGCGCAAGCGAGCCTCTTACCGTTTTCAGTCTATCGAAAGCTGCCATCAGCTGGAGCACTAACTCCGACGAGCACAGTACTACGGGCATATAACGGCGGCGTTATTACGTGCTTTGGGACAGTGTCGGCAACTGTACGCGTTGGAAATTCCCACACGGTAGTGAAGCTTTTCATTGTGAAAAACGGTCGTCAGCCTATACTCGGACTGGACGCCAGTGAAGCTTTGGGACTGGTTCAGCGTGCCGTGAATGTTATAAATACGCCTCCTAAACATGGTTCTCTCAAGAATTATAGGCATATTTTCGAAGGACTTGGTTGCTTGAAGCAGCCATATCACATGGTCCTGGAACCTGGAGCAGTACCGGTCGTGCAGCCAGCCCGCCGGGTGCCTTTGGCGTTGGAGGAGCCTCTCAAAAAGGAACTCGAAAGAATGGAACGAGCCAACATCATTGTGAAAGTGAATGAGCCTACTGACTGGGTAAGTCCACTGGTTGTCGTCAAGAAAAAAGATGGCGGTTTGCGAGTTTGTTTGGATCCCAGGCAGATCAATCGGCACATTAAGAGGCAGCATTTTCCCCTCCCGAGACGAGAAGACATGGAAGCTAAGTTGGCGGGCGCGAAGTACTTCAGTTGCTTGGATGCTAACTCGGGGTACCACCAGATACCGCTAGACGAAGAAACATCAAAGATATGTACTTTCTCGTCACCTTTTGGGAGGTACCGATTTTTGCGGTTGCCGTTTGGAATATCATCTGCACCGGAAGTGTTTCACCAAACAATGACGCAAGTTCTAGACAGGCTGCCAGGCGTGCTAGTATATATTGATGACATTCTGGTGTGGGGCTCAACGAGACAAGAGCACGATGACAGACTAGTAGCTGTCCTGAAAGCGGTCGAAGAAGCGGGGTTGACTTTCAATGCGCAGAAGTGCAAGTTCAATGTGACCGAAGTAAAGTTCCTCGGTGACATAATAACCGGAAATGGCATATCTCCTGGCGCACAGCTCGTTAAAACAATGATTGACATGCCAGAACCAACAAGCAAAGCAGAGGTTCAACGTATGCTGGGTGTCCTCAACTATTTTGGAAAATTCGTGCCGCGGCTGTCGGAAAGAACGGCGTTATTAAGGGATCTTATCAAATGTCGCTCCGATTTTCAATGGACTGAAAACCACGCTAGAGAGTGGAAAAGCGTAACGCAAGTTTTGACTACCGCTCCCGTGCTCGCAATCTTTGATGCTCGAAGGGACACAAAGATTACATGCGACGCTTCGCGGAACGGGGTAGGGGCGGCCCTTCTGCAACGTCATTCTGATGAATGGCGACCCGTGGCATACGCGTCCCGTGTGTTAACACAAGCAGAGCAGAGGTATGCTCAAATCGAAAAGGAGGCCCTTGGCATTTGCTTTGGTTGCGAAAAGTTCCATCAGTTTGTCTACGGGCGACAACTGCTAATAGAAACTGACCATAAGCCACTCTTATCAATTGCGGAAAAGGCAATCGATGACATGCCACCTCGACTGCAAAGATTTTTTTTGCGCTTGTTTATGTATGACTTCTGTTTGCAGTACATTCCCGGCAAGAACTTGGTTCTAGCAGATATGTTATCACGATCCACAGCTGATGGCAACAGCAGCAGCCACCAAGACACAGGCATGGATGAAGTGGAAATTCACGCAGTCGAATCCCTGGGTTATATGGTGACGCCAACGACGCAGCGCGAACTGCAGAGAGAAACGGCGTGCGACGACTGTCTGCAAGCCGTGGTGCAAAGTCTGTCAAGGGGCCAACCAGTGGAGGGTGAACTCAAGCCTTTTACACAAGACCTTTCTGTGGTTAATGGAATAGTTTTTAAAGGCTCCAAAGTGGTCGTACCAAAGAGCATGCGAAAGAAAATTCTGTCTAGAATTCACGCGGGACACCTTGTCATGCAAAAATGTAAAGAGAGGGCACGTCGTCTTGTTTTCTGGCCGGGCCTTAACAGTGAGATTGTTTCTCTGGCAGCTAGCTGTCCAACCTGCAGGAAATTCGCTTACGTGCACGGAAAAGAACCGCTCCTCATGCGGCCAACTCCCCGATGTGCATGGTACCGGGTGGGAGTGGACATCTTTTTCTTTGCTGCAGACTCGTACCTGGTTGCTTACGATGCATTTTCTAACTTCCCAGAGGTGCAGCAACTTCAGGACACTAGTGCAAGGGCTACAATTGCTGCACTCAGCGCTATCTTCGCAAGATATGGCGTGCCACTAGAAGTGTGCACGGACAATGGTCCTCAATTTTCGAGCCACGAGTTTGCCGTGTTTGCACAGAACTATGACTTTACACATGTGACTTCGAGTCCCCATTACCCTCAGTCAAATGGTTTGGCTGAAAAAGGTGTGCAGGTGGTCAAACGCATCTTGAAGAAAACCCAGGATTCCGGGGATGATTTCTGGCAAGGCCTGCTGGCCTATCGATCAACACCACTCGAAGACGGCCGATCCCCGGGGGAACTTTTGCAAGGGAGACGCCTGCGAGCCAACCTTCCCGACTTTGAAGAAGTGCCGCGCAGCAAGGTAGAGAAGCATCGCCAGAAAACGCAGGGCAAACCGTTGCCGAAGCTTTCTCGAGGCGACGTGGTAAGGCTGCGAGGAACTACAACGTGGGCCCGGAAGGCGAGGGTAGTAAGCGCTCCGGCTCCAAGGTCGTACCAGCTTCTAACGGAAGATGGAAGAATTCTGCGACGTAACCGGCGACATCTCGCAGAGACGCGAGAGCGGTATGCCGAGACGAGCAGTGACGACGGTGGCGACACAAGTGGGCCAATCGACAACCCCCGGGTACCTGCCTCGCCTTCGTCGCCTGGTACCTGCCTCGCATCGCAGGCCTCGGGAGGGCCACAAAGCACTGCTGGGGAACCACCGTGCGCGGCCAATACAGCGGGAAGCTCGCCTCCGGGTGCCGTGCAGCCACCAGCATTAAGGAGATCGTACCGGAACAGGAGGGCCCCGCAACGCCTTTGCTATGACGAGGAATTTAATCAGTGCGCTTAACTAATCCCTGTTGCTGCAACTGTTTTTGTTTGTTCCCGCGAAAAGATGTATCAGGCACGTATATGACGGTGCGTCTCTGTCGCTGACATGCGCGGTGCGAGCTGCCTGTTATCACTAGCGGGCTATATTATCGGCACGCTTCAATAAACACACGTTCTTCTTGTTCTGGACATCATGCTGTTGCCACGTTCTTTCCAACTCGGATACATACATACTCGGTGACATAATACATTTCCGGTTATTATGTCACCGAGGAACTTTACTTCGGTCACATTGAACTTGCACTTCTGCGCATTGAAAGTCAACCCCACTTCTGACACGATGTATCCGAGTTGGAAAGAACGTGGCAACAGCATGATGTCCAGAACAAGAAGAACGTGTGTTTATTGAAGCGTGCCGATTATATAGCCCGCTAGTGATAACAGGCAGCTCGCACCGCGCATGTCAGCTACAGAGACGCACCGTCATATACGTGCCTGATACACTCTAAGGGAAATTCTCTTTCCTGTTTTGTCCTTACTATAGGTGTCCAGTAGCAAGCTGCGCCTCTACTTCAAGGCAGAACCCACTCCCGAAGAACCAGAGAGGATCACGCTGCTAAACATCGAGCCCGACAGTCTGGACGACGCCGAGCTCTTCCTGGAAGGGGCCAGTAGGGGATGGCGCATCTTCGTCGACGTCGTGAGCGTCGTGTTGATGCCGCATCTCGAGCTGTTTTGGAGCAGGCTCCTTCGCGTAGATGCGGTGGCCCTCCTGCGTGAATAAACCAAGAGCTGAAGCTTTCAGCGCGCAAAAATTTAGTAACTTTAAGCAAAACAAGGCCGTTATATATCTAATCAAGATTTATACTGATTTTGAAAATTTTGTCGTGGTCTATTTTTCCGACTTGAAAATATTGTAGAAAAGAGAATGGGCATTCGCCCAAGCGGCATTGCTGTTTTGCATGTTTATATATGTCCAACTGGTTTTTCGCGAGTCACGTTTACCTCTGCTACCATGTATTTGGTTTCTCTTAATAAATTACATTTTTGAAAAGTTCAGAATTTCGCACCTCAGAGTTTTGTCATAAGCTCTTTACAGAAGTATATTGTGCGAGGACGCAGGAGATTTCACAAACTAAGATATGCAACACATGAAATCACATGCACAAAGATGTCAATAGCAGGTGATTTCTTATGTGGTACAAAAAGATATTGGGCTAAGAGCCACGCTGTAGTGAAAGCCACCGGATGAACTGCATGCAGCTAGTGATCGTTTATTGGCCCTGCAGTCTCCGAAAACCTCTCTGTTCTTCATTTCGCCTCCATCTGAATGCGGCCATTGTGGCTGGCACCAAATCCCAAAAACTGAGGTAAGAATGGCTAAAAACAGCACGAAATAAACCTGACACCAACGAGAGATTAATGCACCACATGCGCTTTTGTAGTGCCTTCTTTCTGTTTGGTCTCAGCTCCTGTTGAGCTGCTTTTCATTGCTATGAATTTGCACCAAATGGTAAGAACTTCTGCCTTGTGCTAGGAGACGAGCGGCACGCCCACCGCTTGTACACCAGCCCGGAATGTTTCGATGTCTTCGAGGCAGAAACAACCTTAATTTTCTAGGAAAATAAGAAATTTGCGTGACGAGCCGGCCTTTGCATTCCTGGCCTTCATTGGGGAAAGGAGAACGGGGAGAAGGGAACTCAAGATGTATCCATAAAATGAGTCCGGTCTGAAAGCCATAAAAATACGGCAACTATGCTCAGGCACTGGAGACGTTATTTCACCCGCTATTTTCGGAGGGTGGAATTAAGCAGGTGTGTTGATTTTAGAACTAATGGGTTGTGGTTGTTGCCCGGCAGAGGTGAGATGTTGCCATACAACGTACACGTGTTCGACGAAAAAAAAGTGTCGCTTTCGTGAAGTCCAGTGTTGCATAACGACTACAACATTTCTTCGTTTTAATGTAGTTCCTTTCGCCCCTCCGAATATATTATTTTTAAGGCTTCTCCAAACAAACAACACAATTCAGTATCCCTGCGACCTAATAAAGAACTCCATTCAATGCATTTGGCTTTCTTATCTGTCAAATCATTGTTGAAAACTGAGCTGCCCCTGCTGAAAAAAGTTATATGATGCAATAACCTCATAGATCATTCATCATAGAATATAATACAATCTGTATGACATATCATACAATCTGTATGATATATCATACAATTCGTATGATATATCATACAATTCGTATGATATGTCATAAGATTGTATGATATGTCATATAGATTGTATGATATTCTATGATGAATGATCTATGAGGTTATTGCATCATAGAACTTTTTCAGCAGGGGCGTTCAATGCAGTCTGCTACTGGTGCATCAGTGCTGCTTAATACTGTTAATGCAGTGAAATAATGATCTGCTACTCCCTCTGACAACGCTCCGTAACCAGTTTTGTTTACAGATCGTACTGCACATGGGATCGATAATTGCTTGCACCAGCTTGTTACCGAGCAACTCTTCGCTACTAATACCCGTTATCTTTTTTCCATACCGAAACTTGCGAACATTATACTATAGGCAGCATTTGCTTGTTTACTACTATTTCATACATTAATGTTGAAGTCACCAAAAAGTACAATCTAGCTGGTATTATTCTACGTACTTACATATGCTCATAACTTATTTTGAAAGACGACAATACTTGTGCTTCATGGTCAATAAACAGCACAGAACAAGAACTCTTCGATATTCAGACTAAGTAGGCAAAGGCAAGCGGATACGCCTGGTGTTGGGACGCAAGGTAGCAGATCCCACCGCTGCCACCAGTTGTTGCGACGCAAGGTAGCAGATCCCACCGCTGCCACCAGTTGTTGCGGCTCGAGGTAGCGTGGCCAGTTGTTGCGTCACCAAGGGGGCTCGTCCGGGATGAAGGAACTGTCTGAACTTCTGATGGTTAGAGATTACAAAAACAAGCAGATTTAATGGCAGGAAACTAAGACACTTATTTACATAAATTTACAAAAAGAAGAGCAAGGAATCAAAAGTTAAGAGTTCATAGCGTCGAGCGTCTGGATGAGCCTGTTAACCAAGGCTCAGAGCCACTGGATGGACCTATTACCGAAGGTCCAGAGCCACACTGGATGAACCTATTACCGAAGGTCCAGAGCCACACTGGATGGACCTATTACCGAAGGTCCAGAGCGTTCGTGCCCACTTTGGTCGCAGGTTATATAGCCCAAGACTCCGCCCCTGCACCAGGCGACATTCCATCGCGACACAAAAGATCGGCACCAGCACCGCCATCGAAGACCTGTTGAGCCCCCTCACTAGGCGGTAACTCATCGTGGCACAAAAGATCGCCACCTCACGTCATTGCCAACTAAGACACCTGCTTAGAGCCCGCACGTGGGAACTGGCGAGTCCGCATTCCGCAGTCCGCATTCCGCATTCCTATAGCATTGTGTCGTGTTGACGTCACAGCCGCAGCTGCGCAGGCTTCCTCTGATTCGTTCCGGGTTTTTTTTTTCAAGACGAGGGACACCCTTTCTTCTGTCGTCGGTTGCTTCTCGAAGGGAGGTCGTTTTCGCCGAGCCGAGTGTGGGAAGAGCCTCGTCGGCCACTTCCCAGAAAGCCACCCTTTTTCGTGAGGTCATCGTGGGGTCAAGTTGAAGTCAAACGACCCGTCAAAATTGCCGCTACGTTGAATCTCCCTCCGTTTCATCTCAGGTCTCAAGATGGGTCGTAACAGCTACCTCCCCCGCCAGACGAGTCTCGGCGAGTAGCAGTCATCGCTGCTGCACGAAGAGACGACTTGCAGAAGCGTGCCAGAAGTATGCCAGAAGCCCTCTGCCGCTCGCAACGTGGTCTTCTATTACGCCGGCCAAATTCTTTGAGGCGTCTCTGAAACTTCAACCACATGCGCAAGCAAGCACTCAACTTCCCTCCGAGCAAACCAGTTCCAAAAGAGGGTGCTATAATCCGGTTAGTATAGCCGTTGTGAATAGCCCACGCTGAAAACTCCCAGGACCCACGCAAGCTGAGAAAAACCGAACCTGCTACTGTACACCCTCATTTTCAAAAACGCACGAAAAAAACTATTAGTATCAATTTTGGTTCATGGAGAGCATTCCGGACTGCTTAAAAAGAACAGCTAAGAAGTCCGCGTCCCTTACTGCATTTACTTAAACAAAAGTAAACAGCTCCAAAAGCTGCATAACTGAGTGAAAATCCTGTAGTCCACTAACACCACTCAGCTTTACCACTAAAAATGGGAACTCGTTTGCCTTCACCCCTGTCGAATTTTTTTTCAGTAAGTCAATGCACAAAAAAAAAAGAGGCAAACACTTATTCCCCGAATTGGACATTCTTTAGCCGCGCCCTGCGAGGTCGTGGTCGGATGGCCGGTCCACAAGCAGGTGCTTCAAGAAAACTGCGTGCTTGATTGGTTCCGCCTCCGCTCGACCTACTGAAGAAAGGGTGCCTCCACCATTTCTTTGTCCCTGCCTGCAGCGACCCCCTCCGACTCACGCGCTCTCTGTGGCGCCCTTTTGTATGGCTGTCGCGCCCTATTCTTCGTAGTGCAAAGCCTGCGTCTCGTGTCCAACGACTATGCCGTCTGTCCCTCTTTCGGCCCGCCAGGGCAGTCACCTGGGCTTTGATCGGGCCCATCCGCCTTCGGGAAAATTTCACTGATTTTCCTTTTCGGTCATTAGCTTTCGTGGTGCCGTCCCTTGTTGATCTGCCGGCCCTTGCATCAGCATTAACACCTGCCCTGGCACTTCTCAATCGCTTGTCGCGTTTGCGATGTTTCTTCAATGGACAATGGTGCTTTCGGCCTGCAAGGGCAGTCACCTTGGCTTTCATCGGGCCCAGCCGCCTTCGGGAAAATGACACTGTTGGTTTTCCCTTTTCTTTCACAGTTCTCGCGGTGCTGTCCCGAGTTAATTTGCCGGCCCTCGCACTAGCATCTACACCTGCCCTAGCATTTTTCAAACGCTTGTCGCGTTCGCGATGTTTCTTGTGTAGCGACGCTACTTGCGCTTTATTCTGAGTGCCAGGCGACGGACTAACTGACGAATCGTCCACTCCTGTGGTTTCGTCTGAGCACCCAAGCTCATTTTCCTGCTGTCTTTCTATCGGGGCAGCCTCCTCCTCATTCCGGGCAGCAGAAACAATCTCGTCTGTACGGCACTTTTCAGCGAACGTTGCGCTCTTGCCTGGCGCTTCACTGCTACCGTCAGGCGATTCCCTTTCACTCTTTGTGCCGCTTGATACCGCCTCGACTTCCTGAATGCTAGTGCTCGCCAGCTGCACCAGCGGTGTCCCTTCTCTGGCTCTTTCATTGCGTTCACACCGAAACTCACTGCATTCTTTCTGGCGCGGGACTTCAGTCTTATCTGCCAACGCGCTATCTGTCTCAGGCTTAACAGTAAGCGCGTCACACCTTTCGTTTTCCTCGCGAAGCTTTCGCCTTTCTTGTTCTTTATTCACATGGAGGCTTTTCTGCGGAATAGTTTCACACCTCTCGCCTGCCTCCTTGTTGAGAAGAGGTACCACTTGCTGGGGACAACCGCCCGACCTCTTGCTCAACTCCATTTCTAACTTACTGAGCTCAGTCCTTAGCTTCAGTAGTTTTGCTTCTCTCTCACGTTCGCGCTGACGCCATTTTTCCTCTCTCTCTCGCTCTTCCTGCTGTCTGAGCTGCTCTTTCTCCTGCTCTTTTCGCTGTCTGAGCTGCTCTTCCTTTTTTTGTTCGATGAGACTCCACTCTTCAATGAGCTCCTCATCATCTGCCCCCAAATCAGTAATGGCCTGAATTATCATGGGTTTTCGTGCCAAACCCCTTGTCTCAATCCCCAATTCCTCACACAACAGCAACAGGTCCGACTCCTGCAGTCTCTGTAGGTCCATGATAGTTCTGAGTCTGAGCTATTTCCAAAACAACTATGCAAAAATACCAAACCTGTAAGATTTAAGCACAGGTGTCTACCAGTTCTAAATTTTAACCCTCTCTTAGAACCTGGTCCACATCAAAGGAAAAGCCAAGCACTCACCCACACACTTGATCATGACCAAGACAGCTGCACTCTCGCTGGCCGACCGTTGTTGTCGCTTGTGGCTTCAGATTCCCATCGCTGATCCACAGTTGTTGGGTCTTCGTATCTCACCAGTCTCTTCGGATCCCAAGGCTTCGGATCCCAGGCTTCGGATCCCAAGGCCTCGGATCCCACCGCTTCGGATCCCAGTTGGGTCTTCGTATCCCACGGCTTCGGATTCCACCGCTGTTCACCAGTCGTCGCGACGCAAGGTAGCAGATCCCACCGCTGCCACCAGTTGTTGCGACGCAAGGTAGAAGATCCCACCGCTGCCACCAGTTGTTGGGACGCAAGGTAGCAGATCCCACCGCTGCCACCAGTTGTTGCGACGCAAGGTAGCAGATCCCACCGCTGCCACCAGTTGTTGCGGCTCGAGGTAGCGTGGCCAGTTGTTGCGTCACCAAGGGGGCTCGTCCGGGATGAAGGAACTGTCTGAACTTCTGATGGTTAGAGATTACAAAAACAAGCAGATTTAATGGCAGGAAACTAAGACACTTATTTACATAAATTTACAAAAAGAAGAGCAAGGAATCAAAAGTTAAGAGTTCATAGCGTCGAGCGTCTGGATGAGCCTGTTAACCAAGGCTCAGAGCCACTGGATGGACCTATTACCGAAGGTCCAGAGCCACACTGGATGAACCTATTACCGAAGGTCCAGAGCCACACTGGATGGACCTATTACCGAAGGTCCAGAGCGTTCGTGCCCACTTTGGTCGCAGGTTATATAGCCCAAGACTCCGCCCCTGCACCAGGCGACATTCCATCGCGACACAAAAGATCGGCACCAGCACCGCCATCGAAGACCTGTTGAGCCCCCTCACTAGGCGGTAACTCATCGTGGCACAAAAGATCGCCACCTCACGTCATTGCCAACTAAGACACCTGCTTAGAGCCCGCACGTGGGAACTGGCGAGTCCGCATTCCGCAGTCCGCATTCCGCATTCCTATAGCATTGTGTCGTGTTGACGTCACAGCCGCAGCTGCGCAGGCTTCCTCTGATTCGTTCCGGGTTTTTTTTTTCAAGACGAGGGACACCCTTTCTTCTGTCGTCGGTTGCTTCTCGAAGGGAGGTCGTTTTCGCCGAGCCGAGTGTGGGAAGAGCCTCGTCGGCCACTTCCCAGAAAGCCACCCTTTTTCGTGAGGTCATCGTGGGGTCAAGTTGAAGTCAAACGACCCGTCAAAATTGCCGCTACGTTGAATCTCCCTCCGTTTCATCTCAGGTCTCAAGATGGGTCGTAACACTGGCCACTGCACATCGTCGGGCTGCGTCCATCCGCGGGGATTATCCTATATTCATAGACGGCTGATCCAGGTGTCTTTCTCTTGAGTCTATGATTGGTTATGTTGTTCGATGTGATAGCTGCCCGAGATCGCCACGTGCAAGGTGGCAGTTAGCAGGTGAGGACATAAGCAGCGATCAATAACAAGAAGAAATATGCTGTTATAAACAAGCTTGTCTGTATACGTTAGGGCATATTTCGACTAGCACATACGTAGTAGTCGTTGAACCTGACGAAATCATTCGAAGTGCCAGGATGAAAGTTCAGTAGAGAGTGGGTCTACAAATAAAATTAGGAATTTCGAGCACCTTTTCGCGATTTAATTGCTTACAAAGAAAAAAATTGCTGAGGCTCAGCTTGGCTAAGCCTGGGGAATGCGAAGCATATTAGTGGCTAGGCTTGGTAATACATGGCTTTCCATGGTTGAATACTTGGTAATTTTAATACAACCACTAGAAGCCTTCGTCGTGGGGAAAGACAACGGCATGGCTACAGCGGAACGCCGACTAACCCCGAGACGCGCGTTGGGTGAGCGCCTGGATTGCCATGGAAGCCGCGTCTGCCTGCCCGGTGGAGCGAGCGTTTCACCTACACCGAGTGTGAACGCGCGTTCGAAATGCTCGGGAATGCGCGGGTGTGACGGCTAGGGGTCCCACGGCGACGGCGCGAGGTGGAGGCCGGCTCTCTCATCCGATGTCACGTGGTGTGACGTCACGGTGTCACGTGGGGGTCCCACGGCGACGGCGTGAGTGGTAGCTCTAGCAATATGCTTCGCATAAAAAAGAACCTTACAGATGTTTATGATAGAGTAATTGCTGTATATGGTGATGGTGCATATTCCTGCAGCCAAGTAACGTTCTGGGCAGTGAAGTTTAAACGCGCCAGCGAATCAATAGAGGATTACGATCCCTTCAGGGCGGCCTGTCAAAGCATCTTAACAGGAAATGTGCCATAAAGATGAGAGCAGTATTTTGGAAGACTGCAGGATCAAAGCCATCTTCATAATTGTTCAATTAGGCTTGTGAGTAGGCACCGTTTTACGTATCATTCATGATGTTTTGATTATGTGAAAGGTGAGTTCTCTGCAGGTGCCCGGAATGTGGACGCCTGAGCAAAAAGTAATTAATATTTCTGGTCGTCGCGGGTAGCTGTGAGCGCGAAATTGTTTGCACTAAGGACATAGCAAAATGCAGCATGGGTTCTAGATGGTGCTAGCCGCATTCTTGAAACGCATTTTGTCTAGCTCATGCCACGACACACCACAGATGAAACCTGCAGCAGACCTTATTTAAAGGCACAATAACCCAGAGACGCATGCACTCATTGTCACACGCTTACGAGTCAACGAAACAGGCCTGCAAGCTGGCTTTTACAATGAAATTAACTCCGTTTCAAGGTATCTCGTTCCCGACAAGCACAACTATAACATCTGCGGAGCCGCTTTCGCCACAGCATCATCCCACCGACTTCCGCCGCTCCAAATCTTATTTTATGTACAGCTCACGTAAGCCCGTAATGTAGCCCCAGGCTGGGACGCGCACTAACACAGCTGGCTGGCGCCGTGCTTTGGGAGCGATGTGGAGATCGCATAGCTCTAGCGCATACAACGCTATGCACTGTCGCGGGCAATGCGATTTGCGTATATATTAAGGGTACATTCATGTGTGAGATGCATATAAAATTCTGTACTCATCTTTGTCACAAATACTGCCCTGTCAAGGCCACAATATGTAGTTCGTCTAGAAGGATAGCTTCGCCTCAGCATGAACACCGAAGCCCAGTCACGTTCTCTGAAGGTTTCGCCCAACGACATAAATGAAGCGAACGTAGTAAAGGAATTCAAAGAAAAAGGTGAATACGAACGAGCTAAAGCAGCGAGTAGAGCACTGAACTTGATATCTGTTTAGCAGTGAAGATTAAGGAAGCTATTGCACCCCCGTGAAGTAATTTTTTTACTTCACAATAACGCTTGGCCCAAATTTTCGTGCTGTGGAACATTTTACACCGGGTTAAGAGGGCACATTGAAATTGAATTGCATCTCTTATTAATAGTACTAATAGTCGTAGTAATATTTTCAATCGTATACCAAATACTAAATATAAGCATTGCATTCCTTCATACAAAGTAAAATTTAAGAATTGTACAATGATTACTTCATCGATTGTAGTGTTCAACAGTGAAAGCATACCAGTTTGGGGTAATCAGTTTTCACTTGAAAGACAACTGATTAGAAGGCATTAGAGAAGTCAACCACACGCCGTCAGTGGAATGCGAACCCACGACGGTCCCTTCACGCGTCGCTCCTCGGTGCCTCTCCCTTCGCTACTCGTGTGTCAGCCGCACCAGGTAGAATGGCCCGTATACTTCCCCTCTAGGTGTGAACCGAAGGAGATACTTATTTTAGAGATGCAGCTTGTTTCATCTTGTTGGTTGCGCCCACCTTGTTCAGACGGAGTATAGCATCTGTGCCCACGCTGCTAGATGAAGCCCCGGCGTGGTGGAGGTCGTGTACGCTCTCGAACATTAATCCCGCTTCATAACCTCGCAGTCATAACCCCGTTTTAGATCGCTCGCTCTTCAAGCGAAGGTTTTCGGCGTATACATAATTGTTGTGGCTGTGAGCATTAAGCGTCCGCACGTACGTCAGACATCGCGAAAGTTATGGGGGGGGGCTTCGCTTTGTAGTGGAGGGCTCCGTAGCATTTCGCCCTAATCGAAATGCTACCGTCGTGGCCGGATCGAACCCGCGTCTTTCGGGTCGGAAACCAGGCACCATAACCACTGAGCCAGCAGGGCGGCTCCGAAGAACTATGAGCCAGTGACCGAAGGGTGGTGACAATAGGGAGCTTTCCGCTGCATACAGGGTGACAATAATAGACCGCGGATGCTTCGCAACCGGTCACGGTGTAGCCGTGCGCGGGTGCTCTCCGCATGATCTCTATGTGGTAAGAAACGTAATACAAAAGCTCGGGAGAATACAGCCCGTAAACAAGCGGCCAAAAACTGCAGAAGGCGCATGTGATGCAAAGGCCGTTGCATCTTTATCAGCGCTAACGCCAGGAGCAATGGGCACGGCCATACGTAAGGCGCGTGGAAGCCTCAAGGTGCGGGCGCTCAAGCTCCAAGCTTCCCGTGAAAGCTTGCAATATTCTCAAGAAAGGGCCCATTAAGCAGAAGCCTCGCACTAAAAATGGCGGGATCCTCAATTCCATGCCCTCTAGTCAGACGCTACCCGCGAAAACCGATAAATCAAATTAGGTATTGAAGCAAGAGCACATAATATGGCTCAAACATTACTAAGAAACCACGAATGTGCGTTAGCCTCATATTTTAATTTTAAAAAACTATCCGTATAAGCTTCTTGCTATGTACAATCTTAGTCAAAAATCTTCAAACCAAGGGGCTTACTTCTAAACTGTTTAGCGAGGCTATTAGCCGTTTAGCGAGCATATATTTCGCAGTCCCAATCTTGGGAGGGCTGAGTGCAATAATGGCTGCGTTTGGGCGAGTTGGTTAGACATGTTAAACCTGGAAAGCGCATAAAAAACAACGGACAACAGAAAGAGACAGACACACGAGCGCTTACTTCCAACTGATTTTTATTTTCATGCGAGAGCAGAATATATGTACACTTCAGATCACCTGCGCATGCGAAGAAAACTCAAACAAGATAAAATATTATCTGGCTGCACATGCAAAAGAAGAAAGATATGCAATCTCTTTCTCAGACAGCAAAATCGACGCACCACTTACACATTCATCGCCAGATCGTGCTATCTCACTTGCCTCAACAATTTCACGCGTTGTTTTACACTTACTTTTATACAGAACTTTACATTGATGAAAGAGAGGACGACAATTCCTGCTTATGCACTTGAGGCAATGAATGCTCAAATGCCCACCTTTTCTGTTTTCGACAACGTAATTGTGTTCACCTAATCTCTCATTCAGGCATCTACCAGTTTGGCCTATGTAATATTTACCGCAAGTCAAAGGCAACTTGTACACAACCCCTTCTGTGCATTTTACAAATGGTTTTTGGTGCTTGATCATGCAACCTGACTTCAGCCTGTTTTTTGACGTGCTCTGTTTGCTTAGCGCACTCAGCTTACTTGGGGCAGAGAACAAAACATTTACATTCACTCGGTTACCAATTTTTCTTAGGTTGTGTGACAACCTGTGCTTATAGGGTATAACTGCAAACTTTCTTTTATCTTTTGTCTTATCCGGCTCTTGCTTTGAGTTAGCATTCCTTTTGTATGTTTTTACAAGTCCTTCTGCAACAGACACCAGCATGTGCAATGGGTAGCCAGCAACTTGCAACTTTCTTGACTGTAAAAAGATGCTTTCTTCAACAGAATGTGGGCATGACTTTTTCAAACAGTTTATGAAACCTAAACGAGCTATGTTACGTTTAATGAGTTTAGAATGCGCGGAGCTAAAAGGTAAAGGCAATTTTCCATCTCTGGGATGATAAGTCCAGCAAGTATGATCTGCAAAAAATGTTAATATGATGTCAAGGAAGCGTATGCTATTGTTAACAGGGAGCTCATGTGTGACAACAAGTGGAGATAAACAATTCGAAAAACAATCTAAAACACTTCCAACGGCCTCATCGAGGGTGATTACAGTTGTGTCTAACAAAATTAAAAAGTCGTCAACGAAACGAAATACATTTACCACCCCTACGTCTTTCAGGCAGGCAAAGAGCCTTCTGTCACATTCGGATAAAAACAAGTCACTTAAAATGGGAGCCACACTGGACCCTATACAAATTCCTTGCTTCTGTAAAAACAGGTCATCGCCCCACCTAACAAAAGTAGAATCAAGATATGTACCTAAAAGTTCTAGAAAAGCGCCAACACTCACACCCACTGAATTCTGAAAATCAATTACACCAGAGTTCTCGATACATCTTTCAACGCACTGCAGCAAACCATTTTGGGGCAAAGAGTAGTAGAGGTCCTTTATATCTACCGAGAAAGCACTGAGACTTCTTCTTTCACTTTGCTTAAGAAAAGAAGTCGCAATCGGAATTTTTTATTAAGAAGGGGTCGTCAACAACTAACTGTTTTAGGCTCCTTTGCAGGAAGTCTGAGACTGATTTTTGCCACGTTCCCGCTTCTGAAACGATTATTCTTAAAGGACAATCCAATTTATGGGTTTTAGCAGAAAAAAACATGTCAAGGCTTAGGCCTCTGGTATTTTCGATGGACTGAGCTAAACGGGTGAGATTGTGCGAAGTACACAACTTTTTTGCCTTCAGCCTAATTTTTGAAAGCTTAATGCCTTGCTGCTTGTGAAATACATTCTCAATCGCTTTGTCAACTTTTTCACCAAAAAGGCATCTTGGCATCACAGCAAAACCGCCTTCCTTATCAGATGGAAGAACACATAAGTTGTCTTCCTTGAGCACTTTCAAAACATTTGAAAGGGACACCATTGGCCTTGTCTTCGAACACTTCTTTAGAACGTCGATGCCCTGCGACACACAGCTCCCTTGCTCACTTGTTGGGGCATGCTTCGAAACCGAACGGACCATGGCCAAAAGTTCTGGTTTAGATTTCTTTTGTTCCACGGCGAACTTTGGTCCCAACTGAAGCGTACGGCGCACATCTTCGGGAAGCGTTACCTCCCCAAACGTATGGACGTGGTTGTGCAACCTAGAATTCCGTTTAGGGACCATTTGTCGAAGCCCAGGCAGGACAGTACTCCATAAGAACTCGGCGGACTGGTGAAGAACTCGTGCGAACTGCTGCCATTTTTTCTTTTTCTTTTTTTCTTTTTTTTCTTTTTCTTTTCTTTGAGTGCGCTAAGCAAACAGAGCACGTCAAAAAACAGGCTGAAGTCAGGTTGCATGATCAAGCACCAAAAACCATTTGTAAAATGCACAGAAGGGGTTGTGTACAAGTTGCCTTTGACTTGCGGTAAATATTACATAGGCCAAACTGGTAGATGCCTGAATGAGAGATTAGGTGAACACAATTACGTTGTCGAAAACAGAAAAGGTGGGCATTTGAGCATTCATTGCCTCAAGTGCATAAGCAGGAATTGTCGTCCTCTCTTTCATCAATGTAAAGTTCTGTATAAAAGTAAGTGTAAAACAACGCGTGAAATTGTTGAGGCAAGTGAGATAGCACGATCTGGCGATGAATGTGTAAGTGGTGCGTCGATTTTGCTGTCTGAGAAAGAGATTGCATATCTTTCTTCTTTTGCATGTGCAGCCAGATAATATTTTATCTTGTTTGAGTTTTCTTCGCATGCGCAGGTGATCTGAAGTGTACATATATTCTGCTCTCGCATGAAAATAAAAATCAGTTGGAAGTAAGCGCTCGTGTGGCTGTCTCTTTCTGTTGTCCGTTGTTTTTATGCGCTTTCCAGGTTTAACAGGGCTGAGTGCGCGAGTTCATCCCGCCTCAGAGAAATCATGGTCGCTGAGAATACAAAGCGGGACACGGCACAGAGCATAGAGGCAAACCCATTGACCCATATGCTTTTCTCAAAGGCTTTACAATTTCTGGGAGCTCCCGTCACCACCGCCGTGTATAACACAGCAGAAACACAGGAAGAGGAATTCCGACGGTTACTTTTTTTTTTTGCAAACACGAAATGAAGGCAGCCGGCACAAAGCGGTTTGAAAAAACAATCAACTTGACGGTTCAGGTTTTGTAGGCGTGCACAGAGATGTCGGCGAATGGCAGTGCGCTCTTCTCGTAGTAAGCCGAGCGCCAACCCGGCACGTGTTTCCTGACGTCTGCTATGAAGGCTGCCTTCTCATCCTCTGGCAGAATCGGCAGCACCGGATTCGCCACCAGGAACATTTCTGTGGGAAAAACATGGAAATACGCATTTAGCAGGTGAGAAGAGTGAGAGTCTTTCGGTGCAAAGGCACATGCAAAGCGTGTGGTTCTTTGTGCATATTGGGACTATAGCCGCAGTGTTGAAAGGGCTAATAAACACCTATACAAACTTATGCAGCAGCCCCATGCCCTAACTGACCTTCCTCATACGCTGGCCTGGAACGCTGTCTCTTCTTTTCCCCTGTCGCCCTCGCCTGCCCCCCCCCCTCCCCCCCCCCCAAGTATCGGACACCCCTCCTTACTTGCGCCATCTGGTTGATGGGCCTCAACGAAGACCTACATCGTGCAATGCTCCGGTTTGCCCTCTATAATTAAGACTGCTAATAGAGTGTTTCTACCTCTTCTTCTAAACGGAACTTAATCATCATATTGTTCCGCTGTTCCCGCAGAGCATAATTAGCTCGTAAAAGGTGTTGAATTGTAACTTTACACCTATATAGTGCACCATTTCATAGGGACAAGGTTGTGTCTTACGGAAATGCCAATTATAGTGTCCTGGATCTACTTTTTTGTCCTTACAAGGATTCAAAGTGGGGCTCTCCTGCGGTCTACAAGCACCATGAAGCTGCTCTGAAATGCATTCTTCTTAGCAAGAATCGCCCTGATTTCAATCCAAGAAACGAGAGGAAGAGGGGCTTCGGTTTCGATTGTTTTGTGGTCGACGTTTTGAGACAACCGTTAAAAAAGGGCACTTTTAAAACCCTCTCCAAAAGACGAGCTAAAGAACAGTACTTAATGTCCAAAATTAGCTTTTTACAGCAGGAGCTATTATACTGGTGTGCATCGCCGGCTCACGCAGGGCTCCTTTCCACTAACCTGCACGCTGCCTAAGCCTCAAATTTCTTGTATGCTTTGTCGACATCGGGTGGACGTGCAATCACGAGACGCAGCCCAACGCTTCAGCTGCGTCAGAGCCTAACGCTGCCGCGTTAAAAGCTGACGCACTTCATGCTACGCTACGTAATGTGGGTATCTTGGAGGTTCATTTGCCACATAGCGCTAAAAAGACACGGACACAAGGGAGACACACAGGACGCCCGTCCTGTGTGTCTCCCTTGTGTCCGTGTCTTTTTAGCGCTATGTGGCAAGGGAACCATCACCAACTCGCCCAAACTTCTACTCTGGCATCTTGGAGGTGCCAATACCGCTGTCCTAGTTGACGACGCTTCTCATTTGATGCAAAGCATAGCTCGAAGCACAATCACGAACTGTACTGAATGGCCGTCTGCGTAGGCGTTGTGAGCAGTTATAAAGAAAGGTGTAGAAGCAGTTTTAAAGTAGGTTGATACCTGGTCTCTACAGCGGTAGATGGGATGAAAAATACGGAGATTTAAATGATCTCACAACATTTATGTCATATCTCTCGCAATTTTGCTATTTACACACCGACCGTGAGCGTTTTAATTTTTTTTTTTTCATTTCTCTTCCCCGATCCACTCGATCTCAAAATACGCATTAAGAAAAAGAAATTCGTATAGAGCGTTAAGGCATGACATTTACTTCCCAGAGGCGCTTTAGGTATCACAAAAAGTTGATGGGGCACTGAAGCTGCGCATTTAGAGCATGATGCGATAAAATTAATGGGTCCCTTCAGCCGCTTAGGGTAGCCTTTGTGCATCACTTTACAGACACGGATATTGTCTTTCTTTCGCCATCACATAACGCTTAACCTAACTCTGAAAGTACAATGCCGCAGCATTAGACATCTCTTCCGCGCAAGTAATCTTCCTCTCTCGGCTGGGTTTTACCTACATCACCATATATACGGATCTAGTAATGTTCTATACTACATCAGCCGCCGCGGTGGCTCAGTGGTTATGGCACTCGGCTGCTGACCCGAAAGACGCGGGTTCGATCCCGGCCACGGAGGTCGAATTTCGATGGATGCGAAATTCTAGAGGCCCGTGTGCTGTGCGATGCCAGCGCACGCTAGAGAACCCCAGGTGGCCGAAATTCTCCGGAGCCCTCCAATACGGCGTCCCTCATAGCCTGAGTTGCTTTGGGACAATAAACCTCCCATAAATCTATTCTATTCTACATCCATATATCCCTGGGAGTCCTCATACCAATCCTGGCGCTGTGGTGCAGTGTTGCAGCGGTTATGCGATGCACCACTTCCCCGGCAGATGGCTATTCCATACAAAGACATCTGATGGGCTTGTGAGACCCCAGGTTGCGCTTGTCGAGCAACCCCTCGTTACCAGTCATGAATTTCATTGTCATCGACAACAGTTGGCAGTTTGCACACAGTCTGGTAGCCAGGTTGCTACCTGTCTATGTGGACACGTTGTGATGACGTCACTAAGATACGCTACCTGAGTGGTAGGAGGACACCTGATATTCGCTCACAACGCCGACGACGACGACACTGACGACGCCGAATTTTGTTCAGAGTGCGAGTGTTAACATACTCGCAATAAAATGTAAGTTAGCAAACAACCTCGTGCAGATATTTAATACCTGATATATACTTACCGACCGCATTTTCCGTGTTCAAGAAGGAAGTTTCACGTTGGTGGATGTCTAATGAAATTGTTACTAGACGGGCGAAGCTTAAGAGGTTCTCCATGTAGGACTCCAGTTCAGCCACATTGACGATGTCGTGAGTCTTTGGTACGGCACCTTCAAGGACCTGTAAAGAGTAAATGGGAGTAGATTTTTGTAAGTTAACAGCAGTCCTGGGTACGCAAAAATCTTTGGGAGGCTATAGTAGGAACTAAGGTGCTATGGCATCAACTTCCCCTACTTTCTCCAGACATCTGTTCCCATGATGTTGATGCCGTTCAAAAAGATAATTGAGGTATAACACAGTGTTAATGGAACGAAGTGATCCTCTACTCGCTTTTTCCCTGCATACATTTACTGCGTTTGAAGACGTAGAATAATAAATTAGAATTTCACAAAAGGTTACGTTGCCTACACATTTCTTAGCGCTTTATTTTATTAACTTGCACTTTTTTACATCAGCGGCATCATTTAACAGTAAGCAGCCTGATAAAGAAAACTCGTTGTCATCACTTCAATCATTGAAGGTTTTAAATTCGCCACTTCCTCTAGCCAGTGTACAGGAATTAACTAACTGATCTTTTTCTGCATCATATATTATGTATAATATTATGCATATTGTATATCGTGTACATGTTATGTAAATATTGTGTGTAAAGGGACAGCCTAAAAACTAACGCAAGTGTCACGATAGTTCTCCGTAGCTAAGGAGAAAAATTGCAACCTGTTAAAATATAGAACTCCTCTTCTTGAAAACAGAGCAATGCATTTATTTTTAATTCATCACGTATTTGCGAGTAGGATGGGTGCTGCCGTAATAAAAATAGAGATTATTTGTAGCCGTCGAGACAGTGATCACAACTTCGTGTATGAAAGCGGACGCAGTGTTTTTTTTTTTTTTCAAATGAATTAAAGGCCGATGGTATGATACTTTAGAGTATTATTTGCGAAAGTATGACAATATGCGAAAATGAAAATGCCCCACAATGACTCCTTACTTCCGCTACTCTTGAGAATGGTGGTACCCTATATATAACGAGTATGACGATATTTTATTTGAATACAACTAAAGGTAGGATTGAACGTCATGTCGCAGTTAATAGAAAAGCGGTGAACTTCTGTAACTTATGAATCTCATGACAGTCTGTACGTTTAGAAATTTCTGTGGAAATTTTACGCGGTACTTTTCTTTCTGCGAAAACCATGCTAAATTGTGTTCTCTGCAACTTCAATAACAGTTAATGTTGTATAAGTTCGTTTGTGAAATCTTATCCAACGATATTTAGGATGCGGAAACAAGTAGAAATCCTGCATAAAGGCAGAAGCCTGCCATACTGGGAGTGTTCTCATGTTTCAAACACTGCTGTAGTTCTGTAGACGTTAAAATTTGTTCGAGAGCACGTATGTCTGTCAAAAGTCAGGATCTTGAACGTCACAAAATTTCAAAAGATTAGCTTTTGCGGCATATATCTCTAGCTTATCACATAGCAACATAGGACTGTTTTGGTACGCAAAATATATGATTCATTTTTGCCGGATTCCCATGAAATCTCTCAGCTTTAGGTCGAAAGCCTCTCCGCTGCCGAAATATTATGATCTGGTCAACTTTTTTAAGCAGCATGCCTAGACTGCACAGAAAAGTTCCACTCGCTGTCGTGATTTATTTTAAACTTGCTGTCGGATCCTCTTGTCGACAACCATTTCAACGTGGACATCACGTTTATGTTGGCTCATTTAAAAGGTCTTTTAGTAAATACTCGGTTTTCCGCTTATTTTGGCTCCTTCAAACGTAATTCCAGCGACACAAACAAAAGCAGTTGGACTTTCTCCGGATACACCTAGCATGCCCAGAAATTTTGTACATGAGCATTTGTCACGACATAGTTGTTTATGAACCGAGTTTTTCCCATATTGTAGGCTGCACCATTCGAAGCGTTCCTTTTGAGGCGGTGCCTTGAGCTTTGTACGCTCATAAGGTTGCACTTTCTCTAACTCATTTTGGCCCACAAATGAGAAAAGGGGAGAAAATAAGCTCAAGGTGCAGTCGAGTCAAACCGCGTTTTTCTGACCACGAATAGTCGATATCCCAGCACTAACCAAAACCGGCAGAAAGGAAGTTTAACACTTTATAAGGTGACACCGTAAATAAAAGGGTTAGAGTGTTGCTGAATTTTTCCACAACCGTGTCTATAAACATGATTGAAGTATTCCTTCAAGCGGCGATGGTTATTGGGGGAGTAGTACGTTTTCCTCGTTTTTTTCGGTGTGGTTGTTCACTCGAGGCTGCTTATGATCGTGTAAATTCTTTTCCATGCATTAGTGGCTAGCGGTGTTATAAGCAATGTAAAAAGTCAAACCAATACCGAAACTTACACCACTTTCAGCGTAGAAATAACTTAGATCCCCCGAGAAGCCATAAATAACAGTTTCAAGTGCACTGCAACTTGTCCATTTTCAGCTGTGGCACTCACTTCAGAGTACTTCGTCCAAGGCGGGAGCTTGGCCATCCGCCGAAAGAACTCGAACAGGTCGCATCGGCCCAAGAACGTTAGCAGGCACTCTCCACCAGGCGCCATAAGGCGGGAAATGTTGGCGAACGCCAGTGCCTGGTCCTTCAGCCAGTGCAGGGTCCTTATGCTGTACACACGCTGGAATGTTCCATGCTCCGCCAGGAAGTCTCCGACGTCCACGCCGATGTCCATCTGCCGGTACTCGATCTTGGGGTGAGCGAAGTGCTGTTGGGCGTACTCGAGCATCATTTCTGAGCAGTCGACGGCCAGGATCCTTCGACACGGAGGACACCTGTCGATTCGTGCAGAAGGCACACATTGCCGCTCATAAGGGCGTGTCTTGATATATGCAAAACTCTCTGGTCTCTCACACCAAGGCTCTAACACACGACTCCATCGGATCTTTGTTGTATGGCCCGATGGATCTAAACACGTCAGTCTTGCTTTCGAAAGCAACATGATAGTAACAAGGAACCGAGGCCGCATGCACGAACCAACTATTTAAGCAAACACCTTTCACCTGGTTAGGATGTGCTCTCTGGTGACGTCACCCGTTCCGCACCCGATGTCAAGGAATTGCTGTTGAGGGTCGCTGGCCGCGTTCTTCCACTCGAACAAGCGCAGGAATTCGAATAGTGGCTTCATGTTCGGCGAAATCTTGCTCGCATAGACGTCCGGAGCGGCCTCCGTTTGGAACGGTCCTTGGGTTTCCGAACAGGACATCTTTCGTTCGTCCGTTGCCTCCGACTGCATTGCGGCTGCATCATTGAAGCGGCGAAAAGGCGGCGACATCACAACAGCGAGTTGTGGTACGCGTGGTAACATTAATGGATCTCTTCAAATTTGTCTCTGCCTAAGGTATCGCCGTGAAGCAACGAACCAGTGGTTTGCCTATAACCCAAGTGGCAACTTACCCAGTCGTCATGCCCACTTACAGTGCATTATTAGAACTTTCTGCCTAACCTGCACTTTCGGCTGTTTATCAACTGTTCCTTCTTTCAACAACGAGAAAGCTGAAAGGAATCAATGTATCGCTCTGTTTCTGTGCACTCCATGGCCTAATAAATAATACGTCTATTGGCACTGCTGATCAGCCCAACATGTAACACACTCTAATGTGCACGCACCTATGTAGAAAATGAAACAGTCTATCTCGCCGTTCAAATAATATATATGCATGAAGTGCATTTAAGCTGAGGCGTTGTGCAATGTAGCATAGTTCACGTATAGTGTCAGTCGCACTGGAGGCTTCGGAGCCACCCTCATCATACAAGGTTTTTAGGTTAAAAGCATTTTCGACTTCTCTTTCGCCACTTTCGGTGTGTACAGACCCAAGTGACCAGCGCCGGTAACATGCACAAGACAAAGAGGTGCGCTCTACACACCCCGTTGGGACCTTCGCGTCGGCTGGACGCCGGCGCCATTACGCCGACCACATGTTCAAGAACTCCGATAGAAGTTGCCGGGGTCGCGCGGTCGTTGTTGTCCCAACAAAAATGACACATAGTCGTACTGAAAGATCGGTCAATAATCGGCTAGCACAGAAAGGCCAACTGGCAACGCGTGCCGGCGCCACATTGCTGTCTTCGCACCTGTGACCGGTGCTGGTCACGGCAGCCACTGCAGGTGCTTGGGTGTCGCCACGTCCGCTTCTCCTCTTAGTACTGAACAGCGCGTTCAACTTCTCTCGATACACTCAACCGGTTCGTCGCCCTATTTGTGGCCCGAAAGCGCTCATCCGATAAGTGGTTAGGCACTCGGATAGGGAACCGAAGGAGGAGGAGGAGTAAGAGGAAAAACTTGATTCAAGGCCGGCACTGAGGCCCAATGAAAAGGAGAGCTTGATCCGCTAAGGCCCGCAGAGCATCCACCCAGCCCAAGTGAAGCCAAGCACTCCAGGAACGAGGTAGAGGATACGAGAGATAAGGAAAGGTAACGGCACTGTTGCATGTGCACAGAATGTGTTCTGTGTTAAAGATCCTGTTGCGCGGAACGGTAGATTTGTCCGTTCTTTATACCAAGCGAAGTGCAGAGGATAACAGCTGTGACACGTGTCGCCATGATAGGCGGAGAGATGTTCACGACAATAAAAACAAAAAAAAAACAAATAGCTTTTCCACATCCTACCATGGTCTGCAGTATGTACTATCGGGGACAAGAGTGTTATACTCCACGCGGCGGGAGCCGGAGCAACGAAAAACTGCGGCATTTTGGCGAGCGAAAGCACGAAATATTGAACCGAGCCAAGCGACATGCCTGCTGGTAAGAAAGGTCACGTATTGACGGTGTCGATCCCAGATACCGCCCGTAGATGGCGTTGCAACGCTGTTTTCCGTTGTTCCGGCTCCCGCCGCGTGGAGTCTGCCACTTTTGTCCCCGATAGTACGTCAATAGAAAAGAAGATAGGCCAGCTGTGTCTCACGTAATGGAGGGACACAGGGCGAACTTACAAAGCAGCTGACTTGAGCGTCGCGTCTACCTTATGTGAAAAAGCGCGTCACTCAGCCCCGCCGCACGCAGAAAGCGCGGGAAAAACGAGCCGATCCGCGCCTCATCCCCGTATGAAAACAAAGAAAGTTTTAGAAAGCAGTAGGGAAGCAACTTCTCAACAGTCCGCATCGCAAAAGGACAGGCGATGCAATAATGCAGGCTTTAGAGAATGCATCCCAGACGCAACAACGGACGCAGTGGAACCGCAATTGCGATAAAATCAATAATATGTTGTTCGCGAAACCCATGTGAAAATCTTTGTCCGCTCGGATTGGTACGAGGAAACACATGAGCCAAACCATCAGAAAAACACGTTGCCAGAAAAGGTATAAAAAAAACATTCGAGGAACTTAGGGCCGTGCAGTTGTTGAGGGCACATAGTTCACTATGGACTACACGAGCATCCCCTGCGACAACACTCACGGTGACTTCGCTGTGGCTGAATTCAATGTAGCACTAGCTCAATACAATCAGCATTCTGACGGAATCATATATTATCCCTGAGAAACCTGCTCAGCGAAGACAAAGAACCGCGGCTCCTTCCAATCGACGAGCCTTGGAATGAGGACTCCCTCCCAAGCGAACGCAAAACATCAAACATGGCCAAGATTCCAAAAACACTGAAAGCAGCTCCACTCAGCAAGCTCAAAGCACTTTATTTAAGCTTTATTTAAGGGAACTTTATTTAAGGCTAGCACTAAGGCCCAGTGAAGTAGAGTGCTTGTTCCGCTAAGGCCCGCTAATCCCCTGCAACGCACGAGTACAGCCAAGCACTCCAGGAAGGAAGTGCAGGGTAAGGAAAATAAACAGAGGTAATGGCAGTCTTAAATGAGTAAAGAATGCGTTCTGTGCCTTCCCTGATCCCTGGAAAGCTGAGAAGGTGAGCTGTATTACGCCATCCAAAGTTGTAGAGCACTAGCGGGGTGAGGAGAGTGTTTGAACTCTGCGAAGGACACGTGCTTGTATCGTATTGAGAGACGGGTGAGGTTGGGGTCTTCGGAGGGCCAATGTAAAGAAGTTCATTTATCTAGTGTCCTAAGAAATTAAAGCAAGGGCAGCCTCAATCTCCCTGCTGAATGAACGTCAGTGGGCCGCCGCGGTGGCTCAGTGGTTACGGCGCTCGGCTGCTGACCCGAAAGACGCGGCTTCGATCCCAGCTGCGGCGGTTGAATTTTTTTGGAGGAGAAATTCTAGAGGCCCGTGTACTGTGTGATGTCAGTGCACGTTAAAGAACCCCAGGTGGTCGAAATTTCCGGAGCCCTCCACTCCGGCGTCTCTCATGGCCTTAGTCGCTTTGGGACGTTAAACCCCACAAACCAAACCGAACGTCAGTGGAAGACGTCATACCAAATGGCAAGCAAATAGCTGAACACCGTATCTAAGCAAACCACTCAATCTTCCCGCAACCGCCCTCGACACTCGGCAGTGAACAAGCACACATCCTCCGCATAGTTATGATTAGCAATCAGGTGAAATAATGATGGTTCTTCTAGCACCAAGGGTGCGCCGTGAGAGGTGGTATATGCGATTTGAAGATTTGTTGCACCAGAAGTTCCTTGTTCCAGATGCATAACGACAACTAGACACGATAGTTGCGAAGAGAGAACAAACTGGATTTTTGTGCAGATCAGATTTACAGCATTACATATATACTATGCAGAGAACCAACAAGCTGGATTTGGCTACCAAGAAAATCTTCCGCTTTCGGCAGAGCCATAGATGCAGACCATCGAAATCATGCGCAGAAGAGCAGACTGGGCTCAGGGCTCTGTTGTATGCCCTAAAGTTCGGCCCTTATTTAGCAAACACTGAATCGAAGCAATTGACAAAGCGATCCCTTCTTTGTTGTGTGCCACACCTTTTAACTTTATCTGTACTATTAATTCTCTCTAAAACGTACAAACTCAAAACGTAATCAAATTATTCACAAAAAGCGAAGCGCAGAGAGACCTTTGCGAAATCTACTGGGCGAATCGGGCGAATCGCGAATCTACCGGGCGAATCGCGCGTCCCGCCCTACATTGGACGGTACACATCTAACCCTCTCCCACACTGCGAGAAGAAAAAAAAACTACAAAAACGCCACAATCCTTTTCTTCCCGTCTCAAGTACACTCCGTTCAAATCTTTGTCCTAGCCACGCTCGTGTCATCGGATCACTAAAGCCAGCCAACCCCTTGTCAGCCATACTCAGTTGTTACTGCGTCCTTAAAGAGAAACTGCATAGATTTTAGAAATCAACGTGGTTAAAAGGGTCGAATGTGTGAAACGTGCAGGTTAAGCATGCGAAGACTTTTCCCCCTTTTCCATGTGTCCTGGAGAACGAAAGAATTCCGCTGCCCGAGGGTTTTTATTTTACTAGAATTCATTTATTTCAGCGGACGCAAAAAAAAAAAAGATTAAAGGTCCCGTGTCAGAGAACGAACGGGGTGGTGAGTCGCAATGCTTCGAAACCATAACTGGTCTTGGCTCGTGTGCCATTGGAGCGGAGGTGGGACACGGGCCCTCTGCGCATTTTTCAATCACTTATTAGGGATCTAACAACTGATTTCAAAAGTGCCTTGCCCCCGCCCAGAGGTAAAACAGTAACTTTTTGTCACGCTTATGATCAGGATTGTGGTCATCCTGATATACCAGTTGATCCTCACTTTCCAGAATAACTGGCCGAAGGCTGAATATGGCAGTACCTACAGTTCTGGACAAAAACATTTTTGAGCGTAAAACAATTTATGTACGAAATATTTTTATGTAACGTAAGATTTCAGTATAACAGTCGATATATCAGCCGACCACCTGACGCAGTTTTGAATTTTTTGCTATTAGTGTTTTTGCTATCGTCAAAAGTGTTCACCATTCGTTCTCTATGGCAGTCTTAACTCCTCGGTGCTATCGATGGGAATCCGTTAAAAGAAAGCTTTTCTTACACGTCTCAAAAATGCACCTTTACCTTCAATATTTCTATAGCAGTATCATAAAATTTTCCAATATTAACAATTTTTGTGCGAGAATATTGGACATGACAAAGATATGCTCTCGGGATCCTATCGGCAACTAAATCCTTGTATAGCAGCAAACCCGAGTGCTGGGCTCTCCGCGATGTAAAGGAAAGCACGAAGAAAGAAGGAGACTCATCGCAACTTTTTCTCTCTTCGGTCACGCGCCCATCTTCGGCATGCCCACATTTCTGTCCGCGACCATTTAGCGCGCAAAAGAACCCGTCTGCCGAATGGCGAGGGGCAGCACAATTTGTTCACGCAATTCATAATACACTGATTTACGACCGACCGTTTTGTGTCCCGCGCTAACAGACTCAGCACTCCCCTTTCCTTGTGTGCTTGTACGCAGCACCGAATGAATTCGCTTTCACTTTTTTATTTCCTGTGGTCCGGTAGCTCGCTTCTCGTTTCTGAAACCGCAATCGGTGTGCTACTGCAGACCGCCCTGAATGTATCGCTGGGCGCGACTCGCGAATTAGGAGTGTGCCCGCTGGTTCCGGAAACCGCTGTGTCATGGTCGTAAAATAAAGCAGCGCCCAGCGCCGCGCTCGTAAAACGTTCAACACCGAGAGCACGCCCTAGGCACGCGACCACTACAGCGATGGACGCTTAAAAAAGAAAAAAAAAAAGAGAAAGAAAAACCCTCTTCACAGCCTGCTGGCTGTCCGCTTCGTCGGTGGTTTTGTTGTTTCCTCTTTTGTTGTTTCCTCTTTTGCCTGCGCGCGCTCCCAAGCGCCTCTCGTGGTGCGCGGTTCCCAAAGCCGCGACGCGTGTGGTCATTCGGGCGCTGTGGTTTGGTGATTCGATGACATGGAGAGATAAAAAGAGAAGCGAATGGAAGATATCTGGATGTCCGGCAGTTTGCGTCAATCAAAGCAATGCGTAAACCCGAGTGGCATGGGCTCATTCTCTCCAGTCTAACACGGAGAGACGTCTCATTTCATATTTCTATTCCCCTCCTTCCGGGGCAGGATGTCAATGACAGCGAGAAAAAACTAGCCCGGACAGCTTCGGTTCCGACCGCTTTGATAGAATTGCTGTATGTTACCCTCGTATGTCGCCGTGGTAGACGTCCGAAAAGCTGCGGTTCGGTACGTCTTTGATGCAAAATATTCAAGCTGTAAAGCCTAAAAAAAAGAAATATCTAGGGTTCGTTTCCTCCCTATTTCTACCACGCTGCGAATATGTACAGCCGGCCAAATATTTAGCTGGCGTGCGCGACGGCCGCTTTTTCTGCGCTCGTGCGCTTTGTTAGGAAGCAAACTTGGGGAAAGCTCAATATTAAGCAGGGATTTATTGAGCCTCTGCTTAAATTTGGTATCTTAGCAAGTTTGCGCTGTCATAACATGCAGGAGCACGGAAAACGCGGCTGTCACGCACGCCAGCTAAACATTTGGCCGGCTGTACGTTATGATTTTGCCTTTCCCCTTTCACTGGTGGACAATGAGAATTTAAATGTGCATGTAAGAATGTTCTTTGTAATCATCGGCCGATATTCACATTACGGGAGCAAAACCAAAGAACTGCTTCTGAAAAAAAAAAGAAACGAAACACAGGGCAATGAAATAAAGAAAGAACGCCACATAAAATAGTTTTCAGCGGAAAGGCTGGCTTTTAAGGAGTATCTTAAAGGCCTTGCGCTTATTACAGAACGTGCTGCTGTGGTGCAGTTGCGTCGGCGTTCTGCTGCTGATCCCATGGTTGTGGGATGAAACTTGGTCGCGGCGGCTGTATTTGGACAGAGGCGAAATGCAAAAACGCCCGTCTGCCGTGCGATGTCTGCACAGGTTAAAGAATCCCAGGTGATCTAATTTAATCTGGACGATTAAACAACGGCGTCCCTCAGAGCCCCAGTGACTCTTCGGAACGCTAAACCCCATTTATACAATAGCTTAATTTCATTTGCTTTTTTTTCTTACTGTTGCTGCACCGATGAGCGCCGCCGCCTTTCACAGACCTTCTGATTTATGCGTAAGTGTCACGTGAAGCAGACACAAAACAGTGGAGCATCTAAAATTCATCTGTGCTCTCACTCACTCACTCACTCACTCACTCAATCACTCACTCACTCACTCTAACTTACTCACTCACTCACTGACTCACTCACTCTAACTCACTCACTCACTCACTCACTCAATCACTCACTCACTCACTCACTCTAACTTACTCACTCACTCACTGACTCACTCACTCACTCACTCTAACTCACTCACTCACTCACTCCTCTTGGCCACTGAGCAAGGATGGGCAATCGTTGCATAGACGCTGTACACATTTATAAAAATAACACCAGCTCTTTAAACTCTTGCCTGTTTTTAATTTTTAATTTATGAAATACAAATTCCGCACTTGTCCTGCATATCTGCGCCGTGTCATGTGGCCGATGGAGTAAATATCGCACTGGCAATATGCGCTGAATTTTGAAAAAACAACCATAATCGCAAAATCAAACAAGTATGTAAGAGAAATATTGTTAGCCTTCTTTATGGTGGCAGCGACTGAGGGATAAGTGAGCACGCTGTCTGCCTCACCGACCAAGTAAAATTATAGTAACAGAAATCAGAGAGTGAAGGAAAACAAGGAATTCGTTTCCTACACTCCGGCCATGCGATGAGGTGATATATTTTGTTTTTGTGCAATGCTGTTCACTTGTGGCCATGAATGTATTGTTCAAGCGTGTATCAATACAGGCATGCATTTCGAGGCTACACCTTCGACTTGATGCAAGAAGTCACCCGAAAAAAAAAGTACATCTGGAATAATTTCAAGTTTCATCGTGTTTCTAACCTCTTTTAAGTGCGCAACCATAAAAGTGTGTGACTTTGTGAACAGCTCGACTATAACCATAAGTCACCAGTGCATGTCTCTGGGAGCGATTTATACTTGCAAGAATTAGCGCTCTACCCTGAGCGGCGGGAAGCGACTGCGTCATGGCAGAAAAGCAACACCAAAACTCTAGAAACGGAGCCAACAGACATAAACACTAAATGGATGGCCTGGGCTCTACAGTAAAGCGGAGATGGCGACATGAATGAGAACAGAGGCGGAATTAGTAGTCCGAAGAAGCGCACTTTCGCCTGGCTCCGCAAACGCCACGACAAAGCGACAGCGGGCCGGGGCATCTGTCGCGGTGAAGTGGCGCCGAGATCACCTTCGCAAACAGCGACCGAGAGCTGTGAAGCGACGTTCATTTCATGCAGCAGCATTTCCAGCATGTAGTCTAGCCAAGCCATCACCACACGCCCTTGGACACTTGGTCATAGAAAACAGAACACTAAATGAGGTTCCTCTTGAAGTTTCCCTCACGCGGAAGGCATCCGGGGCGACAGCACGTAATGCAAGCGCAACGAAACAAATTCATAAAGGTTTCCGTAGTGACAACGCTCGATATATATACATTGCTACAAAACACGGCACACTACCCGTGCATTAATGCAATGTGGTAGTCCAGGTGTAGCACGGATTGGAACAGTTTCTAATGCGAGAGCATTATACTCCTGCCATACTGGAGCATTTAGTGCCACTTTCAACAAGTGACATTTGCTTAAAGTGTCATCTGCGCACTGTCACACGATGAGCTTTACTGACACTCGCTGCAGAACGCACTTTCCTCGCAGTGAGTTTGGTGGGCTCCCTCAACTTGGCCCGGCAAGGCGAGAGTGTAGCCTCAACAGCAGTTCGCCGGCATTCAAAAATTTGCTCTGAGAATTAAAAATCTCCATCTTATTTTCATGATTGCGCTTTTTAATGAAAGCTTGTTTTAATTCATATGCAAATAAAGATAATGCGCACACTTGAACAGCTACTCACGCTTTGCTGACGGCGACCCCTTTCCGCGGTAGGCCTGATGAGTCCACTGGGTGTGTGTACGCAATTTCGGTGATTGGGGAGAGCGAATTCTCAAGTTTCAGCGAACCCAAATGTACAGCGAGTGCAGTTTTGCCAGAGGTGACCTGAAATCGACTGTCGCTTACGTTACAGGGCGCGCATGCACTGAACGGGAAGCGCCGTTGGGACTCGGACTGCCGCTCAATGTTTTAGGCAGCCAGCAGCAGTCGCTGCCGTCGCTTGTGGATGACAAATAAGGCCGTTTCATTGAATGCGAACGGTCACCGAATATGCTTCTGGGTAAACTGATCCAAAATGACGTATTCGTCTCATCGAAGAAAGCAGGGACGATTACCGAGAAGCGTCGGTCCTACGCGATATGTCAGCAACCAGGCTGCCAAGTGTTTCCCAGGCGTGCAGTCGCATCGGCGCTTCCTACAGAGTTGTCGCACTTTGTAAATAAGCAAGGGTACAACCGTTACAAAAATGAGATTAATTAAGATAACTAATGCGCAGGTCGCGTATTATGCCATGCAAACGAGCACTAGCAGTTTGCATACGGCGATGTAAACAAGAGTACTGGAATGCAGTCGTACTCATCGCTGCATCCCTGGGCAAATTTCGCGCTTATGCGGTAAATATTCAGTCACGTACTATGGTCTTAAAGCACTCATTTAGCGTGTACACAAAAGATTTGCTAAAAAAGAAGAAAAAAAAAGCGAAAAACGCACATGAAAATATTACATCTCCGAATGATTGTCTTTGGCTTCGTCATTGACAAGCCGCAATTAATCTATATACTTGTTTTTTTAGGCCTGCTACTGCTTTTTTTTTTTTGTTCTAACCTACTTTCCTTTCCGTTAAGTCCGTTCTCCTTGTGACCACGCTTGCTTTAGCCGTTTTAATTGTATAAGCACTGAAGTCGTTTCAACAGGGCGAGTGAACTTTTATTGGTTCAGTGAATGTTTTGTTTTTTTTTCTGCCTTAAAACAAGCTAATTCCATGTCCTCTATCTACTCTCGAAGAGTGGAATTTCATTGATCAGGGCATATTATGTACTGTATTTTTTTTTTTTTTAAAGCAATGCCATTGTACCGCTTTCTAGTGCTCGGGGGCGTGCGGCTCTGTCAAGCTGTCATTTATGACAACTTTTACTGCCGGCCTCCACTGTTCTGTACCCTGTGAGACGCGAATAAAAGCACTACTGTTATTAAAATCAATGTCCACACAACCAAACCAGTCCGGCGTTGCTGTAGGGGGAGGGGGGGGGGGGGGGGGGCGAAGCGATGGCGACGGCTGTTGTTCAGTGCGGGTAGGGCAGGCTGTGTTCGAGCTTCGGAGTCATCCCTAAATCTCGAATGAATTCGCGCAGCTTCGTTGACTAAAATGTATCTCAGCCGAATTCTATTATAAATGTTGTCTAGCAGCATTATGCTAGTTTTATTTGTGTGCATCTTTTTTATAAGTATTCCTCGTTCCACCAAAGAGGAAGAGATGAAGGCCAGATGAACGAAATCTCTTGTGGGGAGTGTCTGACGACGTGGACTGGTGGAACGAAAAGCTGAAAAATAAAATCGGCGCAAGAACTACTTTCGGAACTTCTTGAGGGAGCGCACGGAGTTACCGGTTATCCAGATTGCACCGACCACGAAGGTACTCTGAGAACACGACCAAAATTTCAGTCCAAGTTTTACGTACCAACTCCACGGGCCCTTTTTGGGCGTACGACAGAACCAGTGTGCGCATGCGCACTGCAGGAGACGCCAGCGAACCTCGGCGAGGCGCCGATATCTGTCCGTGCTAGATATCAGCGCACGGGCGCTCGCGTACGCGTCGGAAGCCGGGTCCGGTTTGCAACAATCGGAGGACCGCGGGAGTCTCGGTGACTCTTTTCTTCATGGCTTGAGCCTCCTTCAGGTTCCCCGAACTTTTCTTCGCGGTTTAATTGGTCCTTTCAGCGCCCCCAACCCCTTTTCTTCACGGCTTGAAATTCTTTCCCTCCACTCGAGAGGGGTAACGAGCCAGCACCAGAGACATGAAGATGCATGGCCCTTTTCGACGCCAGTTCCGGCATACACCAAGAGCGCCGACGCTGAGCGCGTGCGCCCAGGATGTGTCGTTGGGGCTTTACACTGTTGCAATCCACTTCTCAGCTTACCCAAACACAAACACTGGACGAAATTCCGAGACCTTCCTCATGCTTCACGGAAACGAAATAGGGAACAAGTGAGTGCATGGTATGACTCACAACAACACAAGGCGTCACCACGCTCCTTCAAGAGCCCCTTCTCCCTCCTGCAACCGGTTGCCCCCGCACCACGTAACAATTGTGGCATAGAATGCCCAAGACTCGTTCCTTCCTTGCTCACGCGCATCTAGAGCCGCCTCTGTGTGCTGCGCATTTCCATAACTGCTGAGGTAGGAACCAAAAAAGAAAACGTCCACTTCGAATAGACCTCTCCCGGCAGACGTCATCGGCGCACGTGTCTCTGGTGTGGCGGGCAAATCATGGGGCTTCTGACCGGGAAGGGCAGCAGGTGCTACTCATACCCTCTTCATACCAAGGCGTCTCTAATCGGGAGAAGAAAGGCGGGGGGAAAATGATCGACACATACAAAACCAGTTTAGAAGCAAAAGTGGACGATTTTTTCCACAGGGACTTGTCCCTTTGACGTCATGCTCTTTGTCCAGGAGAGTTTCCTTTTTTTATTGCCGATCCTAACATATGTTTCCAGTTTTTATTCTTGTAAGATTCTTAACATAGTATTTGTATTGGCTTGGGCAAGACTGTTTAGTTGTTCCTTTTTTCCCCTTCGACATCCTTTGACCTGGCTTTTCGCGATCAATTTTTTATTCGTTTTCATTGCATTTTGAGCAGGAAAATGAATCGTAAAAGAAAGCTGTGAGCGATAACGCAACTAATCTCCTACACTGGTATTATAGAATAATTTATTTTTTTTAAAAAATGATTACACCCCAGCTTCAAGGGTACAGATGCAAACGTTCCTGAAAGGAGACCCTCAAGCCAATGGCGTCAGCCGACTGACATGACTTCGCGGCTAATCCTGTTCATCTGCGGTTAAGCCTTTTGCACCTTCCAGCCCCCTGCATTGTAACTGTTGGAGGTGCGGCGGGATTAACCGCGTCACCATGACAATCGGCTGCTGCCATTCGCTAGAGGGTCTGCTTTGTCGGGCATTTGCCGCTTAATTCTTGAGTTCTATCCGACTGTATGCAATCTCCCGACAGGCAGCGTAGCGAAATGCTACAGCCGCTATACATACCATTTATATCTGCCAATTGTAAACTGCTTTCTTGCAGAGGCCTATATAAGAGCGCTTTTTCGAAGGACAGAAGTCGACAAAATTAAATTCACCACTTTCTTCGCAACAATTAAACAAAGTTGGTGGTATCCCGTGGTACAAGAGAACTTTGGTGACTCAAAAGCGCAGCCTCATTTCTACAGTGACACCCCACAGATAGGATCCTGGCTATACGTCATGCATGCATATGACAGAAGTTTGAATGAAAGAGCACCAAAAAGAAGTCGCCTATAGTACTTCAAAAAAATGTACGAATGGTTATAATGCGTGAAATTGTTCATTGATACTAATATATTTTCGAGGTCTTGAAACGAAAACTCTTTATTAAAATCGGTTGACAAAAAAAAAGGTTCTGAACACAGGTTAGAACCCCAAGTCCAAACCCCAGTCACCTTATTCCGACAATGCTACAAATCACTAATTTGCCGCCGCGGTGGCTCAGTGGTTATGGTGCTCGGCTGCTGACCCAAAAGACGCGGGTTCGATCCCGGCAGCGGCGGCTAGAATTTCTTTGGAGGAGAAATTCTAGAGGCCCGTGTACTGTGCGATGTCCCAGGTGGTCGATATTTCCGGAGCCCTCCACTACGGCGTCTCTCATAGCCTTAGTCGCTTTGGGACGTTACACCCCATAAACCATAAACCAAACAAATCACTAATTTGTAAGCAGATGGAAGCGACAGTTGACCTTCTAACCGGAGGCCATCTGCTTCTAGACTTATAATTCTCTATTATTTCCGACGACATGTAATAAGCTGAACAGGTGCAGAACGTCTCCGAGTAAAGCTCCATCAAACTTCTTACACCAGCATTATGAGAATAAACTCGAACACTTCCACCCGACATTACTTTTTGATGCCTGCCGTTTGGTTGCCGCTACGCTCTTCCAAAGTAACATGAATATCCAAATTCAAACTAGCTAGCTGTCATACCCTATCTATACCATAATCACAGACGCAAATAAACTTTTTGAATAATAGCACAGGGCTGACAATTCGCGGAGCATTATGAACACCCACAAATACGTTTTGTAGCTACGTTAATTTTCACCCTAGTAACTTTCTTTGTTTAAAACTCCGGTTCATACACTAGGTTCGAACTCTCGCACGTGTTCTTTTCTATAAGGCATACGTCTCCTGACAAAAAGATAATCATCAAAATGGACGGAAATTCATCGCTTCGAACTATTTCTGCAGCGTAACTAGCAACCAGGCGCCATCTTTCACATGTTCGGCATTACCAGGTTTCAGATATAAAGGCCTCGGGAAGCTTCTGGATCAAAGCTATGAGAGGTCAACGCACACCATTTTAAACAGCGTATGTTAGGGTACCTAAAACCCCGGGTCATTTTTTATATCTATCTGTGTTACGGCGCTATACAGTTTTAAAGTTTGAAAAATGGGCAAAATGTGGCCCTATCCGATAGGCAGCATCGTATAATATTCAAACGCGCTGGGCAGCTTGTGTATTAACAGCACAGAACTGAAACTTCGGCACAATCCTCATCTAAGTCTACACTATACAAATCCCCTGGTCATTTTTTGTAGGTGCTTGTGTTCACGTTTTACGATTTTTTTTGTACCACTTCCCATTCAGTTACGCGCCGTGTCGCCGCCACTGCCAACAGATGGCGCAAGTAGTACATGTCCGGGAAAGGTGGGCATGCGTGCCTACTTTCTTTTCGGTGTGCGCTCTTCTGTTTGCGCTTTCGTCTCCAGACTGAGTCCTTGATCAACGCTGAGTTCGTTCGTCTGAACTTCTTTCTCACTTTGCTACGATATGCGTGCAGCTCGCTTGCATCTGACTCAGCTGTCTTTAGCTTGGATCTGTTTCTGTCCATTTTCTTCCTGAATTTTATCCAGGACCTCTACAGTTCGACTTAGCTTTTATCGATGGTGATCTATTTGGTTCTCTTTCTTTTTACTTCCTTCCACATTCTCCTTCGGGTCATGCCCGGTTCACTGTCAATTGCACCATCCGAGTTGTTCTCTCGCGATGCAGCCTCTGGTTCAGCTCTCTTTTGTTCTTCGAGGACTGCGCTTTCTTCTTCCAAGTCCTTTTCCCTTTTCTTCTTTCTGACTGCTCTTCGAGCGCAGTGCTCAGAGCTCGGCTCAGGAGTCATTGGAGAATCATTCTCCTCACTGTTCAGTACTCCTTCCTGAATTCCATCCGTCAGTTGGTTACTTTCAGAATCAGAATCAGTCTTTATTTCTTGATACATTTTTAGAGTACAGCTTATTATGCAGAAGGAGGTCCCGAAGTCAGAGACTGTAATGGGACCTCCTGATTAAATACATCTAGTAAAACATTTAGCAGCATACGACAGATCAGATAAATAAACAAAACAGAATATACACGTATGAGATACAATTAAAGCAGACACATGGGAGAGAAATAAAAGCTATTAAAAAGGACCACCGAAACATATAAAGTTGTACATAACTAAGCAAGCTGATGTCGTACTGAATTATAATGAAGATCATGAAGCAGTGCAAAATGCATGTAGGAAGAAATGAAAACAAATTAATCAGAATTAGGGCTCATTGCTAAGTATTGATCTTTTAAAGTGTGCTTTAAAGTTGAAAATTGAAGGAGCATTTTTTAGTTCTATCGGTATAGTGTTCCAAACAGCAACTGATGAGAAATGAATTGCCTGTTTCCCGTAATTGGTGCGTACTTTAGGTAGAACAATATTGTTATTGAGTGCGAACCGAGTTATGTTGGCGTTTACAAGATAACACTGTGGTATGAGAGGAAGAGCGATTAGATTGTTGACAAGTTTGTACATGAGAATGCCAAGAGAATATCTAACAAGCTGTGATACGGAGAGGATGTTATGATCCTGAAGAATGAAGGCTGCATCAGTGTAATAAGAACTGTAGGTAAGTATACGAATGGCTTGATTTTGAATTATCTGCAATGATCTTAGATGAGTAGCATACGTGGTTCCCCAACATACTATACAGTAACTGATGTGTGGATGTATAAATGCATAATATAATGATATTAATGTACTGTTAGAAAAATACGAACGAGCTTTAATAAGGATTCTCAAACCGTATGCCATTTTTTTCTTTATACTGGTTATGTGTTTGTGAAACTTTAGATTGCTGTCCAAATGCACACCCAGAAATAAGGCGAAATCGCTAGCTTCTATTAGATACTGACCGATTGAGACAGGAGGAATGGAAAGTGACTGCCGTTGATGCGAGCTGAAAACAACGAACTTCGTTTTGCTAGAATTGATGGTCAAACTGTGTTGATTGCACCAAGATAGAAGATTGTTCAGGTCATGATTAAGTTTTGATATGAGATTTGTAACGCTTGAATCTGAGGTATAAATTGTGGTGTCGTCAGCGTATAATAGGCAATTGGAGGAAGCGAGGCACTTTGGTAATGTGTTAATATAAATCAAAAACAAGAGGGGACCCAGAATAGAACCTTGTGGCACACCTGAGTTTGTAAACACAACATCAGAGTAGACACCTGAAATAGTGACGGTTTGTGATCTATTTTGCAAGTAATTTTGTAGCAGTAATAACGGGGGGCCGGCGATACCAATTTCTTCTAGCCTAGTGAACAAAATTGGATGATTGATGGTGTCAAAAGCTTTTGACAAGTCTACAAAGACGGCTCCTGCAAATTTCCCTTCATCTATGGCAATTCTTAATTTGTCTGTAATAGTTATAAGAGCAAGTTCAGTAGAATACCCAGAACGAAAACCAAACTGATATGGCGATAATATATTAAATTTATCCAAATATTTAACGAGACGATTCGCGATTAGCTTTTCAATTACTTTGTTCAGACACGGAAGTATGCAAATTGGACGATAATTTGTCATTAAAGAATTATCACCCTTCTTAAAGACCGGAATAATCTTTCCGCGCTTCAGTTCATGTGGAAAAATGCCAGATTTAAACATCAGGTTCACAATATGTGATAGGACGCCACTAATTATATGCGCAATCATTTTTATATGAACAGGATGTATGTTATCAAGGCCAGGACTAGTTATTTTCAAATTACGGATTATGTCATTTATTTCCTGTGGTGTGGTAGGAAAGAGAAAAAAAGAGTGTGGGAGGCGACTACACACAGGGGGTTGGAGAGCTTCTTTAAGAGACTTGCTGCTCTCGTTAAAGAAGCAGTTAAAAGCAGTTGCAATTTTTTTGGGGTTACTGTATTCGATACCGTTATGCTGGATCAAAGGTATTTCTTTGCGCTTATCGTTTCTTCCTAAAAATGAGTTGACTATGTCCCATTTTTTCTGCATATTGTTGCCACACTCGAGAAATCTTTGTTCATAATAATTTCTTTTAGCTGTTTTTAATAAAGCAGACAAGGTATTCTTATATTTCTTATACCGAGCAAAAAGTTTAAGGTTGAAGGGCTGCCTTTTTGTTTTTTTATACAGATTTTCTTTTTTGCGCATTGCTTTAAGAAGGCTCTCTGTGAGCCAAGGGTTCTGTGGCGAAGCTAGTTTTTTTTTTACACTTTCTTATTTCCGAGTGGGAATCAAGTAATGAGGTCAGAAGAGATAAAAACTGTGAATAGGCTTGTTGAGGATCCTGCAATGACATAATCGACTGCCAGTCAGCTTCAGCCACTGCAGTCAAGTAATTTTCTTTATCCAAGACAATCTTACTGTATATCGTTCTGCTATCGTTTGTAGTTGTACTGGGAAAGCGCATGAATATAGGGAAATGATCTGTGATGTCTATTTCAAGCACGCCAGCTTCTGGAAGGGATAATAAATTTGTCAAAGCATGATCAATGAGTGTATTACTACCAGAAGTGGAGCATCGAGTTGGAACCGTGATGATGCACTCAAAACCAAAGCTATGGAATGAGCTGCTGTAGTTTATGCTATCAGGAGCAGAATCATCAAGGAGATTGATGTTTATGTCTCCTACTATTACGGCATTTGCATTTTCAGATGAGAGAATACGTAATTTCTCTTGGAGAGCGGTACAGAAATCGGAAACTGGTGACGACGGTGACCGGTAGATGCAGGCAAAGATTAATTTTCTATTATCGATGTCTAGGAATAGTGAATCAAATTCGACCCAAACAGATTCACAGTGAGGTATGTTCAATTCTAAGTCATTTCTTCGCTTATAAGTGAATTGATGGGATATATATAAAGCAGCACCACCATGCTTAGAGAATTGTCTGTGGGAGAATTCTGAGACGTATGAAGGAAACGAGAACAAATTTTTATCATGCTCGCTTAACCAAGTCTCTGAAATTCCAATAATTGAAAATGGGTTAGGGAGCATAGAAAGCGCGTCGTAAATAGCATCATAGTTTTTCCTAATACTTCTTGCATTTAGATGTATTGCAGAACGAGTGGCATCCGATAAGAATTTCTTCAGTTCAGTGGATGAAAAATAGGACGACATGGGGGGACAATGGTAGCCAAGGCTTACTGGCCCAATGTTTTAGACAATTTTTGACAGATCGGACTCGTTGGTGATGCGGTACACCGTACTGTCTGTCGTTTTCCTTGCCTTAATCATGCAGTTGTCCGTCCAGAGGAACTTCCACTTTTTCTCTTTCTTCAGCGACAAAGCCTTAGAGAACAATGCCTTGTTTTCCGCAGTCAGGTGATCATTTACAAAAAAGGGACTGTCCTCGGAGGCCCTGACATCAATGTTGAACAACGTGAGACGAGCTTTCCGCGCTTTGCTCACAAAATCTGCTTTTTTGGTTCTCGAGAAAAAGCGGGCCACAATGTTCTTCTGATCTCTGATTTTTGTTGGAACACGATGAGCCACATCGAGGTCAGCGGGAGTCACAGGGCATCCAATTTTTTCGCCAATGGTTTGTATGATAGTTGCACAATCTTCACCTTGTGTGCAAGGAACGCCTTTAACTTCAACGTTGTTCATTCTTGAATACTGCTCAAGACCTGCAATCTTGCTAGTTAGCGAACTGTTTTTAGACTTCAACTCTTCGTTGTCAGCTGCAAGGAGGGCATTCTCGTTGCGCAGCTCCTCTACTTGCTGTGTTAGGGTTGCCACACTGGACTCGAGGCTGTCGATCTGGCTTTTGACTTTTAAAATATCTATTCCTGAGGATTGAAACTTCAATACTACTTTGTCAAAAATCTTATCCGCAAGACCATCAATGTCAACTTCAAGTTTTGATTGTAACTCATCTATCCTTTTGGACAGTTCGGCGCAGTTTGGCATGTTCAATGATCAAACAAAATAATAAATCAGTAATAAAAAACAAATACACAGTGATTCCAGCAGCAGCGACAGAGACTACATCAGATGAAACAAAGATCGTCTGTCCCAAGAACTAACCTGCAAACGCAGAAAGGTGCTTATAGCTGCTGAACTGTTCGCTGCCGCTGCTGCTGTGATGACCGGCTTTCGGATCCAGGTCCTTTTAAGCAGTCCGGAGTGATGTCAGCGCCGACCAGCGGAAGCACTGTCGCACTATCTCCAGGAAATGACGGAAGGTCACCGCCCCTCTTGTTAACGGCAGATATGCTGATATCAGTGGCAAGTGGTCGTGACTACGCAATCCAGGGGAGGAGACCTGCAAACGCAGAAAGGTGCTTATAGCTGCTGAACTGTTCGCTGCCGCTGCTGCTGTGATGACCGGCTTTCGGATCCAGGTCCTTTTAAGCAGTCCGGAGTGATGTCAGCGCCGACCAGCGGAAGCACTGTCGCACTATCTCCAGGAAATGACGGAAGGTCACCGCCCCTCTTGTTAACGGCAGATATGCTGATATCAGTGGCAAGTGGTCGTGACTACGCAATCCAGGGGAGGAGACCTGCAAACGCAGAAAGGTGCTTATAGCTGCTGAACTGTTCGCTGCCGCTGCTGCTGTGATCAAGTGCAGTCCTATACAGACATTTCCTCAGTCTGCTCCTTTCCTTCCATAGCACATTCCCACAAATTCCCTCGACTTCCTCGCTGCTCGAAGGGTCACTCAGAACGGTTTCCATGTTTTCTCTGAGTACGCTCTCCTCAGCTATTACCACATCTGAGCTTTCACACTCAGTGCCATTTAACCACTCCTTCTCGTGGTCGGCACTGCAAGACTCACACGTGTTGCACTCGGACTTCTCCATAGAGATCGGAACTGCTTCTTCGTCCTCAGGCGGCTGCCCTAGGATCCCCTCTGACTGAAGCGTCAGGTCGACCTTTACCTCCGTGCCTACTACCTCGGTAGTAGCTACGCATTCAGCTTCCTGGGGAAGCGACACTCCGGTCTGTTCTTCACTCTCTGTGGTTTCAGTTGCAGGAACAGGCTGTTCCACAACCTCACTCTCACTAGTGGAGCTAGTTACAACATCTTCCGTGGTTGTCAACAAATTGGACTCGTTAGTCTTCCACCCGGCCTCTCCGGGGGTAAGCTCCACTGGCTCCCTGACGTTCCTCAAACGCCTAATTTCAGCAAGCTTTCTCTGAAGGATTGCCATCTCATTTTCAAAAGCCATAAAGTGATTAACAAAACAATGCAACTCGTGCAAAGTTAAACTCGAGAGAGAATATAGTACAAAGGAAATCCTGCACCTAAAGTGCACTAACACGAGAGAGGCAAACAAACAAAACACAATTTGTTCACCGGGCACTGCGACAGTCCGACGACCAGAGGTCCACGACGATGCCGTCCCGCAGACTGGCGCACGCTGCCTCGTTGGTCCGCGGCTGGGCGAGTGTGCTCTCACGGGAATCGAAAGGCCGGCTTTTCTTAAGCTTAAACGACAGTTCGGACTAAACTGACAGCGGTCAACGCCCTTCTTATATAGGCTTGGACCGCGTCTGTTTGTTCTACGCGCCAAAGTAGGCGCGCACATACAAGCAGTGTCGGCCGTGCAGTCTCCCTTTCGTTCTCGCGCCAGCCGCGCTTCCTCATTGGTCAAAAGCCGGCAGTCGCTTCGTGGAGCTTCTCGTAATTTCTGGCGTGGCGCCGCCGCCGACGGTCGAGGGGGGCATGTCTTGGCGCACGCAAGGTTACGCCCTTTCCGCCAACACCACGCAGAAACACAACTCCGGTATTCTAGAGAAATCGGCGTCGCGGCTGACTCATTCCTTCCGGCGAGCGGGGGTGGCGGGGGCAGCCACACACACACAAGGCTATAGTCGCTCTCCAGGGGTTTCCTTCTCCCCCGTTTTACGACTGCGCCGGCGAAATGCGTCCGCGCGGCGCTGATTTTGTTTCTTTGTTCCCAAAGTGCGCCGAATTTTGTGACAGTGCTCTTTAACAGTTTGTCGGTGACAATATTGCGGATGAAACTGTACGCAGCTGTCTTCTCGCCCGAACTGAGAGCTCAATATGTCGGTATTGAAGACTGCGCGTCATTTTTCATTTCTTTTCGGAAGAAATTGAACAGAAATTTGACGCTGATTTGTGAGTACCTTTCAAGCGCTCTTGTTACGTGACTAGACAGAAATTATTCGCGGGAACATTGCTGCGAGTAATTTCTTGATCGGCAGGTTTCACATTCGTGGGGCGATAATATCGATCAGCAAATGTCGGAAAATATGGACGAAGGGTCAGTTCGTCTTCGACAAAAAATGGCTGAGGCTTAACTTGGTTAAGCCTGGAGAATGCGAAGCATCATCGTGTCGCGTAATTTGGAGGCGCACAACCACAGCGACGGCGCGAGGTGGGCCCCCGTTTCTGCACTGTCGTGACGTCATCGTGTCACGTGGTGTGACGTCATGTATCACGTGATTTGGAGGCGCACAACCACGGTGAAGGGCTGAAGTGGTAGCTAAAGTAGTATGCTTCACATAAAAAAAAAAAAGAAATATTCTAAGCAAGAACGTGCCGCATTGCCTATAAGTGGCGCTTTCAGAAATAAAGTTTCAAAGTCACAGCAAACGTCAAAGCATACTTTATTTTCGAACGTGCAAGGCAGCGCATAAAAGAATATTTGGACAGACAGCCCTGCGGCTAGTGAAACGGTTCAGTGCAAAATAAAATAAAATGTGCCAGGCAGCCGTAATGAGCAAAAAATAAACAAAAAGAATTAAACAGAATAAAAATTATGCTCTTGAAGTATCACTTCATAGCAAGGCAATTAAAAAAAGGCGAAAAAAAAACACACAAAAATAAGGAACAGGAAAGGAAAGCTCACAAAGGACAACAAACCCTTAAAAAAAAGAGGGGGGGGGGGGTCAGGGCCCTTCCTGTTTGCTAATAAAGAAAAGCTTTCAGCAGAGCTTAAAGTTATTTTCAAGCTTCACATTAATAGGCACTTTGTTCCAGACATCTGTGCCGGAAAATTGAACTAAGCGTTCCCCGTATACATTCCGACAGGCAGGCAAATTGAAATTTCCATTTGATGCGTGTCTTCTGTTACGGTATGGCAACCAAAAAAACTTATTGGCACAGGATTATCATATTATTTACCAATACACACAGTTTGTACCGAAGTTTTTTTGTTGCAGGCAGCAAAAAGTTACTTACCTGGAGTTTCTCCTTTCTAGAGAAAGAAAAGATCAAGCTTGCCAAGCAATTTCTCCTTGTGCTTCTCTTCCATCGAGTTTTATTTTTCTTTTTTTCGTCATTTTTCTACAGTCTTGTGCACGTTGTAAATTACGGGTACCGTCGCGATCGAAGTAATGTGGAGCACACTAAGCTGTTTCCACTCTTCAGAGGAAGTACGAAGTTTACCTGTGCTTAGGCAGCTGCGCACCAGCGTACTTTGTCAGTATATGCATTCAGTTTATTCTAATTATCACTGCGTAAAGCGTAAGAGAATTCTAGTCACCGTAACCTGCGCCGCATCATTGTGGCTCCCAGTGTACGAGAGGCATTTCTTTTTCGTCCAGGATAGCAGTATCTACGGAAGCTTTTTCTTCTTCCACATTGAGATAATCGCGTCAATCAACCCGCACGTTTGATGATTCCCCATGGTCGTGTGTCCGGGTCTTCGTACTCTTAGAGTATTCACCACTGAATTTTTTTATAACTGTTCAGCATATGAGTGTTAAAACCGAGCACTCACCTTGACGGGCGTAGAACGTGAATAGTGGCCACTTGAGGAATGTCGCAGGGATTACCGTTAGCAACGAGGTTCTTCTGCGAAGCCAGCAACACCACTTTGTCACTGCACGCTACGGAAAATGCCGCGTGTATGCCTCTTTGCTCTTTTTCATTGCATAATGGTGCTTGATAAGAACCAACGGCCACACTGCTGCTGCATCTAACGAAGGAATCTTAGATTACTTGCCAGTATCTTGAAAGCCCCCATTCTGCTTGAGTCGAAAGAATCTGAAGTTGTTAGCTCTTGTAAAAGCATGGCGCTATGACACACTTATTCGTGTAGGGACTAATTGCTGTTCAAAGTTACGGATGTGTCGTGACATGGTGGGCAAAGAGCAAATGGCGGTCATACTTGTCTGAATGTGATTACCCAGACACACCATGCTGATGACCCAGAATGCTACGGCCATACTATGGTAAGTAGATGCACTTCGGGATGAGGTTGGAGGGCTTTTCCTGAGAAACATACACACCAGAAAGAAGAGCAGTCCTGGCTGGAGGTCACGGGTGTTTCGCCTGAGTACAAAGTAACTACGAAAATGCAAGAACAGCACCACTAGAGATCATGAGGCCAGCACAGAGAGCACGGGATACACAGTGACTGCCAGGAGTCCATGAAGGTCGCACTGGTCGAAAAGTGACAGTCGCTGTCCAGTCGCTCGCTGCTCGATTTTCCAACCTTGCGACTGCGAGTCGCAAACCGCTGAACCAATCAGCGAGCGAGCCACGCTTCCGGCAACGACACCGCTCGCGGGCACGCCGGGCGACGACCTGCACTGCTCCCAGCTGGCTGCCATACTCGTCGCTAAGCCTATCCGGTTTCATATCGATGCCGCAGCTGAGGGCGCTTCGGATCCTGGCCAGCGCTAGTAATTAAGATGCTGCTTTCGTCACCGCTTTATTGTGGACCTCTTATCATAATAACATCGAAACATGCTCGATTTCCGCGACGCCTTCAGCAGCGGGGCTAGCAGACAACAGTCGAGCCGCATTGGGCAGCAGCAGCAAAGCGACTATGAGAAGAAATTTGCTTGTGTCGCAGTTATCGCTACTACCAGCAACTCGGTATTGGCCAGCGATCTTCAAAAATAATTCATTTTTGCATTTCTCTACCCAAGGGCTTGGTAAGAACGCGAACAAGCGATATTGGCGCATTTTTCTGAAGCCGGCGGCCGGCCGACTGCAGGCTGTCAGGCCGGCCCTGCAGAGAAGCGCGCCTCTGTCATCATGAAGCTTGTACGACCGCGGTGCAAATCAAAGTCGTCACCATATTTCTTACACCGTGACCGTCATGACATCCTCATCTTCGCTCGGGTCGTTTAGTACATTGCGAATAGCAGTTCACAGGACCGAGCGCGAGTACTAGGAGGCGCGGCAAAAACAGATGAAACTCTCGAAAGCGCGCGAACAACGTAATTCTCGAGAGTTTTCGCTTCAAACGAGAATCTAACGAGAAGGCGATCCGCATGGTCGTGCTTGAAAGTGTGAACAACGGTGTTGTAGAGCTGCTGCCTGGTCGCAAGGGACTGCTGGTCGCGTGCCCTTTGCGGCTCGCAAGTGTGAATGCACTAGGCTAACGACGCAGCCAATCACGCCTCGTGTTCTGCAACACACTCTCGCTGTGCATTACACAGCGTCTTCAATCAATGCCACTGTCGAACTACTATGCACACTCTCGAACGTTGTGCATGCCATATCATCACCAGACGTGCCGACCTCCCAGCAAGGCGCAAAACAATGAGCCCACAAAGACTGAGAGTAAGCGTCATGTTTGTAAACAAAGGTGGCGCTGCGGTAGGCAGCGACGCAGGGTGTAGGCAAAAGCATAGCATTCCCACCCCGTACCAAGACAGAACTGGCAACAATTTAGCGACTCCCTAAACGGAACCTTAAGCACCACGAAAACATGGCGCATACTCAAGGCACTTCTAGATCCAGTAAAAACAAAGACAGAAAACAACAAAGCCATATACCAACTGGTACACCAATACGAAGGAACAGACTCGGAATTATTGGACAAAGTACGCAAAAAGTGCTACGGCGAAGGCAACCCAGCAGCCTACGCAGAGCGCTACAAAGGAGAAGAAAACGAAAAGCTAAACAGACCCATTACCCGGGAATAGGTGTACGCAGCAATAAGAAACGCAACAAAGAACACAGCCGCTGGGCGCGGACAAGATCAACAACGCACTCATTCGCAACCTCAGCGACGAACAAATCGAAAAGCTAACCGAATTCCTCTATAGGCACTGGCAAGCGGGAACCGTACCAGAAGAATGGGAACACACGGAAGTCATCATGATTCCGAAACCAGGCAAGAAACTTGAAGTAGAAAACCTCAGACCAATCTCCCTTACATCGTGCATAGGCAAAATTTACGAGAGAGTGGTCACGAGAAGGCTACAAAACTATATGGAAGAAAACAAACTTTACCCCCACAGCATGTTCGGCTTCAGAACCAGGCTTTCAACCAAAGACATGCTCCTACAAATCAGAGAAGAAGTACTGAGCAACACCCCGCTCAACGGAGAACACATTATCATGGCATGGACATCAAAGGCGCCTTTGATAACGTAAAGCCACGAAGCGATCATGACCGGACTAGACAACTTGAACTGCGGCATGAAGATACACAGCTACGTCAAGGCATTTTTGTCCAACAGAACAGCAACAATCGGCCTGGGAGAGCTAAGATCAGAAAAATTCAACACGCCGAACAAAGGCACGCCGCAAGGATCGGTTATTTCACCCATACTTTTCAACGTTGCCATGATCGGACTAGCCCAACAACTACAGGAAATCGAAAACATACGACACGCAATGTACGCCGACGACCTCACCGTATGGGTAACCAAGGCTCTCTCGGGGAAAAGGAAGAAAGACTACAAGAGGCCGTGACATGCGTAGAAGACTATGTCAAGGCAAGAAGACTAGCCTGCTCGACAGAGAAGTCCGAGCTCCTAAGAGTATGGCGAGGCAAGAAGAACCGCACTGTCCCCGAGGAAGAAAACCTGAGGCTAAACGTCCGACTCGAGGGACAACTAATCCCGGAAAAAAACACTCATCAGGATATTAGGAATGTGGATACGATCGAACCAAAGGTGCAATGAAGTAAAGTAGCAGTCACTGACCATAGTCGAAAAAAGAAAGACGTTTCGAAACGTTTCGAAAGGGACAATCGCCTTTCGTTCTCTGTGTACAGAAAACCTACGCACACAGCCCAGTACTTAAATTTTCATTCAAATCATCCAGTTGCGCACAAAGCCTCCGTCGTCACATCACTGACCAAACGTGCGACACGTGTCTGCAAAGGCCAAGAAGATCTAGAAAAGGAGTTAAAAAGAGTGCACGAAGAACTGTCAGCCAACGGTTATCCGAGCCGCTTCATATCAAAGATACAAGAACGAGCTGCACATCCAGCTACCACTGATTGTAGGACGTATCGAACACGAGCAGGCATTCCATACATGCCTGGTATCAGCGAAGCGCTGTCTCGTGTGTTCTCAAAATACGACTTGCGCGTGGCCCACATGCCTGTCAGCAAGCTGCGGAATCAGCTAATGAATGTGAAAGACCGACTACCAAATGAGCAGTTTCCAGGCGTCGTCTACAAAATACCGTGCCTGAACTGCAATCATGCCTACATCGGTGAGACAGGGAAGTTCTCAAGACGCATAAAGGACCACCAACGTGATGTGAAAAACGAAAAGCATGCCACAAATGCGCTGGCGGGTCATGCTCACGACACTGGCCACCAGATTGACTGGGGCAATGCCTCCATCTTATCTAAGGAGAGAAACCTGACGACGCGCCTTCTGCTGGAATCGCTATTCATCCAGACAACACAAGCAACATTAAACAAGAACGCTGGACCCATGCCAGGCATCTACGCCCGATCTTTACGTCATATTCTCCGGATATAAATTCGCCACCGCTCTTGTCCTGCTCACTGTGAACAAGAAACCCGTACGGGTTTCGAAACGTCTTTCGTCTTTCTTTTTTTTTTTTTTTCGACTATGGTCAGTGACTGCTACTTTACTTCATTGCATCACCATGCCTGACCAGACGGATTTCCGTCGAACTCTTGACTACACGAACCAAAGGTGCACCCACACTTTAAAAATACTTGAAACAGCAACCAACCAAGTAGCTCGCATGATAACAAGGATCTCGAGGAAAAGACCCGGCATGAAAGAGGCAGACACGCTACAACTGGTCAGAAGCCTGGTGGTAAGCAGAGTAACATACAGCCTCTCATACTACCACTAGTTGCACAAAATACGAAATCCAACAAGCGGACGCAATCCTGAGGAAAGCCCTCAAGACGGCGCTTCACTTACCACAATCAACATGAACCGACAAACTACTGGCTCCGGGTCTACACAACAGTCTCGAAGAACTCCAAGAAGCGCAAATAACAGCACAAATCGAAAGACTAAAACTATCGGCAACGGGCAGAAGACTCCTGAGCAGATACGGCGGTGCAGCTACAATAAAGGAGACACAAAGCACGGAGACGATACCAGACGAATAGAGAAACACCATCAAAGTAGCACCGATACCAAGGAATATGGACCCGAACCTACACATGGTGCGAAGAGAAGCAAGAGCAGAGTACGTACAAAGAACACTGGCAACTAGCAACAACACTGTGTACGTAGACGCCGCTACATACACTGGTAACAGAAACTACAAGAAAAGCAAAGTGGTAACGGTGATCAATTCGGACCTAAAAGAAATCACCAGCGTGTCAATCCGGAACTGTACGGTAGTCGAGGCCGAAGAGGCAGCCGTGGGTCTAGTGGCAGCGGAGGGCTACCGATCCAACAGGTCCTTAACAATACTCACCGACTCACAACCTGCATGCCCCAACTACCGAAACGGCAGAATCAGCCACAGCGCACTCCGCATTCTCCGCTCAAGTGGCAAAACCGAAAACAACCAGCCCAAACACACGATAGTTTGGTGCCGGGACATACCGACATTACGGGAAATCAGGAGGCGGATAGGAATAGGATAGCTCGAGGGTACGCAACAAACCGAGCATCCAACATTCCCGACATCGCTGAGGAACCCGAGCCGGTAGCCCAAAGTTATACAGACATTCTTAACCACTACAGAGGGATCAGACGAAAATACCCGCCCCACACGAACAACTCAATAGAGAAGACGCCGTAGCATGGCGACAGTTACAAACGGGAACATTCCCGTGCCTAACCCAGTAAAAAGAAATGGCTGAGGCTTAGCTAAGGTTAAGCCTAGTCAGATGCGAAGCATATTGATGGTTAGGCTTGGTAACGTTCTTCGCTTTGTTCTTCAGTTGTTGTACAACGTTGTCGCCGAGCCCCATATTGAGCACGCCGCTTAGCCAGACGTTCATCCCGCTCTTCATCGGTCTCTGTGGCACGCTGAAGCTTTCGCTTCTCGTTCAAATCAGCCCTGCTTCTAGGCGGCATCCCAACACCTGGCCGCCTCGTAAGTGCCCGGAGGGCGAGGCAAGCTCAGCTTTATACCGCTGCTGTAGCGTCACGTGGTCAGCTGCAGCGCCTCTGATGTGGAGCCTCCACCGCCGCGGCCGACCGCGCGAGCCGGCAGCCCATCTCTCCTCTGCTGTGACGTCATGTTGTCACGTGGTCTCACGTGGTCACGCTAAAGGTCAATGGTAGCTCCACCGCCGCGCTCGACGGGCTGTAGTGTAGCTCTAGTAATATGCTTCGCATAAAACAACCATTGGAACCAATTGGATTTCCAATGGGTTCCAATTGGTTCCGATTGGACGAGTTCAGTTTCCAGGTGGTTCCAATCGGAATGGTGTTCCAATTGGATGGTCCAAATGGACTATATCCAATTGGACCATTTGCGTTTCCAATTGGTGAGCCCAATTCGTCTTACCCATTGCATCCAACTGGTCCGTCCAACTGCACGCAATTTATCCAATGAATGTTTGCATGTTTGACGAAAAAGGCAGAACTAATATGATACTTACAATAAGAGCTATCAGCAGGTTAGCCTAATAAATTGTACTCATCACCTACACCACCACTGGAGCTGAAATTTAATTAAATAACTGCGCTCAGTGGGCAAGCGCCACTGGCCCCAGCATGAGAGCCTCATAAACAGGGTGTATAAGTTGGAGCAGAAGTGTGTTCTCCGGATGTACATATTGAGCTAATCTATGCTGTTGCTTGTGTTGCTTGTGTGTGATGCATGTGTGTCTGTTGGCCTTGATTTCCATAAAAGCACGTTAATTTCAATTCCGTAGAAAAATGTTGGTTGGCACTAGACAGAGTGTCTCCCTGCAGTCCTCATAAATCAGTTTTCCTTTTGCACATTACAATGTGTGAAGTTGTAGAAATATTTATCCAAGATCCTAGAGCATATTATTCAAACATTTAGCTACCTTTCACAATGAACGTAACATATTTTGTGAATATTTTCTGGGTGAAATAACTGCCTGGCCTAATGGGTCCAATGTGCTAGTCCAGTTGGATCTATTTGGCCGGGGGCTAAAAACACAACTGGAACCAATTGGTTCCAATTGGGAAGTCGAATTGGAAGCAATGGGAATATCCATTTAGTTCCAACTGGAACGTCCAATTGGTTCCAATGGTTTTCTTTTTTTCACTGGGGCATGCACGCAGGGCAGCTACTATCAGCGGAGCCCTGGACTAGGGGAACCGACGCTGATGATAAGATGGAAGACTCCATCTGAAGCCGCAAAAAATAATATTGTAAAATAGAGCAAATAAACGTTTTCCACCACCACCAAGCGACGCTGCCTTCGAAACCAACTCGCGTACGCGCATATTTCAAAGCGTGCGCTTCGCTTGTGGTTAGAAACATTTCTGTTGGTGACCGGAGAGCAGTTCAATACTTTTTCAACCTGTTCGCCCGACGGAATTATCGGGCGAGGCGCTGCATAGGCTTCCTTCTGCGCTTCTATATTTGGTAGCAACGGCGCTGCTACGGCGGTTGACTAGGTTGACTTATTAAATGAAATCGAGAAAGCACGAGGTATACAGGTCTGCAGTCACAACATTTGGGGCGATACAGCATACCCGATCGCTAAGTGGAAGAATAAGGACTACGGGATGCACGACGCGAGGCAGCTTTTTCCCATGACGAACCTTTGTGATATGCCTGCTCTCGTCCAGCCACTTCAGTGCGGAGAACGCCGAACACTACTGAACACTGAAGCCATGCAGTTACTTTGAATGAGTCATGCAAATGCGATCTTCACTGGTAATGTCTGAAAAAATGTTTTTTTATTCGCTTGGCTTTAAGAGACGTACACAGGCGAATGAATAGAAGTTTACCTCGAGCTGCAACAAAGTTACGTTTGCTCTGCAGAGCTAAATATTTGAAGTCATTCTGCTTGCAGGCCTTATTCTGCTTGATAACTGGATATTTGGCGTTTTCGCCACGTTCCTATCAGCAGTTGTAAAATTCACGTAATATGGGAACTAACACTGCATGATTTTGACGATACCTTAGCAACGTACGTTTAATCGTTTTCTAGGATTGGTGGCGAAAAAACGTACATGTTGAAGCCCATGGAAGCGAAAATAGAGAAAAAGCTATGCGTCATATATTCCTACTACCGGACTACAATGCTGCTTCAAACGTCGCGCTTAGTGTCCCGATGAATGCTGAAGGCGACTGGGAGCAGCTGTTTTTTTTTTAGACGCGAAGAGATGCCCGGGACGTAGTCCAGGTGATTGCCACCTGAAAACGGTCCCCTGCGTTCAATTCACGGTCACAGCCACATGGAATGTCGCGTCCAGACTTCTCATAATGAGAGCCCGACAGAACGCGAACAAGCTGCAGACGTTGATTCTTGCACTGTTTGCCGCGCGACTGAAGAGCAAACATGCTGATTAAGAGACGCAAACTATCACATTTCGATGCAGAAATTCAATACTAGCCATGCAGCCGATCCGTCGCCGATCTTTTCCCGCTCCACGGCCGCTGCGCATCGCTTTGGCCCATATCTAAATGCGATAAACTTGTGGAAACTTGTGCCGCTGCCTTTCCGCATTGCGGTTCAACCACCCGCACCACAACTCGCCGGAATATTGCAAAATGCGTTCAAAAACGCTCAAGCGTGGCATACCCAATGCGCACGGTACCGGCTTTTGCCTACACAACGTAAGTCACTGCTGACTCCAGCGCCGCCGCTTCTCCGTGACGTCACGGCCTGACGCTTGTCTATAGGCTAACGCCGTAGTCGCAACACACTCTCGCGCTGTGCATTAATTGCACGTCATCGTCTTCATCAACTAATACTGCTGTCGAACTAATATACATATTCTCGCGCGCTGCGCATTACACATCGTCGTGTTCTAGAACTAATACTGTTCTCAGACTAACACACACATTCTCGCACGCTGTACATTGCACATCGTCTTCTTGAACTACTGTTACCGGTCTAATATACACACCCACGCACGCTATGCAGTGCACGTCGTCGTCTTCATCAATGAACGCTATAGACCAGAATACGATACTCTCGAACCGGACGAGCCATGCGCATACTCCGGAACCCAGCGACCGGCCGCCATCTGCTGGACTGCCAGAACGCGTTCGCGCAGCGTTCGCGTGTACGTGGGTGTGTGTGTCTGCGGTGCTTTTCGATGAGCCAATATGTCTATTCCTGCCGCAACGAAGTACAAAACTTCATCAGGGCTTCACTGCGCCATTTATGGATGTGCAAATAACCAACGGAAAAGAAGCAGGCTGCTGACCACCGTTTGCGACGAGCACGGCGTACGTCGCGAGTTGTGCCGCTGTGGCATATTCAGCCTGCATCGCTTTCCGCCGGGCACAAAAAACGCCGAGCTCCGCCACAAGTGGATTACTGCGGTTCATAGAAAGGACTATGTTCCCAGCGCAAATGCAAGAGTAAGTTGATTTTCGTTAAAATGCCGGTGCGACTGCCTCGTTGCCGCAGCCACCGCGCTATGCTTACGAAGTCGCGGCACCTTTTTGGACTCTGTAAACGATCAATTTATTGAAATAATCGAAAAATGAAAAATATGTTCGACGGTTCCAAATTGCTCAGAATAGAACACTGTCGTGTCCGGTCGCTGTGTTGAATGCAGCGAAAGACGCACACGGTACTTTAAGACTTCGTTTATTTTAAGCTGATGAGGGTGCGACCAGCGTCGACCGAGGCAGGAGCCGAACTGGCCGCCCGAAGAAAGGAGGGAGCTGAGAAGCGTCCACGGGAGGGAGTGGCTTCCCAGAACAGGAGGAGGGTGCGGGGGCGCACCGTGGGGGGGCATCTGGTGACAGCGTGCGACGAAGGGCAAGTGTCGTTAGGAGGAGGATTGAGTGGTCGTTAGGAGGAGGATTGAGTGGTCGTTAGGAGGAGGATGCGAACTGTCGTTAGGAGGGGAATGCGAGTGGTCGTTAGGAGGGGGCGCACACACACAAAAGCACTAAGGGGACACAACACTTCCTTCCCCCTTAGAAAGTTGCCTGGTATCGTGCAGGGGGTCGGCGCTCACGCGTGGAGGCGCGCTGGCTTTGTGCGCTCGGGGGAGAAACACTTGTAGGCTGGCTGTTGTTCGCTGTGTCTCCTAGGTCTGTCCTGGGCGAAGTCTCTTCTTCCGGGAAGAGGTGCCAGGCTATGTGGGAAGATGGAGCACGTGTTCTCTCCGCTGGCGGACAGCTCTCAGACGGCGTCGTAAATCTACGCAGCTGGTTGAGATGTCGGCGTGCTACTGTGCCATGTATGTTGACGAGCCAAGAGCGCAGGCCTATGCGTCTGACAATTGTAGCTTCCTCCCAGCGTGGCTTTTTCAGAAACTGTCGGGCGAGGACGCGCTGCCCCTCATTAAGCATGCCGCAGCGCGGAATTGCTTTTTCTTCCCGGAACGTCTCTGCCTTTGGCTCGGGGAGGATGGCTGTGAGCTGGGTTCGCATTTCACGCTCGAACATCATTTTCGAGGGGGTCTCGCCTGTTGTGCTCTGAACCGTCGTGTGCTGCTTGAAGAGAAAGCGCGCAAGGCGGCGCTGCAGCGAGCCTGTCTGATCTCTTTCAAGGGCGCGTTTTAGCTCGGCTACGTAGCGCTCGGCTTGTCCGTTTGTCGCTGGGTGGTAGGGGGCCGATGTAACTGATGAGATCCCGTTGTCGCGATAAAACTTGAGGATCTCCGCAGACACAAACGGTGTTCCGTTGTCCGACACTACCTTGCGCGGCAGGCCGAACGTTGCAAATAGTGATCGGAGGTTGTCAATGACTGCTGCCGAAGTCGTCTGTCCCATTTGCCTTATCTCAAGCCACTTTGTGTAGGCATCTACGACCACAAGGAAAGTGCAGCCCTCAATTGGTCCTGCAAAATCAATGTGCAGTGTGTGCCATGGTGTGTCTGGCTTTTCCCATTCTGGGACAGGAGCTTTCGGCGGGGCGCTCCGGCTGCTCTGGCAAGGCTTGCATTCTCGCACCACTGTTTCGATGTCGTTGTCAATGCCAGGCCACCACATGTAGCTTCTGGCACACTTTTTCATTGCAACGATGCCCCGATGTCCGGCGTGGATGAGAGACATAGCTTGTGCGCGTAGTTCTCTCGGCATCACAACTCGGGACCCAAATATGATGCAGCCGCGATGGGTGCTCAACTCGGTAGCTCGCCTGCGGTAAGCGTCGAAGTTGTCCCCTTTGAGTTTATGCACGTTGCCTTGTTGAACAGCTGTGTAAACTAGCCGGAGAGCTGCGCACTTCTGCGTAGATGCTGCAACTGTGCCTGCTGTAAGCGGAGGTTCTGGCAGTGCTTCGAACATCAGAACGTCTCCTGGTGGAAATGGTTCGTCAACAGTTGCGTCTAGTGGCAGACGGCTTAGCGCATCGGCGTTTTGATGTTTACTCCCATTGCGGTAGACCAGAGCGTAGTCGTACGCTGAGAGTTTGATGGAATGCTGCGTCGGCTCGATGACACCTTGCTGCTCCAGTTTGTCCAACTCTTTTTCAACTGAATCTCGGAGAGCAAACGGCACCGGCCTGGCCTTCAGAAATTTGGGTTGCGCGTTGTCCAACAACTCCAGTGTGACCGGGGGCCCTTCGTTTCCTGGAATCTCTTCCGAGAATACTCTTTCGTATTTCTCTTGCAGTTGCTCAACCATGTTCTGGCTCGGCGTCTGGTGTATGCCGCATATCATCACGCCTAGTGGAGAAAACCAGTTTCTCCCTAGAAGGCTTGATCCTGTGCCCTTCACAACAAGCAGAGGTAGCGTATGGGTCTGGCCGTTGTAGTTAACCTGCACGTTGGCAGAGCCCAATAGTGGCAGATTCTGTCCTGACCACGTTCGCAGGTGCGTGTCGTCTTGTTGCAGGGCGGGTGCGTCAGATGGCCATGAAGTTCGGAACGTGTCCTCACTGATCAGAGTACAGGCTGCGCCGGAGTCCACCTCGAACTTAATCAGCTGGTGATGTACGCTTACTTCTGTAAAAATCTTCGGTCGCGTGCCGAGATTCATGGTGTTCAGGTCGTACAACACAGATGGTGTTGCTGATGTTGTTCCATGGAGATCAGATAGCGGCGTATTCTCTGAGGCGTTGACGCTGTGATTAGGCTGGGAAGGTGACTTTATCTTGGCAAGTCTCCGTTTCGTAATGCATGCTCTTTCGATATGCCCTCGCTTGTGGCAAAAATTACACGTGGCTGACTGGAATCGACATCCCTGGGGGTTGTGTTGGTCGTCACACCGCCAGCAGCGTTGTGCCTTTTTGACCGATTTTACAACAACAGAAGGCTTGCGCACCTGGTTGCTTGTCTGGTGTACCGGCTCGGTGTTCCGGCGAATCCCTCTCTGCTGGTGACCGGCGCTCTCCGCTCGAACGGCGATGTCGTAAGCTTTGCTGAATGTGAGGTCCTTCTCAGCGAACAGGCGCTGCTGCAGTGACTCGTCACTCAGTCCGCACACAAATCTGTCGCGTAACATCACGTCCAAGGGAAGCATGGTGGTGTTAGCAGAAGAAGCTGCGTCTCCCTCCTGCCCGGTAGCTGTTGTCGACAGCGTTCCAAAATTGCAGTCGGCAGCGAGCTTCTTGAGCGCGGCTACGTAGGCGCTCACAGTTTCTCCTCCCAGTTGATCTCGTCGTTGGAAGCGAGCCCGGCTGTAGACCTCGGATGGCCTTGGGTCGTAGTGCTTTTGCAGCGCTTTTACGATGTCGTCGTAAGACAC